>NC_135263.1:2500-689525 GCF_964204865.1 Styela clava
CTAACCCTAACCCTAACCCTAACCCTAACCCTAACCCTAACCCTAACCCTAACCCTAACCCTAACCCTAACCCTAACCCTAACCCTAACCCTAACCCTAACCCTAACCCTAACCCTAACCCTAACCCTAACCCTAACCCTAACCCTAACCCTAACCCTAACCCTAACCCTAACCCTAACCCTAACCCTAACCCTAACCCTAACCCTAACCCTAACCCTAACCCTAACCCTAACCCTAACCCTAACCCTAACCCTAACCCTAACCCTAACCCTAACTTCCGATCTCAGACTTGCACGGGTTTAATCAACATAACCTATTCGCGGACCTCAGTCGGTGCTTCTGTTTGGTTATTTTAATCAACCAGCGGCATTTGTTCATCAGCTGAGATATTTGAAGCCTAACGTCGTAAACAACACGTATTTATCATAAATATAAGTATCTACTATATAAGTAAGAATACACTGTTTTAATCGAAATACATCCCAGTCGTATTCGATCCTCTCAATCAATTTTATTAAGAAGACTAATAATTTGTATGTCTTTCTGGTAAGCAGTTACATAATTTTAAAAAGCAGAATGAAGCCGCGTAGAATATGGGACAGTAAATGTGCCTTCCCAATAAAATAGGAATGAATGAAGCAATACAAGTGTGACGCAAGAAGAACTACTTGAAGATTATCGTGACAAGTATACGACAAACAGACGAGTGTTTTTCAAGCAGGACAACTGTGTAACAAAGGGTAAAAATGTTTTACTAATAAGTAAGCCAAGTTGGACACGAACATTACAAATCTGGGATTAGAACGCCGATCTTGAAACTAGCACGATTTCGGAATGAATTACCACAATAATAACACGACCTGAACAGCCAAATGCTAATGTGTTTCATTCTAAAGAAGGATATGGCAGAACATTTGTTGAAAAAGACCAAGCGTGTAAATAATAGATTATTTCCTCTTGTTTTGCAATGCACGTAAATATATACGAGTTTCTGAAAAGTAACCCAGACATGTCGATAACAAGCGGCTTGATAAAAGTTTGATAGTGATTCCAAACTCGTTGTCTTCAGTAGCCTACTAATTATGGCTTTTTAAGCTACTAAATATGGTTATTTACTACCAATTGAGATTCCAGCCTACATTTGGGAATGCCGTCAGTCATGTTTTGGAGACGTACGATTGAATCATCTCATTGGCATTTTAGACCAGTATAACGCATTGTAGTTGGTCGCAAGAGAGTAAAGTTTAGTTTGACGATCGGGTCGTGACTAAGGCGCCGTTAGGTCATGTACTGAGGAGTATAGCGCCATAGGTCAAAGATACGTAAGTGGAGCGAGGTCGGGCAGTGGGTCGAGGTTAGGAAGGTTGGGGGGAGAGAAGGTTGGGGGGAGATAGGACAGTGGGTCGAGGATAGGAAGGTTGGGGGGAGATAGGTCAGTGGGTCGACGATAGGAAGGTTGGGGGAAGATAGGACAGTGGGTCGAGGATAGGAAGGTTGGGGGGGGGGGGGGATAGGAAGGTTGGTCGAGGATAGGAAGGTTGGGGGGAGCTAGGACAGTGGGTCGAGGATAGGAAGGTTGGGGGAGATAGGTCAGTGGGTCGAGGATAGGAAAGTTGAAGGAGAATGGCAAGCGGGTCGAGGATAGGAAGATAGAGGGAGATAGGGCAGTGGGTCGAGGATAGGAAAGTTGAGTGGAGATAGAGCGGTAGGTCAGGATAGGAAGGTTGATTAAAATAGGGCTGTGGGTCGAGGATAGGGAGGTTGAGGAAGATAGGACAGTGGGTGGAAGATAGGTAGGGTGGGGGAGATAGGACAGTGATACCCTTACCCTACCTAAATAATAGATTATTTCCTCTTGTTTTGCAATGCACGAAAATATATACGAGTTTCTGAAAAGTAACCCAGACATGTCGATATCAAGCGGCTTGATAAAAGTTTGATAGTGATTCCAAACTCGTTGCCTTCAGTAGCCTACTAATTATGGCTTTTTAAGCTACTAAATATGGTTATTTACTACCAATTGAGATTCCAGCCTACATTTGGGAATGCCGTCAGTCATGTTTTGGAGACGTACGATAGAATCATCTCATTGGCATTTTCGACCAGTATAACGCATTGTAGTTGGTCGCAAGAGAGTAAAGTTTAGTTTGACGATCGGGTCGTGACTAAGGCGCCGTTAGGTCATGTACTGAGGAGTATAGCGCCATAGGTTAAAGATACGTAAGTTGAGCGAGGTCGGGCAGTGGGTCGAGGATAGGAAGGTTGGGGGGAGATAGGACAGTGGGTCGAAGATAGGTAGGGTGGGGGAGATAGGACAGTGGGTCGAGGATAGGAAGGTTGGTGGGAGATAGGTCAGTGGGTCGAGGATAGGAAGGTTGGGGGAAGATAGGACAGTGGGTTGATGATAGGAAGGTTGAGGGAGATAGGTCAGTGGGTCGAGGATAAAAAGTTGAGGGAGAATGGCAAGCGGGTCGAGGATAGGAAGATAGAGGGAGATAGGGCAGTGGGTCGAGGATAGAAAAGTTGATTGGAGATAGAGCGGTAGGTCAGGATGGGAAGGTTGATTAAAATAGGGCTGTGGGTCGAGGATAAAGAGGTTGAGGAAGATAGGACAGTGGTTGCCTTTCCTTAACTTCCGATCTCAGACTTGCACGGGTTTAATCAACATAACCTATTCGCGGACCTCAGTCGATGCTTCTGTTTGGTTATTTTAACCAACCAGCGGCATTTGTTCAACAGCTGAGATATTTGTAGCCTAACGTCGTAAACAACACGTATTTATCATAAATATAAGTATCTACTATATAAGTAAGAATACACTGTTTTAATCGAAATACATCCCAGTCGTATTCGACCCTCTCAATCAATTTTATTAAGAAGACTCTAATAATTTGTATGTCTTTCTGGTAAGCAGTTACATAATTTTAAAAAGCAGAATGAAGCCGCGTAGAATATGGGACAGTAAATGTGCCTTCCCAATAAAATAGGAATGAATGAAGCAATACAAGTGTGACGCAAGAAGAACTACTTGAAGATTATCGTGACAAGTATACGACAAACAGACGAGTGTTTTTCAAGCAGGACAACTGTGTAACAAAGGGTAAAAATGTTTTACTAATAAGTAAGCCAAGTTGGACACGAACATTACAAATCTGGGATTAGAACGCCGATCTTGAAACTAGCACGATTTCGGAATGAATTACCACAATAATAACACGACCTGAACAGCGAAATGCTAATGTGTTTCATTCTAAAGAAGGATATGGCAGAACATTTGTTGAAAAAGACCAAGCGTGTAAATAATAGATTATTTCCTCTTGTTTTGCAATGCACGTAAATATATACGAGTTTCTGAAAAGTAACCCAGACATGTCGATAACAAGCGGCTTGATAAAAGTTTGATAGTGATTCCAAACTCGTTGTCTTCAGTAGCCTACTAATTATGGCTTTTTAAGCTACTAAATATGGTTATTTACTACCAATTGAGATTCCAGCCTACATTTGGGAATGCCGTCAGTCATGTTTTGGAGACGTACGATTGAATCATCTCATTGGCATTTTCGACCAGTATAACGCATTGTAGTTGGTCGCAAGAGAGTAAAGTTTAGTTTGACGATCGGGTCGTGACTAAGGCGCCGTTAGGTCATGTACTGAGGAGTATAGCGCCATAGGTCAAAGATACGTAAGTTGAGCGAGGTCGGGCAGTGGGTCGAGGTTAGGAAGGTTGGGGGGAGAGAAGGTTGGGGGGAGATAGGACTGTGGGTCGAAGATAGGTAGGGTGGGGGAGATAGGACAGTGGGTCGAGGATAGGAAGGTTGGGGGGAGATAGGTCAGTGGGTCGAGGATAGGAAGGTTGGGGGAAGATAGGACAGTGGGTTGATGATAGGAAGGTTTAGGGAGATAGGACAGTGGGTCGAGGATAGGAAGGTTGGGGGGGGGGGATAGGAAGGTGGGTCGAGGATAGGAAGGTTGGGGGGAGATAGGACAGTGGGTCGAGGATAGGAAGGTTGGGGGAGATAGGTCAGTGGGTCGAGGATAGGAAAGTTGAAGGAGAATGGCAAGCGGGTCGAGGATAGGAAGATAGAGGGAGGTAGGGCAGTGGGTCGAGGATAGGAAAGTTGAGTGGAGATAGAGCGGTAGGTCAGGATAGGAAGGTTGATTAAAATAGGGCTGTGGGTCGAGGATAGGGAGGTTGAGGAAGATAGGACAGTGGGTGGAAGATAGGTAGGGTGGGGGAGATAGGACAGTGATACCCTACCCTACCTAAATAATAGATTATTTCCTCTTGTTTTGCAATGCACGAAAATATATACGAGTTTCTGAAAAGTAACCCAGACATGTCGATATCAAGCGGCTTGATAAAAGTTTGATTGTGATTCCAAACTCGTTGTCTTCAGTAGCCTACTAATTATGGCTTTTTAAGCTACTAAATATGGTTATTTACTACCAATTGAGATTCCAGCCTACATTTGGGAATGCCGTCAGTCATGTTTTGGAGACGTACGATTGAATCATCTCATTGGCATTTTCGACCAGTATAACGCATTGTAGTTGGTCGCAAGAGAGTAAAGTATAGTTTGACAATCGGGTCGTGACTAAGGCGCCGTTAGGTCATGTACTGAGGAGTATAGCGCCATAGGTTAAAGATACGTAAGTTGAGCGAGGTCGGGCAGTGGGTCGAGGATAGGAAGGTTGGGGGGAGATAGGACAGTGGGTCGAAGATAGGTAGGGTGGGGGAGATAGGACAGTGGGTCGAGGATAGGAAGGTTGGTGGGAGATAGGTCAGTGGGTCGAGGATAGGAAGGTTGGGGGAAGATAGGACAGTGGGTTGATGATAGGAAGGTTGAGGGAGATAGGACAGTGGGTCGAGGATAGGAAGGTTGGTGGGAGATAGGTCAGTGGGTCGAGGATAGGAAGGTTGGGGGAAGATAGGACAGTGGGTTGATGATAGGAAGGTTGAGGGAGATAGGTCAGTGGGTCGAGGATAGGAAAGTTGAGGGAGAATGGCAAGCGGGTCGAGGATAGGAAGATAGAGGGAGATAGGGCAGTGGGTCGAGGATAGGAAAGTTGAGTGGAGATAGAGCGGTAGGTCAGGATGGGAAGGTTGATTAAAATAGGGCTGTGGGTCGAGGATAAAGAGGTTGAGGAAGAGGTATCTACTATATAAGTAAGAATACACTGTTTTAATCGAAATACATCCCAGTCGTATTCGACCCTCTCAATCAATTTTATTAAGAAGACTCTAATAATTTGTATGTCTTTCTGGTAAGCAGTAACATAATTTTAAAAAGCAGAATGAAGCCGCGTAGAATATGGGACAGTAAATGTGCCTTCCCAATAAAATAGGAATGAATGAAACAATACAAGTGTGACGCAAGAAGAACTACTTGAAGATTATCGTGACAAGTATGCGACAAACAGACGAGTGTTTTTCAAGCAGGACAACTGTGTAACAAAGGGTAAAAATGTTTTACTAATAAGTAAGCCAAGTTGGACACGAACATTACAAATCTGGGATTAGAACGCCGATCTTGAAACTAGCACGATTTCGGAATGAATTACCACAATAATAACACGACCTGAACAGCGAAATGCTAATGTGTTTCATTCTAAAGAAGGATATGGCAGAACATTTGTTGAAAAAGACCAAGCGTGTAAATAATAGATTATTTCCTCTTGTTTTGCAATGCACGTAAATATATACGAGTTTCTGAAAAGTAACCCAGACATGTCGATAACAAGCGGCTTGATAAAAGTTTGATAGTGATTCCAAACTCGTTGTCTTCAGTAGCCTACTAATTATGGCTTTTTAAGCTACTAAATATGGTTATTTACTACCAATTGAGATTCCAGCCTACATTTGGGAATGCCGTCAGTCATGTTTTGGAGACGTACGATTGAATCATCTCATTGGCATTTTCGACCAGTATAACGCATTGTAGTTGGTCGCAAGAGAGTAAAGTTTAGTTTGACGATCGGGTCGTGACTAAGGCGCCGTTAGGTCATGTACTGAGGAGTATAGCGCCATAGGTCAAAGATACGTAAGTTGAGCGAGGTCGGGCAGTGGGTCGAGGTTAGGAAGGTTGGGGGGAGATAGGACTGTGGGTCGAAGATAGGTAGGGTGGGGGAGATAGGACAGTGGGTCGAGGATAGGAAGGTTGGGGGGAGATAGGTCAGTGGGTCGAGGATAGGAAGGTTGGGGGAAGATAGGACAGTGGGTTGATGATAGGAAGGTTTAGGAAGATAGGACAGTGGGTCGAGGATAGGAAGGTTGGGGGGGGGATAGGAAGGTGGGTCGAGGATAGGAAGGTTGGGGGGAGATAGGACAGTGGGTCGAGGATAGGAAGGTTGGGGGAGATAGGTCAGTGGGTCGAGGATAGGAAAGTTGAAGGAGAATGGCAAGCGGGTCGAGGATAGGAAGATAGAGGGAGATAGGGCAGTGGGTCGAGGATAGGAAAGTTGAGTGGAGATAGAGCGGTAGGTCAGGATAGGAAGGTTGATTAAAGTAGGGCTGTGGGTCGAGGATAGGGAGGTTGAGGAAGATAGGACAGTGGGTGGAAGATAGGTAAGGTGGGGGAGATAGGACAGTGATACCCTACCCTACCTAAATAATAGATTATTTCCTCTTGTTTTGCAATGCACGAAAATATATACGAGTTTCTGAAAAGTAACCCAGACATGTCGATATCAAGCGGCTTGATAAAAGTTTGATAGTGATTCCAAACTCGTTGTCTTCAGTAGCCTACTAATTATGGCTTTTTAAGCTACTAAATATGGTTATTTACTACCAATTGAGATTCCAGCCTACATTTGGGAATGCCGTCAGTCATGTTTTGGAGACGTACGATTGAATCATCTCATTGGCATTTTCGACCAGTATAACGCATTGTAGTTGGTCGCAAGAGAGTAAAGTTTAGTTTGACGATCGGGTCGTGACTAAGGCGCCGTTAGGTCATGTACTGAGGAGTATAGCGCCATAGGTTAAAGATACGTAAGTTGAGCGAGGTCGGGCAGTGGGTCGAGGATAGGGAGGTTGGGGGGAGATAGGACAGTGGGTCAAAGATAGGTAGGGTGGGGGAGATAGGACAGTGGGTCGAGGATAGGAAGGTTGGTGGGAGATAGATCAGTGGGTCGAGGATGGGAAGATAGGACAGTGGGTTGATGATAGGAAGGTTGAGGGAGATAGGACAGTGGGTCGAGGATAGGAAGGTTGGGGGGGGGATAGGAAGGTTGGGGGGAGATAGGTCAGTGGGTCGAGGATAGGAAAGTTGAGGGAGAATGGCAAGCGGGTCGAGGATAGGAAGATAGAGGGAGATAGGGCAGTGGGTCGAGGATAGGAAAGTTGAGTGGAGATAGAGCGGTAGGTCAGGATAGGAAGGTTGATTAAAATAGGGCTGTGGGTCGAGGATAAAGAGGTTGAGGAAGATAGGACAGTGGTTGACTTTCCTTAACTTCCGATCTCAGACTTGCACGGGTTTAATCAACATAACCTATTCGCGGACCTCAGTCGATGCTTCTGTTTGGTTATTTTAATCAACCAGCGGCATTTGTTCAACAGCTGAGATATTTGAAGCCTAACGTCGTAAACAACACGTATTTATCATAAATATAAGTATCTACTATATAAGTAAGAATACACTGTTTTAATCGAAATACATCCCAGTCGTATTCGATCCTCTCAATCAATTTTATTAAGAAGACTCTAATAATTTGTATGTCTTTCTGGTAAGCAGTTACATAGTTTTAAAAAGCAGAATGAAGCCGCGTAGAATATGGGACAGTAAATGTGCCTTCCCAATAAAATTGGAATGAATGAAGCAATACAAGTGTGACGCAAGAAGAACTACTTGAAGATTATCGTGACAAGTATACGACAAACAGACGAGTGTTTTTCAAGCAGGACAACTGTGTAACAAAGGGTAAAAATGTTTTACTAATAAGTAAGCCAAGTTGGACACGAACATTACAAATCTGAGATTAGAACGCCGATCTTGAAACTAGCACGATTTCGGAATGAATTACCGAAATAATAACACGACCTGAACAGCGACATGCTAAGGTGTTTCATTCTAAAGAAGGATATGGCAGAACATTTGTTGAAAAAGACCAAGCGTGTAAATAATAGATTATTTCCTCTTGTTTTGCAATGCACGTAAATATATATGAGTCTCTGAAGAGTAACCCAGACATGTAACCCAGACATGTCGATATCAAGCGCTTGATAAAAGTTTAATAGTGATTCCAAACTCGTTGTCTTCAGTAGCCTACTAATTATGGCTTTTTAAGCTACTAATTATGGTTATTTACTACCAATTGAGATTCCAGCCTACATTTGGGAATGCCGTCAGTCATGTTTTGGCGACGTACGATTGAATCATCTCATTGGCATTTTCGACCAGTATAACGCATTGAAGTTGGTCGCAAGAGAGTAAAGTTTAGTTTGACGATCGGGTCGTGACTTAGGCGCCGTTAGGTCATGTACTGAGGAGTATAGCGCCATAGGTCAAAGATACGTAAGTTGAGCGAGGTCGGGCAGTGGGTCGAGGATAGGAAGGTTGGGGGGAGATAGGACAGTGGGTCGATAAGGGGTAGGCTGGGGGAGATAGGACAGTGGGTCGAGGATAGGAAGGTTAGGGGGGAGATAGGTCAGTGGGTCGAGGATAGGAAGGTTGGGGGGAGATAGGACAGAGGGTTGAGGATAGGAAGGTTGGGGGAGATAGGACAGTGGGTCGAGGATAGGAAGATTGGGGGATATAGGTCAGTGGGTCGAGGATAGGAAAGTTGAGGGAGAATGGCAAGCGGGTCGAGGATAGGAAGATAGAGGCAGATAGGGCAGTGGGTCGAGGATAGGAAAGTTGAGTGGAGATAGAGCGGTAGGTCAGGATAGGAAGGTTGATTAAAATAGGGCTGTGGGTCGAGGATAGGGAAGTTGAGGAAGATAGGACAGTGGTTGACTTTCCTTAACTTCCGATCACAGACTTGCACGGGTTTAATCAACTTAACCTATTCGCGGACCTCAGTCGATGCTTCTTGTTGGTTATTTTAATCAACCAGCGGCATTCGTTCAACAGCTGAGATATTTGAAGCCTAACGTCGTAAACAACACGTATTTATCATAAATATAAGTATCTACTATATAAGTAAGAATTCACTGTTTTAATCGAAATACATCCCAGTCGTATTCGATCCTCTCAATCAATTTTATTAAGAAGACTCTAATAATTTGTATGTCTTTCTGGTAAGCAGTTACATAATTTTAAAAAGCAGAATGAAGCCGCGTAGAATATGGGACAGTAAATGTGCCTTCCCAATAAAATTGGAATGAATGAAGCAATACAAGTGTGACGCAAGAAGAACTACTTGAAGATTATCGTGACAAGTATACGACAAACAGACGAGTGTTTTTCAAGCAGGACAACTGTGTAACAAAGGGTAAAAATGTTTTACTAATAAGTAAGCCAAGTTGGACACGAACATTACAAATCTGGGATTAGAACGCCGATCTTGAAACTAGCACGATTTCGGAATGAATTACCACAATAATAACACGACCTGAACAGCGACATGCTAATGTGTTTCATTCTAAACAAGGATATGGCAGAACATTTGTTGAAAAAGACCAAGCGTGTAAATAATAGATTATTTCCTCTTGTTTTGCAATGCACGTAAATATATATGAGTTTCTGAAAAGTAACCCAGACACGTAACCCAGACATGTCGATATCAAGCGGCTTGATAAAAGTTTGATAGTGATTCCAAACTTGTTGTCTTCAGTAGCCTACTAATTATGGCTTTTTAAGCTACTAGTTATGGTTATTTACTACCAATTGAGATTCCAGCCTACATTTGGGAATGCCGTCAGTCATGTTTTGGCGACGTACGATTGAATCATCTCATTGGCATTTTCGACCAGTATAACGCATTGAAGTTGGTCGCAAGAGAGTAAAGTTTAGTTTGACGATCGGGTCGTGACTAAGGCGCCGTTAGGTCATGTACTGAGGAGTATAGCGCCATAGGTCAAAGATACGTAAGTTGAACGAGGTCGGGCAGTGGGTCGAGGATAGGAAGGTTGGTGGGAGATAGGACAGTGTGTCGAAGATAGGTAGGCTGGGGGAGATAGGACAGTGGGTCGAGGATAGGAAGGTTGGGGGGAGATAGGTCAGTGGGTCGAGGATAGGAAGGTTGGGAGGAAATAGGGCAGTGGGTTGGGGAAGATAGGACAGTGGGTCGAGGATAGGAAGGTTGGGGGGAGATAGGACAGTGGGTCGAGGATAGGAAGGTTGGGGGAGATAGGTCAGTGGGTCGAGGATAGGAAAGTTGAGGGAGAATGGCAAGCGGGTCGAGGATAGGAAGATAGAGGGAGATAGGGCAGTGGGTCGAGGATATGAAAGTTAAGTGGAGATAGAGCGGTAGGTCAGGATAGGAAGGTTGATTAAAATAGGGCTGTGGGTCGAGGATAGGTAGGCTGGGGGAGATAAGACAGTGGGTCGAGGATAGGAAGGTTGGGGGGAGATAGGTCAGTGGGTCGAGGATAGGAAGGTTGGGGGGAGATAGGACAGTGGGTTGAGGATAGGAAGGTTGGGGTAGATAGGACAGTGGGTCGAGGATAGGAAGGTTGGGGGGGGGGTAGGAAGGTGGGTCGAGGATAGGAAGGTTGGGGGGAGATAGGACAGTGGGTTGAGGATAGGAAGGTTGGGGGAGATAGGACAGTGGGTCGAGGATAGGAAGGTTGGGGGGGGGGGGGATAGGACGGTGGGTCGAGGATAGGAAGTGTGGGGGGAGATAGGTCAGTAGATCGAGGATAGGAAAGTTGAGGGAGAATGGCAAGCGGGTCGAGGATAGGAAGATAGAGGGAGATAGGCAGTGGGTCGAGGATAGGAAAGTTGAGTGGAGATAGAGCGGTAGGTCAGGATAGGAAGGTTGATTAAAATAGGGCTGTGGGTCGAGGATAGGGAGGTTGAGGAAGATAGGACAGTGGTTGACTTTCCTTAACTTCCGATCTCAGACTTGCACGGGTTTAATCAACATAACCTATTCGCGGACCTCAGTCGATGCTTCTGTTTGGTTATTTTAATCAACCAGCGGCATTCGGTCAACAGCTGAGATATTTGAAGCCTAACGTCGTAAACAACACGTATTTATCATAAATATATGTATCTACTATATAAGTAAGAATACACTGTTTTAATCGAAATACATCCCAGTCGTATTCGATCCTCTCAATCAATTTTATTAAGAAGACTCTTATAATTTGTATGTCTTTCTGGTAAGCAGTTACATAATTTTAAAAAGCAGAATGAAGCCGCGTAGAATATGGGACAGTAAATGTGCCTTCCCAATAAAATTGGAATGAATGAAGCAATACAAGTGTGACGCAAGAAGAACTACTTGAAGATTATCGTGACAAGTATACGACAAACAGACGAGTGTTTTTCAAGCAGGACAACTGTGTAACAAAGAGTAAAAATATTTTACTAATAAGTAAGCCAAGTTGGACACGAACATTACAAATCTGGGATGAGAACGCCGATCTTGAAACTAGCACGATTTCGGAATGAATTACCACAATAATAACACGACCTGAACAGCGAAATGCTAATGTGTTTTATTCTAAAGAAGGATATGGCAGAACATTCGTTGAAAAAGACCAAGCGTGTAAATAATAGATTATTTCCTCTTGTTTTGCAATGCACGTAAATATATACGAGTTTCTGAAAAGTAACCCAGACATGTCGATATCAAGCGTCTTGATAAAAGTTTGATAGTGATTCCAAACTCGTTGTCTTCAGTAGCCTACTAATTATGGCTTTTTAAGCTACTAAATATGGTTATTTACTACCAATTGAGATTCCAGCCTACATTTGGGAATGCCGTCAGTCATGTTTTGGAGACGTACGATTGAATCATCTCATTGGCATTTTCGACCAGTATAACGTATTGTAGTTGGTCGCAAGAGAGTAAAGTTTAGTTTGACGATCGGGTCGTGACTAAGGCGCCATTAGGTCATGTACTGAGGAGTATAGCGCCATAGGTCAAAGATACGTAAGTTGAACGAGGTCGGGCAGTGGGTCGAGGATAGGATGGTTGGGGGGAGATAGGACAGTGGGTCGAAGATAGGTAGGGTGAGGGAGATAGGACAGTGGGTCGAGGATAGGAAGGTTGGGGGGAGATAGGTCAGTGGGTCGAGGATAGGAAGGTTGGGGGAAGATAGGACAGTGGGTTGATGATAGGAAGGTTGAGGGAGATAGGACAGTGGGTCGAGGATAGGAAGGTTGGGGGGGGGATAGGAAGGTGGGTCGAGGATAGGAAGGTTGGGGGGAGATAGGACAGTGGATCGAGGATAGGAAGGTTGGGGGAGATAGGTCAGTGGGTCGAGGATAGGAAAGTTGAGGGAGAATGGCAAGCGGGTCGAGGATAGGAAGATAGAGGAAGATAGGTCAGTGGGTCGAGGATAAGAAGGTTGAGGGGAGATAGGACAGTGGGTCGAAGATAGGTAGGCTGGTGGAGATAGGACAGTGGGTCGAGGATAGGAAGGTTGGGGGGAGATAGGTCAGTGGGTCGAGGATAAGAAGGTTGGGGGGAGATAGGACAGTGGGTTGAGGATAGGAAGGTTGGGGGAGATAGGACAGTGGGACGACGAGGATAGGAAGGTTGGGGGGGGGGGGGGGATAGGAAGGTGGGTCGAGGATAGGAAGGTTGGGGGGAGATAGGACAGTGGGTCGAGGATAGGAAGGTTGGGGAAGATAGGTTAGTGGGTCGAGGATAGGAAAGTTGAGGGAGAATGGCAAGCGGGTCGAGGATAGGAAGATAGAGGGAGATAGGTCAGTGGGTCGAGGATAGGAAAGTTGAGTGGAGATAGAGCGGTAGGTCAGGATAGGAAGGTTTATTAAAATAGGGCTGTGGGTCGAGGATATGGAGGTTGAGGAAGATAGGACAGTGGTTGACTTTCCTTAACTTCCGATCTCATACTTGCACGGGTTTAATCAACATTACCTATTCGCGGACCTCAGTCGATGCTTCTGTTTGGTTATTTTAATCAACCAGCGGCATTCGTTCAACAGCTGAGATATTTGAAGCCTAACGTCGTAAACAACACGTATTTATCATAAATATAAGTATCTACTATATAAGTAAGAATACACTGTTTTAATCGAAATACATCCCAGTCGTATTCGATCCTCTCAATCAATTTTATTAAGAAGACTCTAATAATTTGTATGTCTTTCTGGTAAGCAGTTACATAATTTTAAAAAGCAAAATGAAGCCGCGTAGAATATGGGACAGTAAATGTGCCTTCCCAATAAAATTGGAATGAATGAAGCAATACAAGTGTGACGCAAGAAGAACTACTTGAAGATTATCGTGACAAGTATACGACAAACAGACGAGTGTTTTTCAAGCAGGACAACTGTGTAACAAAGGGTAAAATTGTTTTACTAATAAGTAAGCCGAGTTGGACACGAACATTACAAATCTGGGATTGGAACGCCGATCTTGAAACTAGCACGATATCGGAATGAATTACCACAATATTAACACGACCTGAACAGCGACATGCTAAGGTGTTTCATTCTAAAGAAGGATATGGCAGAACATTTGTTGAAAAAGACCAAGCGTGTAAATAATAGATTATTTCCTCTTGTTTTGCAATGCACGTAAATATATATGAGTTTCTGAAAAGTAACCCAGACATGTCGATATCAAGCGGCTTGATAAAAGTTTGATAGTGATTCCAAACTCGTTGTCTTCAGTAGCCTACTAATTATGGCTTTTTAAACTACTAATTATGGTTATTTACTACCAATTGAGATTCCAGCCTACATTTGGGAATGCCGTCAGTCATGTTTTGGCGACTTACGATTGAATCATCTCATTGGCATTTTCGACCAGTATAACGCATTGAAGTTGGTCGCAAGAGAGTAAAGTTTAGTTTGACGATCGGGTCGTGACTAAGGCGCCGTTAGGTCATGTACTGAGGAGTATAGCGCCATAAGTCAACGATACGTAAGTTCAGCGAGGTCGGGCAGTGGGTCGAAGATAGGTAGGCTGGGGGAGATAGGACAGTGGGTCGAGGATAGGAAGGTTGGGGGGAGATAGGACAATTGGTCGAGGATAGGAAGGTTGGGGGAGATAGGTCAGTGGGTCGAGGATAGGAAAGTTGAAGGAGAATGGCAAGCGGGTCGAGGATAGGAAGATAGAGGGAGATAGGGCAGTGGGTCGAGGATAGGAAAGTTGAGTGGAGATAGAGCGGTAGGTCAGGATAGGAAGGTTGATTAAAATAGGGCTGTGGGTCGAGGATAGGGAGGTTGAGGAAGATAGGACAGTGGTTGACTTTCCTTAACTTTCGATCTCAGACTTGCACGGGTTTAATCAACATAACCTATTCGCGGACCTCAGTCGATGCTTCTGTTTGGTTATTTTAATCAACCAGCGGCATTCGTTCAACAGCTGAGATATTTGAAGACTAACGTCGTAAACAACACGTATTTATCATAAATATAAGTATCTACTATATAAGTAAGAATACACTGTTTTAATCGAAATACATCCCAGTCGTATTCGATCCTCTCAATCAATTTTATTAAGAAGACTCTAATAATTTGTATGTCTTTCTGGTAAGCAGTTACATAATTTTAAAAAGCAGAATGAAGCCGCGTAGAATATGGGACAGTAAATGTGCCTTCCCAATAAAATTGGAATGAATGAAGCAATACAAGTGTGACGCAAGAAGAACTACTTGAAGATTATCGTGACAAGTATACGACAAACAGACGAGTGTTTTTCAAGCAGGACAACTGTGTAACAAAGGGTAAAAATATTTTACTAATAAGTAAGCCAAGTTGAACACGAACATTACAAATCTGGGATTAGAACGCCGATCTTGAAACTAGCACGATTTCGGAATGAATTACCACAATAATAACACGACCTGAACAGCGACATGCTAATGTGTTTCATTCTAAAGAAGGATATGGCAGAACATTTGTTGAAAAAGACCAAGCGTGTAAATAATAGATTATTTCCTCTTGTTTTGCAATGCACGTAGATATATATGAGTTTCTGAAAAGTAACCCAGACATGTAACCCAGACATGTCGATATCAAGCGGCTTGACAAAAGTTTGATAGTGATTCCAAACTTGTTGTCTTCAGTAGCCTACTAATTATGGCTTTTTAAGCTACTAATTATGGTTATTTACTACCAATTGAGATTCCAGCCTACATTTGGGAATGCCGTCAGTCATGTTTTGGCGACGTACGATTGAATCATCTCATTGGCATTTTCGACCAGTATAACGCATTGAAGTTGGTCGCAAGAGAGTAAAGTTTAGTTTGACGATCGGGTCGTGTCTAAGGCGCCGTTAGGTCATGTACTGAGGAGTATAGCGCCATAGGTCAAAGATGCGTAAGTTGAACGAGGTCGGGCAGTGGGTCGAGGATAGGAAGGTTGGGGGGAGATAGGACAGTGTGTCGAAGATAGGTAGGCTGGGGGAGATAGGACAGTGGGTCGAGGATAGGAAGGTTGGGAGGAGATAGGGCAGTGGGTTAGGGAAGATAGGGCAGTGGGTCGAGGATAGGAAGGATAGGAAGGAAGGAAGGTTGGGGGGAGATAGGACAGTGGGTTGAGGATAGGAAGGTTGGGGGAGATAGGACAGTGGGTCGAGGATAGGAAGGTTGGGGGGGGGGGGTAGGAAGGTGGGTCGAGGATAGGAAGGGTGGGGGGAGATAGGTCAGTGGATCGAGGATAGGAAAGTTGAGGGAGAATGGCAAGCGGGTCGAGGATAGGAAGATAGAGGGAGATAGGGAAGTGGGTCGAGGATAGGAAAGTTGAGTGGAGATAGAGCGGTAGGTCAGGATAGGAAGGTTGATTAAAATAGGGCTGTGGGTCAGTAAATGTGCCTTCCCAATAAAATTGGAATGAATGAAGCAATACAAGTGTGACGCAAGAAGAACTACTTGAAGATTATCGTGACAAGTATACGACAAACAGACGAGTGTTTTTCAAGCAGGACAACTGTGTAACAAAGGGTAAAAATATTTTACTAATAAGTAAGCCAAGTTGGACACGAACATTGCAAATCTGGGATGAGAACGCCGATCTTGAAACTAGCACGATTTCGGAATGAATTACCACAATAATAACACGACCTGAACAGCGACATGCTAAAGAAGGATATGGCAGAACATTTGTTGAAAAAGACCAAGCGTGTAAATAATAGATTATTTCCTCTTGTTTTGCAATGCACGTAAATATATACGAGTTTCTGAAAAGTAACCCAGACATGTCGATATCAAGCGGCTTGATAAAAGTTTGATAGTGATTCCAAACTTGTTGTCTTCAGTAGCCTACTAATTATGGCTTTTTAAGCTACTAATTATGGTTATTTACTACCAATTGAGATTCCAGCCTACATTTGGGAATGCCGTCAGTCATGTTTTGGCGACGTTCGATTGAATCATCTCATTGGCATTTTCGACCAGTATAACGCATTGAAGTTGGTCGCAAGAGAGTAAAGTTTAGTTTGACGATCGGGTCGTGACTAAGGCGCCGTTAGGTCATGTACTGAGGAGTATAGCGCCATAGGTCAAAGATACGTAAGTTGAACGAGGTCGGGCAGTGGGTCGAGGATAGGAAGGTTGGGGGGAGATAGGACAGTGTGTCGAAGATAGGTAGGCTGGGGGAGATAGGACAGTGGGTCGAGGATAGGAAGGTTGGGGGGAGATAGGTCAGTGGGTCGAGGATAGGAAGGTTGGGAGGAGATAGGGCAGTGGGTTGGGGAAGATAGGACAGTGGGTCGAGGATAGGAAGGTTGGGGGGAGATAGGACAGTGGGTCGAGGATAGGAAGGTTGGGGGAGATAGGTCAGTGGGTCGAGGATAGGAAAGTTGAGGGAGAATGGCAAGCGGGTCGAGGATAGGAAGATAGAGGGAGATAGGGCAGTGGGTCGAGGATATGAAAGTTGAGTGGAGATAGAGCGGTAGGTCAGGATAGGAAGGTTGATTAAAATAGGGCTGTGGGTCGAAGATAGGTAGGCTGGGGGAGATAAGACAGTGGGTCGAGGATAGGAAGGTTGGGGGGAGATAGGTCAGTGGGTCGAGGATAGGAAGGTTGGGGGGAGATAGGACAGTGGGTTGAGGATAGGAAGGTTGGGGTAGATAGGACAGTGGGTCGAGGATAGGAAGGTTGGGGGGGGGGGGTAGGAAGGTGGGTCGAGGATAGGAAGGTTGGGGGGAGATAGGACAGTGGGTTGAGGATAGGAAGGTTGGGGGAGATAGGACAGTGGGTCGAGGATAGGAAGGTTGGGGGGGGGGGATAGGACGGTGGGTCGAGGATAGGAAGTGTGGGGGGAGATAGGTCAGTAGATCGAGGATAGGAAAGTTGAGGGAGAATGGCAAGCGGGTCGAGGATAGGAAGATAGAGGGAGATAGGCAGTGGGTCGAGGATAGGAAAGTTGAGTGGAGATAGAGCGGTAGGTCAGGATAGGAAGGTTGATTAAAATAGGGCTGTGGGTCGAGGATAGGGAGGTTGAGGAAGATAGGACAGTGGTTGACTTTCCTTAACTTCCGATCTCAGACTTGCACGGGTTTAATCAACATAACCTATTCGCGGACCTCAGTCGATGCTTCTGTTTGGTTATTTTAATCAACCAGCGGCATTCGGTCAACAGCTGAGATATTTGAAGCCTAACGTCGTAAACAACACGTATTTATCATAAATATATGTATCTACTATATAAGTAAGAATACACTGTTTTAATCGAAATACATCCCAGTCGTATTCGATCCTCTCAATCAATTTTATTAAGAAGACTCTTATAATTTGTATGTCTTTCTGGTAAGCAGTTACATAATTTTAAAAAGCAGAATGAAGCCGCGTAGAATATGGGACAGTAAATGTGCCTTCCCAATAAAATTGGAATGAATGAAGCAATACAAGTGTGACGCAAGAAGAACTACTTGAAGATTATCGTGACAAGTATACGACAAACAGACGAGTGTTTTTCAAGCAGGACAACTGTGTAACAAAGAGTAAAAATATTTTACTAATAAGTAAGCCAAGTTGGACACGAACATTACAAATCTGGGATGAGAACGCCGATCTTGAAACTAGCACGATTTCGGAATGAATTACCACAATAATAACACGACCTGAACAGCGAAATGCTAATGTGTTTTATTCTAAAGAAGGATATGGCAGAACATTCGTTGAAAAAGACCAAGCGTGTAAATAATAGATTATTTCCTCTTGTTTTGCAATGCACGTAAATATGTACGAGTTTCTGAAAAGTAACCCAGACATGTCGATATCAAGCGTCTTGATAAAAGTTTGATAGTGATTCCAAACTCGTTGTCTTCAGTAGCCTACTAATTATGGCTTTTTAAGCTACTAAATATGGTTATTTACTACCAATTGAGATTCCAGCCTACATTTGGGAATGCCGTCAGTCATGTTTTGGAGACGTACGATTGAATCATCTCATTGGCATTTTCGACCAGTATAACGTATTGTAGTTGGTCGCAAGAGAGTAAAGTTTAGTTTGACGATCGGGTCGTGACTAAGGCGCCATTAGGTCATGTACTGAGGAGTATAGCGCCATAGGTCAAAGATACGTAAGTTGAGCGAGGTCGGGCAGTTTGTCAAGGATAGGAAGGTTGGGGGGAGATAGGACAGTGGGTCGAAGATAGGTAGGGTGAGGGAGATAGGACAGTGGGTCGAGGATAGGAAGGTTGGGGGGAGATAGGTCAGTGGGTCGAGGATAGGAAGGTTGGGGGAAGATAGGACAGTGGGTTGATGATAGGAAGGTTGAGGGAGATAGGACAGTGGGTCGAGGATAGGAAGGTTGGGGGGGGGGGGGATTGGAAGGTGGGTCGAGGATAGGAAGGTTGGGGGGAGATAGGACAGTGGGTCGAGGATAGGAAGGTTGGGGGAGATAGGTCAGTGGGTCGAGGATAGGAAAGTTGAGGGAGAATGGCAAGCGGGTCGAGGATAGGAAGATAGAGGAAGATAGGTCAGTGGGTCGAGGATAAGAAGGTTGAGGGGAGATAGGACAGTGGGTTGAGGATAGGAAGGTTGGGGGAGATAGGACAGTGGGACGAGGATAGGAAGGTTGGGGGGGGATAAGAAGGTGGTTCGAGGATAGGAAGTGGGGGGGGAGATAAGACAGTGGGTCGAGGATAGGAAGGTTGGGGGAGATAGGTCAGTGGGTCGAGGATAGGAAAGTTGAGGGAGAATGGCAAGCGGGTCGAGGATAGGAAGATAGAGGGAGATAGGGCAGTGGGTCGAGGATAGGAAAGTTGAGTGGAGATAGAGCGGTAGGTCAGGAGAGGAAGGTTGATTAAAATAGGGCTGTGGGTCGAGGAGATGGAGGTTGAGGAAGATAGGACAGTGGTTGACTTTCCTTGCACGGGTTTAATCAACATAACCTATTCGCGGACCTCAGTCGATGCTTCTGTTTGGTTATTTTAATCAACCAGCGGCATTCGTTCAACAGCTGAGATATTTGAAGCCTAACGTCGTAAACAACACGTATTTATCATAAATATAAGTATCTACTATATAAGTAAGAATACACTGTTTTAATCGAAATACATCCCAGTCGTATTCGATCCTCTCAATCAATTTTATTAAGAAGACTCTAATAATTTGTATGTCTTTCTGGTAAGCAGTTACATAATTTTAAAAAGCAGAATGAAGCCGCGTAGAATATGGGACAGTAAATGTGCCTTCCCAATAAAATTGGAATGAATGAAGCAATACAAGTGTGACGCAAGAAGAACTACTTGAAGATTATCGTGACAAGTATACGACAAACAGACGAGTGTTTTTCAAGCAGGACAACTGTGTAACAAAGGGTAAAAATGTTTTACTAATAAGTAAGCCAAGTTGGACACGAACAATACAAATCTGGGATTAGAACGCCGATCTTGAAACTAGCACGATTTCGGAATGAATTACCACAATAATAACACGACCTGAACAGCGACATGCTAATGTGTTTCATTCTAAAGAAGGATATGACAGAACATTTGTTGAAAAAGACCAAGCGTGTAAATAATAGATTATTTCCTCTTGTTTTGCAATGCACGTAAATATATATGAGTTTCTGAAAAGTAACCCAGACATGTCGATATCAAGCGGCTTGATAAAAGTTTGATAGTGATTCCAAACTCGTTTTCTTCAGTAGCCTACTAATTATGGCTTTTTAAACTACTAATTATGGTTATTTACTACCAATTGAGATTCCAGCCTACATTTGGGAATGCCGTCAGTCATGTTTTGGCGACGTACGATTGAATCATCTCATTGGCATTTTCGACCAGTATAACGCATTGAAGTTGGTCGCAAGAGAGTAAAGTATAGTTTGACGATCGGGTCGTGACTAAGGCGCCGTTAGGTCATGTACTGAGGAGTATAGCGCCATAGGTCAAAGATACGTGAGTTGAGCGAGGTCGGGCAGTGGGTCGAGGATAGGAAGGTTGGGGGGAGATAGGACAGTGGGTCGAAGATAGGTAGGCTGGTGGAGATAGGACAGTGGGGCGAGGATAGGAAGGTTGGGGGGAGATAGGTCAGTGGGTCGAGGATAAGAAAGTTGGGGGGAGATAGGACAGTGGGTTGAGGATAGGAAGGTTGGGGGAGATAGGACAGTGGGACGAGGATTGGAAGGTTGGGGGGGGGGATAGGAAGGTGGTTCGAGGATAGGAAGTGGGAGGGGGAGATAAGACAGTGGGTCGAGGATAGGAAGGTTGGGGGAGATAGGTCAGTGGGTCGAGGATAGGAAAGTTGAGGGAGAATGGCAAGCGGGTCGAGGATAGGAAGATAGAGGGAGATAGGGCAGTGGGTCGAGGATAGGAAAGTTGAGTGGAGATAGAGCGGTAGGTCAGGAGAGGAAGGTTGATTAAAATAGGGCTGTGGGTCGAGGAGATGGAGGTTGAGGAAGATAGGACAGTGGTTGACTTTCCTTGCACGGGTTTAATCAACATAACCTATTCGCGGACCTCAGTCGATGCTTCTGTTTGGTTATATTATTCAACCAGCGGCATTCGTTCAACAGCTGAGATATTTGAAGCCTAACGTCGTAAACAACACGTATTTATCATAAATATAAGTATCTACTATATAAGTAAGAATACACTGTTTTAATCGAAATACATCCCAGTCGTATTCGATCCTCTCAATCAATTTGATTAAGAAGACTCTAATAATTTGTATGTCTTTCTGGTAAGCAGTTACATAATTTTAAAAAGCAGAATGAAGCCGCGTAGAATATGGGACAGTAAATGTGCCTTCCCAATAAAATTGGAATAAATGAAGCAATACAAGTGTGACGCAAGAAGAACTACTTGAAGATTATCATGACAAGTATACGACAAACAGACGAGTGTTTTTCAAGCAGGACAACTGTGTAACAAAGGGTAAAATTGTTTTACTAATAAGTAAGCCAAGTTGGACACGAACATTACAAATCTGGGATTAGAACGCCGATCTTGAAACTAGCACGATTTCGGAATGAATTACCACAATATTAACACGACCTGAACAGCGACATGCTAAGGTGTTTCATTCTAAAGAAGGATATGGCAGAACATTTGTTGAAAAAGACCAAGCGTGTAAATAATAGAATATTTCCTCTTGTTTTGCAATGCACGTAAATATATATGAGTTTCTGAAAAGTAACCCAGACATGTCGATATCAAGCGGCTTGATAAAAGTTTGATAGTGATTCCAAACTCGTTTTCTTCAGTAGCCTACTAATTATGGCTTTTTAAACTACTAATTATGGTTATTTACTACCAATTGAGATTCCAGCCTACATTTGGGAATGCCGTCAGTCATGTTTTGGCGACGTACGATTGAATTATCTCATTGGCATTTTCGACCAGTATAACGCATTGAAGTTGGTCGCAAGAGAGTAAAGTATAGTTTGACGATCGGGTCGTGACTAAGGCGCCGTTAGGTCATGTACTGAGGAGTATAGCGCCATAGGTCAAAGATACGTAAGTTGAGCGAGGTCGGGCAGTGGGTCGAGGATAGGAAGGTTGGGGGGAGATAGGACAGTGGGTCGAAGATAGGTAGGCTGGGGGAGATAGGACAGTGGGTCGAGGATAGGAAGGTTGATTGGAAATGGGTCAGTGGGTCGAGGATAGGAAGGTTGAGGGAGAATGGCAAGCGGGTCGAGTATAATAAGATAGAGGGAGATAGGGCAGTGGGTCGAGGATAGGAAAGTTGAGTGGAGATAGAGCGGTAGGTCAGGATAGGAAGGTTGAATAAAATAGGGCTGTGGGTCGAGGATAGGGAGGTTGAGGAAGATAGGACAGTGGTTGACTTTCCTTAACTTCCGATCTCAGACTTGCACGGGTTTAATCAACATAACCTATTCGCGGACCTCAGTTGATTCTTCTGTTTGGTTATTTTAATCAACCAGCGGCATTCGTTCAACAGCTGAGATATTTGAAGCCTAACGTCGTAAACAACACGTATTTATCATGAATATAAGTATCTACTATATAAGTAAGAATACACTGTTTTAATCGAAATACATCCCAGTCGTATTCGATTCTCTCAATCAATTTTATTAAGAAGACTCTAATAATTTGTATGTCTTTCTGTTAAGCAGTTACATAATTTTAAAAAGCAGAATGAAGCCGCGTAGAATATGGGACAGTAAATGTGCCTTCCCAATAAAATTGGAATGAATGAAGCAATACAAGTGTGACGCAAGAAGAACTACTTGAAGATTATCGTGACAAGTATACGACAAACAGACGAGTGTTTTTCAAGCAGGACAACTGTGTAACAAAGGGTAAAAATGTTTTTCTAATAAGTAAGCCAAGTTGGACACGAACATTGCAAATCTGGGATTAGAACGGCGATCTTGAAACTAGCACGATTTCGGAATGAATTACCACAATAATAACACGACCTGAACAGCGAAATGCTAATGTGTTTCATTCTAAAGAAGGATATGGCAGAACATTTGTTGAAAAAGACCAAGCGTGTAAATAATAGATTATTTCCTCTTGTTTTGCAATGCACGTAAATATATATGAGTTTCTGAAAAGTAACCCAGACATGTCGATATCAAGCGGCTTGATAAAAGTTTGATAGTGATTCCAAACTCGTTTTCTTCAGTAGCCTACTAATTATGGCTTTTTAAACTACTAATTATGGTTATTTACTACCAATTGAGATTCCAGCCTACATTTGGGAATGCCGTCAGTCATGTTTTGGCGACGTACGATTGAATTATCTCATTGGCATTTTCGACCAGTATAACGCATTGAAGTTGGTCGCAAGAGAGTAAAGTATAGTTTGACGATCGGGTCGTGACTAAGGCGCCGTTAGGTCATGTACTGAGGAGTATAGCGCCATAGGTCAAAGATACGTAAGTTGAGCGAGGTCGGGCAGTGGGTCGAGGATAGGAAGGTTGGGGGGAGATAGGACAGTGGGTCGAAGATAGGTAGGCTGGGGGAGATAGGACAGTGGGTCGAGGATAGGAAGGTTGATTGGAAATGGGTCAGTGGGTCGAGGATAGGAAGGTTGAGGGAGAATGGCAAGCGGGTCGAGTATAATAAGATAGAGGGAGATAGGGCAGTGGGTCGAGGATAGGAAAGTTGAGTGGAGATAGAGCGGTAGGTCAGGATAGGAAGGTTGAATAAAATAGGGCTGTGGGTCGAGGATAGGGAGGTTGAGGAAGATAGGACAGTGGTTGACTTTCCTTAACTTCCGATCTCAGACTTGCACGGGTTTAATCAACATAACCTATTCGCGGACCTCAGTTGATTCTTCTGTTTGGTTATTTTAATCAACCAGCGGCATTCGTTCAACAGCTGAGATATTTGAAGCCTAACGTCGTAAACAACACGTATTTATCATGAATATAAGTATCTACTATATAAGTAAGAATACACTGTTTTAATCGAAATACATCCCAGTCGTATTCGATTCTCTCAATCAATTTTATTAAGAAGACTCTAATAATTTGTATGTCTTTCTGTTAAGCAGTTACATAATTTTAAAAAGCAGAATGAAGCCGCGTAGAATATGGGACAGTAAATGTGCCTTCCCAATAAAATTGGAATGAATGAAGCAATACAAGTGTGACGCAAGAAGAACTACTTGAAGATTATCGTGACAAGTATACGACAAACAGACGAGTGTTTTTCAAGCAGGACAACTGTGTAACAAAGGGTAAAAATGTTTTTCTAATAAGTAAGCCAAGTTGGACACGAACATTGCAAATCTGGGATTAGAACGGCGATCTTGAAACTAGCACGATTTCGGAATGAATTACCACAATAATAACACGACCTGAACAGCGAAATGCTAATGTGTTTCATTCTAAAGAAGGATATGGCAGAACATTTGTTGAAAAAGACCAAGCGTGTAAATAATAGATTATTTCCTCTTGTTTTGCAATGCACGTAAATATATACGAGTTTCTGAAAAGTAACCCAGACATGTCGATATCAAGCGGCTTGATAAAAGTTTGATAGTGATTCCAAACTCGTTGTTTTCAGTAGCCTACTAATTATGGCTTTTTAAGCTACTAAATATGGTTATTTACTACCAATTGAGATTCCAGCCTACATTTGGGAATGCCGTCAGTCATGTTTTGGAGACGTACGATTGAATCATCTCATTGGCATTTTCGACCAGTATAACGCATTGTAGTTGGTCGCAAGAGAGTAAAGTTTAGTTTGACGATCGGGTCGTGACTAAGGCGCCGTTAGGTCATGTACTGAGGAGTATAGCGCCATAGGTCAAAGATACGTAAGTTGAGCGAGGTCGGGCAGTTGGTCAAGGATAGGAAGGTTGGGGGGAGATAGGACAGTGGGTCGAAGATAGGTAGGGTGGGTGAGATAGGACAGTGGGTCGAGGATAGGAAGGTTGGGCGAGGATAGGAAGGTTGGGGGAAGATAGGACAGTGGGTTGATGATAGAAAGGTTGAGGGAGATAGGACAGTGGGTCGAGGATAGGAAGGTTGGGGGGGGGGGGGATAGGAAGGTGGGTCGAGGATAGGAAGGTTGGGGGGAGATAGGACAGTGGGTCGAGGATAGAAAGGTTGGGGGAGATAGGTCAGTGGGTCGAGGATAGGAAAGTTGAGGGAGAATGGCAAGCGGGTCGAAGATAGGAAGATATATGGAGATAGGGCAGTGGGTCGAGGATAGGAAAGTTGAGTGGAGATAGAGCGGTAGGTCAGGATAGGAAGGTTGATTAAAATAGGGCTGTGGGTCGAGGATAGGGAGGTTGAGGAAGATAGGACAGTGGTTGACTTTCCTTAACTTCCGATCTCAGACTTGCACGGGTTTAATCAACATAACCTATTCGCGGACCTCAGTCGATGCTTCTGTTTGGTTATTTTAATCAACCAGCGGCATTCGTTCAACAGCTGAGATATTTGAAGCCTATAGAAAGGTGGGTCGAGGATAGGAAGGTTGGGGGGAGATAGGACAGTGGGTCGAGGATAGGAAGGTTGAGGGAGATAGGTCAGTGGGTCGAGGATAGGAAAGTTGAGGGAGAATGGCAAGCGGGTCGAGGATAGGAAGATAGAGGGAGATAGGGCAGTGGGTCGAGGATAGGAAAGTTGAGTGGAGATAGAGCGGTAGGTCAGGATAGAAAGGTTGATTAAAATAGGGCTGTGGGTCGAGGATAGGGAGGTTGAGGAAGATAGGACAGTGGTTGACTTTCCTTAACTTCCGATCTCAGACTTGCACGGGTTTAATCAACATAACCTATTCGCGGACCTCAGTCGATGCTTCTGTTTGGTTATTTTAATCAACCAGCGGCATTCGTTCAACAGCTGAGATATTTGAAGCCTAACGACGTAAACAACACGTATTTATCATAAATATAAGTATCTACTATATAAGTAAGAATACACTGTTTCAATCGAAATACATCCCAGTCGTATTCGATCCTCTCAATCAATTTTATTAAGAAGACTCTAATAATTTGTATGTCTTTCTGGTAAGCAGTTACATAATTTTAAAAAGCAGAATGAAGCCGCGTAGAATATGGGACAGTAAATGTGCCTTCCCAATAAAATTGGAATGAATGAAGCAATACAAGTGTGACGCAAGAAGAACTACTTGAAGATTATCGTGACAAGTATACGACAAACAGACGAGTGTTTTTCAAGCAGGACAACTGTGTAACAAAGGGTAAAAATGTTTTACTAATAAGTAAGCCAAGTTGGACACGAACATTACAAATGTGGGATTAGAACGCCGATCTTGAAACTAGCACGATTTCGGAATGAATTACCACAATAATAACACGACCTGAACAGCGACATGCTAATGTGTTTCATTCTAAAGAAGGATATGGCAGAACATTTGTTGAAAAAGACCAAGCGTGTAAATAATAGATTATTTCCTCTTGTTTTGCAATGCACGTAAATATATATGAGTTTCTGAAAAGTAAGCCAGACACGTAACCCAGACATGTCGATATCAAGCGGCTTGATAAAAGTTTGATAGTGATTCCAAACTTGTTGTCTTCAGTAGCCTACTAATTATGGCTTTTTAAGCTACTAATTATGGTTATTTACTACCAATTGAGATTCCAGCCTACATTTGGGAATGCCGTCAGTCATGTTTTGGCGACGTACGATTGAATCATCTCATTGGCATTTTCGACCAGTATAACGCATTGAAGTTGGTCTCAAGAGAGTAAAGTTTAGTTTGACGATCGGGTCGTGACTAAGGCGCCGTTAGGTCATGTACTGAGGAGTATAGCGCCATAGGTCAAAGATACGTAAGTTGAGCGAGGTCGGGCAGTGGGTCGAGGATAGGAAGGTTGGGGGGAGATAGGACAGTGGGTCGAAGATAGGTAGGCTGGTGGAGATAGGACAGTGAGTCGAGGATAGGAAGGTTGGGGGGAGATAAGTCAGTGGGTCGAGGATAAGAAGGTTGGGGGGAGATAGGACAGTGGGTTCAGGATAGGAAGGTTGGGGGAGGGGATAGGAAGGTGGTTCGAGGATAGGAAGTGGGGGGGAGATAGGACAGTGGGTCGAGGATAGGACAGTGGGTCGAGGATAGGAAGGTTGGGGGAGATAGGTCAGTGGGTCGAGGATAGGAAAGTTGAGGGAGAATGGCAAGCGGGTCGAGGATAGGAAGATAGAGGGAGATAGGGCAGTGGGTCGAGGATAGGAAAGTTGAGTGGAGATAGAGCGGTAGGTCAGGAGAAGAAGGTTGATTAAAATAGGGCTGTGGTCGAGAGGATGGAGGTTGAGGAAGATAGGACAGTGGTTGACTTTCCTTAACTTCCGATCTCAGACTTGCACGGGTTTAATCAACATAACCTATTCGCGGACCTCAGTCGATGCTTCTGTTTGGTTATATTATTCAACCAGCGGCATTCGTTCAACAGCTGAGATATTTGAAGCCTAACGTCGTAAACAACACGTATTTATCATAAATATAAGTATCTACTATATAAGTAAGAATACACTGTTTTAATCGAAATACATCCCAGTCGTATTCGATCCTCTCAATCAATTTGATTAAGAAGACTCTAATAATTTGTATGTCTTTCTGGTAAGCAGTTACATAATTTTAAAAAGCAGAATGAAGCCGCGTAGAATATGGGACAGTAAATGTGCCTTCCCAATAAAATTGGAATGAATGAAGCAATACAAGTGTGACGCAAGAAGAACTACTTGAAGATTATCGTGACAAGTATACGACAAACAGACGAGTGTTTTTCAAGCAGGACAACTGTGTAACAAAGGGTAAAATTGTTTTACTAATAAGTAAGCCAAGTTGGACACAAACATTACAAATCTGGGATTAGAACGCCGATCTTGAAACTAGCACGATTTTGGAATGAATTACCACAATAATAACACGACCTGAACAGCGAAATGCTAATGTGTTTCATTCTAAAGAAGGATATGGCAGAACATTTGTTGAAAAAGACCAAGCGTGTAAATAATAGATTATTTCCTCTTGTTTTGCAATGCACGTAAATATATACGAGTTTCTGAAAAGTAACCCAGACATGTCGATATCAAGCGGCTTGATAAAAGTTTGATAGTGATTCCAAACTCGTTGTCTTCAGTGGCCTACTAATTATGGCTTTTTAAGCTACTAAATATGGTTATTTACTACCAATTGAGATTCCAGCCTACATTTGGGAATGCCGTCAGTCATGTTTTGGCGACGTACGATTGAATCATCTCATTGGCATTTTCGACCAGTATAACGCATTGGAGTTGGTCGCAAGAGAGTAAAGTATAGTTTGACGATCGGGTCGTGACTAAGGCGCCGTTAGGTCATGTACTGAGGAGTATAGCGCCATAGGTCAAAGATACGTAAGTTGAGCGAGGTCGGGCAGTGGGTCGAGGATAGGAAGGTTGGGGGGAGATAGGACAGTGGGTCGAAGATAGGTAGGCTGGGGGAGATAGGACAGTGGGTCGAGGATAGGAAGGTTGGGTGGAAATAGGTCAGTGGGTCGAGGATAGGAAGGTTGGGGGGAGATAGGTCAGTGGGTCGAGGATAGGAAAGTTGAGGGAGAATGGCAAGCGGGTCGAGTATAGGAAGATAGAGGGAGATAGGGCAGTGGGTCGAGGATAGGAAAGTTGAGTGGAGATAGAGCGGTAGGTCAGGATAGGAAGGTTGATTAAAATAGGGCTGTGGGTCGAGGATAGGGAGGTTGAGGAAGATAGGACAGTGGTTGACTTTCCTTAACTTCCGATCTCAGACTTGCACGGGTTTAATCAACATAACCTATTCGCGGACCTCAGTTGATGCTTCTGTTTGGTTATTTTAATCAACCAGCGGCATTCGTTCAACAGCTGAGATATTTGAAGCCTAACGTCGTAAACAACACGTATTTATCATGAATATAAGTATCTACTATATAAGTAAGAATACACTGTTTTAATCGAAATACATCCCAGTCGTATTCGATCCTCTCAATCAATTTTATTAAGAAGACTCTAATAATTTGTATGTCTTTCTGGTAAGCAGTTACATAATTTTAAAAAGCAGAATGAAGCCGCGTAGAATATGGGACAGTAAATGTGCCTTCCCAATAAAATTGGAATGAATGAAGCAATACAAGTGTGACGCAAGAAGAACTACTTGAAGATTATCGTGACAAGTATACGACAAACAGACGAGTGTTTTTCAAGCAGGACAACTGTGTAACAAAGGGTAAAAATGTTTTTCTAATAAGTAAGCCAAGTTGGACACGAACATTACAAATCTGGGATTAGAACGCCGATCTTGAAACTAGCACGATTTCGGAATGAATTACCACAATAATTACACGACCTGAACAGCGAAATGCTAATGTGTTTCATTCTAAAGAAGGATATGGCAGAACATTTGTTGAAAAAGACCAAGCGTGTAAATAATAGATTATTTCCTCTTGTTTTGCAATGCACGTAAATATATACGAGTTTCTGAAAAGTAACCCAGACATGTCGATATCAAGCGGCTTGATAAAAGTTTGATAGGGATTCCAAACTCGTTGTCTTCAGTAGCCTACTAATTATGGCTTTTTAAGCTACTAAATATGGTTATTTACTACCAATTGAGATTCCAGCCTACATTTGGGAATGCCGTCAGTCATGTTTTGGAGACGTACGATTGAATCATCTCATTGGCATTTTCGACCAGTATAACGCATTGTAGTTGGTCGCAAGAGAGTAAAGTTTAGTTTGACGATCGGGTCGTGACTAAGGCGCCGTTAGGTCATGTACTGAGGAGTATAGCGCCATAGGTCAAAGATACGTAAGTTGAGCGAGGTCGGGCAGTGGGTCGAGGATAGGAAGGTTGGGGGGAGATAGGACAGTGGGTCGAAGATAGGTAGGGTGGGGGAGATAGGACAGTGGGTCGAGGATAGGAAGGTTGGGGGGAGATAGGTCAGTGGGTCGAGGATAGGAAGGTTTGGGGAAGATAGGACAGTTGGTTGATGATAGAAAGGTTGAGGGAGATAGGACAGTGGGTCGAGGATAGGAAGGTTGGGGGGGATAGGAAGGTGGGTCGAGGATAGGAAGGTTGGGGGGAGATAGGACAGTGGGTCGAGGATAGGAAGGTTGGGGGAGATAGGTCAGTGGGTCGAGGATAGGAAAGTTGAGGGAGAATGGCAAGCGGGTCGAGGATAGGAAGATAGAGGGAGATAGGGCAGTGGGTCGAGGATAGGAAAGTTGAGTGGAGATAGAGCGGTAGGTCAGGATAGGAAGGTTGATTAAAATAGGGCTGTGGGTCGAGGAAAGGGAGGTTGAGGAAGATAGGACAGTAGTTGACTTTCCTTAACTTCCGATCTTGGACTTGCACGGGTTTAATCAACATAACCTATTCGCGGACCTCAGTCGATGCTTCTGTTTGGTTATTTTAATCAACCAGCGGCATTCGTTCAACAGCTGAGATATTTGAAGCCTATAGGAAGGTGGGTCGAGGATAGGAAGGTTGGGGGGAGATAGGACAGTGGGTCGAGGATAGGAAGGTTGAGGGAGATAGGTCAGTGGATCGAGGATAGGAAAGTTGAGGGAGAATGGCAAGCGGGTCGAGGATAGGAAGATAGAGGGAGATAGGGCAGTGGGTCGAGGATAAGAAAGTTGAGTGGAGATAGAGCGGTAGGTCAGGATAGGAAGGTTGATTAAAATAGGGCTGTGGGTCGAGGATAGGGAGGTTGAGGAAGATAGGACAGTGGTTGACTTTCCTTAACTTCCGATCTCAGACTTGCACGGGTTTAATCAACATAACCTATTCGCGGACCTCAGTCGATGCTTCTGTTTGGTTATTTTAATCAACCAGCGGCATTCGTTCAACAGCTGAGATATTTGAAGCCTAACGTCGTAAACAACACGTATTTATCATAAATATAAGTATCTACTATATAAGTAAGAATACACTGTTTTAATCGAAATACATCCCAGTCGTATTCGATCCTCTCAATCAATTTTATTAAGAAGACTCTAATAATTTGTATGTCTTTCTGGTAAGCAGTTACATAATTTTAAAAAGCAGAATGAAGCCGCGTAGAATATGGGACAGTAAATGTGCCTTCCCAATAAAATTGGAATGAATGAAGCAATACAAGTGTGACGCAAGAAGAACTACTTGAAGATTATCGTGACAAGTATACGACAAACAGACGAGTGTTTTTCAAGCAGGACAACTGTGTAACAAAGGGTAAAAATGTTTTACTAATAAGTAAGCCAAGTTGGACACGAACATTACAAATGTGGGATTAGAACGCCGATCTTGAAACTAGCACGATTTCGGAATGAATTATCACAATAATAACACGACCTGAACAGCGACATGCTAATGTGTTTCATTCTAAAGAAGGATATGGCAGAACATTTGTTGAAAAAGACCAAGCGTGTAAATAATAGACTATTTCCTCTTGTTTTGCAATGCACGTAAATATATATGAGTTTCTGAAAAGTAACCCAGACACGTAACCCAGACATGTCGATATCAAGCGGCTTGATAAAAGTTTGATAGTGATTCCAAACTTGTTGTCTTCAGTAGCCTACTAATTATGGCTTTTTAAGCTACTAATTATGGTTATTTATTACCAATTGAGATTCCAGCCTACATTTGGGAATGCCGTCAGTCATGTTTTGGCGACGTACGATTGAATCATCTCATTGGCATTTTCGACCAGTATAACGCATTGAAGTTGGTCGCAAGAGAGTAAAGTTTAGTTTGACGATCGGGTCGTGACTAAGGCGCCGTTAGGTCATGTACTGAGGAGTATAGCGCCATAGGTCAAAGATACGTAAGTTGAACGAGGTCGGGCAGTGGGTCGAGGATAGGAAGGTTGGGGGGAGATAGGACAGTGGGTCGAAGATAGGTAGGCTGGTGGAGATAGGACAGTGGGTCGAGGATAGGAAGGTTGGGGGGAGATAGGTCAGTGGGTCGAGGATAAGAAGGTTGGGGGGAGATAGGACAGTGGGTCGAGGATAGGAAGGTTGGGGGGAGATAGGACAGTGGGTCGAGGATAGGAAGGTTGGGAGAGATAGGTCAGTGGGTCGAGGATAGGAAAGTTGAGGGAGAATGGCAAGCGGGTCGAGGATAGGAAGATAGAGGGAGATAGGGCAGTGGGTCGAGGATAGGAAAGTTGAGTGGAGATAGAGCGGTAGGTCAGGATAAGAAGGTTGATTAAAATAGGGCTGTGGGTCGAGGATATGGAGGTTGAGGAAGATAGGACAGTGGTTGACTTTTCTTAACTTCCGATCTCAGACTTGCACGGGTTTAATCAACATAACCTATTGGCGGACCTCAGTCGATGCTTCTGTTTGGTAATTTTAATCAACCAGCGGCATTCGTTCAACAGCTGAGATATTTGAAGCCTAACGTCGTAAACAACACGTATTTATCATAAATATAAGTATCTACTATATAAGTAAGAATACACTGTTTTAATCGAAATACATCCCAGTCGTATTCGATCCTCTCAATCAATTTTATTAAGAAGACTCTAATAATTTGTATGTCTTTCTGGTAAGCAGTTACATAATTTTAAAAAGCAGAATGAAGCCGCGTAGAATATGGGACAGTAAATGTGCCTGCCCAATAAAATTGGAATGAATGAAGCAATACAAGTGTGACGCAAGAAGAACTACTTGAAGATTATCGTGACAAGTATACGACAAACAGACGAGTGTTTTTCAAGCAGAACAACTGTGTAACAAAGGGTAAAATTGTTTTACTAATAAGTAAGCCAAGTTGGACACGAACATTACAAATCTGAGATTAGAACGCCGATCTTGAAACTAGCACGATTTCGGAATGAATTACCACAATATTAACACGACCTGAACAGCGACATGCTAAGGTGTTTCATTATAAAGAAGGATATGGCAGAACATTTGTTGAAAAAGACCAAGCGTGTAAATAATAGATTATTTCCTCTTGTTTTGCAATGCACGAAAATATATATGAGTTTCTGAAAAGTAACCCAGACATGTCGATATCAAGCGGCTTGATAAAAGTTTGATAGTGATTCCAAACTCGTTGTCTTCAGTAGCCTACTAATTATGGCTTTTTAAACTACTAATTATGGTTATTTACTACCAATTGAGATTCCAGCCTACATTTGGGAATGCCGTCAGTCATGTTTTGGCGACGTACGATTGAATCATCTCATTGGCATTTTCGACCAGTATAACGCATTGAAGTTGGTCGCAAGAGAGTAAAGTTTAGTTTTACGATCGGGTCGTGACTAAGGCGCCGTTAGGTCATGTACTGAGGAGTATAGCGCCATAGGTCAAAGATACGTATGTTGAGCGAGGTCGGGCAGTGGGTCGAGGATAGGAAGGTTGGGGGGAGATAGGACAGTGGGTCGAAGATAGGTAGGCTGGGGGAGATAGGACAGTGGGTCGAGGATAGGAAGGTTGGGGGGAAATGGGTCAGTGGGTCGAGGATAGGAAGGTTGGGGGGAGATAGGTCAGTGGGTCGAGGATAGAAAAGTTGAGGGAGAATGGCAAGCGGGTCGAGTATAGGAAGATAGAGGGAGATAGGGCTGTGGGTCGAGGATAGGAAAGTTGAGTGGAGATAGAGCGGTAGGTCAGGATAGGAAGGTTGATTAAAATAGGGCTGTGGGTCGAGGATAGGGAGGTTGAGGAAGATAGGACAGTGGTTGACTTTCCTTAACTTCCGATCTCAGACTTGCACGGGTTTAATCAACATAACCTATTCGCGGACCTCAGTTGATGCTTCTGTTTGGTTATTTTAATCAACCAGCGGCATTCGTTCAACAGCTGAGATATTTGAAGCCTAACGTCGTAAACAACACGTATTTATCATGAATATAAGTATCTACTATATAAGTAAGAATACACTGTTTTAATCGAAATACATCACAGTCGTATTCGATCCTCTCAATCAATTTTATTAAGAAGACTCTAATAATTTGTATGTCTTTCTGGTAAGCAGTTACATAATTTTAAAAAGCAGAATGAAGCCGCGTAGAATATGGGACAGTAAATGTGCCTTCCCAATAAAATTGGAATGAATGAAGCAATACAAGTGTGACGCAATAAGCACAAGTGGAAAAATGGCAAGTATATAAAAAACACGACAATGTAGTGCAAGCAGGACAAATGTTGTGAAAGCAAGTGTATGAAAAGCAAGAAAAGTTTGCTACAAACATCACAGATGTGCGACAAACGAGATAAAAATGAAACCAGCATGAATTCGGCGTGTCCTTAACAAATATTAAACTAAATTTATTGAGAAAGACAACGTAGTCTAACCGAATTCGGGCTGTATTTTAAAAAAATTGTTATTTCTGATCGAAATTACTTTATTGTTTTGAAGTTATTGAATGATAAAAAGTTTGCAAAAAGACAAGGATCCGGCATCAGGCATGACAGATGTGGGATAAACGAGTCACAAATGAAATCAGCATATATTCGGCGTGTTCTCAACAATTATTCCCTCTAAATTAAATGAGGATCTATAAAGAAGTAATAACACCATCAATAAAATTTGACGACAGTAGTGTCGAAATATGGTAGTGATTCAAATATAACATTATCTATTACCAGGGGCGCAGCCATGGTTTTCTAAAAGCGAGGGTTTTAGAATAGAAAATTCCCGAGCAACGCTCATTCCGATTAGGCCACTTCCTAAAAAAACGTCTTTTTGGGCGGATAACAAGATTTCTGTTGCGTAAAATATTCAATCCATGGCCGACGCGAGAATTTAAAATGTTTTGTCATATCAATTCAATTTGGTCATCGGTACTCGTCTTTGAGTGGACTAAAATACTACGGCAATCTGAGGACACGCAAATAAGTGTTAAACCGTCTAGAAATGAATAGACCGAAATCGTATTTCAAAGTTGCTCTTTCAGCACTTAAGATTGTCGCAAGGTTACGTGATGTTATACAATCATTCCGACCCAAATCCTCGACTCCCCGATCTCCGCTCAACCTTCCCATCCTTGGTCGTAACGGAGGACTTTTAGATCCATGCAATAGATAGATGATACCATGTTAATTTAAGACAATTACCAATTAACAGTAATCACTAATGTTTTTTTGTTTTTTTTTTAAATTCATTGTGGGGCCGTGAATATTAGTCAACTTCCTCCTGGGCTCCGCAAACCAAAAGTTTGAGAACCTCTGTCGAAGTCTAACCGAATTCAGGCTGTATTTTAAAACGTTTGTTATTCCTGATCATAAATACTTTATTGGATTGAAATTATTGATTGATAGAAAGTGTGCAAAAAAGACGAGCCCTACGAAGCGTAATGTTGTAAACCGCATGTATTTATCATAAGTATATGTTGCATAAGTAAAAGTATATTTAGTCTGACCGAGACACCGTTGAGCAACATATGACCCAATCGGGTGTGGTCCTCCAGCCAATTGTAACAGGGAAACTACTAATTTATATGTTGTTCTGGTAAGTAATTACAGAATTCTGAAAAACAGACTAGAGCCGCCGAAAATATGGGACGGTAAATGTGCCTTCCTAATAAAATTGAAATTAATAAAGCAATACAAAGTGGTCAACCATGCTTAACTTCCGATCTAAGACGTGCACGGTTTCAATCAACTTAACCTGGTCGTTGAGATCGGTCGATGCTTCTGTTTGGTTATTGTAATCACGCTGCGGCGTTCTTTCAACAGCTCAGACAGTCAAAGCGTAAAAAACGTTTACAACAGGGGTCGGCAACCTACAGCACGCGGAGCAATATAATCCGGCCCACGACGCTTCACTGAATTATAGTAACAAATTATAGCTGTTTTGTCGATTATAGTCTTTACGCAAAAGAATTTACGTGTAGACTAAATTATATTATAACGTAACAAGTATATAATTCACAATTACTCGTTTAATGAGACTATAATTTAATTATATTTTGGACAAATGACAACAAAACGCAGAAAAGTTGATGCTAAGTGCAAATGGTTTTATGGCGCAAAAAAATATTCGAATGGTCAGTCCTCGTATTAACGATTGGCTAGTAAATTGCCTTGTTTGAAAAGAAGGGCGTGAATGATCGGCGTATAAAAATGGGTAATCTGACTGGAAGTAAAAAAATCGTCTCAACCTTTTCAATGCCGCGCAGGTCACGGTAGCGTAAGGCCGGTCATGTTAGAAGAATTTCGTGAAAGGGGAGAGTGGGGATTTCATGAAGCCAAGATTATTTATATTGTCGCGGTGGGACCTGCGCTAATTCTAGGTGTAAATTAAACCATGGGTTCTTAAACATTCTTCAGGTGCAACCCCATTTAGAGTGAACATCCCGCGATCCAAACATCGGAAAAATATTTTTCTGGTGTTAGCTAAGTTCAGACAAAACACGGACAACCAGTTTTTGTACACAGTACTATTGAACAACGATTTATGGATAATTTTTTACACAAAGCCTCCGTCACTAATGCAAAAATGTGAGATTTGAAAAAAACACCTCCGCCGTAATTATGTAGCTGAGGGTTAGAGAGGATTTGGAAATTTAGATCATGTGCAATTCCCGCTATCGTTCAACTAAATTTCCGCTGCATCATGCATGAGTAACACCATGATTTCAAAGTAACGCATTTCCAAAAAACATTCGTGATTATACGAGATCAATATCGTTTAAAAAATCGTGGAAGCTCACGTCAATCATTTACTTTCTGTTTAAACAGCGTAACGCAAATTCAACGCTAAATATATCAGTAAGATATTTTGAATTTAATTTTACTCGAAGTCTTTACTGATATATTTTCCAAACACTGATATCTTACGTAGCCTTGAAATACCGCGATTCATGGACATGAAACACGTTGAATATTTTGCCCCATTGAAATCGTACACGATTTGCCAGGTATCACGTGATTTGAATCTCCAAGAGTCGGAATCGCAGACTTTCAATGGCGATAAAATGACTCAAAACTTCCTTTTAATTGAAATATTGAAATTATTTCAGCTCGTATTGCCTCATAAATTTATCACACCCTGGGTTAGAAGATTGATATGGAATTGAACACGAGATGTGAAACAACGCTTTAACCACTAGGTGGGGCGGTCTTAAACTCAATTTACTTAGGGCCACTGGAGGCAATGTCTGCGGCGGTTTGCGGTCCACTTGGCGACCTACGCGCTATAAAGGAGGAGTTAGAATTGCGGTTTGGGATAACTGTAGTTGTGGAAACTCAACGCAATCAGTTTAGACATCTGCACAATGTAATCAAAAATTTCTTTTTCCAAAGAGTATTTCGCCGTCCATTAAATAATGGGAGTACATTTTTTCCTAATTCGCGAAGCGAAAAAAATCTGATGTCAGGGTTATGCTAGGTAAGGAAGGCAGAAATTTTCAACGATCGTTTCCCCGAAGCTAATGGGTCATTGACGTAAATTGTGCCGTGATCGTTTGAATTTTTTGATTGAAATAAAGTAAAAATATTTTTATGTCGGTTACTCACTGTTGAATCAGGCTATGATCAAACACTCGGTAGTTTTAGCTTGGTGGCAAAAAAGTAGGCGCCTCCAAATTGTTTCACAAAACATTTTTGATACCTCGTGTGGGAATTATCACGTCCATTTTATCCCGATCCCCACTTGTTACGACTAGAAAAGATTATGAGCGACCGTTTATAGCAGAGGTAAATGAAAGTGGGAATTGTCAGGTTGTTCGACATTTTAGGGGCTTACAAAAATATTGTTTGCGTGTATTTGATACATGGGTATGTCAATTAAGGCCCGCGGGGCACCGAAGTGTTTCACTCGGCCCGCTTGTTAAATTACGACTATAATTTTTATGAACGCAAATTTACGTTGAAAAACTTAACTTTAGGAAATGCTCATTGCTTACAAAATTTTGTTATACCGTTTAAAATTCGATTCTTTTATCACCGCCACAATTTGCCGTTATATGAAGCAAGCATTGTTGTATTGTCCCTCCCACATCCAGTTAAAAATCTGTTTGAATTTGCCAACTTACTTTTCAAACTCATGTTAACCAACAATTTTCAGATTGATAGATTACCAAATGTAAGGTACAGAGGGGTAATTACTAAATTTTCTGACATGCAACCATATTTAGACTGCCAAGCACATCATCCTACTTCGCTCAGTTAGCCATAACACTAGGCAATTCAGTGACATTAGTGATGTAACAATATGTCAAATGAATTTTCTGGTTAATTTTATGAAAAAACAACACGGAATACGATTTTTTTATTATTCTCTTAATGCGACGCGGGCCACAGATAATGAAGCGGCGGGCCACATGCTTTAAATAATTCTGACACATAACTTTCAAAACGCCAATTCATATTTGATTGTTTCTTTCTGACAGCAATGGATATTTGTCCGCAACGCTCAACCAAACCACGAAGGGTTTTGGATTGAAATCAGTCATAAAAGATCGATCAAATTCTTTTGATATTGCGGGCCCCGTGTAGTCAGTTCGCGGGCCCTGTGTAGTCAGTTTGTGGGCCCTGTGTAGTCAGTTTGTGGGCCCTGTGCAGTCAGTTTGCGAGCCCTGTGTAGTCAGTTTGTGGGCCCTGTGCAGTCAGTTTGCGGGCCCTGTGTAGTCAGTTTGTGGGCCCTGGATAGGATAGGAGGATAGGATTTACATATTTATCCCGGGGGAGAGGAAAGCCGATAAGACGGCTTATCCATATGACGAACCACGGCCTCTCGTCCGGTTACCATTCCAAGTCGGGTATGCGATTAGTTTTACTGTATTGTTTGTTTTCGGAAGCATGGACTTGGTGGTGGAGGAAGCCGTAACCGACCAGCGGTTACGTGAACCACCCAACGACGGCGAGGAGTCCAGCGCACATAACCATCCCTGCATGGGATTCGAACGTGCGAACCCACGCAGAGTAATTAGAGGTGCGGTGGCGAGCGTATTCCTAACGCTTAGCCCGTTGAGCCACACCGCCGCGCCGAAATGTGTGTCCTGTGTAGTCAGTTTGCGAGCCCTGATCTAATGCGTATATTCCTTATATTGTATTCGGAGTCAATTTTTTCAACCCGGATACGTTAGCCGATTGTATATTTTTCCGATTCTACAGCCTCCACGTTCAGTGACGAATAACTCAGGTAAGCAAATGATCTCTAGTCGGCAGATGTCGCTAATGAGTCGAAAAAATGTGTGCTCCCAAAGTATGTGTTCCAAGATGGCGCACAACCTGAAAATAGTATGTGTACCAAGTTAAGGTTCAAGTTCTGCTTCATATTGCTACACATACTTCTGAAGCGCCGAAAAATGTGCGTCGGAATGTGATCGTTAGACACAGATGAACGAAATTGACTGTGTTACATTATCGAGCCTTGCTTTCCAGTCCAATATCACACATTATCATACGCGGTCTAGTTTGGGGCCAATAAAGAACTGCGTCGTCCCAGTGCTGGGGTTTAAGTTGCCAATCTCATCGTAATCAGTATTTTTACCATCATGTAAATACACATATAGAAAAAAAAACGCAAAAGTGGCTGATGAGGGCGCGGAAAACGAATACTGGTTATCAAGCAACGCCCATGATTAGGTCTAACTTTGATCAGAAGAAACGTCAGGCATTGTATTATTAAAAAAGGTACTCTCTAAGTATGTTTAGGCTATCATTTTATTACAATTTTCTTTATTTTAGTTCTATTACGTGTTCGAGAACTGTCTGAGTTAGCCAAGTGATATACCCCTGTGCAGATATACCCCGTCCCTTTACACAACTTGGCAAACAAAATTAGCAACCTCCATATTATTACACATACTGATGGAGCGGTAAAAAAAGTTTACAAAGTATATCAGTAAAAAAATATTGACAGTATCGGCATACATGGACATTATTATGTTTGGTTTTAGAGGTTCTGGCAGGAATCGAGGTCTAGGGTAAAGGATGTAGCGTCTGCCTATATATACTGTTCGTCGTCCGAAATCGCGCACTTTAGACCCGGACTCTTAACAAACACTTCAACAACTTCGGTTCCAGCGACGATTCGCGTCTTTTAAAAATGTTTTGTCTGTAAACGGTCTGCATTAGGGCGTCTGTAAGATACGGCGCTCTGTTCCCAGTTAGGCTAGTAAAGCAATGTATATAGCATAGAAAAATATTGCTGTCAGTTGGGATTACCCGAGACTTCTCTACTTGCCCTATGCTTTTGAATTTTTAAAATTCAAATTAGGTCTTATTTTAAGGCCAGGTCTTATTTTCGAAACACGGTAGTTTTACAATGATTAGCCATTCCTGTGTTCTGTGTTATGTCTGCTGCACTCTAACACACGTATATTTCTGAGAGACTCTGTTGGGTTCGTATAATGCAATGATGCTGTAGCAAGATTACTATTCTAAGTGTCCTGCTTATTATCCTGCTTAATCTTACTGTAACGTTTCATCTGACCGTGACTTGGGTTGAGCTCAACTTGAGTTGTCTCAGGGTTTGAGCCTCCCCAACGATGATGAGTAAGTAGTTTTTTTCCTTTCTTTACTCCCACTTTCTTTCCCCAACTTTATATCTGTTGAAAATGTGTTCTTGTAGAGAGGAATTTCCTGGAAAATGGCAGCCGCTCCGGGAAACAATTTATAGAATAGAGTTTGATTAATAATAATACAAATTTCACATTACTTGACCTTTAATTTTTTTTATTCTAAAATATAACAATATATATAATTTGTTTATATCCCAAATTTGTTTTGAAGTTAGTCATTCGGTAACAAGGACTGTCAACACTTGGTGGCCGCCTGGCATGCGCTTTCGTCTTTTATTTTAATTAGCAAAATAATAAATGCAATGCAGTCGAAGAATTTGACGGACACGGTCAATTTACTTCAAATTCATGTCTTTTCTTAATCCCGATGTCGTGATGTATGTTCGTTAAAATCATGGAATTCCAATGTTGTATATATGAACGTCAAGACGGTGCCGAAATGGGAATGACGTTCTGTGACCCGTACAAGGAGAATGAATTGTCCTGTGCAAACAGAACAAAGCAGATGAGATGCGTCGCGCTTCTTATCTAAACTTTGTACCGTAAACTCCTAATTTGAACCGACGTTTTGTGTTTTTATTTTAGTAAAAACACTATTCTATTTTTTAGCGTTTGCCATGCGACAGCAGCTAACTTAGCGCCACGCAATCCATTAAACCAAAGTGTCTGTTGGGATTTCATGTACTATCTGTCAAGAAAGAATATAATTTGAAGCGACATTACAAATCCAAACACGAGAAAGGATGTCGACTACCACGGAATTTTTTGGGAAGCATGTTTAAAATAACTGAGGGCTTTTTACATCTTCCCTAAAAAAACTGATTTGAACGGGAAACTTTCACATTTTTAAATATATATAAAGTGAGTGAACTCGCGATACTTTGACCAGTTCTGGGTTATACTCAAATATGACCACATTATTAATATCTTACAAACGCAGTCATACTCATTGGCATGTTTCCCCTACAAAATCTCAGTGGCATAATTGAGCCGTAAAAAAACTGAAAGTTTGAATGATCGTTACCTGAGTTGGTGATTATAAAAGTTGTGAACATCTTCCGAATTGCTGTTTGATTAAGGTAAGCCCCTAGCGCCTGACCGGAGTCGGCGCTAGATCAACAGCAGAATAACAAGAAGATGACGATGAATTACTCCGCCGCAGCCGCATCGACTCCTGTGAACGAAGAATCTTCCGCTGCAAGAACGGCCGAGAACACTCTTATTGCAGACGAACAAAGATCTCGACTTCCCAAGACTCATGGACAACCTGGGTAGCGACCCAAACACGGAGGAATATTGCCGGGACATCCGAGGCCTGTTCGAAGGGCAGAAAGGTACGTGGATTCTAACCCTCGCCGATTTGGAAAGTCAAGCTGTCGCGAAAATTTCCTGAGATCAACAGGTGGGCGGATACAAACATCCGGTACAACCATCACGGTATTTTTACCAAGCAATGCCCCAACCCGTATTTTAAAAAGAAGCATCCCAGATGAAACTACCTTTTTGATTACGGTTTAAAAAATCAACCAGCTAGGTTGTGGAGAGACATCTTCAAAAAAAATGTCCAAGCGAAGAGATTTCCCAACAATCTATAACCCGACGGACTCGTGGAATACTCAAGACAATAGGAAGGTGCAACCAAAAAATTTCTACCATCCATCTTCTCAAAGAGCATCACAATTGGGTGAGAACGAAAATCCAGCAGATCCAATGATGCAGCAGGACAGCGCTCAAAGTCCAGAGAAAGATGTATCGGAAGTACATTCGACCAATAACCAGAATGACTTGCAACCCCAAAAGAACACCAACAACCAAAATAACTCGCAATCTCAAAAGAAGACTAACGACCAAAATGACTCGCAACCTCAAGAGAAGACACGAAACACAGCATACGACCTCACAACAAAAGATAAGCAGGAATAACCGGAAATAGATCCGGACAAATCGGACTTCGAAATACAGGAATTCTCCACCTCGAGCTTAGATTCTTGCGATAGGAAAGAGATCAGTGATTGGTCAGAATGCTTCGCCATATAATCAAACCATCTTATAGACTTTCCTCTCCCCCAGAATTAATGGGTAAATAATATTCTAATCTTCTCGTTTTATACGATCACCTGCCATTAGCATTAGTTAGACTTTTCAAAAAATTATGGCCTCTAGATGGAGATATGGATCAATATGCTAATAAGTACTTGCTGCCTTGATCGGATACAAATATATCGCTTTTCTCTTCAACTATAGACCAATCCATTCCATATTTCCAGTGGGGAGTGATGGTCAGTGAATATTATTTCATCCTTCTCTGAGTTTAGGCAAAGTCGCATTCAACAAGCGGTTAACGGTACTGTTAACACCCTTCTATCTTCCTGAAAAATCAGAGACACTGATAATATTGGAAAAACCAGAATATTTTTTGTCTGACCAAACCAACCCGATTTATTACACTCTGTTTCCGTCATATCATTAAGCAAGCCGTCTTATCGGCTTTCTTCTCTCCGGAATAAAATATATAAATTTTATTCCATGTTTCTGTTCTACAATGCGCATGCTTTAGGATTACTCTTGGAAAATTTGTCTTATGTAGATAGAACTGTTTTTAATAACCAATTCTCAGATTGAGCATTGATAACGTTTTGCAAGACAATTTTATTCACACAAAGTAGCAGTTCGTGAAAAATGATTTGAACTTATATTGACGAAATTTTGCCGAAAAATGATAAAACACAGAAACACATCTAAAAAATAAAAAAGCATAGCAAAGTTGATGAAAAAATTGTATATCACAATAATTCACACACAAGAAAAACGGAAAAGCAAGTACTCTCAACTCAAGTAATTATACAGGTTTTGATTATGAATCATTCAATAAAGTTATAATTCATTTTCACAGATGGCTCCGAAATATCCATAGGTAGGGGCATAATTATAAATCCCTTTATATTTGTATTCCGGTTTTCGATGGACACAAACAGCAACAGTTGTCCACGATTCTTGGGAATACGGATAATCAGAACGCCAAACCTCTGTTGGCAGAGACATAGCTTGGCTTGTCGTTGAATTCAGCTGACCGTTCTGTTGAAATATAAAATATGTTGAGAGAAATATAACAAATGACAGTCTGAGAATATAGTTGAGTATGGTTGAAGCAGTAATCCTTGCCATATGATCTGACATAGCAAAACTAACTTATTTGGTTTCCTGTAAGAAACTGAATAAGGCGAGACTTAATTATTCTGCTCAGTCACTTCTCAGTGATTGCCGTTGTAGGATGAGAATTGAATGAAATAGACACTTAAATCAATTTAATTTTGATTAGTCCCCTCTGACTTGGTATCAGAGCTGTAAAGTTGGAGCATTTCCCTGGTGTTGGAGTCAAATTTTTGAATAACCCGGAAACATCACATGGAGACGAAAGTTTGTGGTTAAATTTTTTGATAAAAAATGGAAAACGCTAGCAAACGAATTTTTCAAAGCCAGTATGAAATTTTAATTTAATATCACCCTGGCGTAGTCAATGTAATAAATAGCTCGATTTGGACATTTTAATAAAGTTATATTGGTGCAATCTTAAGATTAAATGTACCGTAATAACACATGATAATGCAGACACAATATCGGCCATCCTTCATAATGATTTCATGTATGGCGGCATAAGCAGCATGATTCAGACTTGACTTACCTCGTGACTCATTCCCGTACAAACAAAAATCAATGACTCTCCATCAGGAATCATTGATCGTAAATAATCTCGAACCAGATTGTAGTGTGTGACGTTATAAATGTTAGCCAGTTTGTTTTTGCAAATAGATTTAGCGACGCTGAATGTGACGTTTTTCACGTCATAAATGATCGCTCGAAAACACTTCGAATTATAGACAACACCGCATTCTGAAAAAAATAACAGTCAAAAAGTTTGAAGTCAGATATTTATAAAACAATTATAAAGGAGATTAAATATTTTTACGTTTCAACTAATAACCTTCATTCATTTTTTAGTTTATTACCATAATATAAATGTGAGCACTCACAAATAAAGTAGACGTTTCTCCGAGCAAATTACGATCAATCACTGAACTGTTAAAGTAATTAAAATATAACAGTGAGATTTGCGCTGGTTAATACAAACCGGTGGGATTTGAGGTTAATTACGATCAGAATAAAGCTATAACATATTGAATGTTGGATAACTAGGTTTAATAAAAACTTTTTGTTTCAACGACACGAGTTCATAGACAACCGAAATGATCGCCAGTGGATGCCGCGATTAATCAACAGTATCAGTGGTTTTCTGCAAATTTTTATTCGCATTCAATGTGTAGAATCCTCCCGGTAATTTTAGAAATAATAGCTTGTTGCCAATCTGTGATTGTTTATGCAGAGCCTTGTTCTAAGTGAAGGAAGGGTTGAAACAATAGTCCTTCACCTATCTTCGGTTGCTTCTGTAGAGCCTTGTTCAGAGAAAATGTGTGAAAACTGCCGATAATACCAGCATCTGCTAACACATTGGTTCTCAAACTGGGGTCCGCGAAGCGATTTTAGGGGGACCGCGAGACAACTTTAACCTCGGAACAGAAGCACATTGTTTTCAAGTAAATTTTGATGTCGTGTTTTTACAGTGTTTCTACAAAGCACGACACGCTCTATGCGAAGACATTTTTACGTAACAAACGTTGATGAATGTGGCAAGTACCATAAATCAGAGTGTATTGTTTATGGAAGGCGTGTGCATCTGATTGTAAACTTTCCCGGGTTAATTTAATAATGCCCCCACTCGCGAGACACACACGGTCCGAGTTCAGAAGAGAGCACCCGCTGAATTTAATTTTTAGGCGAAAGAAACGAAGAGAACAGGGCCTGAGTAGTGGAGATTTAACTGGAAAAAGGCTAGCGTCGAATCTACGCGCTAGCAGCAAGAATAAATACGGTTACGATAGGGATGGATATATGACCAATTTCGCTATTTGAATGGCATCCTTCATAGTGGGCTTTTAGGCTGCCATACGGACATCAGGTTCGAAACGAAAATTGAATGATCTCAATTCCAAAAAAAAAATTAATTGTGCACACAGGTGTTGTGGACCATGAACCGTCAGCCTTGCACGTTCCCGTGTGTTCCCCTTCCAAAATGGAATCATTGCTGCAAGAGTTACTGACCTCCTGACTTTTACTGTACAAGTCTTGCTCCGGAGAAATTGTTGCATTTTCTAAATTTCGCTTTGCACATGCTGTAGCTGCAAAAAAAAAAAAGTGATAAAAAAGTTTAACTTAATTCGTCAAGTATTTGCTTGTGAATATTATAAATTTGTGAAATTTTTCTTCACTTCAAACAAGGCTTTGTGAAAGCAGACGCTGATTGTCTAGCATTGTCTAGCGAGTCCAATTTATAAACCTGATTGAAATGGGGTGTGAGAGGAACGGAGAGATCTTTGAAACCGAGAAGAAAGATCATTCAAAGCTTCAACAACTTTGCCATTGACTAAATAAATCTACTTGATGTACTTACCTAGACCATAGCATTCGGAAGAGTTCAAAGTTGTTATGTTGTCTAACTCTACATTCCCGGATGCCACAAGATCAAGTTGGACCTGAATGAAATAAACAAGATTAATGTTTGAGCAGGGCTGCGAGGTAGAGTCTAGAGTGGAACCTGAGAATGCTTTCATTGATAAGTCGGAATTAGACTTTCCAACAACTTTTTTTTGTTGGAACTAGAGTTGAGCAATTATATTCAAAACATTTGTCAATTCGGAGTCATTCCTGGAATGGAACAGAATTGCGAGTGATATCTCTAAATTTATACATGCGGATTGGAAAGGTGATAAACCGCCTAATATGTGCTCCCAGTTTGTAAAGGGATTCTAGAGAAACTCCAATAATGCAATGAAATGATCACAACCCTCTGTACGCTGATGAAGCAAGAGCTCGCCCTACAATCTCCTAGAAAACCTTTGCATATTGTGAGATGGGATTCACTTCCAAAACAGTTTCGATTTGAAAAGATTTTCGCTAACAAATGTGTTGCAAACCTCGGTATCTGTAGAGTTTATTTTTTTTATAATGAATTTCTCGGTTTTCCAGGTAGTCGAGGCAGAAAACGGCCAAATTGCTTTCCTAAAAATTACGAAACATATCATTGCTGTATTTACATAGTGAGAAAATCAAAAAATAAATCAAGATTAGTTATATTCTGCTTTTTCCAGGAACCTCATTTATATGAAATATATTATTTAGTTCTTCTCCCAAGCGAACCAACTTTAACTGCCCCAAGTCTCCCGCCAATCAGTATTCACTTCTGAGGCAACTGAAGAAATCATCGACGATCGAAAATACGCCGTTTCAAGCTTTCCCAAAAATGGGGGGCCACTCTACACAACAACATTCTCCGTATTCGACCGCACATCTGACGAGAAACTCGGAACACCATAAAGCACAGCAAATACCGGATCTACCGACATAAAACAGAAACTTGGAGAACAAAAGAAACAGGCAAGAAACCACTTCATCGGAATCTTTTGGAACTACTAAATTCAACAGAGGTAGAAGAAAGAAGCAAAAATAGTCTTAAAAAATATCAACCTCTGCAAGTATTAGGATATCTATTCAAGGTATACCTACTAGTCTAACTTTAAAGTCTAACGGTAAATGCGCAAAAGTATCGGAAAGGTAAAGGGATATATAAGTATAGCAGTGGGTCGAGGATATCGAGGACAAATTCGTATGGTGCTGTCTTTAAAGTCTCATGAGAAAAGATATGCTTCATTTCTTTACTTCTATCTGATCCTGGACCGACTTCCCGAACCTCCGCAGATTTCATATGTTTGCTGTCTAATTGCCCTATTCTCTTAGCCTTCCTATACTCGATTCACCGCCCTCACCCTAACTCCCTCATCCTTCCCATCCCTGACTCATTATTCTCTCAGTTTTTCTATCCTCGACCCATTGCCTAATCGCCTCAATGTTCCATTGTTGATTTATTGCCTTATCCACCCGGCTTCCTACAGCTGACTCGCCGCCCTAACCCTAGTCGGCACACTGCGCTGTTTTCTTTAGACTACCTATATCTTTGTTACTTGCTATAAAGATGATTGCTTTGGTAAGATATAGATATTGGTGTAGAGAGTGTGAAACGATGATAAAATTGTTCGAAGTATTAAAATGGCGTCTTATCAACATCATTTTTCAAGCAATTTTCCATAGAATTGTTGTCTGGAACATAAAATTATAATTGGCCTACCTAATTGATGGCTTTAAAATGTGATAATTTACTTTTACAGGTTGTCGTAATGCCTGCGTTTTATTTGCCATACACTGAAATCTGATTAGTAAATACGCTCAAATAGTTTTGAATAATATGTTACTTTTATACCTATTGCATGCTTGATATTAGACTACATAATTTAAGATTCCGTATGTTTGTTATTTGCATTTTACAACTTTCGTTAAACTATTTGTATTCCTGTTGAACACAAAAAAAGAAAAAGACTAAGGAATGTTTGTTTGCATTGAAGTATATTTTGCTTTCGTTTATTGAATTTATAAAAAAATCAGTGTTCATCATGTCAATATGTGAAATATCAATTTATTTACTTATTTTTCACTCTCGAGTACCAGAGCAGCGCACGATATTTTATACACCAAGTAAATGTGATTTGAATTTTAAAATCGAACGCATCTTCGAGGCAATCTGTCCAGGTGACACTTAGTGGTGTGACTGCAATCACCTTCTTGATTTGGAGGCCTTGCACTCTTTCTATTATTCACATTAGCACTCTTTCCTATTTTAATTAGGCTACAACTACAGCAATTACGCATGCTTTCCTTTGCTACAAGCCGCATGTAAAGAAAATATGTATTTGTAACTGAAATCTAATAAATTCTACAAGATACGAAGTATCAACGCTTTGTTCGAATACTGGGGAGGTGCAGAGACATGAGTATGTCAGATAAATCGACTTCCCATCATGTGCTGGTTTTCACAACGCTGGGCCTGTCCAGTTGTATGTATATCATTTTGACTTTTGCCATCATTCACATTTATCAACGAATCGACATCAGCAAAACTGCTTCATTGTCATACTATTTTACAACACGCGGACCTGTAGTTGTTCCATGCAATACCTTAGTTCAGTGCTTTTCAACCGGGTATACGATATACCCAAGTGTATACCGGATCATGAGGAGGGTAATACAACTAAGAAAGGGTATACGAAGGGTATGCGACTGATAAAGTGTACTGTATACGAAGGGTGTACAGCCTAGGCCAGGGTTCCTAAACTCTAATATAATAAACTATAAAATATTCAATTGGAGACAACAATGCAAATGCGTAACAAAACATGAAATTAAAATTTCGTTTACGGAAAGAACCGACTGAGCACATTGTTACATCACAAATTATATAGAAATAGATAATATAGGCACGTATTGGGTTGTCCTACGTACGATGAATATTACACCCGGTGACACTAGGGCCGTTTACATCACTTATATCATGCGGGCAATAGCCAATTAGATTCCATGGTGATATTGTAGAATCGTCAGTTTTAGTTTTTTTACGATTTGTGCTTAACATTTAATGTCTATTTAAACCCTAAATAAACATTGGTAATTGTAAGGTATACAACTTTTTGAAAAATTGTAAAAGATATACCACGATAAAAAGGTTGAAGAACACTGCCTTAGTTCCCTAGTTACACTTAGTTACACTCGTCTTTGAATTTGCAACTGCGTAAATGGTTTCTCCTATTGGTGCCTACCAGTATTGACTATTAGCACACTTTTTGCGAATTGCTAAGCACTTTGGCTGTATGTACCAAAACAATTTGGCCGACTACAAGAATGATTTCTCGCGAAATACTCGAGAAATATGTAATTGCGTGAGACTTTTTTTTTTTCAACGGGTTTTCCAGACACATAAACTACTGAAAATATAGAACCAATCATTCAGACAAATTGCTGAGCGTTCACAGACTATAAGAGATATGCTTCATCAATAAAAAAGTCAATATTTCCAAACTGCATTTCAAAAATTGCAATAAGATGCTTCAATAAAAATATTCACGATTCACCTCGACATTACGCGTGCAAAAACAAGATGGCGGAGATTCAAAATTATTGTCAGAACCGATTCAAATTATTTACTATTCTATTCAGAATGGCATACCCTACATATAATAGGCCCTCATATATGGTGATTTAACCGTGCATCGTGCGTTACTTTGCGCTTCGCTGTATAGGCTCGAATGATAATTTACAAATTGTCAAAAACTTGAATTAACTCGAGTTATCTGAATGAAATAACTCGGACGCAAATGATCACCAATGATACTCAGCACAGGGATCGACTCAACTTAGATTTGAGGTTCGGGGATTTCCGACAGGACCAGTAAGTGCTTCTTCAGAGTATCATTCCCACTTGACTTTTCCCCATCTGCCAACTAGTTATGATGTCCAAAACAAATCAAATATACAAATCAAATCGAAATTAGTTATATTCAATATTTTAAATCCAAATATAAGGAAACAACTTTGATTTAAAGTTCAAGCAGAGCTGAAATCCAGCGTGCTCTTTGTCCGCAAAGTACGATATTTTATGAGGCTGTAAGTTTTAAGAGAACTCTAGAAAGTACTTTGATTAAAAATGTCATAGCCAAGGACAAAGTGTTATATGTCCCCGAATCGCGGTATTTTTTGCATTATCATGTTGTGTTGTCTCAGATTTCAGAGAAACCGGAAAAGTGCTTTGCTTTAAGTGCTTTAAACCATGAGACGATCTTCTAAAAAGGTATTCGTCGGTAAAAAAGTTAAAATGACAAAAACAAAAGAAATTCCGCAAAATAATAAAGTAAAAGTAATATAAATTTATTCCGGCCAATTTTGTTTATATCAAAACTATCCTGTACTATTTTATTTATGGTAATTTTGATTCTAAAGTTTTCCAAACGAATCTAATTTGCATTAAACGATTTATCGCAAAATGACAAAATACGGGTCTGCGGAATAGGAGCAAGTTGCCACAAAAGCGGGAGTATTAACTTGTCGGAATTGTAGATTTTCTTTCGATGGTTTCAAAATAAGTCGGAACTTTTTCATAAAATAAAAAGACTTTATTTTACAAAGCGTTTGTAACTGTCTAATGAAGAAGTTCTCAAACTGGGGTTTGTGGACCACTGGGAGTCCGTGATGATTGCACAGAGGGTCCGCAACGATATGAAAAAGTCTGATCGATCTCAAATGATTGATTCCAATCCAAAAGCCATTGCACCTTTTGGTTGAGATATGGGAGGCAGGTTTTTCAGCTCTTACTAATATGATGACAAAATACAGGTTAAGACTAGCCGTAGAGTCGGACCTACGAGTTTGCTTGTCATAAATTGTCCGCAACCTGATCCTTCTCATTAATGTACTTTGTGTTAAAATGGAAGGTTATTCCTTCTCGTTATGCACAAAAATTGATAAGGATGGGGTTCCTTCAAAACATAAACTGGTAACAGGACGAGAGGCCGTGGTTCGACATATGATTAAGCCGTCTTATAGGATTTTCTCTCTCCCGGAAATATTATGTAAAATGTAAATTATATCCGAATCTTCTCGTGAATCTTCGAGATGGCTTGTCATAAATTGTCCGCAACCTCATCCTTCTCATTAATGTACTTTGTGTTAAAATGGAAGGTTATTCCTTCTCGTTATGCACAAAAATTGATAAGGATGGGGTTCCTTCAAAACATAAACTGGTAACAGGACGAGAGGCCGTGGTTCGACATATGATTAAGCCGTCTTATAGGATTTTCTCTCTCCCGGAAATATTATGTAAATTATATCCGAATCTTCTCGTTAATCTTCGAGTTGGCTTGTCATAAATTGTCCGCAACCTCATCCTTCTCATTAATGTACTTTGTGTTAAAATGGAAGGTTATTCCTTCTCGTTATACACAAAAATTGATAAGGATGGGGTTCCTTCAAAACACAGACTGGTAACAGGACGAGAGGCCGTGGTTCGACATATGATTAAGCCGTCTTATAGGATTTTCTCTCTCCCGGAAATATTATGTAAATCATATCCGAATCTTCTCGTGAATCTGCGATATTTTCTCACTCTTATACGATCTCGTCCCATTAGAATTGGGTAAACTTTTCAAAACATTGTGGCCTCTAGATGGAGATATGGATCAATATGCTAATAGGTACTTGCCACCATGATTAGATAAAAATATATCGCCAATCCATTCCATATTTCCAGTGGGTAGTGATGGTGAATAAATATGATTTAATTCTTCTCTGGGTCGCTAACTCATAACTTTTTTCTGTGTTTGAATGTAAATTGCGCTTTTACGCGAAGTTCTCGATGATAGATGTTTAGACAGAGTCGCACTCAACAAGCGGTTAACGGTACTGTTAACACCCTTTTATCTTTCTAGACAATCAGAGACACTGATAATATTGAAAGAACCAGAATATTTTTTGTCTGACCAAACCAACACGATTTATTATCACTCTACGTTTTGCAAGACAATTTTATTCACACAAAGTAGCAAATAATATTTCCGCACTGAAAGTTCAAATTATTTTTCATGAATTTCATTTGTTAAGTTCAGTTCGTGAAAAATAATTTTAACTTATATTGACAAAAAATTTTGAAATGATAAAATTTAGAAACACATCTAAAAAACAAAATAGCAAAGTTGATGAAAAAATTGTATATCACAATAATTCACATACAAGAAAAAGGAAAAGCGAAAAAAAATGAAATTTCTTGCTATGTTTGAGTTACAAAATATAAAACCTATTTATTTTAGAAGAGAATACAATGCTGTTATTGATTTTGTTAAATTTTTAACATTTTGTTCAAGTGACAGTGAAACTTCAAATTATTTTTCAGCTTTTTTAACTATCAATATAATTCGAAACTTCCTTATAAATTCAAAAAGCTCCATCATCGTGACGTTTTAAAGGCATTCATCAAATAAAAGTATCGATAAATTATACAAATTATACGAATTATAAGTAGTTACCCTACACCTCAACTGAATCCAATATGAGGGTTATATACCGCATGCCGGTTTTATTTACTTTATATGCTCGTTCAACTGTTGGCCGTGGACATAGTAAGTTCGGGTCACGGGTGTACATTAGGCTGCAAGCGGGGCTAATGAATAATTGGGAATACAAGAGCATTGGCTTGTTCAATTGTGGAAATAGTATGTTTTGATTAAGTTACCAGGGTGAATAACAAATACTCATAACTCAAGTAATTATACAGGTTTTGATTATGAATTATTCAAGGGACAGAATTATAATTCATTTTCACAGATGGCTCCGAAATATCCATAGGTAGGGGCATAATTATAAATCCCTTGATATTTGTATTCCGGTTTTCGATGGACACGAACAGCAACAGTTGTCCACGATTCTTGGGAAATCGAATAATCAGAACGCCAAACCTCAGTTGGCAGAGACATAGCTTGGCCTGTCGTTGAATACAGGTGACTGTTCTGTTAAAATATAAAATATATTGTGAGAAATATAATAAATGACAGTTTGAGAATATAGTTGAGTATGGTTGAACCAGTAATCCTTGCCATATGATCTGACATAGCAAAACAAACTTATTTGGTTTCTAGTAAGAAACTGAATGAAGCGTGACGTGATTATTCTGCTCAGTCACACCTCAGTGATTACCGTTGGAGGATGATAATTGAATGAAATGGACACTTAAATCAAATTAGTTTGGATTAGTCTTCTCTGACTTAATATCAGAGCTGTAAAGTTGAAGCGTTCCACTGATGTTGGAGCAAATTTTGAATTTCCCGGAAACATTACATGAAAACGAAAGTTTGTGGTTGAATTTTTGATAAAACTGAAAAACGACGTCAAACGAATTTTTTAAATCCGATATGAAATTTTTATTTAATATCAGTCTGGTGTAGTCAATGATATAAATGGCTCAATTTGAACTTTTTTATGAAGCTTTATTGGTGCAATCTCAGGATAAAATGTTATAACACATGATAATGCAGACACAATATCGCCCATATTTTATAATGATTTCATGTATGGCGACATAAGCAGCATGATTCAGACTTGACTTACCTTGTAACTCATTCCATTACAAACAAAAATCAATGACTCTCCATCAGGAATCATTGATCGTAAATAATCTCGAACCAGATTGAAGTGTGTGACGTCATAAATGTTAGCAAGTTTGTTTTTGCAAAGAGATTTAGCGACGCTGAATGTGACGTTTTTCACGTCATAAACGATCGCTCGAAAACACTTCGAATTATAGACAACACCGCATTCTGAAAAAAAATAACAGTCAAAAAGTTTGAAGTCAGATATTTATAAAACAATTATAAAGGAGATTAAATATTTTTACGTTTCAACTAATAACCTTCATTCATTTTTTAGTTTATTACCATAATATAAATGTGAGCACTCACAAATAAAGTAGACGTTTCTCTGAGCAAATTACGATCAATCACTGAACTGTTAAAGTAATTAAAATATAACAGTGAGATTTGCGCTGGTTAATACAAACCGGTGGGACTTGAGGTTAATTACGATCAGAATAAAGCTATAACATATTGAATTTTGGATAACTAGGTTTAATAAAAACTTTTTGTTTCAACGACACGAGTTCATAGACAACCGACATGATCGCCAGTGGATGCCACGATTAATCAACAGTTTCAGTGGTTTCCTGCAATTTTTATTCGCATTCAATGTGTAATATCCTCCTGGAAATTTTAGAAATAATAGCTTGTTGCCAATCTGTGATTGTTTATGCAGAGCCTTGTTCTAAGTGAAGGAAGGGTTGAAACAATAGTCCTCATCTATCTTTGGTTGCTTCTGTAGAGCCTTGTTCAGAGAGAATGTGTGAAAACTGCCGATAATACCAGCATCTGCTAACACATTGGTTCTCAAACTGGGGTCCGCGGTCACTGAGGGGTCCGTGAAGCAATTTTAACCTCGGAACAGAAGCACATTGTCTCAAGTAAATTTTGACGTCGTGTTTTTACATTGTTTCTACAAAGCACGACACGTAACAAACGTTGATGAACGTGGCAAGTACCATAAATCAGAGTGTATTGTTTATGGAAGGCGTGTGCATCTGATTGTAAACTTTCCCGGGTTAATTTAATAATGCCCCCACTCGCGAGACACATACGACCCGAGTTCAAAAGAGAGTACACGCTGAATTTAATTTTTAGGCGAAAGAAACGAAGGCAACAGGGCCTGAGTAATGGAGAGTGAACTGGAAAAAGTCTGGCGTCGAATCTACGCGCTAGCAGTAAGAATAAATACGGTTACGATAGGGATGGATATATGGCCCATTTCGCTATTTGAATGGCATCCTTCATAGTGGGCTTTCAGGCTGCCATACGGACATCAGGTTAGAAACGAAAATTGAATGATCTTAATTCCTAAAAAATAACTTACTTGTGCACGCTGGTGTTGTGGACCATGAACCGTCAGCCTTGCATGTTCCCATGTGTTCCCCTTCCAAAATGGAATCATTGCTGCAAGAGTAACTGACCTCCTGATCTTTACTGTACAATTCTTGCTCAGGAGAAATTGTTGCATTCTCTAGATTTCGCTTCGTACATGGTGTAGCTGCAAGAAAACAGATGATCAAAAAGTTTAACTTAACTTGCCGATTATTTGCTTGTGATGATTATAAATTTGTGAAATTGTGAACAAGGCTTTGTGAAAGCAGACTCTGATACAACAACATTGTCTAGCCCAATTTATAAACCTGATTGAAATGGGATGTGAGAAGAACGGAGAGATCTTTCAAATCTTCAACAACTTTGTCATTGACTAAATAAATCTTGATGTACTTACCTAGACCATAGCATTCGGAAGAGTTCAAAGTTGTTATGTAGTCTAACTCTAAATTCCCGGATGCCACAAGCTCAAGTTGGACCTGAATGAAATAAAAAAGATTAAAGTTTGAGCAGGGCTGCGAGGTAGAGTCTAGAGTGGAAGCTGAGAATGTTTTCATTGATAAGTCGGAATTAGACTTTCCAACTACGATGTCAGCAACCTTTTTTTTTTGTTTGAACCAGAGTTGGGTAATTATATTCAAAACATTTGTCAATTCGGAGTCATTTCCGGAATGGAACAGAATTGCGAGTGATATCTCTAAATTCATACATGCGGATTGGAAAGATGATAAACCGGCTAATCTGTGTTCCCAGTTTGTAAATGGATTCTAGAGAAACTCCAATAATGCAAAAAAATGATCACAACCCTCTGTACGCTGATGAAGCAAGAGCTCGCCCTACAATCTCCTATAAAACTTTTGCATAATGTGAGATGGGATTCACTTTCAAAACCTTCACGATTTCTAAAGATTTTCGCTAACAAATGTGTTGCAAACCTCGGTATCTGCAGAGTTTTTTTTCTTTAAAATGAATTTCTCGGTCTTCCAGGTAGTCGAAGCAGAAAAAGGCCAGATTGCTTCCCTAAAAATTACAAAACATATCATTGCTGTCCTTACATAGTGAGAATTCAAAAATAAATCAAAATTAAGTATATTCTGCGTTTTAAAGACCCTCATTTGTATGAAATATATTATTTAGTTCTTCTCCCAAGCGAATCAACTGTAACTGCCTCAAGTCTCCCGCCAATCAATATTTACTAGTGTGAGATGCACCGCTATAGTTATTTAAAGTTTCAGCAACTCTGCACATTAGAGTGGTTGCTAGTAACTTTGTTCACAGATGATACTCCGAGCAATTTTTTTCTTTTTAATAATCTAAAACAGGGGTGTGCAAAGGGCTATATACAAATAACTGGATGAAGCCGCGGGTCGCAACTTTATTTAACATAGGCTTTGCGTGACAACACGACATGCGTTGTTCATAGAAAAAAAATTGAACCGAGGTATAGGTTTTGAAACACAAAGGGATTGGAATTACTCGCACGTACCAGATTGAACTAAAATAAAAATTTGTTCGGAATGCCGCACAAAACTGGCACTTCTCCGCGGAAGCACAATTTTGTTTTTTTGTTGGTCTCATTTTGCCGCTGACGGCCGGTTGCACACCCTAAAAACATTGAATTTCAATTTCACTTATTGGTTATTAAAAATATTAGTTCTTTACTGTATAGTGGCTGCCAAAACAAAGCTTGCTTCGGAGTGAAAGCGGCAAATAGTCGGGCAAAATATTAAATGCAGTGTTAGCTACTCACGTTACAGTTCCATTGTTAGCTTTGGCCACCAGTTCTCCATCAGATGTCCCTTTTATGGCGACACTCATGCATAGTTCCTCGTTGCCAGCCAAAGCTTTGAGTAAGGATCTGATTGTACCAGTACCAGCAAGAACATAACCTTGGATGAATTAGAATAAAAAATGTCTCTGAATAAAATAAAAAAGATTAAAGTTTGAGCAGGGCTGCGAGGTAGAGTCTAGAGTGGAAGCTGAGAATGTTTTTATTGATAAGTCGGAATTAGACTTTCTACTACGATGTCAGCAACCTTTTTTTTTTGTTTGAACCAGAGTTGGGTAATTATATTCAAAACATTTGTCAATTCGGAGTCATTCCCGGAATGGAACAGAATTGGAGTGATATCTCTAAATTCATACATGCGGATTGGAAAGATGATAAACCGGCTAATCTGTGTTCCCAGTTTGTAAATGGATTCTAGAGAAACTCCAATAATGCAAAAAAATGATCACAAGCAAGAGCTCGCCCTACAATCTCCTATAAAACTTTTGCATAATGTGAGATGGGATTCACTTTCAAAACCTTCACGATTTCTAAAGATTTTCGCTAACAAATGTGTTGCAAACCTCGGTATCTGCAGAGTTTTTTTTCTTTAAAATGAATTTCTCGGTCTTCCAGGTAGTCGAAGCAGAAAACGGCCAGATTGCTTCCCTAAAAATTACAAAACATATCATTGCTGTCTAACCCATCGTAAGCCTTGGCCACCAGTTCTCCATCAGATGTCCCTTTAACGTTGACACTCATGCATAGTTCTTCATTGCTAACTAAATCCCTGGGTAACGATCTGATTTTACCCTTACCAGCAAGAACATAGCCTAGGATGAATTAGAATAAAAGAAAGACACAATTTATTTTCTCTTTTAATTCTTGCGATATAATCTGACTGCGCAACACCGCGTAGCCGCGTAGAGGCTTTGATTCGCTATATGATTAAGTCGTATTGTAGGCTTTCTTCCTCTGCAAATACAAATAGAATATGATTCGCTGTTCCAGATTTGATTCAAGTATTCTAGAATAGTAATAAATTCTTTAATTTTCTATGCATAGTCAGAAGTTACAAGCACTCACACAGGAGTAAAAGAGACTGATTTAAAAATTTATCAGCTCTTACTTGAAAGTAAAGAAAGCTCGTCTCTGAGCAAAGTTATGGGCACTTACTCAGAAGTTGAGGAGACTCTACTCTGAGCAAATTTATGGGAACTGACTTAGAAGTGATGGAGACTCATTTCTGAGCCAAGTTACGGACACTCACTCAGAAGTAAAAAGATACATCTCTGAGCCAAGTTATGGGAACTTACTCTAAAATAAGGGAGACTCATCACTGTGCAAAGTTACATGCACTCACTCAAAAGTAAAAGTGACTCATTTTTAAGCAAAGTTACGGGCACTCACTCATAAGTGAAGGAGACTTTTCCCTCTGCACAGTTACAGGCACTCACTCGGAAAAACAGTCACCCGTAGTATGTGTACCAGGTCAGGGTAAGACCATAATTTTATTCCGATTTTCCTTATTTTAGTTTTATTACGAGTTCGGGAACTGTCTTTGTTAGTCAAGTGAATATACCCCCTGCCCATAGGTTTCAGTCCTTTTACACAACTTGATGTAAAATAGGGGAACAAAATTTGTTATCTCGATATTGGTACACATACTTCTGGAGCGCTGGGAAATAACAGTGACTCATTTGTAAGCAAAATTACATGCTCTCGCTCAGAAGTGAAGGAGAATTTACTCTGCAGAAAAATTACATGCACTCAGTTAGAAGTAAAAGTGACTCATTTGTAAGCAAAGTTACGAGCACTCACTCAAAAGTGAAGGAGACTTTTCTCTGTGCAAAGTTGCATGAACTCACTCGGAAATAAAAGTGGCACTCGATCGGAAGTAAAAGTGACCCTTTTGTAAGCAAAGTTACTTGCACTCACTCGGAAATAAAAGTGAATCATTTGTAAGCAAAGTTACGGCACTCGATCGGAAGTAAAAGTGACTTATTTGTAAGCAAAGTTACTTGCACTCACTCAGAAATAAAAGTGACTCATTTGTAAGCAAAGTTACGGGCACTCACTCAAAAATGAAGGAGACTTTTCTCTCTGCAAAGTTACAGGCACTCACTCGAAACTAAAAGAGACTCATTTTTAATCAAAGTTACGGACACTCACTCAGAAGTTAAAGTGACTTATTTGTAAGCAAAGTTATAGGCACTCACTCAGACGTAAAGAAGACTCATTTCTAAGCAAATTAGGGGCACTCACTCAGAAGTAAAGGAGATTCATTTCTAAGCAAAGTTACATGCACTCAGTCAGAAGAAAAGGTGACTCATTTGTAAGCAAAGTTCTGGGCACTCACTCAGAAGAAAAGGTGACTCATCTGTAAGACAAGGTTGCAGGCACTCGCTCAAGGTAGAGGAGACTCATCCCTAAGCAAAGTTACGGGCCCTCACTCAGAAGAATAGGTGACTCACCATGAGCAATTTCCTTACTAAACAAGGCATTTAATATTGAAACAATACCTGTAACGTCATTATCTCTGTATTCTCTCCTAAATCTTCCTTCAACTCTCGTGTAGCCGCATGTAGGGTTGGTTGAAGATTCAAAATCACATGCGAGATCGACTGAAACACAACATAAGTCATTGGGGGTCTGAGTTTTGTATTCTGGCCTAAACTGAATATTATTTTATTCTAAACAGGGCTGTAAAGTCGGATGAACTTCACAATCGACATCGGGTTGAAACAAGTCCAGAGATAATCTAATGTCGGAATGTTTGACTTCAAATGATAACAAGTTAAAATTATCAATAAAAAGTCAAAAGCAAGTTTTCTAAGAATTCTTAAGAGGCAGATTTCGATTTGGAATTAGATCGAATTTCTATATAGGATTTTCGGTATAAATCGCATGGCAGATGTAAGACATGAGACGGTTTAATCATATAGCAAACCCGATATAGAAATAGTAATATTTGTTTCAGAAGCATGGACATGATTGTGGGGAAGCCGTAAACGACCAGCGGTTACGTGAAAGACTCTATAATAGCGAGGAGTCCAGCAATCCTCTCCCACATAACTATCCCTTATTGGATTTTAAACTAAAAACCACACAAGGTAATTGGGAGTTTGGTTACAAAGATATAACTTAAAATTATCACAAGGCACCAACCACCGAACAAATTGGAGTTTGGAAAATTATCCTTGAATACACAATGGTATGGTCAACACTTACCTACACAAGTGGGCACTTCCCCCCAGGTTCCGTTTTCTTCGCATTTTCCAATGTTTGGTCCTTGAAGAACATATCCAGCATTGCATGAATATTTGATTGTCTGACCAAACTTGGGGTCATGTGTGGTCATAGTGTCTACAGTACCGTTGTCTGGAGTTTTAGGTGCTGGGCAGGTACGTACTGTAACTAAACATTAGAACAATATAGGATGCAGACTACAGACCAGACTTTTTTTTAAATTTTACTAGCCTGGATGAGCAAACTACGAAATATATTATTAGAGTGAAAAATGGCCACACCAACCTGTACTCTGTTCGACTTTTGTAGTTTGTGGGCGAAAAGTAGAGAAAAAGGCTTCCTTAGTTGACCACAGGGATGTAGCAGGGACGGTTGAAGTACGGGCCGAAGTACTTTTCTTGTCTTTGAATCCTATGTGAAAAACTGAGTTTATATTAGAAGTTCATCGTAAGATATGTATATATAGTCTTTAGTACTTTCAGGTAAGAATGAGTTGCTGAACGGCAATGTGGATATATTACCGATTACTATGACTGAAGAGGACTATTTTAATATCTATTCTAGTGCATGCAATACCGGACGAACATATATTTTCATACCCTCAGAGGTGGTAGTTTCTTTGACACTCGCAACAGAGAGCGTGGTCGTTTCTTTGACACCTGCAAGTGAGGGCGTGGTCTTATTTTCGGCACCTGCAGCAGAGGGCGTGGTCGTGTCTTTGACACCTGCACCAGAGGGCGTGGTCGTTTCCTTGACATCTACAACAGAGGGCGACACTGAGTACGTCTCTGATTCTTCCATCGTCTTTTTTAATTGATGGAGCTTACTTTCCACACCGTCTAATTTTTCAGTTAAAGCTGCGAAACCTAAATAAAAACACAATTTGAATTAAGCCGTCAGTTTCACAAACCGTATTCAGTGAATTTTTTTATCAGAAGATATGAACCTCCCTTTTTCTGGTTGAAAAGGAATTTGAGATGAATATTGCTAAACTACACGTCATGATGTGATTGTTTAAAATGGCGCAATTAAAAATATAAAATGGTTCGAAATTTTTCTAATGAAACGATTGTTTGGGGGCATCGGACCGTTTGACAAATTGGAAAGTAGCAATCGATTTTCAATTTTTTTTTATCGTGGAAACAAACCTTTCAAAGCATTCTGTTCGTCTTTTGTGCACTGTCCCGTCTGAAATAGAGCAAGATAGATGTCTAAATATATAGATATGTAGGTTGCACAACCGTGCAATACGCCCTTTGCTGAGCATGTGTTCCTATACGTCGTGAAAATATGCGATAAGCTATCGATTAAAGTAAGTTTTAAATTTCCAGTACTTATAGATGAAAGAAATAGCTAAAACGTTCAATTTTCTCATTTTGTTTTCAGATTTCAAACAAAATAGGTATATTGCTACAAACAATACCAACAATATGAAACTACTGCTAGAGCTCTCACCGTATTAACGTCTCTCCAAGTAGGTTGCCCGTCGCAAACCATAGGCGCCCAGCATTTCTCACCTGTTAAATTAAAATTAGAAATTGATCAAAATTGTTCAATTTTAAATAGATTTAAAAAAGATAAACAGAAATCAGGTCACTGAACTTTTTTCATAACGATACTAACTCAATACGTATTTCCTTATGGCGCGAATCGATACCCGCGATTCAATTACTGCTTTCAGAGGATAGTTTCAATTTTTCTGGCGAGCAGATCTTAGAAAAGTCAAATCCCTCATAATTTGCTGCTTTCGGCTTTTTGTCTCGGATTTAGATAGTTCCGGGTAATTGTGTAGTTTATTTAACACCCTTCGATGGTTTTTATTGGACGTTTCATCCGTCTTTCTTCCCGAACAATTCGCTGTGTGAACGGCAACTGATACGAAATTAGCTGCTGTATTTGGGACGGGCAGCAATCTGGTCGATTCGGCCTTGCTTATTCAATTTTTCACACCCTAGGTGAGATGGTGGGTATAAAATTGAACCAGAGATTTTACTACGCGATGCCAAAATTTTCGAGTTAATCGCTTTATCAATGGGCCACCAGGCCCGCTAATCTACAACCAAATTTTTAAATCTGAACATAACATTTCGAATGTATATTACAATATCAAAAATTTAGTTTCAAAAACTAAAACATTCCAAATGTGGTGATCCTCTCCTTGGAGATCCTAAAACTAAAGCGCTGTGTCGCACATATATAAATCTATACTATGATGAAGGAACGGAAATTTAACACGATCTACGGCACGGCAGCGGCAACGCATTGAATACGAACAATCATCATTTATTTTTCGTTTCAATGACGGTTTCCGCATTTGGAGTGCAACGAAAGTTTAGTTAGATTCTCTCTGTACCCAATCCAACATTTAATAAGAGATCGAGGTTTGCCATATCTTTACACCGTCACACTGGTCTCCTCCACGTCGGATTAAATAAATATTCTTTCTGATACAAATATGTAATCCGAGCAGCAATAAAACAGAGTCAGGCATGCAAGCAAACCCAACAGAGTATGCGCGGTTATACTAACCTTTAATGAATGGAAATGTCTCGATAAACATAAGAAGAATGTATTGAATCGGAATCTTCATTTCGAATCCAAGTTTTTAGTCAACTTTTCTTCAATGAAGGCCGATTCCCAATTTCCGAACAGCATAGGTTATAATGAAGCCTCAATCTATTCGCATCGGAATATATCCTATGCAAGCTCACTCACTACTCTAGAGTGAAAAGAGAATTTTTTTTTTTTTTCAATTTTAGGATACCTCTTGCGTCACAAAAAAAGAGAGTTGGTAAATGCTGCTATTTCTATCTTTATGAAACGATGATGACCACGGCACTACCACGCCCGTAAGAGTGATATTGTGTTGAACTCGTTAGCAATGGTTAGGATGTGCAGAATCTGATGCCAGGGTTATGCTAGTTTAAAGCGACAAAAGTATCAAACGCCTATTTTCTGAAATCGAACAGGTCAAAAAAATTAAAAACAAGTTGAACAGGTTATCATATTATTTATATCAATTACTCAAAGTTTAATTTAACCAGAAAAAGCAGTGATTATTGTTGTGTTATGCAACTTGGCCGCTGCTCATGTGCAATCGTTGAGACGGTTTTCTGCATAGCTATTTTGTTTGCCGTTAATATAACATTATGTAAAGCAAATTTAAAACTGAATATATCAGTCAAGGACCTGATTATGATATTACCCAAAGGATCGTCTAGATTTCTCTGGAAACTGAGACAACACACATGATAATGTACCATAATACCGCAATCCAAGGGCATATAACACCTTGAGCCCTGGCTTTGATGACAATTTTGATCAAAGTACGTTCTACAGTTCTCTCAAAAAAGAGAAAATGCACATACAAACTCGTGAAAATATCGTGATTTAGGAACATACAGCACGCTCGATTTTAGCTCTGCTTGAAATTTCAATCGATACACACATGATAATGAATCGATATACCGCGAATCAGCAACATTTATACACTTTGACGATATTTGGCATACGCTTTATTGTTGAAATATACTTCAGAGTGATGTTTTTTCACCACTTGTAGAGAGCGTGGGGAGAGGGAAATCACTGTTTCTCGTGATTTATGGACAATTGCTGTTAGCTTTAGCCGAAGTTTCCAGGGATATTTTTTTCTTTATAATAAAACATGTTCAACTGGTAGAAAGCAAACAATACAATTCAGTAAATGTTTTGGATGTTAATTCCAGGGATTTTAAAGCCTTTGAGACTTAGGTAGAGCTGTAATATTTGGTTTAAATTGTTTTACAATGATTAGAATGTGCAAAATGTGGGTTATGTCGGGTTATCCTAGTTCAAAACGGCAAAAGTTTCAAACGCTCATTTCCCAAAATAAAACAGGTCAAAACAGTTAAAAACAAGTTAAACAGATTAACATATTATTTATATCGATTACTCACAGTTGAATCAGAAATATCAATGAGTATTGTTGTGTTATGCAACGTGGCCTTTCTCTGCTCATGTACAATCGCTGAGACTGTTTTCTAATAGCCATTTTGTTTGTGTCTATATAACATTATGTAAAGCAAATTTAACACTGAATATATCAGTCAAGGATCTGATTATGATATCAATCAAAGCGCTATCTAGATTTCTCCCAAAACTGAGACAACACACACGATAATGCAACAAAATACCGGGATTAGAAGATATTTAACACTTTGACTTCTGGCTCTGTTGACAACTGAAATCCAAGTAATTACTACAGTTCTCTTAAAATTGGGATAATTCACAAACAGACTTAGGAAAATATCGTGATTCAGAAACAAACAGCACTCTCAATTTCAGCTCTGCTTGACATTCACAATTGCTGTTAGCTTTATCCGACGATTCCGAGATTTTTTTTCTATTCTAATAAAACATGTTCAACTGGTAGAAAGCAAACAATACAATTAAGCCAATGTCTTAGATGTTAATGCCAGGGGTTCGCAAGCTTTTCAGTTGGGAGGTAATATTTGGTTTAATTTGTTAGCAATGGTTAGAATGTGCAAAATGTGATGCCAGGGTTATACTAGTTTAAAAAGGCAACGGTTTCAAATGTTCATTTCCTGAAATTAAACAGGTTCAAAAAGGTTAATACGAGTTGAACAGGTGAAGTACCTGTTTATGATATCAATCAAAACACTATCTAGATTTCATCCAAAACTGAGACAACACACTCGATAATGCAACAAAATACCACGATTAAAAGACATGTAAAACTTTGACTACTGGCTCTGTTGACAACTGAAATCAAAATACTTTCTACAGGAATCTTAAAACCGAGATAATACACATACAGCCCCATAAAAATACCGTGATTCAGGGACAAACAGCACGCTGGATTTTGGCTTTGCTCAAAATTTCAATCGAAATTCTCTCCCCCATATTTCTCTGAAAACTGAAACAACGCAAATTAAAAAGCGTTGAATTACCTTGAATCAGGGCCAAAAACTCGCTGAATTTTCCGTTTCCATAATTGGTGATCACTTAACCGAGTGATTTCAACTTGAAAGCGGGACTCCTAGTCGGTCAGATTGACCAGATGTAACCAAATTAAATCTTCGTGTTGATATCATTAATTGCCCTTGCAGTGGCGTGGCATCCACCCCCGCAACCCCCGCGGTCGCTTGGGGGGGTTAAGCTGCAAAATCAAAAGCTGCATTGCAAAACCAGTAATGCACATCTTATAATGTTGATGTCAGTTCTGCTCAGATCGTTTTGTTACGTCACAATGCCAGCTGGCGAAGATGGTGAATGAGTTTGCTAACGCGGAAACGCAAATTTTAGGTTGCCATTGCCTTTTTATACCGACATGTTATTCTTTTTGACGAAATAAAAAAAACGTTGTCTTAGCTTATGTCCGAGAGTTTTTAGGGTCATTTCCACGAAATATTTTTGCGGGAGGGCCCATGGGAGTCTTGCTACGCCACGGTGCCCTTGTCCTCCGCCCAACTGATGAATTCTTAAAATCTCTCCCAAGTTTTAATAAGCATAATTCTTTCCTCCAATGCTCGCAGCACGCTGTCTTTTGAGATTTCACAGTTTGCCTGCAAAGCCGTGAATGACACATTGTTGCGTCACAATCACAACAACGCAACATCAGTAAAAATCTACGTTTCATTTGGCATCTAGTTTCAATCGGCACGTGTTTTCCTCTTGTGGTAATGAAGGATATTAAAAATAGCAGCACACAAAATCTCGACTACCGTTTAAGTAACCATGGAAATCTTATCGTGAACATCTGGGGGTTCACGAATCCCGGGTTGATACCCCCTGTATAAGAGATTAACACCCACCCCTCGACAAATTCTAATCTATTTGTAAAACTTTTTTATTAAGTCAAACTCAAAATTCCTTATAATTTAAAGGTGTACTATTCCCCTCAGTTTACGTTACTCCACTTATGCCCCCTTTAAATTGAAATATAAAAAACTCGTGCTCCCTTCCTACCTGTCTCCTGTCATCACCTTGATTTGATGTGCTGTCAACTTTCACTTTATCATTGCATGATTACTTGATCTGATCCAGAGTCTCCCTCTGAACTACCGATTAAATGACTGATCGTTATCTAATCTAATCTTCTAATCTCCAGGTCTACGATCCAGTGAACCCAGTCCCACCGTATGATAAGATGACAAAAGTCAGCAGTTGGTTGGACGCTCTCGGATTCAAACTTCAAAACGTCGCTCCTGATCCAAAGATTGATGATAGACAGAAGGTGAGTCAGATTAAACTAATATCTAAATCAGAAAATGGCCGTAGGTTCAAAACCAATGTCCACCTTTTATAATGCCTTTTGGTCAGGTTTCCAAACTGGGGTTTTGTCAACCTCCTTACATGGCTGTGTAAGCCTTTCCGTTTATATTTCACTGATTGACTACTTCAAAATGTTACCCAAGCTTGGTGTCCCAAACTCATCATCATAAAATAGGAAATTCAGCTCATTTGTTCATAGTAATTTCATCGACTTATTTACCAACACATAGACTGGAACGTGGCCACATTTTATCCAAGACTTGCAGATTTTAATCCAATGGGATATGGTCATGTGGAAAAAGAGCTGCTAGACTTCTCATGGTTGACGAGAGGTTCAAACAGCCATCAGCTGCCACACAATGTTCATAATATAGTAGTCAAACAACAATTTTTATGAATGTTTTCTCCTCAAAGCAAATGTACGGATGCTCTATTAACCAATCAGAACAGCCTAAATTAAATCAGTCATTGGTACATGATATGACCAAGCCTTTTATTGTTTTTGTAACAAATTAACCAATAATTTTGGAAATAATGACATCAAGACTGAAAATAATCCATCCCTAACCCAGATAGCACAACTACGTCGGAACAACCATGGCCGAACGTTGTTCGAACCACCGGCCCAATAATGGCGAACAACCATGTTCCAGCGAAGATTTGGCCGCTGGGCCAACGTCGGTCCATTCGCTGTAATGCAACCGTGGCAAACGGTCGGGCCAACGTAGGCGATACGTTGTAACACAATCGTGAAATATGGCCGGTCCAATGTGGGCGATACGTTGTAACACAATCGTGACATATGGCCGGGCCTACGTAGGCGACACGTTCTAATACAATCGTGGCATATGGTCGGGCCAAGTTAGGCGATGTGTTGTACAGACAGGGTATGGATCTATACTACATAGAAATTTCCCCCTAATCTAACATTATTTATATAATAAAATACAAAAGATAACAAAATGCCTTTATTTTACAAATATGTATACATGTAATATAATGAATCGGAGTTCGTTGCCAGATCATCCAGAGCTGAAAATATAAAAATTCTGTGTTAAATTGGAGTATTAGCAAATTACAGCACCAGAGTTCAAAGCCTAGTCTGAATGACTGCATCCCAACAAATTTTCAGAGTAGGAATCTTAAGCCAAGATTCTGCAGTCGCAAATGTGTTAGTGAAGCTTACATTGACAAGACGATAATAATTGAGAAATACAGAAATTCTTGATTCCGCAAGGGGGGCGTAGACAACGTTTTGAGGGGAATATTTGTTGGAGGGAATAATGATAATTTGAGATTTTATCTGACTAAAATGTCTTGAAATATTCCTTGTTGAAATTCATCTATCTTATTAGAAACATCATGCACCATGTTTGTCTATTTGTTTAATTGATTTACAATAAATTTAGTTGTAACTTCATCATTTGCTGTTGTGCTAGGGGGGGGGTGATAATTTAAAAAGTACTGTAAGGGAGCGATGATACAAATAAGTTCGGAAACCACTGTTCGCCATTATGCACCAAACTCTGGCAACATTGGATTGGCAATTTGGCACTTGACTCTAACCATAATCAGCTTGGCGATATCTCCTTAATAAATATTTTTCAATACTGTTCACTTTTGTATTCAAAATCTACATTCAATTTCTTTACTGTCCACAGTTGTTTACAAAATCATTATTCAATTTGACAATCATAATGATAACAAGAGAGCTACGCACAAATATATGGACACGTTAGACCAGAGCGAATCAGTCCTTACCGGTACCTTTGACGCTACCGGTACCCTCAAAAAAGTTCTGAATTTCCAGTAGCAAGAATTTTGCAGAATCAAAACGTACAGCCAGTCATGACACTGACTAAAATCCGTGTTCCCATGGATAAAAAATAATACAGCAAAATTTTAGACGAAATATCAAATTTCATAGAATTCACGCAGAATTTTGGAATAAATAAAAGTAATAGCCTTCTAGCGAAAACATTAATCTTTAACCACTGAAAATTTCAAAGCAATGGTCCAGTATTCGAAGAGAAAAGCGATTTTTTAAAAATGGAGACGGAGACAAATAACAACAATAACAATAACAACAAAATTTTGAAACGATCGTTATGGCCACTAAACGTGTCCAAAAATGAATGGAGTGGCAACTGGCAAGTACATTTTGTTTACTAGTTCGGTTTACTAGTTTAATATACCCAACTTATCTAAATTTTCTCGCCTGTTTTTATCTCTGTTGTTGTTGTGTGTGTGTGACTTAATTTAATTCATGAACACGATAGGCAACTTTTTGGCAAAACCTTTTATTCTTTACGCTTTAATCTTAATTAAGGTTTTGTTTTCACTCCAGATTGTCAGATTCTGTTTAATCAATTTTTGTTCATTTCCTTTATGAATTACCTTAAGCTGATTTGGAGTCAAAATAATCTTATACTTATAAAATAGAAGAGGGTAGCAGAGCAGAGAAAGATGGTGGTACAATATGATAAACATATTACATACCTTTAATAGCAGAAACTAAGGGCGTCCCACTCACTCCTTATCCACCGCGTCCTGCACAGTTGAAAGAGCGGGCGAGTAAATTTGTTATAACTGAGCTCATGATTCTCCAATCCAGTCTTTCTTGGAGCAACCTCCGAGACTTGACAAATATCCTATCTGGAATGAGTAAATAAGCACAATTATGAGAATACATTTAATGAAAAGGTTTCCATTCGTTGCAAAAGCTCTATGTTAATTATCGTGAGCATCTACTCTAAAATATACACATATGTGTTTTGTCCACATCGCATTCGTATAAAAGTGAACAATTTTAATATTGCAATCGGATCGTATTTAGACATTTAAATAATCTTCCTTGAACACGAAGCGAAAATATGGGGCATATTGTATTTCATACATAATTTCGAAGCCCTTCATGCAGTCAAAAACAAAACGACAAAAAATAAAAGGCACTCAATAAGATGAGACCCAGCAAAGGTATTTTCACCTATTTTACTTTCATGTTCTGTTTAGCTTTCGAATTAATTATGGAGTAATCTGCAATATTTTAACATTGTACTAAAACTAAACAAATATTTTGAATCTCAGAGATTTTTACATCGTGGTCTTCATACGATGGCATGTGTTACCGGTCAGCGAACTCTTTTTAATTAATTTTGCTTGCCCGCTGGGGTAAAAAGGTTGGGAACCACTGAACTAAACAGTTAAGTACAACCACGTTACACCAACGCCCCGCAAACTTACAGTCGATTTTCATCAGAATGATTAAATAGAATATTCAGAATAGAATAAATTGATTTTTAATGTTTTCTCGGTGTGGGGTCGCAAGTATCTGTAGTCTGTGATTTTACAAAAATTGGGGTCGCGGAAAAAAAAGTTTGGGAACCACCGCCGTAAAGTGTCCGTAATCAGCCTATAAAAATATTCAACTTACGAGCCATTTTTTAATCCTTGAATGTATTCTGGATCAAAATGTAATCAGACAATGAATTGACAATGAATTTCATAAATTCCGGTATGTCCGAGTCCACACTATAATCAGTGGAAACTTGCAGATGCCGTAGCTTGTAGCATAAGAGTTTCTACCGCCTGTCCCAACAATTTTGCCATGGACTGGATTGGAGCATGGCTCGATCTCTGAAAATCAATTTAGTGTTACCCAATGTATAGTACATGATTGCCTTCCAGATGATAAACGTGAACGAATGGCCTATACCAGTGGTCGGCAACCACCGGGCCGCGGCCCATTGCCGGTCCGCGAAAAGGTTACTGCCGGTCCGCAGAGAGGTGACACAATAACGAACAAGGCCGTAATCAAACCTCTACAATATAACCACAAACCCGACGACTAAAAAACAGCATCCAACAGTAAACCAGACAAACACAACACCAGGGGTCGGCAAACTGCAGGCCAAATGCGCCCGCGAGCTAATATGTTGCGGCCCTTGAACGACCCGACATTTAATACATAAAACAAAAATTGATCTCAAATTTAATATTGTCTCTACACGGATTTATGTGGTGACAAGTGCTGCCGTAAGGCGCTTGTTATTTAACAAGTAGCGTCAGTTGTATGTCGTTCGAGTTAATTTTGATTTTTAAAATTTGAAAATGTCTGGGAAACGGAGCGACGAGGGTCGAGCATTCCAAAGTGCTTGAACGGAAAAATATTTTTCTTCCATGCGCATTCCAAAACCGGTTTGCTCGATATGCCCAGCCAGCATCGCAGTTGTTAAAGGTTTCAATGTTATACTCGTTACAAAAAGAGTCGTCGAAAATTTGACCCCGCGACCCGTGACTGAGCCACAGCTCATCTGCAAAACCTGTAAGGTGCACGTTCGGAAAAACATATGGCCTTGAGCAGCTTTATCTAAAATGCATTACACTTAGATTAAATTTTGTACTCGCTTGTCAGATTATCATTCGGACGACAAGTTGCCATAAAAACATCATCTTTCACATTGATAATGAGTAAACAAGAGAGCAATGCTCAAATATATGGGCACGCAGAACAATTCCCCAAAAATCATATGCGGTGACCAACGACTAACATACCGGCGGTGACTTACCAGTACCTGTATCGGGGTACCGTGACGGTACAGGGACTGTCATAGATATTTTAGGTCCTGTGACAATTGAAACATCAGTTGAAATATCTCGTGATATGAGTCAATTATGTACCGTATTATCGGATCAGGTACCGAACCACAGTCAAACATTTCACATAAAAACGTTACTAAATAACATGCGTCAACTTAACACCAGCCGAATCGGGGTACAATTTTTGGTACAGTTACTGTCATAGCCGTTTAGGGCTGATGGACAATTCGACTACACGGACAACTCACCAGGCCTAGGGTGGTGTAGCCAGTCTGCGGACAATTTTATTCAAACCGCTATAAAACAAAAACCAATATATCTAACCCGTTAATTTTTTCACCGCGGCATTTATTCCACACGCTAAACCTCGTATTAACTTTCTACGACAAAGGGTTAAAGCTATACAAATCCCCAAAGTACGGCACTCGAAAGACGTATTTGCGACCGAACGACCAGTGTGCGACCACGGATTTCAAGCCTTGATCATCGTTTATGCTGCGTCGAGAATATCGCATACGCAGCCATACAGCAATCAAACAGACAAAACACGGTGGTCGCAAATTGGTTGACAAAGATATTATAGGATATATTTCAAGAACACGGTTATTTCGAACAAAACTCGTTAAATTATAAACAAAGCACCACATCACAGCAATCAAACAGACGAAAACACGGTGGCCGCAAATTGGTTGACAAAGATATTATCGACGTATCGGAAATGCACACCCCCTATTCCCCCTCCTTCAAATGTAAAAACGCGAAACTTTCAAATATGGTTAAAAGAAACACAACTCTACCCACCTGCCAGGTTTCATCTTTTTATTTCTCATATTTGTATGGATTTTCAAGCTTTCGACAGCTACGAGTTAGTTCAGTGTCACCGCGCTGTGTTACGGTACCAGAACTTCTCTATCTTTAGAAGGTCCTGTCTTGTGACAGCGTGAATTGAAATTGCAAGATGGTCCGTTGGACACAAAATGGCGTCCGATACCCCTAGAACGTTTAGTGACGTCATAGCAAACAAAAACAAATCTTACAGAGCTAACAGAAATATTTGAAATAAATAAAAGTAATAGCCTTCTGGAGAAAAATTTCATCTTCAACCACTGAAAATTTCAAAGCAATTAGTCCAGTAATCAAATAGAAAAGCGACTTTTTAAAAACGTGGCAAAGAACAAGAACAAGAACAACAACAACAACAACAACATAATATTGAAACGATCGTTATGTCCACTACGTGTCCAATAAAAACAATGTATTGTTGGATAATATATCAATAAAACACGCCACATACACGTCTCATTGGGACCGGCTTTCAACACAGCAATGGAAGGGCAGTAATGCGAATGCGCCATAATTCGAAGTTTATTTGATGTAGCGATTGTTCGAAAGCTGAAATATTGCGGGCCGCGCGCTACCGGAAATGTTCATGTTTGGCCCGCAGGTATAGGAAGTTTGCCGACTGCTGCACAACTCTATTGAAAAGCATGTCTGACTTCATAAACAATTGTCATGTCAGTATGTCGCAATAATGCTGGGTCGATTGTTTTTTCTACGCCCATAAAAGAATGTCTCTCATCAGTCCGAATAAAATCTCCCAAACAAAATGATAAAGGCATTGTTAACTTTCCAGAAATCTTATTATTAATGTAAAGCCGTTAAAATTCTCTATAGGCCTACTGCTCATATTAACATGAATATTATGTATCATGAAACTGGTGTCCTGAAGTATACCGATATTTATCATCTAGAAATTGGTAAGTTGATGCACCAATTCCACAATTGTTGCCTGCCACAGGCATTTAATAACTATTTTGTCAAGCAAAGCAATGTTCACAATTATAACACTAGATCAGCATCCACTTCATCACTCCATGTACCTCGACAGACTTACACTAAAACTCAAAATTCACTCAAATATAAGGGTGTTATTATGTGGAATGCTCTCCGTGCTGATTTACGAAGCATGTCATACCAACTTTTCAAATCAAATATGAAAAAGAATTTCGTGTCGACTTACTTCGAATGTTTGTAACAACCCGACCAAGATCTTTATTGTGGCTGCTTTTATGACACCACCTGAAAAAAAATATAATGTGAAAGGTTATTGAATCACTTCAATGACCTAGTAATTACTGTATACTTGCAATAGTTAATATATTATGTCTTCATTACTTTACAGCAACAATCTTTCTCAATTTATAGCTCTTGTATCTTTATATGACAAACGTTCATTACTGTATTTACTTTAATGTAGTGAATGAGTTCATATCTGATTTCTGTAATTGAATCAATGCCCTGAGCATTGATGACACATGTTATTCATATGTTAAAAAGCAAACAAAACATGTCCTATTAACATTAATGTTTTTGTGGACTTACTTCCAATTGTTTGAAACAATCTGTCTCCTAAGTTGTTGTATTACTGTTTTCATACCCTCACCTAAAACAGAGTGAATAATGTTATTGAACTATTCCTAATGACCAAGTACTGTAAATATGGCTTAGCTGTGATAATTGACGTAATTATTGCATTACAAATTTTCTCATTACGCTGTCCTTATATGTTCAAACTGTTGTCCAGTGCAAATTATTCTTTTAATGGACCACGTCTGCATTGATATACAGTATATCACTGCAGCACTGAGTACCGTTACCGGTACCTACCACGTTACCGTATCTCGTTTAATTTAATTTTAGCGTCACAGATATTCCGTCTTTCTATTTAATGCTACAAGATTTTATTACCTGTTTTCTTTGCTCTCAATATCCACCGCGTCTAATTGAAAGCCAGTGTTACTCCTTCGGAATCTGACGTTTATTGCCGACTGTTAGACAATGCGCATCACAATACAGCAATAGTATTGTTGTGACACAGTCCATTAATACCATCTCCATGGTTACCAAGTTAGTGGTGTTCAGAGTCGTGTTTTGTTGAAGTGAGCGACTGTTGATTATAGCAGATTGCCTCGAGATATTGTATGCATTTTATTTTCCAATTTATTTACACTGTATTTGACTTTTTCTTCTTTATAATATAGTGTCCAGAGTTATTTTATACGTGCCGCTGCTCGATAACCACCACTGATTTCCCGCGTCCTTTTCATCCTGTAATATGGCCTATTTATAATTCATTGCCATTTGCATGTTTGCGCCTATTTAAACCATGGTTATATATAAACTACTTATTAGTGTTTATAGTGTTCGCATTCAGGCTATTTCTAGACAATATATACAACACGTATCAGCATTTCAGACCTTTACTTACCCGATTAATCAGGGAATACCCTACGAGTTATCCGATGGGATGGGATTTTCAAACCTGTACCGGTACATTTTATTCTTCAAACATAATGACCTATGCGTCAGTGTGAACGGGCCCTAACTTCCGAGTTTCCAAATTAAATTAGATGACGAATCTTGGGTGTCGCTGCTCGATAACCAAATTTGGTTCCCCGCGGCTTCCCTTCCCCAGTAAAAATGTGTGTTAAATTTTGTTTATCTTTTGATTTTGTATGTTATTTTTTTGCTGGTTGGAAAAAATAAAATTGACTATTGACTATGGCCTGGTTTTCAATATTGATACTTACAAAAACGAAATAGGTTGGATGTGGGAAACACGTTACGTATGTCAATGTCGACCTTATCTCGGAATATGGGAACGGTTAATGGCCATCAAACAAATACAGATATATATCGCATTAAATAGCATCGCCGTCGTTTTAGTATATATATTGTCAACATAAATTCTCTAATGCGTATAATGTACTGTATTGCATTGGCTAGGTTCGTTTGTATAAAGGTGGTCCGCCAAAAGTTTGGTCATGCTTTACCGGTCCGTCACTTGAAAAAGGTTGCCGACCACTGGCCTATACTAATTACCAGAATATAAATTTTTCATTAATATTAATTACCGTATTTTCCGGCGAATAAGTCTACCCGGCGAATAAGACGAGGCCTGTTTTTAAGCATGAAAAAAGGGGTTTTTGCATATAATCGGTTAATAAGTCGGGGTAGTAAAATCGCATCAACGTCGGGAATCTTAAATTACCATGCAATGCCTTTCGAGCGGTCGCCGCGTTTGCGCATTGGTTAAAATAGCCTATAATGACTTTTTCTTGTAGCGTAATATTCAATCCATATATGATAATGCAAATATGATAAGCATTGAAATTCCAGATTAACAGCACGAGAATGTCGATTTATTTAAACTAACCAGATGAGGACGTAGTGGATGCTATCGCCGAAGGTATTTTATTGTCCGGATTCAATAATAAGGCGACAAAAAAATGAAAATGATCATACTCCGATACCGATATATCTAGCTATTGTGCAATATTTTATGGCACAGATATGCAAGGAGCTACTATCAAACTATAAAACAAAAATACCTGTTTTGGGCATTGTCCGCATTGAAACATTGGGATGCTTGAAATGACACAGTGTATGATTGCGTGAAAGAGGGAATTGAAGCAGGTGAATTTTCCAGTCCATTGTCATGGGGCCTGTTATAAAAATGGTATATATTATTAAACAATGGTAATACTGACACTTGACAGAATATCTAATCAGTAATAATTATTTAGAATGACCGGAAAAAAATGGATATTACACAAAATATGTCCAAATACTTGTAAAGGATGTGTCGTACAATACTTCATGCTTTTAGAGTCGCTGGGCATTGCACAGTTGCATGCACATTTGGCAGTCATTGTACAGAGATGGGCTTCGCCCAGTCGCCCGAATCTTTTTTGCTAACGGTCTACTTTCCAATTCACTTTAAAATATAATAACACTTAATTAAGCTTACATAGCATAGGCCTATACACTGAAAATAAATCATATTAATATATACCCAATATAATTCTATTGAATTTTAAAACAAAATAGATATTATTCAGAAATCAGTAATTTATTTCTCAACAAAGCTGAAAATATGAACTAGAGCAGGGTTGGGCAATGTTCTCGGACCGCGTGCAAAAATTTTGCGCACCTAGACTGGCTGGCCATGTCGCATCTCCCATGTGTGGCGTAAAAAGTTATACTTCAGAAACAAAATTTTATTTAAAGTGTTATAAAAACAAAAAGGGAAAACAATAATCCTTGAGCTATTCTTTACCCAAAAACATCAAACTTTAGTTTCAGTTTGATTGTGGCAATTGTTAAAACATATTTTAGATTTCAGCCAATTGAGATCTGTGTTTAGATTTGTTGAAATTCATCAGAAAGAAGGTTCACAAATGTGCAACTATTCAGATTATTGGATTAAGTCGTCCAACGGGTTGAATTTGGGCTGCGGAAAAGTTTGCACTTAGACAAATAAAGTAAATATAAAAAATCATATTTAGGGATGAAGGACCAATACCGGTACCGGTACTCGATAACAAATACTCCTGATTATCCGGTTGCCATTGCATCGCGCCCGAGTGTTGCTATCGTTGTCAGGCAAGACCAGGAAAACAACGATCAAGGTTCTTTTAATACCGGAACTACCAATTCACTTACCGGAGCCATCTGTGAAAATGAATTATAAATAGGTCTGTCTAGTGAATAATGAATGAACAAAAACGTCAGATTAATTGAGTTTAAGAGTAATTGATATTCGCCCTAGTAACTTAACTGAAATTTTAAATGACTATTTTCACAGTTGATACTTCTATTTGATAAATGCATTCAAAACGTCACGATGATGGAGTTTGCGCGAAAACCTGAGATGTTCAAATCCTCACTCTGAACAAGGCTCTGCACAGTGGGTTGCTTATACTTGGAAAACTAAGAATCGTTTGTTTTGGCTCCGCTTGAACTGTGATACAAAGATCAAAATGAGCCTGTCACAGTCGGCCTATTATAAGATTGTATGTTTGCATGACATTTTGAATAAGATTTGGAATTAAATTGAAAAGAGACGAGCCGATGAATCGGTGACCATGCTCTCTTATTTGCTCCACACAATCAATTCCACTGAGTTCAAATCTGAGTCATGTATGTTGAACCGATGCGATTTAACGCTCAATTATTTGAATTGTCTGTCTGTCGTGTTTTCTTGGGTAAGAATTCCCATAAAACTGCATTCATTGTTAGATTTCTACTGAACAAACTATATTTTAATTCTTAGATGTTTTCAAAAAAATGTGTGAGTTTATTATTTTAACACAATTTGTTTCTGAGTGAATGTAAATAATCTTGAAATGTTAGCGATTTAGTTTATACAAATATATATTTCGTATTCAGTAAATTTCGGTGAATTACAAAACTGTTCGATACTTTCTAAAAAAAAGGTTCGTATCTTTAACCTAATATTTAAAGAAATAAAAAAGTATAAAAAGACATCGTCTTCGAATAATTGCCATTGAACCCTTTTTTTGATAAGACTGTGAATCAGACAAACTCTAATTTTGACAACGCACTTTCGTTAATAGACAGTTAAGAACGCTGAGTAAAAGGGATGTTTTTTTTTAATCTATGAGGAGTTTTTTGACTTATTCTGAAAACATTGAAAATCTACAATTCCGACAAATTCAGTCTCTTGCTCGAGTGGGAACTTGCTCAACTCCGACTCCACAGTCGTGTCTTTTGTAAAAATTTTCATTTTATGATGAATTGTTTTATGCAAATTTAGATTTATTTAGAAAACTTGAAAGCAAAATTAACCATAAAACCAAAGTACAGAAGAGTCTTGATATAAAAATAGTTGGCCGGAATGGATTGATATTACTTTTCCTTATTTTTTTTTTTTGCAGAATTTCCTCTCTTTTTGCTATTTTAACTTTTTTACCGACGAATACCTTTTTAGAACGTCGTCTCTCATTAACTTTGCTCCGGTATTATATTTCTGAATCTTATCATTTTCTGCAAAATATTTTGACATAACAAATTATTTTTGCCGAACTGAACTCCAAATGAAATTCATGAAAAATAATTTGAACTTCTAGTGCAGAAATATTATTTGCTACTTTGTGTGAATAAAATTGTCTTGCAAAACGCTATCGACGTATTTTTAAAATAATAGAGACTAAATATTTTCTCAGAAAACTAATAACTTAGCTTAATAGGAGAATTGGAATTCGAAAACAGTTATATTCCAGTTGTCCGAAGAAAAAAACTTCCTCCAGCATGGCGCATTCCAGAATATAAATATGAGATAGAATTTACATAGTTTGAATGCGGAAAGCCGATATGATATATATAATTATATGACGGACCACGGCTTCTTATTTAATTCCCAGTCCATGTCAGGTATGAGATCAGTGATGCACATTTAGAAAATATTCAGTGACGCATGTGCGAAATGTTATCAAGCGTAATGCAACATCAAGTGTCACATTAAATGTCATTTGTAATTTTTTATTTTAGTAAAACAACTGAGTTGAGTTCACGAGTTATCGCAGTCTTCGCACGCTGGGTAAAACTTCAACTTCTTATCTGTGTGAAAAAATTGTGATTCATTGGTCATCCATTTGTTTTTTAGCTTTCAAAAAATATGCGCTGCTCGCCAAGATTTGCGACCCCTAATTTTGGTCCGTTAGCAACAAAAGTTTGATATATTTTGCTTATTGAACGCTGCCCATTGGCAGAAGTGTTTAATCACAATTAAACACAGGAAAGCTGTTTTAGTTTTGAGATAGAATTTACATAGCTTTCTGGAGAAAAAATTTCATCTTTAACCACTAAAAATTTCAAAGCAATTGGTCCAGTGATCGAAGAAAAAAGCGGTTTTTTAGATTTCCCACTAGATGTCCAAAAAGTGTCGAAAATAAACAACAACAACAACAACAAGACCAACATAATATTGAAACGATCGTTATGTCCACTTCGTGTCCAATAACTAATCCCATACCCGACCTGGAATGATGCCATGTTTCAGTACACGAAGTTTAGTCGAAAATTCCTATGTTGCGTCAATACGTAAAAAAACAAGACGCAACGGATGCGTAGGTTACAAAGGGGCTGAAAAAAATAATAAGTTTTTCTAACTCAGATGTACGGAATGTTTCTATCATATCACCATTTACTATTACTGACATAAAAATGCACAAAAAAAAATGGAGACAAGAAAATTTACGAATATTCATTTAATGGAAAAAGAAATTCTTTGTAAATTGTTAGCTCATCATGTACATGATAAAATGTTTGTAAAGCAGAATCAACATCGTTTTTGTAAGGCCATCCATTACAAATGTAACCTCTCATTTTAGAGAGCATAATGACGTGTAGCTACTTGCATTTCAAGTAATGAAATGGACAAATCAGTATCCGTAGTATTCAGAAAATTACACACAACATCATCTTCCGATCAGCAACTTCAGTAATCTCGATAGAGCATCAGCAAATTTATTTTTAGCACCGGATTCGTATTTCACCACTATGTATAATCGTAATGTAGCAAACTAGCATTCTATCGAGCAATCCTCATCGATTGTCGAATATTTCCTTGAGATGTAAGCAAAGTAGTGAGAGCTTGATAATCAGTAATCAGCTCAATTTTTCTACCCTAGATCTAATCATGGAATTTTTCACAGTACTGGACGGGGCCTACGGAAGCGCTAGGCAGAACACAGAATCAGACAAAATATAATTGAAACTGCTTTTATTAATAAGCAAACAGAATAAGGCAAAAACAAAGAAAAAATTCGTGCAAAATAAACAAACAAAGAATTAATAACAAGCACCTGGCTTGTCCTACTCCTACTATGACGTCATAAAATCAAGAAGGTAAACTCGTTTGTTTATCATAATGTTAACAAAAATGGGGTTTATACCGTTGTGACGCCACAATTAGAATAGATAAACAATAGAAAAAACATTTGCCATATAATTATATAGTGCTGATTTGTGACATAACAAACAACTATATTGTTATGTCATATTAATATTATGGCATCATATAAAAAGATTTGTTACATAATAATAATTATTAAAGTGCCGTGGAATTGGTAACATGGATAGTACTGCGTTCACCTAATAATATGGATGAAATATAAGTGATACTGGCACATAGGCTAAACAGGATTTTCACATTTTTCCTTGCGAAATAAAACAGCCGATAAGACGACTCAATGAACTACGGCTTCTCATCTGGTTACCAGACGCCCATTTGATCGAAGATATGGGTATCGGGGTATAATGAACCCATCTATTTAACTAAGCGAAAAACGGGGTGTCAGATATTCCTAGCGGAGTCTTGAAGAACCTAAGTGAAATGCAAATTTATTATAGGATAGTAAGGCTAAGACATGGTATTTCTTCCAATTTTTTTTTAAATGAATAAATAAATAATATTTTGGATTATACTCTCTAAATCTATAATCAACTACAATAAAAAGCAATTTTCGATTGTTGGATGGATGGAAGATGGATTACTGGACGAACCCTAGTCTATAAAATAGTTATAGTCTGGGCCATATGGAAATAGGGAGTCAAAGATCTGTCTCATAACGACAGCAATAATAGTGATAAAACAGGGTTATTAGATGGTCAGGAGGTAACAATGATTCAATATGGCTGCTGTCTATTCACGGTTCAGTCAACAAAGTTATGAAAATTATGGTTAAAAAATTTTACACATTTGAAATTAGTGCCCCAATTGATTTTTTTTAAATATTTTAAATTGATATTGTTGCTTCAAAGTAATAAAAAATAAAAATAAAACGAGAAAATAAAAGGAATTGGTTGGTCGATAAATTTTCAAATATAAACACTGAAAATTACACATTTTTTTGTATTTTTCCCCCAAAACGAGTTTTAGCTATATGGCAAATCCGCATTTACACTGAATTTCAAAAATAAACAAAGAAATGGCACAAAATGGAACTGAAATCACTCTACGAAATAAAAATATGGCAATTTTTAACGAAAAAAAAACTTTTTTCAACTATGGCGGGATAAAAACTGCAGAGAAAATCAAATAAAAATTAATGCAAACTAATATTTTGCTAAAAATAGCATTTTCTATCATTTTATGCAAATTTGAAATTAGCAATTGCGTGAGTCACAGTGTCTATATAAAGTCAGAGAAATCATGAGATGAGTGATGGTACGTTGATTTGATATTATGACATCATCATGGTGATGTCATAACACAGTGAACTTGTATGTTCGTTGTTTATCCAAGCGTACAGTGAAGAAAAACATCTAACTGCGTTTTTTCTGGGATATTACGTGAACGCGGATAGTCTTAATCCTGAGAGATGATGCCATCTTGTGACTGGCCATCTAGTGTTAACGTCCTTACGAAATTAACATTTCTTCCGGGACTTGCAAACTCTGGATATTTATCAACGTCCCAGAAAAATTCAACCTTATAACCACTTACTTTACCGCTTCGTCGAAGCTGCTTTTCCCGAGCATTCCAACGTGACCTTTCACCTGCGGTAACTTTCTGACGCTCGACCGCTCACGCTTCCTGCTCCGCTGCTGAACGAGCGGATTCAGCAATTCGTTTTTTTTCTGACAATCTAGTTTTTCCATTTCTATTGTCCATTGTAACATAACTGATTATGACAACACAATATGGAGACTCAATTGTCAGTATGTCATCACTGACTGTCACTGTTATTTGTGTTGTTTGTGATGTTGCCATGGCACCAGAGTAGCCTCCATCTAATATTCTTTTAGAATCTGTCAATGTCAAGGTGACTTTGTCTGCTTTGAGACTATCTAACGACTTCGAGATGTAAAGTACGGGTTTTCCTTCTTTCGTAAAACTCATTGGCGCTGATGGTGAATCAGCATATTTTCCGATTATGACATCACCACCATTTAAAATACTGCTGAGTCGTTTAACATCATTGGTTGCCATGTCAGCAACATGCGTTGTCACCATACCCCGATCTATCGAAAGAACGAGACCTTGGGAAAATAGAGCTCTATCTGAAAAAGACAAGAAAAATCTGGTTAATGGTGAAAATTTATCAAATTAAGGTCAAGCTTATTCGTACAAACTGAGAAAAATGACAAAATGCCAATTTCAAGATATGGTTTTTTAAATTCTGACTGCTGGAGGTATATTTCAAGCCATCGTGCCAGAATTCACTTACAAATACTATTATCCACTAAGTCATGCAGTTTTGGATTGAATTACCTTCTTAAAATAAGTCACAATATTTTTATGATCAAATCTTGGTGAAATAACTTTTTCAATATAAACTAGGTATGTCTTCGCTTTTTAGGACAAAAATAGAAATGCTCTAATATGGGCACACAAAGGTCATATGTTCCCCAAGTTGAGGAAAAAACATGAAAATTAGGCTTGAATTTTAGGCCCCTAGACTTACTTGCTATTTGTTTGGTCTTTTTCCTTGTCTCAGGTATCAGACTTGACGGTGAGACTGTTTGTAGGTTGATGTAGGTTTGTAGATGATGAAATAACTGACATTCAACAGATGATTTGTCCTGCGGAGGAAGAAAAAGTTTGAATGATATTATGAGGGGGAAAGTGAGACGACTTCTGTTGTAGTTGCTTATTAGGCTAATTAAACTAGTTAGATCACGGGTCTCAAACTCAATTTACCTGGGGGCCGCCGAGACGGAGCCTTAGTGAGTAAGGCTGCATCCGGTATTTCACAATAAAAACAATAAACTTGAAAAGGTAAATTTTTTTCACTGTTTTTCTATACGCAAAACATGTCAAAAACATAAATGTAGGTAATCGCATTTAAAGGGGTACACAATTTTCCCGATTATTCGAGATCGTTCTTACACTGATTATTCATGTAAAACAAGGTCATTCAACATAACACATGGGAAATTATTCGCTATTTCGCACGTTATGTTGAAATATCATATTTAGAATGTTCTTGAATATTCTCCAATATTTATGACTTAGGAATTATTTTTAGTCTTGATGTCATTATTTCCGAAATTATTGGTTAATTTGTTACACATTCCGGAGACCACATGCGAAATATTTAAACAGGACATACTGAAATTAACCAATAATTGTATAAGACTTAAAATCCCTTTGCACAAATGTCCAAATTTAAAATCTCAAAATATTGATATTAATAATTGAAATGTCAATGTAATTTGTTTGAAAACTGTCAGATGTAAACAATCAATAATGTATAACAAGTTAAAACTGTTCGATGTAAATAAGCAATGATATAAGACTCAAAACGGCAAGATAACGGCACACTTTTCTAAATTTATGTCACTTAATCAGCAATTGAAAGAATTATATACGATTAATAAGACAATAAAACTTGAAACAACAAAACTTGATTGTCATTTTAAATAGCAATTGATAGGTTTATATACAAGAATTAAAACCATTAACGTTACTTGCGACTGATTGTAATAACTTGAATACAAAATCAAGCTGGAGCACGCAGAGTACAGTAATCAAGTGCACAATGCGCCAAACAAAACCAGGTTTCGCGAAATCGCCCCCCTATCACCCCCTTCGACTTTTTTTGCCCCCCCCTCTGTATTGTTTTCGCCCACTTTGGGAATCACTGAACTAGACTATATTACGAGTATGACAAATACTTTTTCTCACATACAAAATCATTTTGAAGCACGTGGGCGATTATCAGACGCGAAAGGATTGCTGGAATTGTCTCCCCCGTAAGGTACGGTAGTTTGCGTATCCCAGTGGTCTGCAAAATACATCCTGAGTAACAAAAAATCTGGCCCGGGACGCTTCACTGAATGGACCTTTCCCCGACCTTTAACCCCGGAAAATTCTTCTTATAGGAGTGGTTTCGCGAGTTGTCGCTTGTTAAATGGGGTGTTTCAAACTACCATTCTAATTCATACCATTCAACAATCTGTTTTTTTAAATTACCGGTATATAATTTTAGCCTTGTCTATCACATCTATTTCTACTCTAATTTTCGATCACTTAAACTGAAACTCCTAGAAAGACAAAGTGATCATTGAATTATTTGATTTATTTTTAAATTTCCGAAACACAACTAAAAACAAACGAATATAAGTCAAAAACCGAAAAATTGAGATAATGTTTACGACCGTCGACCACGCCTGAAAATCTGTCTGAGCGAGGAAAATGTCTAAGCGGATGCGAAAGGATGCATTGTTACGTTTATTTTTGCATCTCGCTGATTGGCCAATGTCACGAAGTAAACAAGGAAGTCTATGCCCGGGGAAACATCCATCATACAGACAAAATGGCGTTTTGACGATGAATTAATTTTATTTATAATCTACGCTCGAGGAGTAAATTACATTTTCTACGTAACAGAATTTATCGTGAGACACGTTTAGACTAAGTTATATTACCTAATCCCCACGGACTGACGCATGCGCGACGTTTCAGACGTTTTGCAATGCTGTGTTTATACCATGAGGTCTGGGATGTTTGTTATGGTCTTGCTTGAAAGGAAATCTAATTCCCCACACAACGATATGAGAATGAACCTTATATGACATTTAGAAGTGATAAAATTTCGCTTACATATCACGCGTGTACTTCCCGCTGCGATATAAAAACGTCGCACAACAAGAAAATGATTCCATAAACCTTGGCGTTGCGCGCTAACCAATAACAAAAGCTAGTATGATAAGGTCTTATTTTGAAGGTCATTTTATATGCTACATAACATAGGAGAGTGGACATCTCACAACGTCAGGAAGTTATGAAAATATCGAGTCGTTTGATCGCAGCTGCCTCACCGAAAAAAAGTTAGGCGTTTTATCTCGCAAATTCTCCTTGTCTCACGATTATAAGCTTTTATGATTCATCATAAATGTTTTATTATGACTCACAAAAGCTTTCAACGCGATAAAGCACAAACAAAAAACCGATCGATCTATCAAGCTTAGCCTGGCCTGATTCGATGTGGTGACTTCTCAAACGGAAAATTTCCAAAACGCTTGAATGAAGCGCGTTATCGAAAAGCGTTTAGTATCATATGAAAGAGAAAACCAATGTGCAGTCAACTGTATAGTCACATTTCAGCTTTACAATAGCTATAGACGTCCAACAGCTGATAGAATGAGAGAGTGTAAATATTTTTGTTATTTTTTGACGTTACGAGAAACCACTTGAAAGAGGTGTTTTGGTTTACGGTCCTCCAGTGACATCTAGCGTATAGTACTCTAAAAGACCTTTCCAATGGTGTATAATTATTGTATATTGGGTAAATTTTGGGGGTCGTATGACATTAATAAAAATGAGTATACAAAATTGGGCTCGATTAGGAGTCTGAAACAGGCGAGCCTACAATTTAATTATAATTAGACAAATTAAAATTATACACGCAGAAAAGTTGATGCTGAGTGCAGGGGTTTAATATCGCAACAAATATTTAAATATATATATCGCAATGCAATAAGGAAATGAAATTCCTATTCTATTCGAAAGATTTGTCACTGCTTAATTTTTGTAAAAATGAATCTTCTTAAGGAAAATCTTTATTAAAATTTTACAACCCATGCGAAAATATTCACTTCGATGTTTGAAAATACATATTCGTGCGAACACTTATTTTCAAAATTGAACATTACAAAGAACTAGGATTAGTGATGCTCATTCAGAAAATGTTCTTTGGCGACGTAAAGCTATTAAGCGTGATGCAGCAACAAGACAGTGTCACATCAAATGTCATTGTAAAAATTTTTTAAGAAGACGGCTGGGTTGTGTTCATAAATTGTCGCAGTTTTCGAGCGCTGTTCCGTTTTTAACTTGCAATAAATATATGCGACTCGCAAAAGACTAGCAACCCCAAATGGCTGATTAATTCTATGGACTTGAGGCCATGGTAGGATGAGGAATCGAGGGTGAATTTTACCGAAGATCATAATATATCATGTATTTTGGCGCAGGTCTTCAGGCTGTAGTGATGAATGAGATGTACAAAAATCGTTATTATAAGTTTGGGAAAATTAACTTGGTTTTCATTATTTTAATTTGAAATGGGGTGAATTTAGGGAGTTAAATGCTATGAGGCAAGTACACGGCGGTTTTTGAAGAGGTAGAACCCTGGATTCTTTCATTTTCGACCTCTTATATAAAGAAAAAGATGTTTTCAGTCGTGCTACTATTGATAATATGATGTGTCTTCTTATTTGGTCCGTAATATATATATATTCGTTTCTGACTTCAAATTTTTTTGTAGTGCTGGGGGGCGATGAAGTTGTATAAATTACTGTAGGGGGGCGATGGTACAAAAAGTTTGGGAACCACTGGTCTAGTTGACGATTTTCTCGGGCGCTGGGCCTGTCTGTTGGGTTATTTGATGCTTGAATTAACGCTTTATTGTCGGACAATAATTGAAATTGTTGACCGATTAAGATATTTTTAGAATACCTAATATTTAAATAACAAGCCATTAGCTCTTTAGAGAAAATAGTATAGTTTTTTTCTCGATCTGACACGGCTTTTGAATAATGACCTAAAGGCGCATTGTGTCCATCCAGATATTGCGTAATCGCGCCTGCAATTGCAGACGAGCTGGAATCACATATCACAGTTATCGGCACGTCAACGCTTGGGTGCGCTATCATGCATGCGTTGACCAAGCATTGTTTGATTTTATTAAAGGCAATACCGCATTCTGTCGTCCAATTTGGTTTTTGGCGTTTACGATTTTTTTCTGAAACTATTTTAGTAATCGGATGAATGATCTCAGAGAATCTTGGAATGTGTTTCTTGTCAAAACAACACATTCCAACAAATTTACGGCATTCTGTAACGGTTTGTGGTATCCGAAAGTTTTTTTATAACCGCAACCTTGTTTTGGAGCGGCATTATGCCTTCTTTATCAAGTTCATAGCCCAAATAAGAGAGTTTTGACTTGGCAAATTTGCATTTCTTCAATTTAAGTGTTAAGCCATAGTGATTTAGTCGTCTAAATACTTGTTCAGTTACTTTCGAATTTTCCTCTTTCGTTTTAGTGTAAATTAGTAAATCATCAAGGTAAACAAAAACATTTTTTAACCCAAACAAAACTTCATTCATAAAGTTGGAGAAGGTGCTGGGTGCACCGGAAACGCCATATGGAAGGCTTATTGGAATATACTGCGTGTTATTTACTGAAAATGCCGCTTTATGCCTATGTAACGGATTAAGTTTTGAATTTAAGCAGGCTCAAGGTCTAGTTTGGTAACAATCATACACCCGGCAAGTTCCGACGTGAAGTCTTCGGTCTCGGCAAGGGGAATCTTGGAATACTTGTAATTAGATTCAAGCGTCTATAGTCATAAGTTAAGCGAATAGAGTTATCCTTTTTAATGACTACGTTTAGAGGGCTACAGTACGGGCTAACTCCGCGTATTATATCGCCACTTTCTAACAATTTATTTATCTCATCATTTACTTGTTTCTTATATTTGAACGGCACCGCTCGATCTTTAGTATAGACTGGAGGCCCAAATGTTATATTATCATGTTGGAAATTATGATTGACGCCTCGAAAATTTGCATGTTTCCGGTTTAAGATTTCTGGATATTTTTTTAATAATGATTCGTATCCCTTGTCTATAGTTTCCGGTAGTAATGTTAATATCAGCGCGCCGCTTAAAGTATTATGACACGGAATCGAGAAATCCTCTGATCGATTAGTTAAACAATTATTTGCTAAGTCGATTACTATAGTTTATGTTTGACAAGAAAATCTACTCCAAAAATACCATTAAACTCTATGTTTGCTAAAACACAATTGAGCGTAAATTTCGCCTTATCTTCCAAGCAAATTTCAATTTCTATATTGCCTATTTTGCCAATTTTCGGTCACGATTAGTATCTAACGTTACATGAGTATCAGGTCTACCTTTGTTAAAATCCTTGACTATTTTGAATTCGCGTACCTTTTTAGCATTTAAAATACTATAAGTTGACCCGGTGTCAATGAGAAATTTATTATTAGAAAAGAAGTCATGTACAAAAAATAATTTATTATTGCCACCAGGAGACGGTAGAATATTTTTGTTTAGACTTTTACAATTTTAAAATCTATGTACAGTATTTGTTTTACACTCAAAAGGGGGTAGACCTTTCCTGCTGTTAAAACTAGAAAAGTCTACCCTTCGGCTAAAAAATTCCTTTTACCGGGAAAGCTGCAAGGAGCATTACATTTCACTGCGTTTTTCCCAAATCTATTATGGTAATAGCAGAAGTTTACGTCACAATTCCGTCTCCAGTTATAATTGTTTGAATTGAACGTACTCCTAGGATTTCTTGTATTGTCTCTAGCAAATTCTCTCCTTTCAAACTGGCGTATATTCTGTGAATAATACTGTCTCCCGTGATGCGGTGGGGAAGCATTATTATATCGATGAACCGGGTTAAATTTAGGTTCAGGTCTTGAATTGTTTATCGTTTTGATTTGAGTGTTCAAATTGTCAACATTTGTAGCCAGAGAAGTCACAAGATCTTTTGACGAAATGTAAAAAAACGTTGTCTTAGCTTATGTCCGAGAGTTTTTAGGGTCATTTCCACGAAATATTTTCGCGGGAGGGCCCATGGGAGCAAATCTGCAAGTCTTGGATAAAATGTGGCCACGTTCCAGTCTATGTGTTGGTAAATAAGTCGATGAAATTACTATGAACAAATGAGCTGAATTTCTTGTTTTATGATGATGAGTTTGGGACACCAAGCTTGGGTAACATTTTGAAGTAGTCAATCAGTGAAATATAAACGGAAAGGCTTACACAGTCATGTAAGGAGGTTGACAAAACCCCAGTTTTGAAACCTGACCAAAAGGCATTATAAAAGGTGGACATTGGTTTTGAACCTACGGCCATTTTCTGATTTAGATATTAGTTTAATCTGACTCACCTTCTGTCTATCATCAATCTTTGGATCAGGAGCGACGTTTTGAAGTTTGAATCCGAGAGCGTCCAACCAACTGCTGACTTTTGTCATCTTATCATACGGTGGGACTGGGTTCACTGGATCGTAGACCTGGAGATTAGATAACGATCAGTCATTTAATCGGTAGTTCAGAGGGAGACTCTGGATCAGATCAAGTAATCATGCAATGATAAAGTGAAAGTTGACAGCACATCAAATCAAGGTGATGACAGGAGACAGGTAGGAAGAGAGCACGAGTTTTTTGAATTTTAATTTAAAGGGGGCATAAGTGGAGTAACGTAAACTGAGGGGAATAGTACACCTTTAAATTATAAGGAATTTTGAGTTTGACTTAATAAAAAAGTTTTACAAATAGATTAGAATTTGTCGAGGGGTGGGTGTTAATCTCTAGTACAGGGGATATCAACCCGGGATTCGTGAACCCCCAGAGGTTCACGATAAGATTTCCATGGTTACTTAAACGGTAGTCGAGATTTTGTGTGTTGCTATTTTTAATATCCTTCATTACCACAAGAGGAAAACACGTGCCGATTGAAACTAGATGCCAAATGAAACGTAGATTTTTCCTGATGTTGCGTTGTTGTGATTGTGACGCAACAATGTGTCATTCACGGCTTTGCAGGCAAACTGTGAAATCTCAAAAGACAGCGTGCTGCGAGCATTGGAGAAAAGAATTAGCTTATTAAAACTTGGGAGAGATTTTAAGAATTCATCAGTTGGGCGGAGGACAAGGGCACCGTGGCGTAGCAAGACTCCCATGGGCCCTCCCGCAAAAATATTTCGTGGAAATGACCCTAAAAACTCTCGGACATAAGCTAAGACAACGTTTTTTTACATTTCGTCAAAAAGAATAACATGTCGGTGTAAAAAGGCAATGGCAACCTAAAATTTGCGTTTCCGCGTTAGCAAACTCATTCACCATCTTCGCCACCTGGCATTGTGACGTAACAAAACGATCTGAGCAGAACTGACATCAACATTATAAGATGTGCATTACTGGTTTTGCAATGCAGCTTTTGATTTTGCAGCTTAACCCCCCCCCCCCCCCCCCCCCAAGCGACCGCGGGGGTGGATGCCACGCCACTGTATGCAGTTGTTGCATGCAGTTGTTGCATGGGGATCAGCCTCCAAGTCAAAACTAAATCCTATTAAAGTTTTACAGAACAGGGCCGTTAAAATTCTCTATAGGCCTACTGCTCATATTAACATGAATATTATGTATCATGAAACTGGTGTCCTGAAGTATACCGATATTTATCATCTAGAAATTGGTAAGTTGATGCACCAATTCCACAATTGTTGCCTGCCACAGGCATTTAATAACTATTTTGTCAAGCAAAGCAATGTTCACAATTATAACACTAGATCAGCATCCACTTCATCACTCCATGTACCTCGACAGACTTACACTAAAACGCAAAATTCACTCAAATATAAGGGTGTTGTTATGTGGAATGCTCTCCGTGCTGATTTACGAAGCATGTCATACCAACTTTTCAAATCAAATATGAAAAAGAATTTCGTGTCGACTTACTTCGAATGTTTGTAACAACCCGACCAAGATCTTTATTGTGGCTGCTTATATGACACCACCTGAAAAAAAATATAATGTGAAAGGTTATTGAATCACTGCAATGACCTAGTAATTACTGTATACTTGCAATAGTTAATATATTATGTCTTCATTACTTTACAGCAACAATCTTTCTCAATTTATAGCTCTTGTATCTTTATATGACAAACGTTCATTACTGTATTTACTTTAATGTAGTGAATGAGTTCATATCTGATTTCTGTAATTGAATCAATGCCCAGAGCATTGATGACACATGTTATTCATATGTTAAAAAGCAAACAAAACATGTCCTATTAACATTATTTTTTTTGTCGACTTACTTCCAATTGTTTGAAACAATTTGTCTCCTAAGTTGTTGTATTACTGTTTTCATACCCTCACCTAAAACAGAGTGAATAATGTTATTGAACTATTCCTAATGACCAAGTACTGTAAATATGGCTTAGCTGTGATAATTGACGTAATTATTGCATTACTAATTTTCTCATTACGCTGTCCTTATATGTTCAAACTGTTGTCCAGTGCAAATTATTCTTTTAATGGACCACGTCTGCATTGATATACAGTATATCACTGCAGCACTGAGTACCGTTACCGGTACCTACCACGTTACCGTATCTCGTTTAATTTAATTTTAGCGTCACAGATATTCCGTCTTTCTATTTAATGCTACAAGATTTTATTACCTGTTTCTTTGCTCTCAATATCCACCGCGTCTAATTGAAAGCCAGTGTTACGCCTTCGGAATCTGACGTTTATTGGCGACTGTTAGACAATGCGCATCACAATACAGCAATAGTATTGTTGTGACACAGTCCATTAATACCATCTCCATGGTTACCAAGTTAGTGGTGTTCAGAGTCGTGTTTTGTTGAAGTGAGCGACTGTTGATTATAGCAGATTGCCTCGAGATATTGTATGCATTTTATTTTCCAATTTATTTACACTGTATTTGACTTTTTCTTCTTTATAATATAGTGTCCAGAGTTATTTTATAGGTGCCGCTGCTCGATAACCACCACTGATTTCCCGCGTCCTTTTCATCCTGTAATATGGCCTATTTATAATTCATTGCCATTTGCATGTTTGCGCCTATTTAAACTATGGTTATATCTAAACTACTTATTAGTGTTTATAGTGTTCGCAATCAGGCTATTTCTAGACAATATATACAACACGTATCAGCATTTCAGACCTTTACTTACCCGATTAATCAGGGAATACCCTACGAGTTATCCGATGGGATGGGATTTTCAAACCTGTACCGGTACATTTTATTCTTAAAACATAACTTCCGAGTTTCCAAATTAAATTAGATGACGAATCTTGGGTGTCGCTGCTCGATAACCAAATTTGGTTCCCCGCAGCTTCCCTTCCCCAGTAAAAATGTGTGTTAAATTTTGTTTATCTTTTGATTTTGTATGTTATTTTTTTGCTGGTTGGAAAAAATAAAATTGACTATGACTATGACTGCAAGGGCAATTAATGATATCAACACGAAGATTTAATTTGGTTACATCTGGTCAATCGGACCGACTAGGAGTCCCGCTTTCAAGTTGAAATCACTCGGTTAAAATTTCGATTGAAATTTTGAGCAAGTTTGTCCCTGAATCACGGTATTTTTATGGGGCTGTATGTGTATTATCTCGGTTTTAAGATTCCTGTAGAAAGTATTTTGATTTCAGTTGTCAACAGAGCCAGTAGTCAAAGTTTTACATGTCTTTTAATCGTGGTATTTTGTTGCATTATCGAGTGTGTTGTCTCAGTTTTGGATGAAATCTAGATAGTGTTTTGATTGATATCATAAACAGGTACTTCACCTGTTCAACTCGTATTAACCTTTTTGAACCTGTTTAATTTCAGGAAATGAACATTTGAAACCGTTGCCTTTTTAAACTAGTATAACCCTGGCATCACATTTTGCACATTCTAACCATTGCTAACAAATTAAACCAAATTTTACCTCCCAACCGAAAAGCTTGCGAACCCCTGGCATTAACATCTAAGACATTGGCTTAATTGTATTGTTTGCTTTCTACCAGTTGAACATGTTTTATTAGAATAGAAAAAAATCTCGGAATCGTCGGATAAAGCTAACAGCAATTGTGAATGTCAAGCAGAGCTAAAATTGAAAGTGCTGTTTGTTTCTGAATCACGATATTTTCTTAAGTCTGTTTGTGAATTATCTCAATTTTAAGAGAACTGTAGTAATTACTTGGATTTCAGTTGTCAACAGAGTCAGAAGTCAAAGTGTTAAATGTCTTCTAATCCCGGTATTTTGTTGCATTATCGTGTGTGTTGCCTCAGTTTTGGGAGAAATCCAGATAGCGCTTTGACTGATATCAAAATCAGATCCTTGACTGATATATTCAGTGTTAAATTGCTTTACATAATGTTATATAGACACAAACAAAATGGCTATGCAGAAAACAGTCTCAGCGATTGTACATGAGCAGAGGAAAGCCACGTTGCATAACACAACAATACTCACTGATATTTCTGATTCAACTGTGAGTAATCGATATAAATAATATGTTAATCTGTTTAACATGTTTTCAACTGTTTTGACCTGTTTTATTTTAGGAAATGAGCGTTTGAAACTTTTGCCGTTTTGAACTAGGTTAACCCGGCATCACATTTTGCACATTCTAACCATTGTAAAACAATTTGAACCAAATATTACCGCTCCACCTAAGTCTTAGAGGCTTTAAATTCCCTGGCATTAACATCCAAGACATTTACTGAATTGTATTGTTTGCTTTCTACCAGTTGAACATGTTTCATTAGAATAGAAAAAAAATTTTGGAATCGTCGGATAAAGCTAACAGCAATTGTGAATGTCAAGCAGAGCTAAAATTGAGAGTGCTGTTTGTTTCTGAATCACGTTATTTTCTTAAGTCTGTTCGTGAATTATCCCAATTTTAAGAGAACTGTAGTAATTACTTGGATTTCAGTTGTCAACAGAGCCAGAAGTCAAAGTGTTAAATGTCTTCTAATCCCGGTATTTTGTTGCATTATCGTGTGTGTTGTCTCAGTTTTGGGAGAAATCTAGATAGCGCTTTGATTGATATCATAATCAGATCCTTGACTGATATATTCAGTGCTAAATTTGCTTTACATAATGTTATATAGACACAAACAAAATGGCTATTAGAAAACAGTCTCAGCGATTGTACATGAGCAGAAAAAAGGCCACGTTGCATAACACAACAATACTCACTGATATTTCTGATTCAACTGTGAGTAACCGATATAAATAATATGTTAATCTGTTTAACTTGTTTTTAACTGTTACGACCTGTTTTATTTTGGGAAATGAGCGTTTGAAACTTTAGCCGTTTTGAACTAGGATAACCCGACATCACATTTTGCACTTCTAATCATTGTAAAACAATTTAAACCAAATATTACAGCTCCACCTAAGTCTCAAAGGCTTTAAAATCCCTGGCATTAACATCCAAAACATTTACTGAATTGTATTGTTTGCTTTCTACCAGTTGAACATGTTTTATTATAAAGAAAAAAATATCCCTGGAAATCTCGGCTAAAGCTAACAGCAATTGTCCATAAATCACGAGAAACAGTGATTTCCCTCTCCCCACGCTCTCTACAAGTGGTGAAAAAACATCACTCTGAAATATATTTCAACAATAAAGCGTATGTCAAATATCGTCAAAGTGTATAAATGTTGCTGATTCGCGGTATATCGATTCATTATCATGTGTGTATCGATTGAAATTTCAATCAGAGCTAAAATCGAGCGTGCTGTATGTCCCTAAATCACGATATTTTCACGAGTTTGTATGTGCATTTTCTCTTTTTTGAGAGAACTGTAGAACGTACTTTGATCAAAATTGTCATCAAAGCCAGGGCTCAAAGTGTTATATGCCCTTGGATTGCGGTATTATGGTACATTATCATGTGTGTTGTCTCAGTTTCCAGAGAAATCTAGACGATCCTTTGGGTAATATCATATTCAGGTCCTTGACTGATATATTCAGTTTTAAATTTGCTTTACATAATGTTATATTAACGGCAAACAAAATAGCTATGCAGAAAACCGTCTCAACGATTGCACATGAGCAGCGGCCAAGTTGCATAACACAACAATAATCACTGCTTTTTCTGGTTAAATTAAACTTTGAGTAATTGATATAAATAATATGATAACCTGTTCAACTTTTTTTTAACTTTTTTGACCTGTTCGATTTCAGAAAATAGGCGTTTGATACTTTTGTCGCTTTAAACTAGCATAACCCTGGCATCAGATTCTGCACATCCTAACCATTGCTAACGAGTTCAACACAATATCACTCTTACGGGCGTGGTAGTGCCGTGGTCATCATCGTTTCATAAAGATAGAAATAGCAGCATTTACCAACTCTCTTTTTTTGTGACGCAAGAGGTATCCTAAAATTAAAAAAAAAAATCCTCTTTTCACTCTAGAGTAGTGAGTGAGCTTGCATAGGATATATTCCGATGCGAATAGATTGAGGCTTCATTATAACCTATGCTGTTCGGAAATTCGGAATCGGCCTTCATTGAAGAAAAGTTGACTAAAAACTTGGATTCGAAATGAAGATTTCGATTCAATACATTCTTCTTATGTTTATCGAGACATTTCCATTCATTAAAGGTTAGTATAACCGCGCATACTCTGTTGGGTTTGCTTGCATGCCTGACTCTGTTTTATTGCTGCTCGGATTACATATTTGTATCAGAAAGAATATTTATTTAATCCGACGTGGAGGAGACCAGTGTGACGGTGTAAAGATATGGCAAACCTCGATCTCTTATTAAATGTTGGATTGGGTACAGAGAGAATCTAACTAAACTTTCGTTGCACTCCAAATGCGGAAACCGTCATTGAAACGAAAAATAAATGATGATTGTTCGTATTCAATGCGTTGCCGCTGCCGTGCCGTAGATCGTGCTAAATTTCCGTTTCTTCATCATAGTATAGATTTATATATGTGCGACACAGCGCTCTAGTTTTAGGATCTCTAAGGAGAGGATCACCACATTTGGAATGTTTTAGTTTTTGAAACTAAATTTTTGATATTATAATATACATTCGAAATGTTATGTTCAGATTTAAAAATTTGGTTGTAGATTAGCGGGCGTGGTGGCCCATTGATAAAGCGATTAACTCGAAAATTTTGGCATCGCGTAGTAAAATCTCTGGTTCAATTTTATACCCACCATCTCACTTAGGGTGTGAAAAACCGAATAAGCAAGGCCGAATCGACCAGATTGCTGCCCGTCCGCTAATTTCGTATCAGTTGCCGTTCACACAGCGAATTGTTCGGGAAGAAAGACGGATGAAACGTCCAATAAAAACCATCGAAGGGTGTTAAATAAACTACACAATTACCCGGAACTATCTAAATCCGAGACAAAAAGCCGAAAGCAGCAAATTATGAGGGATTTGACTTTTCTAAGATCTGCTCGCCAGAAAAATTGAAACTATCCTCTGAAAGCAGTAATTGAATCGCGGGTATCGATTCGCGCCATAAGGAAATACGTATTGAGTTAGTCTCGTTATGAAAAAAGTTCAGTGACATGATTTCTGTTTATCTTTTTTAAATCTATTTAAAATTGAACAATTTTGATCAATTTCTAATTTTAATTTAACAGGTGAGAAATGCTGGACGCCTATGGTTTGCGACGGGCAACCTACTTGGAGAGACGTTAATACGGCGAGAGCTCTAGCAGTAGTTTCATATTGTTGGTATTGTTTGTAGCAATATACCTATTTTGTTTGAAATCTGAAAACAAAATGAGAAAATTGAACGTTTTAGCTATTTCTTTCATCTATAAGTACTAGAGATTTAAAACTTACTTTAATCGATAGCTTATCGCATATTTTCACGACGTATAGGAACACTTGCTCAGCTAAGGGCGTATTGCACGGTTGTGCAACCTACATATCTATATATTTAGACATCTATCTTGCTCTATTTCAGACGGGACAGGGCACAAAAGACGAACAGAATGCTTTAAAAGGTTTGTTTCCACGATAAAAAAAAATTGAAAATCGATTGCTACTTTCCAATTTGTCAAACGGTCTGATGCCCCCAAACAATCGTTTCATTAGAAAAATTTCGAACCATTTTATATTTTTAATTGCGCCATTTTAAACAATCACATCATGACGTGTTTAGCAATATTCATCTCAAATTCCTTTTCAACCAGAAAAAGGGAGGTTCATATCTTCTGATAAAAAAATTCACTGAATACGGATTGTGAAACTGACGGCTTAATTCCAATTGTGTTTTTATTTAGGTTTCGCAGCTTTAACTGAAAAATTAGACGGTGTAGAAAGTAAGCTCCATCAATTAAAAAAGACGATGGAAGAATCAGAGACGTACTCAGTGTCGCCCTCTGTTGTTGGTGTCAAGGAAACGACCACGCCCTCTGGTGCAGGTGTCAAAGACACGACCACGCCCTCTGCTGCAGGTGCCGAAGAAAAGACCACGCCCTCACTTGCAGGTGTCAAAGAAACGACCACGCTCTCTGTTGCGAGTGTCAAAGGAACTGCCACCTCTGAGGGTATGAAAATATATGTTCTTTTGGTATTGCATGCACTAGAATAGATATTAAAATAGTCCTCTTCAGTCATAGTAATCGGTAATATATCCACATTGCCGTTCAGTAACTCATTCTTACCTAAAAGTACTAAAGACTATATATACATATCTTACGATGAACTTCTAATAACAACTCACTTTTTCACATAGGATTCAAAGACAAGAAAAGTACTTCGGCCCGTACTTCAACCTTCCCTGCTACATCCCTGTGGTCAACTAAGGAAGCCTTTTTCTCTACTTTTCGCCCACAAACTACAAAAGTCGAACAGAGTACAGGTTGGTGTGGCCATTTTTCACTCTAATAATATATTTCGTAGTTTGCTCATCCAGGCTAGTAAAATTTAAAAAAAAGGCTGGTCTGCAGTCTGCATCCTATATTGTTCTAATGTTTAGTTACAGTACGTACCTGCCCAGCACCTAAAACTCCAGACAACGGTACTGTAGACACTATGACCACACATGACCCCAAGTTTGGTCAGACAATCAAATATTCATGCAATGCTGGATATGTTCTTCAAGGACCAAACATTGGAAAATGCGAAGAAAACGGAACCTGGGGGGAAGTGCCCACGTGCGTAGGTAAGTGTTGACCATACCATTGTGTTTTCAAGGATAATTTTCCAAACTCCAATTTGTTCGGTGGTTGGTGCTTTGTGATAATTTTAAGTTATATCTTTGTAATCAAACTCCCAATTACCTTGTGTGGTTTTTAGTTTGAAATCCAATAAGGGATAGTTATGTGGGAGAGGATTGCTGGACTTCTCGCTATTATAGAGTCTTTCACGTAACCGCTGGTCGTTTACGGCTTCCCCACAATCATGTCCATGCTTCTGAAACAAATATTACTATTTCTATATCTGGTTTGCTATATGATTAAACCGTCTCATGTCTTACATCTGCCATGCGATTTATACCGAAAATCCTATATAGAAATCTGATCTAATTCCAAATCGAAATCTGCCTCTTAAGAATTCTTAGAAAACTTGCTTTTGACTTTTTATTGATAATTTTAACTTGTTATCATTTGAAGTCAAACATTCCGACATTAGATTATCTCTGGACTTGTTTCAACCCGATGTCGATTGTGAAGTTCATCCGACTTTACAGCCCTGTTTAGAATAAAATAATATTCAGTTTAGGCCAGAATACAAAACTCAGACCCCCAAAGATTTATGTTGTGTTTCAGTCGATCTCGCATGTGATTTTGAATCTTCAACCAACCCTACATGCGGCTACACGAGAGTTGAAGGAAGATTTAGGAGAGAATACAGAGATAATGACGTTACAGGTATTGTTTCAATATTAAATGCCTTGTTTAGTAAGGAAATTGCTCATGGAGAGTCACCTATTCTTCTGAGTGAGGGCCCGTAACTTTGCTTAGGGATGAGTCTCCTCTACTTCTGAGCGAGTGCCTGCAACCTTGTCTTACAGATGAGTCACCTTTTCTTCTGAGTGAGTGCCCAGAACTTTGCTTACAAATGAGTCACCTTTTCTTCTGACTCAGTGCCTGTAACTTTGCTTAGAAATGAATCTCCTTTACTTCTGAGTGAGTGCCCCTAATTTGCTTAGAAATGAGTCTTCTTTACGTCTGAGTGAGTGCCTATAACTTTGCTTACAAATAAGTCACTTTAACTTCTGAGTGAGTGTCCGTAACTTTGATTAAAAATGAGTCTCTTTTAGTTTCGAGTGAGTGCAAGTAACTTTGCACAGAGAAAAGTCTTCTTCATTTTTGAGTGAGTGCCCGTAACTTTGCTTACAAATGATTCACTTTTATTTCCGAGTGAGTGCAAGTAACTTTGCTTACAAATAAGTCACTTTTACTTCCGATCGAGTGCCGTAACTTTGCTTACAAATGATTCACTTTTATTTCCGAGTGAGTGCAAGTAACTTTGCTTACAAATAAGTCACTTTTACTTCCGATCGACTGCCGTAACTTTGCTTACAAATGATTCACTTTTATTTCCGAGTGAGTGCAAGTAACTTTGCTTACAAATAAGTCACTTTTACTTCCGATCGAGTGCCACTTTTATTTCCGAGTGGATTCATGCAACTTTGCACAGAGAAAAGTCTCCTTCACTTTTGAGTGAGTGCTCATAACTTTGCTTACAAATGAGTCACTTTTACTTCTAACTGAGTGCATTTAATTTTTCTGCAGAGTAAATTCTCCTTCACTTCTGAGCGAGAGCATGTAATTTTGCTTACAAATGAGTCACTGTTATTTCCCAGCGCTCCAGAAGTATGTGTACCAATATCGAGGTAACAAATTTTGTTCCCCTATTTTACATCAAGTTGTGTAAAAGGACTGAAACCTATGGGCAGGGGGTATATTCACTTGACTAACAAAGACAGTTCCCGAACTCGTAATAAAACTAAAATAAGGAAAATCGGAATAAAATTATGGCCTTACCCTGACCTGGTACACATACTACGGGTGACTGTTTTTCCGAGTGAGTGCCTGTAACTGTGCAGAAGGAAAAGTCTCCTTCACTTATGAGTGAGTGCCCGTAACTTTGCTTAAAAATGAGTCACTTTTACTTTTGAGTGAGTGTCCGTAACTTGGCTCAGAGATGAGTCTCCATCACTTCTAAGTCAGTTCCCATAAATTTGCTCAGAGTAGATTCTCCTCAACTTCTGAGTAAGTGCCCATAACTTTGCTCAGAGACGAGCTTTTTTTACTTTCAAGTAAGAGCTGATAAATTTTTAAAATCAGTCTCTTTTACTCCTGTGTGAGTGCTTGTAACTTCTGACTATGGATAGAAAATTCATTACTATTCTAAAATACTTGAATCAAATTTGGAACAGCGAATCATATTCTATTTGTATTTGTAGGAAGAAAGCCTACAATACGACTTAATCATATAGCGAATCAAAGCCTCTACGCGGCTACGCGGTGTTGCGCAGTCAGATTATATCGCAAGAATTGAAATAAATTGTGTCTTTCTTTTATTCTAATTCATCCTAGGCTATGTTCTTGCTGGTAAGGGTAAAATCAGATCGTTACCCAGGGATTTAGTTAGCAATGAAGAACTATGCATGAGTGTCGACGTTAAAGGGACATCTGATGGAGAACTGGTGGCCAAGGCTTACGATGGGACTACAACGTGAGCAGCTAACAATGCATTTGTTTTTTTTACCCGACTATTGGCGCTTTCACTCCAAAGCATGATTTGTCAGTTTTTTAGATGAGGGGTGTGCAACCTGCAAAAATTTGTGAAGCCCACGGAGAAGTGCCAATATAATCTGATACGTGCGAGTAATTCCAATCCTTTTGCAAAACCTATACCTCGGTCCAATTTATTATCTATGCCTATGAACAACGCATATCCTGTCGTCACCCAAAACTTATGTTAAATAAAGTTCACCCAGCGCACACCCAAGATGTTTGCTTTGAGGATCATCTGTGAACGAAATTACTGTTAACCACTGTAATGTACGGAGCTGCTAAACTAAGTATGAAGAACTATACCGGCGCATTTCACATTATTAAATACTGATTGGCGGGATACTTAAGGCAGGTAAAGGTGATACTCTGGTAAAAAGAGCTAAATATTAATTTAATATAAATGAGTTTCCTGAAAAGCAGAATAACTAATTTTAAACTAATATTTTGAAAGTCTTATTATGCAGAGACATCATTGATATATGTTGTGTTATTTTTAGGAAAGCATTCTGGCCGTTTTCGGCCTCGACTAACTGGAAAACCGAGAAATTCAATTTGAAGAAAGTAAACTCTGCTGATACCAAGGTTTGCAACACATTTTTTAGCCAATTAAATCGGAATTGCCCTGGATGTGAATCCCGTCTTACATTACAATATAGGTTTTTAGGATTTTGATGGAGCGTGGTCTAGCTTCATCGGCGTGCAGAGAGTTGTAATCATTTCTTTGAATAATTGGAGTTTCTCCAGAATCCCTTTACGAAATGTGAATACATATTCGACGTTTCATTAGCTTCTTACTCCACATGTGTAAACCGCAAATGTAGATCTTTTGACTCTGTGAGAACCCAATTCTGATTTCACTCAGAGACTAATTCCAACTTGACAAAATATTTGATGCGAATTACCCTACTCTGATTCAAACCAAAAATCTAAGTTGCTAGCTTCGTAGTTTGAACGTTCGATTCCTACATTCGATCATTTAAAGCAGTGTTTACCAAGATTTTTCCATCCACGTAACATTTCGAGGTTTTATGCAGTGCTCGCATACAACCTAAATATATTTTACGCACTGAAGATGGTCAAATTTTTCCAAACTTTTATGATATCATAATCACGCATTTCAATCTATGCAAAGTGTAATACCAATTTTTTTTTAATAAGCAACATCAGTTACGGACTTAGTTCGAATACTTTTAATTTTTACTATCCGGATAACGGATATATTCGGGTATTCCGTATTTTTAACTATCCAGTTTACCGGATAATTACTGCTAATTTTAGAGAGCCGATTCACAAGATTTTTGCGGTGAATTGGGACATAATTCGCCCAAAATCAATAGGCTTCTGGTCCGAGATAAGATGAATGCACATGCAAAATCTGGAGCAGATTCAATCTCGCTTTCGTGAGATATCGCGTGCATCTAACAGACAAACATACAGACATACAGACAAATACCTATCAACATACTTACAGATTAAAAACGATAAGTAATAAATACATTGCGCTATGGCCGAACGACGAGCAGCTGATAATATAAGTCGCTTTCGAATAGTAAAGCAGTTTGTTTACTATTGATTACGTCAAATGCAAAATGAGCTCAGCAGCGTAGGCTGAATAGGGTTGCACAATAACCACTTAGACGGGAGTACTATAGCCGCCTAGTACATTCTATGGCGTCACATGTGTGAAAAAAGACGTTCCTCCCGAAGGCCGTTTAATACCACGACGACAAAGCTTTAAAAAACTCAAAATCAACCACATCGCAACCAAGAGCTCCCTTTGGTCGAATAAAAAACAGAATGTACTCGCATACCACCTGAAAGACCATCGCGTACCAATGTAGTACCCGTACCACAGGTTGGGAATCACTGATTTAAAGCTTTCTCAACTTTCACTCTACCCTCTAACCTAGCAGCCTTGCCCAAACTTGAATGTTTTTATTTTTAATTCCATTCAGGTGCAACTAGAGCTTGAGGCATCCGATAATGTAGAGTTAGACAACATAACAACTTTGAACTCTTCCGAATGTTATGGTCTAGGTAAGTGCAGAAAAATTTATTTAGTCAATGGCAGAGTTGTTGCAGCTTTGAATGTTTTCCTCGACGTTTTCAGGTTCAAACCCCATTTATTCATAGTGATGAATGCTGTGTCAGTGGTCGATTTCACAAGTGTATCTGTGACTTCTTGCACAAAGCCTTGTTTGTAGTGAAGTGAAATTTCACAAATTTAAAACAATCACAAACAAATATTTTTTGTAGCTACTCCATGTGTCAAGCGAAATCTAGACAGCGGAACAATTTCTCCCGAACAGGACTTGTACAGTGTGGATCAGGAGGTCAGTTACTCTTGCAGCAATGGTTACACTTTAGAAGGGGGACAGACGGGAATATGCAAAGCTAACGGTTTATGGTCCACAACACCAGTGTGCAGCAAGACAAGTGAGTTAATTTTCTTGGACGATCAGTACTATTCAAATTCCATTCTCAATCTGCATATGGCAGCCCAATAGCCCTGAATGAAGAAGCCATTTAAATGGCTATTATGACCATCCATCCTTATCTCTAACCTGCTACCTGTACAGCAGCCCAATAGCCCTGTACGAAAATGGCGATTGGCAATTTAAATGGCGATTGAAACCATATATCCATCCATATTTCTAACCTGCTGTCTGTATGGCAGCCCAATAGCCCTTCATAGAAGAGGCATACCTACTGTATATATGGCATCCCAATAGCTCTGTATGGAGGGGAAAAATATAAATGGCGATTGAGACCATATATCCATCCCTATTTCTAACCTGCTGTCTGTATGGCAGCCCAATAGCCCTTCATAGAAGAGGCATTTAAATGACGATCGGAAACATATATCCATTCTTAACCTACTGTATATATGGCATCCCAATAGCTCTGTATGGAGTGGGAAAATATAAATGACGATTGGGACCATACATTCATCCTTAACCTACTGTCTATATGGCAGCCCAATAGCCCTAAATGGGGAGATCATTCAAATAGCGATTTGACCGGCATTTAAAAAAAAAAATAGTTATCTAATACTCTCTACGTCAGTGGTTCTTAAACTTTTTCGAGCGCGACCCAAATCTGAGTTTTATGAATACTCGCGACCCAATCCTAAATAACGCAAAATGTGTTTTTAATGTTAGTACAGTTTGACTCAAATACAGACAACTATTTATTAGAAACAGTCCATTGACTCAGTGAGATTGATGAAACTGGGATTTCCTTTTCATTATATCTTCAATACACAGCTCTATTTTACATAACGCAATACGCAAGTGTCGGTGTCGTTGCTCGATAACCAATGCTGGTTTATCACGTCCCCTTTCACCCTGAAATGTATTATTTTCCTCTCTTTTCTTATCTCGTTCTGTATGTACAGTGTGTATTTCTTGGTGATAAAATAAATTACTGATTACTGATTACAAGTTGTCACGGGTATCGAGGCGATTGCGAGCTTAGTTTTGATAACAAGTGCCTTGTCGCGAATTGTAGCAGAAAAGGCGTCCGCTGTCCGTCGCAAACACGACATCCTAGCTGGCCTTCGGTATCTCTCGCAATATACAACTTTTTACTCATCAAATGTGCACACACTGCTTCGTTCGCGGTAAATGGTGCCTCGAGATGAAGTCACATTTTCTCTAGATATTGAATAATCTAATGTCGAGAAGCGAGCTTTTTCAATGCGTCGTCTATTACAATTTACAATACCAAAAAGACACCCATTTTTGGTTATTTTAATCCACTAAGACGACATTCCACGCGGTCAACACAACGTTGTATGGTTACCGATACCATGAAAATAATACACGTGACTGGCATATCAAAATTGTGATGTAACAATGAGCTCAAGACAGTTCTTTCCGTGAATGAAATTTTATATTCCATTATTTTTAAATACCAGAGTTTAGAAGCTAAATTGAAACATTGGGAAATCTGAAAATTCGTCCGTCTCCTCTTAGATTGCCCTTGCATTGACGACCTTGTCGCGACCCATTTTTAAACCTTCCGCGACCCATGCTTTAAGAACCACTGCTCTACGTTATAGCTGTCTCTCGGCTCATATTAAAATTAATTTCTTCAAGTCTAATTGATCTGTATTATCTAGTGCATATTTCACTGCTATAAATCCCCAGCTTCAATAGCTCAGTAGTTGCCAGTAATTTGCTCAGAGAAACGTTTGCCTTATTTCTGAGTGAGTTCGCGTGACTTTTCTAAAGCAAATTTGATGACGTGTGATCAAATCTACTGAAGAGCTCACAATCATATTATTATAAAAACTGCAAAAGACAATAATCCTCAATACAGGTTATTAAAAAAAGTAGAAATAAATATTCTCCTAATAGTTTCATAAATGTATGACTTTAAACTCTTGTGACGGCGCTTCAGAAGTATGTGTACCAATATGGAGGTAGCTAACTTTGTTGGCATATTTTACATCGAGTTGTGTAAAGCGACTAAAATTTGTGGCAGGGGGATATTCACTTGACTAACACAGACAGTCACCAAACTCGTAATAGAACTAACATAAGGGAAATCAGAATAAATTTATGGCCCAACCCTTACCTGGTACACATACTACGGGAGCACATTATTGGCTGCGTTTTTATTTCAGAATGTGGAGTTGTATATAATTCGAAATGTTTCCTAGCGATCGTTAATAAATCGCCGACCGTCACATTGAGCGTCGCTGAATCTCTTTGCGAAAACAAACTGGCTAACATTTACGACGTCACACACTACAACCTACTGCTCAATTATTTACGATCAATAATTCCTGATAGAGAAATAGCGAGTTATGTTTTTACGGGAATGACTTACAAGGTAAGTGGAGTCTGAATCCTGTTGTTTATGCGAACTCATTATAAAATATGGCCGATATTGTTTTCGCATATTCATGTACCATAACACTTTATCTTGTGACTAAACCATATAGCCTTACCATAGGGCAGTAGTTAAAATCGGGTCCTTTATGAAACTGACTACATCAGACTGATATCAAATTTGACTTTCCTACTAGATATAAAAAATTCGTGTGCCAGCGACTTCCAGTTTCTATCAAAAAATTCGTCTTCAAAACTTCCTTCTCCATGTGATGTTTCCGGGTAATTCAAAAATTTGACTCAAACACCAACGGAACGATTAGACTTTACAGCTCATATACTGAATATGAGATATAAGTTGATATAAGTGTATATTCTATTCAATTCTCATCCACGTTCGGTAATCACTGAGGTGTGACTGAGCAAAATATTCACGCGAAGGTGTCATGGTTCATTCAGTTTTTACTGGAAACCAAATGAGTTTGTTTAGCTTTGTCAGATCATTTGACAAAGATTACTGGTAAAATTTTACTTAACTATTCTCTCAAACTGCCATTTGGTTCATTTCTGAAAATATATTTTTCATTTAACAGAACGGTCAACTATATTCAATGACGAACCAAGCTATATCTTTGCCAGCTGAAGTTTGGCGTCCTGATTATCCGGTTGCCATTGCATCGCGCCCGAGTGTTGCTGTCGTTGTCAGGCAAGACCAGGAAAACAACGATCAAGGTTCTTTTAATACCGGAACTACCAATTCACTTACCGGAGCCATCTGTGAAAATGAATTATAAATAGGTCTGTCTAGTGAATAATGAATGAACAAAAACGTCAGATTAATTGAGTTTAAGAGTAATTGATATTCGCCCTAGTAACCTAACTGAAATTTTAAATGACTATTTTCACAGTTGATACTTCTATTTGATAAATGCATTCAAAACGTCACGATGATAGAGTTTGCGCGAAAACCTGAGATGTTCAAATCCTCACTCTGAACAAGGCTCTGTACAGTGGGTTACTTATACTTGGAAAACTAAGAATCGTTTGTTTTGGCTCCTCTTGAACTGTGATACAAAGATCAAAATGAGCCTGAGGTACATAGGTCACAGTCGGCCTATTATAAGATTGTATGTTTGCATGACATTTTGAATAAGATTTGAAATTAAATTGAAAAGAGACGAGCCGATGAATCGGTGTCCATGCTCTCTTATTTACTCCACACAAGTAATGCCACTGAGTTCAAACCTGAGTCATGTATGTTGAACCGATGCGATTTAACGCTCAATTATTTGAATTGTCTGTCTGTCGTGTTTTCTTGGGTAGGAATTCCCATAAAACTGCATCCATTGTTAGATTTCTACTGAACAAACTATATTTTAATTCTTAGATGTTTTCAAAAAAATGTGTGAGTTTATTATTTTAACCCAATTTGTTTCTGAGTGAATGTAAATAATCTTGAAATGTTAGCGATTTAGTTTATACAAATATATATTTCGTATTCAGTAAATTTCGGTGAATTACAAAACTGTTCGATACTTTCTAAAAAAAAGGTTCGTATCTTTAACCTCCTAATATTTAAAGAAATAAAAAAGTATAAAAAGACATCGTCTTCGAATAATTGCCATTGAACCCTTTTTTTGATAAGACTGTGAATCAGAGAAACTCTAATTTTGACAACGCACTTTCGTTAATAGACAGTTAAGAACGCTGAGTAAAAGTAATGTTTTCTTTTAATCTATGAGGAGTTTTTTGACTTATTCTGAAAACATTGAAAATCTACAATTCCGACAAATTCAGTCTCTTGCTCGAGTGGGAACTTGCTCAACTCCGACTCCACAGTCGTGTCTTTTGTAAAAATTTTCATTTTATGATGAATTGTTTTATGCAAATTTAGATTTATTTAGAAAACTTGAAAGCAAAATTAACCATAAAACCAAAGTACAGAAGAGTCTTGATATAAAAATAGTTGGCCGGAATGGATTGATATTACTTTTCCTTATTTTTTTTTTTTGCAGAATTTCCTCTCTTTTTGCTATTTTAACTTTTTTACCGACGAATACCTTTTTAGAACGTCGTCTCACGATTAAAACACTTTAAGTAATAGCTGTGTAATTGTTGTTACTTATTCTCGACTTAAATATTTTGCACATAGTTTTCACACTTATTTCTGATATAAGACCAAGCTCTCATACCTTTTTATATCCCAGCTAGGTCCATATGTTCCAGATAAAATACTCACATTAATTGGAAGATTTTTTGCTGAGAAACCCTTTTTGTTGATTTACCTAACTTTTGGGTCCTAGTTTTCAATTGTCTTTTATATTCTAACTCGACATACTTTTCATTAAATTAAAGTTTCGTTGTGATCTGAAGGAAATGCAAGAAATTCAAATTTGTCAGAAAATTATCAGTATTTAAAATAAATTACAGCAGAAAGTTTTATATTTCGTAAGACCCTCTCATGCTCTCGAAACATGGCAAAAATTTCATTTCTGCATTTCGCTTTTTATTTTTCTTGTGTGTGAATTAGTGTGATATACAATTTTTTCATTAACTTTGCTCTGGTATTATATTTCTGAATCTTATCATTTTCTGCAAAATATTTTGACATAACAAATTATTTTTGCCGAACTGAACTCCAAATGAAATTCATGAAAAATAATTTGAACTTCTAGTGCAGAAATATTATTTGCTACTTTGTGTGAATAAAATTGTCTTGCAAAACGCTATCGACGTATTTTTAAAATAATAGAGACTAAATATTTTCTCAGAAAACTAATAACTTAGCTTAATAGGAGAATTGGAATTCGAAAACAGTTATATTCCAGTTGTCCGGAAAAAAACTTCCTCCAGCATGGCGCATTCCAGAATATAAATATGAGATAGAATTTACATAGTTTGAATGCGGAAAGCCGATATGATATATATAATTATATGACGGACCACGGCTTCTTATTTAATTACCAGTCCATGTCAGGTATGAGATCAGTGATGCACATTTAGAAAATATCCAGTGACGCATGTGCGAAATGTTATCAAGCGTAATGCAACATCAAGTGTCACATTAAATGTCATTTGTAATTTTTTATTTTAGTAAAACAACTGAGTTGTTTTCGCACGAGTTATCGCAGTCTTCGCGCGCTGGGTAAAACTTCAACTTCTTATCTGTGTGAAAAAATTGTGATTCATTGGTCATCCATTTGTTTTTTAGCTTTCTTCACCGACGCAAAAGCATAGTAAACGGAAAAGTAGTTGGTCTCGTAGAAACGCAATCGATTTCGACTAATCGTCCGACATTTTTAATATGGTATGTTTCAGTACACAAAGGTTAGTCGAAAATTCCTATGTTGCGTCAATCTATAATAAAAAACAAGACGCAACGGATGCGTAGGCTACACAGGGGCTAGAAAAAATAATAAGTTTTTCTAACTCAGATGTACGGAATGTTTCTATCATATCACCATTTACTATTACTGACATAAAAATGCACAAAGAAAAATGAAGACAAGAAAATTTACGAATATTCATTTAATGGAAAAAGAAATTCTTTGTAAATTGTTAGCTCATCGTGAAGCGGAATCAACATCCTTTTTGTAAAGCCATCCATTACAAATATAACCTTTCATTTTAGAGAGCATAATGATGTGTAGCTACTTGCAATTCAAGTAATGAAATGGATAAATCAGTATCCGTAGTATTCAGAAAAGTACACACAACATCATCTTCCGATCAGCAGCATCAGCAAATTTATTTTTAGCACCGGATTTGTATTTCACTGCATAATCCAGTGTTTCTTAACCCGGGTTCGATCGAACCCCTGGGATTTGGTGCAGCTGTACTAGGGATTCGACGACGGTCCTGTGAAACTGTTGTGTATTATGAAGTATTTCTCTAAATATGTAAAAATAACTATATATACTTTGAAGAAGCAATCAAAATTTCAACATTCAGACCATTTATAGAATAGCTCATTTATGTGTATTATTGCGCAGATAAATGTTTTATAAAACCTGTCAATGAGAGAAATCACGCGCTCGGATGAACCTCCGTATGTCTATATTTTAAGATGCTTTCTGATTTCCAAATATTTAAGGTTGTTATTACAAACCTCGAAGTTTTGAATCTGAATATTTGCGTAAACGGCATGTTTATTTATAACCTACTAATAGAAAGTAGTCAAAGTAGTCTAAGTCAGTAGTCAAAATTTTACAAACAAGGTAAATATGACTAAAAAAAAATGAATGAGAAATCAGGGCAATTTGAGTTTCACTGAAAAATAGAATTTCCACAAAGTATTATTTCATGGCGGAGCTTTGCGTAAAAATATCATCACCATCCTTAATATAACGCTTATACATGTTGAAATCTGTAATGTCTATGACTTGAGCCACCAATGTTTCCGATACAGTATCTCAGCTTCTGGATCACCAATGTTGTCATTTTACTTTCGCCGTTTTGCCCATCTCCATTGGCACAACTTTTATAACAAAAATTATATTTTCGCCAACAAGGTCTGTCTGGGCCGCCGACGCCATTGTGACATAACAATGGTCATTTCGACACTGCCATATTATCTAAAATCACACCGCATTTTCAATGTTTGAGTGGTTCAATGTTTCTTTTCTCCAAAAACTCTTTGCAATTTCGTGGGGTGTTTTTGTCAAATATGTCATTCAAGAAAATAACTTGGCCCGGTGACCATGTGCAGTATAGCTTTACTTGCTGAACTGAACGTGACTCCAATGTAAAAATGACATGAGAATTGCTCTTTTCTAAACAAAGCCGGGTATCTCTCAGTTGGTCACCGAAAAACAGCAACAGAAGTGTCACTAATAAATCTAATGAATGAATAAAGTTTACTGTTTGTTGCGATCTATTCTGCTACAAACAATGCCGCAACCAGCGATTCTTTTGGTGGTGGATAATATGTTGAGAAAGCATGTCCTTCAAATTTAACCCAATGAAGCAACCTATGCTCAACAGTAAGACAGCGAATTCATATTCTATCAACTGAAGACGGTTAAATATTCTATGAATTTGTACAAAATTGGCTTACTCTTCATAAGTTCAGGTTGTGCTTTTAGTTGAAAAATTTGGGGTTCGACTCAAGCTTGCGGACTAACGTAGGGCAGGCTCACCAAGGTTAAGAACCACTGGTATAATCGTAATGTAGCAAACTAGCATTCTATCGAGCAATCCTCATCGATTGTCAAATATTTCCTTGAGATGTAAGCAAAGTAGTGAGAGCTTGAGAATCAGTAATCAGCTCAATATTTCTACCCTAGATCTAATCATTTCACAGTATTGGACAGGGCCTACAGAAGCGCTAGGCAGAACACAGAATCAGACAAAATATAATTGAAACTGCTTTTATTAATAAGCAAATAGAATAAGGCAAAAAAAAAAGAAAAAAGTCGTGCATAATAAACAAACAAAGAATTAATAACAAGCACCTGGCTTGTCCTACTCTCTATTATGACATCATAAAATCAAGAAGGTAAACTCGTTTGTTTATCATAATGTTAACAAAAATGGGGTACGTTTATAGCGTTGTGACGCCACAATTAGAATAGATAAACAATAGAAAAAACATTTGCCATATAATTATATAGTGCTGATTTATGACATAACAAACAACTATATTGTTATGTCATATTAATATTATGGCATCATATAAAAAGATTTGTTACATAATAATAATTATTAAAGTGCCGTGGAATTGGTAACATGAATAGTATGAACAGGATTTTCACATTTTTCCTTGCGAAATAAAACAGCCGATAAGACGACTCAATGAACTACGGATTCTCATCTGGTTACCAGACGCACATTTGATCGAAGATATGGGTATCGGGGTATAATGAACCCATCTATTTAAGCGAAAAAACGGGGTGTTAGATATTCCTAGCGGAGTCTTGAAGAACCTAAGTGAAATGCAAATTTATTATAGGATAGTAAGGCTAAGACATAGTATTTCTTCCAATTTTTTTAAAATGAATAAATAAATAATTTTTTGGATTATACTCTCTAAATCTATAAACAACTACAATAAAAAAGCAATTTTCGATTGTTGGATGGATGGAAGATGAATTACTGGACGAACCCTAGCCTATAAAATAGTTATAAGTCTGGGCCATATGGAAATAGGGAGTCAAAGATCTGTCTCATAACGACAGCAATAATAGTGATAAAACAGGGTTATTAGATGGTCAGGAGTTAACAATGATTCAATATGGCTGCTGTCTATTCACGGTTCAGTCAACAAAGTTATGAAAATTATGGTTAAAAAATTCTACACATTTTAAATTAGTGCCCCAATTGATTTTTTTTGAATTGATATTGTTGCTTCAAAGTAATAAAAAATAAAAATAAAACGAGAAAATAAAAGGAATTGGTTGGTCGATAAATTTTCAAATATAAACACTGAAAAATGACACATTTTTTTGTATTTTTCCCCCAAAACGAGTTTTAGCTATTTGGCAAATCCGCATTTACACTGAATTTCAAAAATAAACAAAGAAATGGCACAAAATGGAACTGAAATCACTCTACGAAATAAAAATATGGCAATTTTTAACGAAAAAAAAAACTTTTTTCAACTAGGGCGGGATTAAAAACTGCAGAGAAAATTAAATAAAAATTAATGCAAATTACTATTTTGCTAAAAATAGCATTTTCTATCATTTTATGCAAATTTGAAATTAGCAATTGCGTGAGTCACAGTGTCAATATAAAGTCAGAGAAATCATGAGATGAGTCATGGTACGTTGATTTGATATTATGACATCATCATGGTGATGTCATAACACAGTGAACTTGTATGTTCGTTGTTTATCCAAGCGTTCAGTGAAGAAAAACATCCAACTGCGTTTTTTTCTGGGATATTCCGAGAACGCGGATGGTCTTAATCCTGAGAGATGATGCCATCTTGTGACTGGCCATCTAATGTTCACGTCCTTACGAAATTAATATTTCTTCCTGAACTTGCAAACTCAGGATATTTATCAACATCCCAGAAAAATTCAACCTTATAACCACTGACTTTACCGCTTCGTCGAAGCTGCTGCTTTTCCCGAGCATTCCAACGTGACCTTTCACCCGCGGTAACTTTCTGACGCTCGACCGCCCACGCTTCCTGCTCCGCTGTTGAACGAGCGGATTCAACAATTCGTTTTTCTTCTGACAATCTAGTTTTTCCATTTCTATTGTCCATTGTAACATAACTGATTATGACAACACAATATGGAGACTCAATTGTCAGTATGTCATCACTGACTGTCACTGTTATTTGTGTTGTTTGTGATGTTGCCGTGGCACCAGAGTAGCCTCCATCTAATATTCTTTTAGAATCTGTCAATGTCAAGGTGACTTTGTCTGCTTTGAGACTATCTAACGACTTCGAGATGTAAAGTACGGGTTTTCCTTCTTTCGTAAAACTCATTGGCGCTGATGATGAATCAGCGTATTTTCCGATTATGACATCACCACCATTTAAAATACTGCTGAGTCGTTTGACATCATTGGTTGCCATGCCAGCAACATGCGTTGTCACCATACCACGATCTATCGAAAGAACGAGACCTTGGGCAAATAGAGCTCCATCTGGAAAAGACAAGAAAAATCTAGTTAATGGTGAAAATTTACCAAATTAAAGTCAAGCCTCAAAGAAAAATGACAAAATGCCAATTTCAAGATATTGTTTTTTAAATTCTGACTGCTGGAGTTATATTTCAAGCCATCATGCCAGAATTCACTTACAAAGACTATTTAACCACTAAGTCATGCAGTTTTGAATTGAATGACCTTCTTAAAATAAGTCACAATATTTTTATGATCAAATCTTGGTGGAATAACTTTTTCAATATAAACTAGGTATGTCTTCGCTTTTTAGGACAAAAATAGAAATGCTCTAATATGGGCACACAAAGGTCATATGTTCCCCAAGTTGAGGAAAAAACATAAAAATTAGGCTTAAATTTTAGGCCCCTAGACTTACTTGCTATTTGTTTGGTCTTTTTCCTTGTCTCAGGGATCAGACTTGACGGTGAGACTGTTTGTAGGTTGATGTAGGTTTGTAGATGATGAGATAACTGACATTCAACAGATGATTTGTCCTGCGGAGGAAGAAAAAGTTTGAATGATATTATGAGGGGGGGAAAGCAATAAAAGGCTTGGTCATATCATGTACCAATGACTGATTTAATTTAGGCTGTTCTGATTGGTTAATAGAGCATTCGTACATTTGCTTTGAGGAGAAAACATCCATAAAAATTGTTGTTTGACTACTACATGATGAACATTGTGTGGCATCCGATGGCTGTTTGAACCTCTCGTCAACCATGAGAAGTCTAGCAGCTCTTTTTCCACATGACCATATCCCATTGGATTAAAATCTGCAAGTCTTGGATAAAATGTGGCCACGTTCCAGTCTATGTGTTGGTGAATAAGTCGATGAAATTACTATGAACAAATGAGCTGAATTTCTTGTTTCATGATATGAGTTTGGGACACCAAGCTTGGGTAACATTTTGAAGTAGTCAATCAATGAAATATAAATGGAAAGGCTTACACAGCCATGTAATAAGGTTGGCAAAACCCCAGTTTGAAAACCTGACCAAAAGGCATTATAAAAGCTGGACATTGGTTTTGAACCTACGGCCATTTTCTGATTTAGATATTAGTTTAATCTGACTCACCTTCTGTCTATCATCAATCTTTGGATCAGGAGCGACGTTTTGAAGTTTGAATCCGAGAGCGTCCAACCAACTGCTGACTTTTGTCATCTGATCATACGGTGGGACTGGGTTCACTGGATCGTAGACCTGGTGATTGAAAGATTAGATTAGATAACGATCAGTCATTTAATCAGTAGTTCATTTTCTTATTGTACTGTTATGGAAAAGGATGTAATTTTCATATTTATCCTGGTAGGAGGGCTAAACCATAAGGCAAACCTCAGCCTCTCGTCAGGTTACCAGTCCGTGTCAGGAATGGGATTAGTTAGTTAGGGATTTGTTTAATATGATAATAGAGAAGGAACTGACCAGATCCAGCCATTACATGAACCACCCTGGGATGAATTCTATGGCAGGATTTGAACCTGCATAGTCACAGAGGTGAGATAAAAAGCTCATTTCTTTCTAATGCTCAACCAGGGATATCTTTGATAGGATAGGATTTACATATTTATCGCAGGGGAGAGGAAAGGCGATAATACAGCTTAACTATAGGGCACACCACGGCTCGTCCAGTGACCAGTCCATGTCGGGTATGGGATAAGTTAACCATTAAGCAATGACACTCTTAATGAAGTCTAAAAGTAATTAATATAAGTATCTATTACATAAAGTGATTTCAAAAACTAACCTGGTACAATTTCATCAGCCTTGGAATTTTCTCTCGTTTGCTGAGCAAGACAGAGTAATCAGGAGTTGTTGTCTGACCAATCAGAGGATCGTAATCAACACCGTTCAAAAATCTAGTTTCATCTAAATTTTTCTGGTTTTGTTTGAATTTATCGCTTTGTTGTATCATAGAACGATCAGCAAAATGAACCAATCCGGTATCAGGATCGTAAATTCCTCCTCGGTAACCAATGACGATTTGCAACCTTGGGTTTGTGTATCTCGTGAGTTCGCCATATGGTGAATAGCTGAAAGTAGACAATGGAATTATTTTAAAAGATGATTGGCTCACACAATCAAGTGTAACGAATAGTGCTAAAACATGATTGGTTTGCTCATCCAAGCGCATTGAGCGTCCAAACCAGTTACTACTCTGCACGGCTTCGATATTCCGTCACTAATTTTTTTTTATTGAAATATGGATAATATAAGCTTCACTATATTCTTATTTCTGATAGCTAATAATTGTCATGACAATCACAACATACAGATATATATGATGAACCGTTGAGAATAGGGAGACATTTTCAAATGTAGGCTGATCACAGGTTTGAGTCGCATTCAAAATTTTCAGTATCAGAAACTATCCTAACGAATATATCTATTTCACTTAAGGGTGGTTTGACTCCAACCACCACATATAAACTGCACTCACCTCATTTCAGCTATAATTCCGCTAGATCCAATAACAGCGAGTGGGCTTCCGTTATGATCGCACATCACAGACCATGATAGTCCGTTACTCATATCGAGGGCAAACAATACGCCTTCCATATCGTAACGCAGCGTGGTGATGAATCCTGAACACAGAAATAAGTTTTAATTATCGAGAGACCAGGCATTGTTTAAATATATCCTACATCAGTCGGTTTTTACATCTATATAATTTCAGTGGCCCATAATCATGCTCAGAGATAATTTTTTTCTGAGTGAATAAGCGTTTTCTGTAAAGCAAATTTGAAAGCAATAGGTACAGTAGTTGAAAAGTAAAGCTATTTTGTATCTGAACAAATACAATTTCCCATTAAGGTGACAACATTCTGGCTCATCACAATTCATTGATTTACTCCTATATTAGATTTGACAGCTATGTTACAAAGCAGCATTACTGTCCTGTATTCCCATTGGGATGATTCTGGCCAGACACACTTCATTGATTTACTTATGATAGAATTTACATATCCATCCTGGGGGAGAGGAAAGCCAATAAGATGGCTTTATCATATGACAAAACATGTGCGGCCACAAGTCCGTGTCAGGCATGGGACCAGTCGGCCAGTTTCAGATGCATGAATTTGATGGTGGAGAAATTCGTAACCGACCAGCGGTTACGTGAACCTCCCGACGGTGGCGTGAAGTCCAGCAATGCTCTCGTACATTATTAACGAACTAACACAGGGTAATCAGAGGTGCATTGGTGAACTTAGAACAATGCGCCACTTTTCAAACACAGTTCCCGACTATGTTACAAAGCAACATTAGTATTTTCTCATTGGGGGGGATTCTGGCCAGTCACACTTCATTGATTATATTGCAGACTGCATAGGACTAAAAATGGTACTGAAGTAGACAGATCCATAGTTTTCAACAGTCTATTACTCACCAGATGTCGAATTGAAGTAATTTGTCAGTCTTGTAGGGTTTGAAATATCTGCGTAATAAAACCGCAACATCTGACGAGATTTTTCATCAAAACGCGATGACAGTCGACCGAATCCATCGTAACCATATTTGACCTGAATAGAAATGTAATATATATCAGAAATCTCATATGGAAAAGGAAAACAAACAAAACTCTCAAAGTGTGTTTCCCTGACCCTTACTTAACTTCAGAAAAACTCTTCCTATACTTTACTATTGCAAAGTTCTTTATGATTATTGTAATAGCCTTTTCGCGAGTTAGCGATTACAAACTGGTTGACATATTCATAACTAAATCTGAAAGTATCTTCGGCCAACAACGACCCTTGACCCCAGAAAATTTCATCCCATGCGTTGTATTTGATTAATTTAATATCATAAGTGAATCTTCTTACCTTATAAGAACCATCTTTCATATACGCAGCCACCAGGTGTCCTAACGAGTCATATTCGAATATTTCATTCCCCCTCGACTTAAAAAATCCATCTTTGTCGAAAAAATATTGCAGTGTTCCCCGTGAAGTAACTCTGAAATAGTAAGAATTGTTATTGACCTGTTGTAAAACTTTACTCACTGTGGGAACACGCTTGCTGACACACTCCTGCTTAGGCTGCACTAGTTTGAAAGTTCAAATTCTTTGACAGGTAGATATGTGCACTCTTCACCAACATAGGGTGGTTCACATAGTCCGGCTATGTCTTCCTCTACCGCCGAGTTTATGCATTTCAAACAACTAACTGGCTAACTTATCCCATACCTGACATGGACTGGTAACTGGATGAGGCAATGGTTCGCCATATGATTGAGACATCTTATAAGCTTTTCTCTTATCTAGATAAAATAGAAAACTCCATAACACAACACTCACGTTCCAAGATTACTGTAGCTGATCCTTATGATAGAACTTCCACTTTGTATCGAAGAAATCTTGCCGTCTTTATCATAACTATATTTCCATCCGCTGTGAGAATCGCCAGACGTCCGAGTAACCAATGACAACAGACCATCAGGACGATACTAAAAAATAAAAATTGAAAAAAATTATTAAAATCACCTCAATAGGTGCTGGACTCGTCATTATGTAACTCATTCATAATCACTGGACTGTGACTGGTCGAAATAATTCCACCAAATAGCCAAGCAAATGCCCAGGTAATTCTACTTTACCTGATAATTCAATTCCGTATTGTTGGATTGCATGCTGATTCTTATGTTCTGTGTTTTAACCCGGCCCATTGCATCATAGTCAACATTGAGAAGGAACATTGGGCTGCTGTATAAAAAAAATGAATAATTACATATCAACTAGTCTAGTTACTAGCAAGCAGATGAGATGCAATTTAGTTTCTTACAACCGTTTTTTTTTTCAATAAAAATGGTACAATCTCTTTCCCTAAAATACCAAGTATATTAGTAAGCTTTTGTTAGATCATAGTCTAACAAGCTTGAAAAAATAGAAGAAGGATTAGAAGTTGGTTAGTCTCCCAATTTATGTAGCGATACAGAAATACATTTGTTTTAGGGGCTTGTTAGTGTATAACAAGTCTCTTAAATCCTACTTGTATTACTTAGAAGAAACACGATTGATAAGTATAATCACCTGTAGATATCCAGTTTAACTTGCACTGGTCTTCCACTGTGGTCGTGTTCCTTGGTGTAAGTCACCTCAGCTGTTGATATTACATACAGATTTGTTTGGTAGTAAAGTACAGAATACAAGCCGAACACCGTGATTTTGCCGGAAACGTCGTCGTAACGAACTTCTTCAAGAGGTAGATTAGTGTCGTTGATGGTAGTCTGTAAAAAATTGGAATTTTCAAGATCCCAAATTAAAACTGAATGTGGATCATTTCCGAAGAAATGAAAGCACAAAATGTGTCAGTGCCAGAATTGCCAGTTCGATTCTAACTCTGCGATTCTAATGATATGCGTTGTTGGATAGCTTAGGGCCTGAAAAATTTTGGGGGCTACTTGCACGCAGCCTTGTGTTAGGTATAAATTAGTATAGGTATAAATCAGATAGTAGAAAACAAGAGTTTTCAGAACTGACAATCAATAGACTATAGAATCCTCGTCTTTCGTGTTAATTTTCTAATCTTCCATCGAATTCAATCATTTTATGAAATTTTACATGAAAGTGAATTCCTTACTTAAAAGTACAAGCTTGTGACCTTGAAAATACTTTCGAAATAATTCACAAACCTGAATACTTTTCAGCCTCAGATTAACATCGTGAGAATATTCAAATTTTGCGGAGATTTCCTTCTTTTGTTGAGTTGCTGTAGATGATGTCACAATTAGTGTTTGCACTAGTGGTCCGTTTCTATGGAAACGTGTAGTGACATCATCAGTTGTCATGGATACAAGCTCTCCAGATCGAGGATCGCGCAGCATTCTTGTTTTCTGTTTGTCATGTAGGATCTCCGTCATGTGACCATGGGTGTCATAGCGATAAACTACCTTGCGATTCTCCCCTGAATTAAGAAAAATAATGAGTCATTTGGAGTAATTTTGAATTGATTATTTTTGTCAGTTTACGCTTTTCTATGCCAGTATTATAATGCATGGAATCCAAAAATCTAGCTTTATATTTTATTTTCTTCTTAAATTTTGGAATGGCTACAGAATAACTCTCCAAAAAACAGAGCCCAGATCATTTGAAACATAATCTAGAAAAAACATAACTCTTGTGCAAAACGTCCTAGATTACTGAATCTTTTAGATAAAACCAGGCACAAACATAAGTTCAAGTGTTAAATAATTTTCTTTATTTTTGTTGAGGTAATTAATAAATTTATGGGTACTGTTTTTGTGTCACCCTGTCTGTACTTATCCTAAATTCTTAGGCTTCCTTCACTCACCTTGGTATTGTTGCATCAACAAGTTATTCTTATCGTCAACATCCACAAACATTTTCAAACTTCCAGCCGAGTTTTGAACCACCGTCCTCTTGAACCCCGTACCCATGAATCTGGTAACTAAGAACACAGCTCCTGATGGTAGATTCACTCGACGCACATTCTCGAAATCATCGTAAACGTAGGTGTAGTGAGAAGTACTTTTAGGGACAGATAGTTGGACAACCTGGATAAAACAGATTATTTTATTTTGTGTTAATTAGATTGGGGTAAGGAAACAAGCCAGCTTGGGTAGGATAGGGTTTTCCATATTTATCCTAGAATAGAGGAAAGTAAATAAGACAGCTTAATCATATTGGTTGACAAATCGTGTATGGGATTCATTGGCCATTTATTTGTTTTCAGAATCACGGACTTAATGGTGGCAGAAGTCGTAACCTACCAGCGAATATGTGAACCACCCTACAACGACGATGAGTCCAGCAATCCTCTCGCACATAATTAACCCCGCGTGGGATTCGAACCTACTGAACCTACGCAGGGTAATTAGAGGTGCAGCCACTCAGAGACTGATCTCTGAGTGAGTGTGCATTACCTCGAATTTTTCAAAAAATAGACTCAGCATCGAATATAGACTCACATTCTCTTGATTCAGGTAAGTCCATGTTGCGCCATCCACCGTTCTTCTGTTGGTGATTCTTCCTTTCTCATCATAAGCCAGTAACTCATGGTTGGGACCCCGTTGCCAGGTCACAGGGTGCCCAAGCCTATCATAGGTCACATTTACAGGCGTTATTCCATTGTTTGGCATCCAGAGAGTTGGCATTCCTCGATCATTGTACTAAACAACGAATAAATAAATTTAAAAATAATCAAAGTAAAATGAAAAATATAGTTGCGTTGCAAATTTTTTCATATTTATCCAAGGGAGAATAGAGCTGATAAAAAATCCAGCCTCTCGCCATTTGCCAATAGCTATTCTGTTGACAGTTGCAGATATATGGACTTTTGAGCACCCCTCACCCTGAAATGCTTTTTCATAATTTATTGTAATTTGTACATCTAGTGTGCTTTCAGTATGATGAAAAATAAACTACTGATCACTAATAACTGAAAGATAATGAGTGGCCATTAATCCAGATCTTGTAGAGAAGAAATGCATCTCGGTTCAATCGATGCTTACTAATGCCTTAATTTCATACAGTTTCAAAGACACTTGGCACTTTCGCCCATGGATGATTCCCCGACCCTTGACCCCAGAAAAAGTCTTCATTTTGAGATTGTTTTGGTTAATAAACAAAGAATAGGATAGGATTTACATATTTATCCCGGAGGAGAGGAAAGCCGATAAGACGGCTTAACCATATGGCGAACCACGTCCTCTCGTCCGGTTACCAGTCCATGTCGGGTATGAGATTAGTTAGTTATTTGTTTTCGGAAGCATGGACTTGATGGTGGAGGAAGCCGTAACCGACCAGCGGTTACGTGAACCACCCTACGACGGCGAGGAGTCCAGCAATCCTCTCGCACATAACTATCCCGCATGGGATTCGAACCTGCGAACCCACGCAGAGTAATTAGAGATGCGGTGGCGAGCATATTCCTAACGCTTAGCACGATGAGCCACACCGCCGCAAAGAAACCGATGCTCGGGGTAACATCCATAGCTTTGCTCTGAGATGAATATCATTTACTTCTGAGTGAGTGAGTGCGTTCTGCTGAGGCAAAATAGGGCAACTGAGAAGTAATTTCTGGTGAAAGTCTTTGAAGCCTTTGAAATACCAAAACAAATAGACAAATGATCAAACTGCCTGATGGAATTACTTCAAGTTTTAAAGTTAAAACACAAGATTCCAACCCTTCAACCAGCATTGCTAACTCACCTGTATTTTCAAGACAAACTTAGTGTGATCATCATAGATATTCTCTCGTCTGAAATTCTGAGAATAATCGAGAGAGAGGATGTTTCGTCCGTTAACTCTCATTCGACGCCCGAGAAGATATCGTTCATCCTTTGTAGATGCTGGAAAATATTTCAAATATATTTGTATAGAGTTCATGTATCCAAAAACAAATATCTTGCTAACTAGCCCCATAAATGACATGGACTGGTAAACAGACGGTACGTTGATTTATTTTGAATTGATCTACTGGGTGTGAATATGAAAATCCCTATACTATTGTATTATAAGAAACATAGGTTATAATACGTATCAATCACACATGTTGTTGGCGTACATTCTATGTGCGAGAAGCTGTCTGTATTTATAGCCTTAGCAAGAATAGAATATTTAGGCATCCTTTGCTACTCAAGTCAGGAACAATTAGGTTAACCTTAAGTCATCCTTAAGTTAACCTTATATCATACTCAACCTGGTATGAGGCAATCTTATTGGCTTACACATTAAATACAAGCTATGCTACTAATTGTACCTACTCTCTTGGGATAAATATCAAAATCTTATTCTATGCTATCAAAGTTAAATATGTTATTACAACAGAACAAGTTTCCAAAAGATAATATTTTCTCACCACTTTCCAGTTGCTTTCTTGTTCTCCATTCAATATTGTTCTCCAGTGGATCCTGTGGCAAATGTATCGTGCGTTTCGCTAGAAATGGGGCCGTCAGTCCCAACACCGGGTGGGGTTTGGTTTCCAATGACAACTCGGATCCGTCAAGAAAATGTACAGAAATTGAATTGTCAGTCCAGCGTTGATACATTGCTGTCATTTCACCCTCTTGTGTCGTCACAATGTCACAAATAAAACCTGGTTGTGTTGTAATAATGACTCCTCTTGATCCAACTCCTCGCTGATTTTCTTCAGCGTTTCCTACTGAGGTTGCAGCGGTTGTCATGGTTACAGTATGCCTGGAATATTAGAATTCATTTTCAAAAGATCGCTGAAGCCACGATTTTACTAGAGAATTGATTGTTCAATTTACAGGTCTTTTGATATGTATAGACTCGTTCAGAGTGGGAGCATGGAAACTTTGCATAAAAAATACCAGAACAAACAATAATTCAAGGCACTTACGTTGTAGCATTAGCGTTTACATGTAATGTGGTCACAACGCCACTAGGTGACACTGCTGAGATAAGACGACCATGGACGTTATAGACGTAGAATGATGATTGTGAGCGGCCTTGAGTGATGGATTGTAATAATGTTGCTCCCCCACCTTGGTATGACATGGTTGCAAGTGGAGGGGAATAACCTGGGGAGGAATAAATTATGAGATTTACATGGTGAAAGCTTTCTAAAAATTACAAGATTATATAAACAACACCATGATAAAGCGTAGTTCCACTTTAATCAGACTTTTATGTTTTTCTCAGCTTAATCACTATTTTTATCATTCATCCCATGTTTAACTGGTGACAGTAAAAATACAGGTTTGTTCACTTTATCACTATCTTAATCATTTGTCAAATGTTCATCTGGTCACAGTGACAGTACATCAGAAACATTTAGTCCTCAATAGAACCAATTGCTGTGTGGTACAGTTGCAAGGTTTTTACTTATCCAACTGGATCTAAGATCTTTATCAAAGTCACTATCAAGTTGATAGCTTTGCGAACTTTAGAGACTTGTGCTCAGTATTGAGTAAATAGAATAATACTATTAATAAAACATACCTTCAGTAATTCTTTGCAATGCATCGGAAGCAGTGAACTGTAGTTGAAGAACTTTTGTATTTGGAAGAAGAATTTTGTTGGGAACCTGGAAAATAACAATTTCAGTCTAAAAAAATCCAAAACATACATTTACTCAGTTCATGGGACAAGATAGTTATTGAAGGGCATCAAAAATCGATAACGCCCATGCAGTTCATTTTAAGTCGCATTTTACAGAACCATAATGTTCACATAAATGACATTTTCTAATCATAACCTGGCAACACCCATCAACCTCTTGAAATTCCAACACAAAAACCATGATTATAAGATAAGCATAAACACATATAAATCTACTCACATTATTCCCATCTCTTATAATAGACAATCTATTCCCATGAATGTCCATGATTGAGTCCACAGATCCTTCCGGAGAGTAAGTGAAGTTATAGACTGAGGTTCCAGTGATCACGTTCTGTGTTGTGAGATGAAGTCCGTCTCGGGAAAAAACGTAAACATGATTTGTATCTGGGTTGGCAATTCTGTACTTGCCCTGATTGTTGAGTTTTGGCAATGCTGATGAAAGCTGGAACAACAAAGACAATTTAAATAGGTGATAGACTACGTCCCGCTTTTCCAGTTTGTGTGTATATGTTTTTTTTTAAAACCAAAACAGGGCCCTACTGACTAAAAGCAACTTATATGTAACCGCATGCTATTTTTTGCCAAAGCTGGACGGTTTTCGAATAAGTATTGTGACCATTCCATTATTACAGACTGGGTAGGCGGTGATCTTAAACCTGCGCGACCATAGTTCACTCCAACTGCTAGGCCATTTTGTCATGAATTTTAAATCTCCTATAGAGGTCACCTCATCTTCAGCTATTTCGGGTTTTGTTTATCATTTCGAAATTTGATTTGCCGAGATCTCTTTCGAGTAGAAAAGTTTCTGCATAAATTTGCAAGTTTAAATGTCATGTGAGATGATTATATATGAGATTGGCAGAGTGGTTCACACAAGGTCTGGTTCAAATCAACAGACTTTTCTTCGGTTGTCTCAAAGAAAACCTACATGAGAAAACTGCCATACCTTTCTGATTCTCAGATTCAATTGATCTGCGATGTATATTGATCCATTAGGAGCAGCAGCGAGTGCGGCAGGTGTATTGAGTCGGGCACTTCTCGCAAAATCTCCATCACCTTTGAAGCAATTGCAATCCGACATCTGGCAATCACAGCTTGTTTCCGCTCCAGCAATGGTTGATATCCTGAGCCTGTGGAATTAAATGCGGATTTTATAGTTATTCTGTTGGACAGGGAATATGATGGGAGTTGAAAAAGTTATTTTGTACATATTCACATATTGAAAAAGAAAAACAATACAGGTCCAAACTAAGCTCACCATTTCACCCAGGAAGTGACAAATTGGGTGGACAATCAATGCTGGGCCAGAAAGACTTACTTACAGAGGTGTACTTAACTATTCTGGCATCGCAGGTCGCACAAATCTCACATGCTAAAGTGTAAAAAATTGTCCAGTGGCGACTTTGAATGATTTGTCAATGTGATCTAGATGCAAAAGACTTTGTGATCTTACCAAAGAAAATACAATTCCTACCTGTATGTATCGACTCTTCGAACTCTGTTCACAAACTGATTGTCGGCTTCTGCGATATAAATACTGCCATCATGTGGAGAAGCAACTATTGCAACAGGAGATACGAGAGAAACACGTCGAGAATCCCTGAAAAATAAAAATATCATGAGATGATGCAAGTATGTATTTTATATACCCTGTGTGTGATAAGGCGTATTTGAAAACTTTTAATTAGATGTTGAAGGGGGAAGAAATTTTAAAGAATTTTCAGAAAATTTAAAGATCGAAGCCTCACCTTTCATCCCAATTCTTTGATGCTTTTCTTGTACAATGAACTGGAACTCCTGCAAGTAGCGACGCTTGTTTGTTGATGACGTCGATCTTTATGACGATGTTCGAGTCCAGGACGTGAATTGAATCATCGTATGGATTGATAGATAGATCAGTGGGAAAGTCAAATTGAAGCTGAAATTTAAAAGATTAATTTAAAGATCTCAAAGTTTAATAAATCTAATCATTTTATCAGATGCATAATAGTAATTGCGGACTCAAGATATAAATTACGAAGGGGGAATCAAAAACAATTTGCAAAAATGTATTTAAAAATATGTTGAAGTTGAATATGAATGAGTGGTGTCATGATAGCAAAATGAGGCATCATAGCTACGCAAGTGGAATCATGATAACAATATGTAGCAATATAATAAAAGTATGTGACACCACAAATTGGTCATTAAAATACCACAAAAGTGGCAGTGTATAAACAAAGAGTGCCACTATAGTAAAAGAATGGGACAACAAAATACTGTCAGAATATGCAAGGTGAAATCTGCACAAGTCGTTATAGTTAGTTCTCCTCATTTCGTTTGGCTTTTACATCCTGATGACACTATTTGATCGGTCTTGCCTTAAGAATTTCCAATAGTGGTACTAAGTGAGTTTCTAGTGAAGAATCTAATCATACCTGAGATAAACTAATTGTTCCTTCACATGGCAGAGGCCTTGATGCTGCCATGTTGTTCGATCCAGCGAAGGTTTGAATTGTTCCGCTCGTCTCAACAACTCGTATCATTGTTCCATCTATAAAGTAAACTCTCCCTGTTTTGTCCACAGCAAGGCCTCGAGGTGCTGAGAGCTTGGCTGAGTATGCCGGGCCTCCATCACCACAGTTACCTGGGTATAAAAGTGAAATTGTTGAGAAGATTTATGAAAAGTTAATGTGGTTGTATCATTTTTATTACTTTAATTCTTCGGAAGGTGCATACACAATACACCCTTAGTCCAAAATGTGGCTTCAGATGAGCCGCCACTTACAGAATGTAAGAACTGTTATCTTTACTTATGTATTATTTAGCATATACAAAGGTTAAAAACCAACAAAGTGCCACAACAAATCATGTAAAGTGTTTTGCAGTCTTTAAAGCATTTCTAAAAAAACAGAAAGTTTGCTTTACCTTGCACTAACGGGAGACAAGTCGCTCCTGTTCCAGCCAGGACTTCCATGTTAGTAGATAAATCAGCTGCTGAAAGAATCCTACGACTTCCTCGTGGTTGCGGATTCATGTTGCGGATCTTGTAAACTCGTTTCCCGTTTGGATCTGAATAATATAGAGTGCCATCTAGTGATGGACTAACTGCCATGTAATACTGTAAAAATAAAAATAAAAAGAATTTTTTAGCTGAGGAAACTAAAGAAATTGTTTTCGCGGTGGGAAATACAATATTTTGTTATATTAAATCAGTAAACAGAATAAAATTTAAATAAGTTGGCTTCATTGGGACATACATGGTGGCACAATGTGTGATATTAATGGAAAAGTTGTTTTGGGAATAAATATCTTTGAAAGAAAATGCGATGAAAGCTTGGCACAATCATAGTGCACAACATAAAGCTATATATTACTGTATAAAAATAAAAGCAGTGAAGTGAACTGATAACCATCTGTCTTGAAATATGAAGACTGCTGTTGTAATTGAGGTGCTTAAATGCCTCAAATTTTGATTCAACTTACATGTCTAGAATGCATAGTAAATTGACAAATTTTAATCTTCATACCTTGTGTGGTGGATTCCTTAAGAACAACAAACTGCTGACGTGTCCTCTTCTGTCAATCTTCCGTATGTAATTATAATCTCCAACATAAACGCTTCCGAATGCATCACAAGCTAAGGATACAGGAGCTAGGAGTTTTGCTGAGGATGCAGGACCTGAAACATTGAAGGATGGGAATAGGAGAGAGAAATACCATAAAGACTTAACTATGTTGGGGTCAAAGGTTTCAAATCTCAGGTTTGAATCCCATGTCCACCATTAGGGCATGTAAAGATACAAGATAGAAAATGCATATTACCATATGGATAAGAATTGGAGTGTCTTTAGTTACTATGGGAGTTGCCAAATCTACATAAAAAAGTTCAAAATGCTTGGAAGCAATTACTGGAATAAGTGAAACAATTTTACAAGGCAATGCGCAAAAATTCCCTTCCTTAAAAGAAGCGGAGGTATAGGGCAGTGCCTATATAAAAAGTGTTGTATCTAAATGAATCGAACTTAGGAATCCTCTTACCATTGCAACCATCACATGAGGAATGTCTCTGCAGCCCAGTCCCCATCACAGTCGACATCATGGGCGGCTGCCTATCCAGTTGCATGGTTCCACCGTTACCAAGATGAACCACACCATTATGGTATGTATGGTGAATGTTCAATGACCAACCTCCTACTTCCTGGGTCATCACAGGATCATGACCTTTGATAGCGGTCAAATGATAATCCCAGACGACCGAAGGACACATTTCGTATTCATATCCGACTTCAACTGCAAAGTAAGATAATTAATTTAAGAAAACTATGTTAAAAAATGAATCAAGAAAAATTATTACGAAAAAAGGTTTAAAATATTTTAAGACAAATTTGCTTCAGATTACATTGTAATTGTTAACAATAGATTGTTGAGTTGTCGTGGTAATAAATGTATCGCCCAAAATTTCTTGCTATCAATTTCAATATACATCAAGAAAAACTGGGAATTGACAGGACTGGTACCTATGAATTTGCTTATGAACACCATCTCAGGTGACTCATACAAATAGCAATGAGGAATTACCGTAGTTAATGATGCAAAGTCATATATATAACTTGCGGTTGAAAGAAAAGAAATCAAAAGTATAAATATATGTTGCTTTTACAAAGCTTTAAAAATTAGCTAAAAACAAATCTCACTTTTAGCTGTGACGGCTCCATAAACTTTCTGTCCATATGCATCATGTCTCGACCAGATGAAGGAATATTTTAATTCAGGGATCGGTTCGAACATTTTTTCGAGCAAAATGCCTTGTATTGAGATTCGGAGATGAACTCTTCGTAGATTGGTAGCAACATCTAGTGGTGTGAGTTGGACATCAATTTTTGACTTATAACCCGAAGTCCGACTGCTGAGGTAAACGAGATCAACTCCAGAGAATGGTAGGGCGATGGTTTCTCGCACAGCCTGATTAAAACAAAATATACTAATGTTAGGTTGAGTCTTTGCCTGCTTTTGCAACACCTCAAAGTCCAATTCTGGTATGAGGATAGTTAACTAGTAGTAGTGACCATATAGTACCTGCCTCATTATTTAAAACTTATTTGAAGTTCTGAAAACGTCAATGAATTTTTTCCTTGTTTGTTTATTTTGCTGTTTTTAGAGTTTGTTCATGATTTAAGATAAATTATCTTAGCTATTTCATCAAAAATTGGCATTTTTAGAAAATTAAAGTACAATTTAAAGTATCTCAACCAAAGATACAAATAAATTGGCCCAACTGGAAAATAAGCTTTCATAGCAGATCTTACTTGAGTCTCTGGAATGACCGATCCCCTGTCATCACAGTTATCAGCAGTGAATGCCTGAACGTCCATCGGCAAAATTATCGCTCTTGGACGAGGGAAGACACTGACATCACAATTGCCTTGTGCACCATCAATTGTGACATCAGACTTAAGTTGTTCCGGTTGACTTGCTGTGCGCATGGTTACCGTGGGAACGATGACAAAATCACCCAATGGAACAAAGATGGTAGAAGATGTTGTCAATAACAACGACCTTTCAAAATTCAAGGTCACTGATCCTCCTCCGTTAACAATGATGTCATACCTGAATAGGAAAAAAGATGAATTAAAACTGTACTTTTGATCAATCAAGCATAACAAGGCGAAATAATCCAAGGTGAAATAAATGGTATCAACTCTGCTCAAAACACATCACTACTTCACAAAGGTAGAGACCCAAAGGCAAGCACACAGTTACTTACATTCCATCTCTTCGACTCTTCGTGTATCCATATCCTGGTCGATCTTTAATCTGAACTTTGACCCCGACGAGAGGTGAGCCATCCAAAGTAACAACCTTTCCTCGTAGTACTGATGTTTTCCTGCAATAAATATATGTTTTACATTATTATGATATCAATGGACACAATATGGCTGAACTTGAATTGAATTAAAATATCCGGTCAAGTTGAAATAAACATGATTAAAATTGGAATTACAAAGACAGGACAAAAAAAATCAAAGCATAAATAGGCAATGCTCGCGAAGTTTATTCCCAATTTGGTTATATGCAATGGGGTTTTGGGTTGAGATGAGTAAACTATTTTTATATTTATCCCATGGGAGCGAAAGAACCCTCAAGGTGGCTTAAGCGCAGGACAGTCCTAGCCCAATCTCCGATTGTGAGTTATAGGAACAAATATAGGAACAAGTAATCACAAGAAAAGTAATTCAATCCTACAAACCTGCCAACCTATGCTGGAAAACTGGTATATGATAGCAAGATGCAATAACTATTACACTCAGAAAAGCACAAAAGGTATTTTCAACTTACTCTGGATTAAAAGCAGAAGATGATCTTATAAACTGGACATTTGATGAGGATTTGATTAGAAATTTGATGCTGTCATGAAAAGATGGCGGAGGAAGATGTTTTGTTCGACTGACTTCGCGTTGGATAACTTGCGCTGGGTCAGAAGCTCCTCTGCACTGCTGACTTGACTTGCATGAGGGATTCTCACAACAGTCTGGGTCATGGCAGTCAATCAATGTATCTGTTATAAATATGAGATAAGATAAGAATGGGAAGGTGATAAGATTGTTTATCAGTTGTTTTGATTCATGATTTGATTCAAAATGCATTATTGAATGCAGTATTATTTAGTACCCATACAAAGCCCCAAGGCTCGATGAGAGAAACCTGGGGGGTTCGCAAGCTATTCGTTTACTTATTAAAACGGAATATTCTTTCAATACAAAGCAGCAAGTCAACCTCTTCTCGCTTCAAGAGCTCCATGACACCAAGATTTTGAGAACCTCTCATTTAGTAGATTGTGGTTAAACAGAAAGATATCATCAGTACATATAAAATTGCACAAGTTATGCTAACCAAATGCGGTTCAAGTCCTTAAAATTGTTACAGTTTGCACCTGGGGCCTTTTTCGAAAAGAAGCTATGAAACCCATGATAAATGTGCAGAAATAAAAAGTAGTAAAGCCTGCAATACCTCTGTCATTATCTCTCCCATCAGTGCATTCCATTTCAACCTGAATATCACATTCCTGTCCCTTCCACCCATGTTGGCAGGAACAAAACCATTCACCATCAGCATTCTTAGAACAGTGTCCATGGCTTCCACAGTTGTTTGGGCAACCCTCTATAGAACAAAGAAAATTGGTTGAATATATGGACTCAAAGGTGCTGTGCTGGCCTTAAGGCCTCAATGTACAGTTGTATCCCATCTTACTTTACTTTTAAGGTTCTAAAGTTAATGAAAACATAAAATTCTCTATGATGTATCAGCAAATGAAAATATTCTCTTAGTTGATCAAAGACTAATTTTCACTATCTGGTCTCACTCACCAAAAGTGCACATATCTCCATTCCATCCAATGTTGCAGACACATTTGCCATTGGAGCAGGTTCCATGTTCATAACATCGTGAGTGACACATTCTCTCATCACATGCTGGTCCTGTCCACCCCTCGTTACATTGGCAGGAACCAGAGATGCAGCTTCCATGCTCAGGATGGCAGGTGGGTAAGCAGGGTGCTATAGGAGATATGGTACTTGCTGTAGTTTGTGTGTTTTTTATAAAATTCATGTGTGTGTATGTGTAATGATGTCATAATAATAATATAGACATTGTTTGATGATGTCATAACAATGATGTAAACATTGTTTGATGAGGTCATAATCAAAGTTGAGTAAGATGAATTGATGATCAACATGGTGATTGTGACAAAATCAATTGAGGTAATTAAAAAATTAAACATTGTGATGTCATGTAGAATGTTTGTGATGTCATAATGTGTAGTAGAAAATAGTGAATTTGATATGGAAATATACATTTTGATGTCATAATGTGGTAAATGATGTCATAATGTGTAATAGAGAATAGTGAATTTGATTTCATAATGTGGTGTGTGATGTCATAAACAATGATGCGAGCAAAAGAGGGATGCAAAAGAAAACAAAGAAATATTGTTAGTTCAAACCAAACCAAACTACTGCTACAGTTAAATCACTGCATGAAATCTACTAAATGAAATGAAAGGATTGTCACTACAAAATGTCTTGGCTTTCCAAAACAAAAGACAGAACATATGAATTCTATGTACAAGAACAAATATTTAGATGCTCTACAAGGGGGAGGGGGGTGCAAAAAGTAAAAGTTTACAGAAATATGATATTCTAATGACAAATATGACATCGTGTTACAAAATATGGTCCATGATAACTTTAAAAGGCGCTCCCGAAGTATGTGCACCAAGATGGCACCTGAACCCTAACCTGGTACACATACTATGTTCAGGTTGTGCGCCATCTTGCTGCACATACTTCTGGAGCTCCCTTTAAAATTGCCTATTTCTCCCCAGCATCTTGACCGCTTCAAGACTCGCATCAACCAGTATTTTCAAACAAGTAATTCTTTCGAGTCTCAGTAACTATTGACACATTAGTGGTTGCCATAACTTTGCTCAGAGATTAATCTTCTATATTTCTGACTGAGTGCATGTGGCCTTGCCTAAAGGAAATTTTTATGAAAAAAATATATGCTATGTCATACATACATAGCATACAGAATTTCCTTACAGACTCTAAATGAAAAATGCGACAGAATGAAATGAATTCATCTACTGAGGCTACATGAATAGAAAAGTTGTTGCCAACAGTCTAACAAATGGATGTTTGTTGTTCACAATTCTGTGAGCAAAGTCATTAACTAGGAGCATTTAAAATAGATAAATGAGCAACTGGTGAGAAGTAAACGATACAAGTTTTTTTCAATGTTAGTCCATGTGGACTTACATGGGTATCAGGATGTTGTGTACTGAACTGTATGTCAGAAATAACATAATACATTTCCACAGATTAGAAATTTGTAAGCTTTTGTTAGATCGTGGTCCAATCATGGTTATATTTATATAATATGGATTTACTTAACCAGGACAATAAATGTGTATGTGTGTGAAAAAAGGGGCATTTAGACAGACCATTGTCATATATGGTTTGCTTTTTACCAGTTGTGCTATAATAGAAAAATATATACCTAATTGGAGAAATTTTTATTAACCTCCTAGTATTATAGACACAAAAAATCACTAAAGCTTTCAAAATATCACACAAGATTCCAGACGAGCTGTTTGTAAAAATACACAAAGCCACTCTGCTACAGGTAATAACTATAGAGCAACGGTTTTCAACCAGGGTTTTGCGGCAGCCTAGCTATCCGCCAGTACATAGTCCAGGGGTTCCGCAAGTTTTCATTCAAATTCAAAGTCCATATTAGTATATAAATACTGTTCAAAATACAATCAAATAGTTTGCCACTACTATTTAAAAAAAAAAGTTGTTTTGCCAGAATAAGGTTTGCTTGTATATTTATAGTCCATACAATAAAAACAATAGAAGACAATTAAACTATTGCGCAGGGGTTCCTATGAAATGTCTCGTTGGGGTTCCGCTCACCAAAAAAGGGTTGAAAACCAATGTTCTAGAGAGAGTAGAAGGATTTAACAAAAACCAAACCAACCTTGTGAGCAAGTCCTTCCACTCCATCCGGGATTGCACAGACATTGTCCGTTACTGTACGTTCCGTGTCCACTACATTTCTCAAAACATCCTGAATCCTCGACGTCGCATGATTTTCCTTTCCAACCTCGATCGCAGTGGCAAACACCGTCGACACAAACACCGTGATCAGAACAATTTGGAGGAATGCAAGTAACTGAAAAATAATCGATTTATTTTAAATATTTAATTCAAAAAATTATTACAATGATTTTCACCCAGGTGGATGATTATCATTCTTTATCCAGGCATTTCAACCATTTCCATACTTATCTTAGAATTGGTAACTGCACAGGCCATGGCCAGCGTATAATCAAGCTATCTTAGTGGCAGATTACAAAAACCTAGAACAATGTTTCATTTTTCCCCCGGGTCTAAGAACCTTCTTCTCATTTTATTTATGAACATTTATTAAAACCATCACATGAAGCTGCCTTAGGATAGGATTTACATATTTATCCCGGGAGAGGGGAAATCCGATAAGACGGCTTAACCATATGGCGAACCACGGTCTCTCGTTCGGTTACCAGTCGGTATGGGAATAGTTCTCCAGTTATTTGTTTTGGAAACATGGACTTGACATCAGGTCTCTTCAATAGACCTTATAGGAAATGACATTTAGAAGATTATTGGGGTAGCCAGTTCTCTTTCCCAGTCTGGATGAGATGACCAAGTGGATAAACAATGGACAAATTAATTTTGTAAAACATGAATTGAAAAATTCATTTCAGCTCTCACTAATTTAGTAGCTCCCTGACTTATTTAGTAAAAATGATGATATTGACTCCTACTAGTATCCAGTAGCCTTCAATTCATTTTTTGTTCGGACTAGAGATTTTCCCATTCAAAATAAGTTTGTCGGAACAAACGAGTTAAACATTGTATTTACCTATCTCGCATCCAATTCCAGCCCACCCAGGATCACAAGCACATTCACCATCTGTTCCACAAGTGCCACGCCCACTACAGTCTGCCACCTCACATTGGTCAGTAGGTGTTGCACAATCTTTTCCCTTCCAACCAGAAAAGCAGACACATTCTCCATGAGCATATAAACCCCGCCCACTGCACACGATTGGACAGGATTCTGTGAAATATGATTGACATCTTAACAAATCTGTTTTTTAGCCCAGAAATAAGTCATATTTCAGGACAATTGTGGAATTTACAAGCCAGCCACATCAAACTGCATGGTTGGTAAAAAAAGCAAGAACTGACCAAAAGTTATGTTAAGAGTCAAAATTTATCAGTTATTATCCAAAACATATTATTTCAAAGTGTGAGGGCGACATAAACATCAGCTTTTATATAAAAATAAAACAGTATTTAAGGTATATTTTGAGCCTTAAAATCGGTGTCAGTACAGAACAATAAGACAGTATAAGTACTATCAAATTTCAAAAACGTTTTTCGAAATTTTTGAACTTCAAAATTCGTGAAGCATAACGTAAACAGCCCAGAATATTCACACAAACCTTCAGCGCAGTCTCTTCCATGAAATCTTGGGAAACAGTTGCAAACCCCGTCAACACAGTCTCCATTACCATTGCAGTTGTTCAAACAGCTTGAGAGGCCGCCTGAGAAACAAAGAGTGAATTGGTGACAATGTAAGGAATATCAGTTGTGCTGACATGAGACTAAGTTATCTTGTTTCGAAGCCCTTGAGCTGATATATCCATATGTATATAACGCAAGGATGCTGTAGCAAGAATGAAGATGACTATTCTTACATCTATATTATTTCAGTATCAATTGGCAGTACAGTAGTTGCCAGAATTTTTGCTCAGAGATAAGTGTGAGTGAGTGAGTGCCTGTAACTTTACACAGAGATGAGTCTTTATTTTTGAGTGAGTGCCAGTACTGGTTCAGAGATGAGTCTCCTTTACTTCTGTGTGAGTGCCCGTAACTTTGCTCAGAGACGAGTTTTTATTTCCTAGTGAATGCCAGTACTGGTCCAGAGATGAGTCTCCATTACTTCTGAGTGAATAACCGTAACTTTGCTCAGAGACGAGTCTTCTTTACTTATGAGTGAGTGAGTGCACTACTTTTGCTCAGAGATGAGTCTACTTTACTCTTGAGTGAGTACCCAAACTTTCACTCTGAGATGATTCACCTTTTATTCTGAGTGAAAGTGTGTGGCCAAAGTCTCTCCAAAAATAAAAAAAACCTTCATAATCATCCAAACTAACGCAAAACACACACCTGCTAGTTTAGTAGCGATCTCTCCTTCTTCATTCTCCTCTCCGTCATTATAAACACCGAGATGCCAACTCCCCGATCCAAGAAATTTCACAAAACTCATCGTAACGGAATCTTGTATCTCTCTCTTCTTGCGTCTGCTTGATGAAGAATCTTCTGCTGGAACTGGAATCGAAGACCCGTCGATTTTTTCAAAGAAATCAAACTGAAAAAGAATGGACTTCATTTTATTCAATTTTGAATTTCACTCTAAACACATCTCTGTATAAACACCTTACACCATTTTGAGAAAAACATCACAGATGCGTAAGAAACTACTTTTTTGGGAAGGCCGGTGCAGTTCAGCATTGTACCATAGGGGTGTGGAAGGCCGGCCGAGTGTGGCCCATGTCAACACTCAGATTTTTCCCTTGCCAACATAGTTAAGACCAACGCTTTAACCACTAAGACCCAGTTAACGGTTAGCATTATTGTGATCGCATACTAATTTTCCATACAATCCATGGGGCGCTGTCATCAACCAAAACAGTTATGATCATGACAAATTGATACATGTTATGTGTCACAATTCATTGAAAAACTTCTTTTGTGATAAACATTCCCCCTTTACAACATCACCGAAGGCAGAGTGTGACATCATATTGACCTTTGTATGACACAACAATAATAAATAAAACCCAATATTCACTTCACTAACTCATCCATGAAACAAAATATTATTTTAACCCTGAATGTGTAACTAGTAAATAAAGTTGGCCATAGATGTTATCTGAGCATATCATATGGGCCATGCTTGGTAGAGACTTGTATGTTTAACAGCTTAAATACAGTGATACTTTCATAATGCTGAGTGATGGATTCTATTATATCTGGCCATGCTGGATCAGCTTATTTTATAGTAACTATTGATACCAGACGTTACTGGATTGGGATTTTAGGCGAGGCCCATAGACGCCTTGTGCCTGTCAGCCTTCGGATACAAATGCTTATTAAAAATAAGAATAATATATTTTATTTTTCATTTATTCCAAAAAGGGAAAGCCAATGAGACAAGCCCCATCATATGGAAAACCGCACCCACATCGATTACCAGTCTAAGTCGGGTTGGTTCCATACACATGCATTTAGAGAGTGTACAATGCCGTAATCTACCAGCAGTTACGTGAACCACCACCATAAATATAATATAATGACGCATTTCCAATGATGAGTGAAAGTCTACTATTTGTTACATCAGAATCAAAATAGAATAACAACAGATCGACAAAAAGCTGTATATTTGTTGGTAACACCGTTCATACGCACTTTAACGCGACAGAAGTCTTCCTCAAACCAATGAAAAGGAGACATTACTGATTGAGTAACAGACAGTGCTGAGTGATACTTCAATAACTCTTCCCATATTGTCTGGTTATGGGCATGAATGATACCATAACTGACTTTATTCACACGATCTTACTAATTTTAGAACAGAGAAGGGAGGTGATGTGGTATATTCATCTGGTGTTCCAAATAAGCTAATACCTTGCCTTTTGTAACGCTAACGACTATATATACTTGCAAGATTGCTCAAAGCAAGCTTTCGAACCGTCAGTGGTTGATTTCAATTCTTTTACTAGTACTCTTTCCGATTTTAATTGACGTTCTACTACCTCACACTGAACAAAATTGTATAAAAACCACCAATTTCCTGAAATTTTCCGCAAAATATAGATGTCAACTAGTACATTGTTTGGCCCAAACATGATCTACTCTTAATCCAAATATCTGCCTTTACAATTATTTTTCCTCGTTGACAGACGAGCCGAACAACATCGGGTCGGAGGAAATAACCAGGTTCAACGTCAATCGACACATGATAAAAATTGATAACAGAACGTGGGATTGGATATTTAACGAGCTTCAAACATGTTGATATGACCAAATGGTTGGCAAACTGTGTTAGAGTGGCAGGTTAAATTTATTGGAATCAAATCCCATACCCAACACATCACAGAGAGTGTAATAAAAATGTGTAGGCATTAGGCAATGATGGACCGTAATAATCCAACAGTAATTGACAAATTAAAAAATATAATGTTAGAGCTGACATGGGCAAACTACGGCCAAATCCGGCCCATTGGTTAATTCAGTCTGGCCCGTCCGGTGCCGCCACAACCAAACTAAAACCACATTTTGATATTTTAGATAAAAAGTAATTCAAGGAATTTGTTGAGATTGCGATTGAATTTAGTTTTGGCACAAGGCTCAATGCTTTTGTATCACTGTAATATTGTTCATAAAATGTAACTTTCAACGTCACACTTACGTGGTCCGCCATTCTAAACGGGCAAAAATTGTGGCCCTGATCCAAAAACCGTGCCGACCCTGAGTTAGAGTATTGGTGAAGAAATTTTCAATTGAAACCCCATGACCACTGCCTCAATGGGGTGTAATAAAATTATATGTTGTATACACCGAAGTTTAAAAACATAGCAGCACCATATTTATCAATGGTGGCTTATTCTAAGTGTAACTAAAAAAAACTTCTTTAAAAATATTTCTTTAAGTATCAAGCATGACGTATTGATAAAGAACTTCAAGCGCAAATTTCTCTATTTATACTCTCGCCGTTTATAAGATGAATTCATTAAATGCTGTTGAATTTTAATCAACATCTTGTTCAGTCAACCATTCATTTGGCAGAATCTTGAAAGTATTAATCATCTTCTTGTTCAGCCAACCATTTAATAGGTAGAATCGTAAAAGGTTTAATCAACTTCATGTTCAACCAACCGTTCATTTTGGAGAATCATGGAAGTCTCAATCGACACTGTTTAATATAAACAAGGTGTGAACTATTCTCGACAAATATTAACAGATGATTTGTTCGGTGCGCCATTTTGTTTTTCAAAGTAGGTTTTCATAACAACCCAGGGCAGGTGTTCTCAAACTTTCACGATCTCTGGCCCTTCACACCATCCTTGTGGCCCGGGTGGGGAAGAAGAGGAATGTAGATGAGAGCAGTTGATAATAAACGAATTATATTCACGAACTTAAGTTCAATAGCAGTATTTTGCGGGCTTCAATGTATCGAGTCAAGCGGTCTTCGATGGCGAGTAATGCACAACCATATCTATGCGTAGTTAACCTTCGTTATTTTAGTAGTTGTATCTTTCCTCAGAGACGAGTCTATCTCATTTCTGAAACAGCCATAAGTATATATGAGCTATAGTATCTCTTGGCATTTCAGTGGCCGCACGTAATCAGGAATGACTCTTCTCCACTGCTGAGTAAATGTTCCACGGTAATACAGCTTACCAGATACGTTTATGTGTATTTAAGAGTGACTGCATAATAAATTTTACGATTGCAAATAATTTTACGATTTTTTTACAGAAAATAATCCTTACCAAAATATTGATTTTTCTCGGCATAAATCGCGAAGTAATAAATCAAACGTCACATGCCTGACTGGGCGAGGGCTTACAATAGCCTTCCATTAAAGAACTGCTTTAGTCCTTTTTTATTCTTAACGATGAATTGCCCAAAGCAAGGTCATGCGTACATACTAAGCGAAGTCAGGGGCGACTACTAAAATGCCAAACGCTGCTGACACTATAACGAAATAGTGTGGAATTACATGTTAGTAAATACTAATGGACATATCTGAAGTTCCCGAAAAAAAAAAATCGAATATAATTTATCCGGTAGCTACACCGACTTATGCTTTTCGACTGTCGTTGCAAAATTTTGATTTATTTCATCACCATTGAAAGTCTGAAAGGCCTGAAAGCTACGACTCCGGTTAGTCCGACTCCCTACTCCGGGTAGTTCAAAAATACGACTCCTACACCAGTAATACATGTCAAACTCCGACTCCACAGCCATTTATAGAAGCCGTAAACCGAGCCCGCTTTCGAGAAAAGCGATTTAGCTATAGATCAGATCCACCGTAAGGTAATTTTATATCAATGAAAATCTTGGTTAAGCAGCTATAACTAACTGCGTGTCGGTGCATGAATAAATACGGCTTATTTGCTAATACTGTAAACCAAGCACGCTTTGTTAGATTACCTGTTAGTGCTAAACTTATTTTCAGTCGGATGAAACATCAAACTTTTCACGATACTTTTGCGCTATCTGGTCTGGGGGTGCGGGTCGGAAAAAAATGACCTCCGGATTCCCTTCCCAAAACAATGCATTTTTCTGTATAAAACATGGCAATTATTCGTAGCTTGAAACATTTTAAAGACCTTCGAAAAACGGACCCGTCGGCTGATACATTCTAACTTGGTGATTAGAAATTTCAGAACCCCCCACTTTGTAAATCCCTGGCTATGCCCGTGACCAGTTGTGCATGTTTTATTATAAATTAAAGCCATTTCTGCCTGGTGAAAGTGTTTCCTAAAATAACTTTAAAACACAAGCACAAGAGTTAATCCTCTTTCAATATCACGCATGAGGAGGCAAAGAACTTGAGCAAACAAAACCTAACCGATCGTGAGAGATTAGAGAATAAGAAGATGGACTGTGAAAAAATTGATGAATTTGTTGACAATTTCTAGGTTATTATGAAAAAATTATCAATGAAAATCATCAATTTGCTTAGCTTGCAGTTTACAACTGTTTTTTTTCACCTGACACATATTTTGGCGATTTTTATAAAATTAATAACATAAAATAATTCATTGAAGGATAGGTAACGTCACTGAACTTGGATATCGTGAAATATAAGTGAAGTTGCTGCTTTTTTACAACAGTGTGATTGACTTTTTAAAACGGATTTTAGTGAAAATACTCTCGTTTTGGAATTTTAAAACTAAATTAACAATTTTGGCAAAAATTTGAAGCATTCGCCAGAAAAAATATAAATTGACACAAAAGTTGCAACAATGCGCGCAAATTTTTTCATGCGGTACTCTCATTGTTTTGTATTAAATGAAGTAAAAATACTTGAACAATTGCCGATTAAATAAAAACCTGGTTAAGATATATTGAGAACTGACTTCATACCAAAATTGAAATTGTAAGGGGACTGACTTTATGGACATCTGTCTATAACGGTTACACTAAATATTCTTCTACACCTCAAACTATTTGAAAAAAGTTTATTAAATCAAATAAATATGAAAGCTCTTATTCTTCATACGCTTCCAACACCCACAATTTATTATCCATTGTGTTTGAAATCCTTGTGTTACGTGACAATACCCAAACCTGTCCTATTAGTCAAACCCAAACCCAGGTGTTTTTCGACACTTTGTATTAACCCGTCAAATTTTGGAAACTTTTAAAAATGAAGAGGTAAATTACCCATTTTTGACGTCGACCGTTCAGTATTTTGCGGCCCCTCGTCATTTGCCATCGACATATTGTATGTCTGTTTTTTAAATGAATTATTTTACTCTTGTCGAATTGTGCAATGTTATCTGCACGACGAAAATAAATATCATTTTTTTTACCTTAGTATGTGTCGGCCTGATTCCTTTTCTTCCGTAAACCCCGAGGATGGCTCTCCTGCTGATTGTGAAATTAAACTTTAGATGATCGTCACTTCCCATGAACACTAGAGAGCGCCAGAACATTCCTGCGGGCACGGAGAATCGAGCTTTCCTCCCGAGTTGAATTTCAAACGGAATTTCTGGACCTCCCGCTGTGAAAACATTAGGATTCATTGAAATTGATAAAACAACGTAGCGCTCCAAGTTGCAAGATAGAATAGTTGCATGCAAACCACTCATTCGCCCAAAAGAACTAAATTTAGGTTTTTGGGCGAATTCGCTCAGGTCAAAAACTGAAGACCTAAACTAAAACCGGAAAGAGAATGAGAGTTACAGGCGACCAATGCTATAGGGTCTATATATTGGTATCTGCATCAGCACAAAGGGACCTAACTCAAAGTGTACAGAGTACAGATAGAAGATCCACATGCGACGATAACGAAAATAAATTGTTTATCTGGGAAACAGGGATGACAACAGCAATCTAACAAATTGTGCAAGGTATTTTTCTTCATATCATGTAAGACCATTATTCAAGTTTGCTAATTTGCTGAACAAGTAATACAAAGGTAGAAATAAGACTTACCAGTGTTCCCATTTACAACAGTAACTCCGGCGTTCCCCGTCGGTCCTTTTGTAACCAAACAACTGACGTCGGATTCGATGAGTGGGGAAGCGGCAAGTGATTGAACTGGAAGTAAAATTAGAGAAGTTAGAGGATGAGGAACATCACCTTATTCCCAACACTTGTACTGAGCACATTTACCACCATTTTTCTAATGGATATAGGCAGAGCCTCCATATAGAACGTTGCACTTTATTGGCATTGCAAATCTGCCACAAAAATAAAACCTGCTGTCTATATAGCTGAGATGAATAGCGGAGTTCATTTAAGTTGCGATTAGTAAGATATATCCATCTCTATTACAAACCTGCCGTCTATATGACAGCACAACATACCTCTACAAAGGAGGCCATTCCAATTCACAATGACTGTTCAATAACAAACGGATTTGTTTCATGAGTATATGCACCAATTCCGTATATAAGAACTCCGTAATGGCAACAGAGAAAAATAGTTTAACAGTTACATTACACCCCCGGTCACAAACTATAATTAATATTTTACCTAAAAAGTACGCGACAAGGGCGACGAGTAGAATTGTGAAAAGTATGAAAGTGATGGCGGCGCATTTCCATGAACATCGAGATGAAAATTTATTCTTGAAACATTTGAAACCGGTGCTATCGAACTGCGAGTTGCTGAAAAAAGCAAAATATTACAAATTAAAATTTGCTTCAAACAAACCTATGATGACGTCATAAAACTATGACGTAACCGAATGAGTATAATGTAACGAATAGAAATTGTAATCTGAGAACAATATTCGTTTTCAAGTATCATCCCCCTTTTTGATTTTAACATGTCTACTGTGTCTACTGATGACGTCATGAGATTCCTGACGTATGTAGTAAACAGATGCGAAACTATGTACGAAACGCAAATAAGGATGTAATTGAAAACTATGTTGTATCAGTGCATATAAATGTGTGGACAAATTTTATTTTATTCAATAATAAGCAAGGTAATTAGAGATGACCTAACAATATCATATGGCATACAAGTCATGAACGACCGTTGGTAAAAGTATCCAACATTGTTTACGTTATAATGGTCCAACGTCATAAGGCCAATCGCATGTTTGCAACTATTATTATGAGTTAATAATTAAGAATCAATCGATTTTTGTGAGAAAACAAAATTATTCCAGCGAAAATTCAACAAAAAGACATAAAATCGATCATTTTGATTAAAAAACAATTATTTTTGTCTCAAAACATGTTTTGGATAAATTTAGTAACCGGTCTTCGGTCAAGCATAACAGGTTGTATTTGTTTGGTTCATTGTGTTTCATGAATATTTGAAAATGTCACGTGACTCCACACGTCATAATAATGATGAGCATAAATCCTAGATTGATGTGTTTTCGTCCACTTTACTCTTAACTAATATACATAAAGGATAAGTAATACTCTTAATTTCAATCAGTGGTATTTTCGATATTTCGCACAATCAAACGATATTGATTTCTTTAAACGTGGAAATAAATGAAAAATATTACCAATATCAGTGCTACGACATTTTGAGCGATTTATAAAAAGCTGATGAATGTTTCTGTGAAGATGCCAGTAAAGTGGCGTAATAATTAAAAATGAGACATCACAAAATATGAACTATGGCGTCATCATGCCAGAATCTGTTTAACAAGAGCCATTTGGAAGCGAAAAAAATAAATAATTGAATTATTAGCTCTTAAAACGTTTAAAATTTGACGTCATAATTAAAATATGACATCACAATATATATATAAAATATGACGTCATAATATCTTTTTGAGTGGCAACCTGACCGACGTCTCATTAGTACATACCCGATATGTCTTGTTGGATTGTAAGCGTTGGCGATCGAAGGTCTCTTGCTCATGAACCTTGCCGCTGTGTCCTCTCCACTAGGTGTCGTAACTGAGTGTCTGTGGGGAGGAGAAACCCCCGATGAGAATGGATAAGGACTTCTGTAACAGAAATACAAATAAATGGTCAATGATATACAAAGAAGAATCCTAGTAAAGCGATGGTTTACAAACGCCATATTGTCCAGCAACGACGATGAGCCCCGATGTTATCGATATACATTAAAATTACATTTAGAAAGAAGAATTCTTCCGTAATCGCTATCGTGTTACAAATGAATGCGAATCTCCCATACATATTTCACCTTCGCATTCATTGAGCTTTTAATCTAACTCAAATCCACACAAAAGATTCACCAAATGTGAAAAAAAAGGTTCGCACTTTGCCAGGAGAGTTCATGGTCAGAAAATAATGCCTTGTTTGGGCCTATTATAATCCGTAGATATGCCGTATATGAAAGCGCGAATTATCCGTGGACCTTACATGGTGAGAACTCATTGCTACTGGCTTTAATATACCCTTCAGTGCTCACAGCTTTCAACTGTGCAAACAAAAAATGAGTTGGGCCTTGCTTAGTACTCCTTCGTGACCAGAAATCATTCATGTGTAACTGGTCAGAATAATCGAATGTTATGGGTGGGCAGCCAATGCTGCTGTTTTGTACTTCATTGATTTTCGTGGTAGCATCAATTTAAATAGAAGAACAATAGTAGACGAAACGTATTTTGTAGGATATTGGTTGTAAGCACTATGGAGATTTAACTAAAAATTGTGAGTCGAACTCGAAAAAGTAGATTTTTGCCTTAAAATGTGGCATTTTTGGGAAATTTTCGCGTTTTTGAAGCCGTAAAAGTCTAAAAATATAATCTTGTTACGTTATTAACGAACGAAAGAAGGCATCCACTCCCGACCCGAAGTCAAGTGCATGTAAACAGACAAATATTTAATTAAAAACTCAAAGCGGACGATTTATCTCTCTCTGTCAGCGATCGTGATTTGTGACGTCATTATAGCTTATGACGTCCCATGTGATGTAACAACGAAATAGTAACGTCCCATTTGTTAATGATAAGGTAGGAAAAGTTATGCTTGCACATTGTATTGTTTTCCCCTGTTTAGATGAAAAATGTCAAAACCATATTTGAATATTTTCAAAAGTAGAGCTATGTTTCAAGTAAACAGCAGAAAAGACGTTAATTTGACATTCCGCTCCCGTTCTATTGTTTATGTTGTATTTGGCGATATTTTTTGGGGTGGAAATCCGATATTTGAGAGTTTTCGATACAAATACTGAAATACCCGTATGCTTGTATTAGGTTGCACTACTGGTTAAAAAAGCAAAGTAAAATGGCGATTCGACTTATATCGTCATGGCGTCAGCAAGAGCGACTTTTTATTTCACAAATTTTATAACTTGTTTGATCTATTCACAATGAGTGACAGGTATCGAATAAATTGCAATTTGCGATATGACAGTTTATCAACGACTTGATAGGATTAGAAGTGATCAGGGTAAAATGACGCATGAATAGTAATAGATATGCGATAATCATTGATTAATTTCTCATTATACCGAAAACACACTGAACAACACTGAACTGTAAAAATATACTAACAGAATATCAGGGTGAAGGAAGACGTCATTAAAGTAATACTAGTTACCCAGCAGCGACTAGCCTAAGATTAGATTAACAACATTATGAAAACAAACATAAAATGAAATAAAATGTTCTAAAATCTTCATTCCCAGTTTGTTTAGATAGCTGGAGGCTCAAGCATTCCAAATCCAAGTGGGTAATTTATACCCTTATGCGTCTGGCCCCATGATCAAGGCGCCCATCGTCCCGTCCGCGGTTCCCGGTGCTTTGAAATCAATTCCAACAACAGTTAGATCGTATGATAAAGATTAATACAGTGTCGGGGTGCTTGGGGTCGTTGCCAAACAAAACGAAGGCTTAGTTAGGGATATTTCAGCGCCGAGAACTGTATATGACGTAATGATTTAATGACGTCTCCCAGAAGGTATGGTCATAAGTTTTGGATCAAAACAAAGCAATATGTCCTATATCATGATGTAATAGTTTGATGCCGTCATTCGAAAGGTACGGTATGATTTTGAAATGCGAAAACAATAACCTTATGCCGATTTAATGACGTAATAACTTGATGACGTCATTAGGAATGATAAAGCAAATGACAGAAGATAAGACAACAAAAAGTCGTTTCAAAGCATTCCATTGTATAGATGTCATCTGCCGATTTTGATTAGTCGTCTGCTATATCTTAACAGAATTTTGACGTCATAAATTGTAGTAAACTTGTAGCAGACAACAAATTCGTTTTTTCATTAGTCGTTAGTCCAATGAATAAATTCCAATTCAAATGATGATTTTTAAATTATTGAGCCAGTTTTTCGAACCTATGAAGCAACTAAGGCCATTTTTAATCAAATTATTTAATAAAGGAACTCATTTTCAAATTACACTCTGGTCATATCATTGAGTTCTGTGTATGCACAGTACACGCTGACCACTTAGTGGACAGCAGATAACATAATAAAGGTCATAGACCTGGTGTTAAAGGTCAAATGTTAGAGGTCACTAATGTGTGCATTAGCTTTTGAAATTCCGGTATAATTCTTATCCTCCACCGAACGTGGGCCGTAGAAGTACGTTGAATTTTATCTCCGGCCCCTGTAAGTATGATTGCTATAATGTGGGTGTGAGTAAATGGACTTGGCAAGCTATTAACTTAGGGATGTCTGGAATGGGATTAACGCAAAGCTGGGCGCGGATGGTTTTTCAAAGATTTAAAGAAATAATGGAATGGAGGATTCGTATATGAACTATGCATGAAAATGACCTTAAATTATAATACTGATGACGTCATGATTTGTATTACGTAATTATTATCTGCCACCCACATTCATATCATGTTTCAATCTTTCAACTTGTTATAAAGGCGTGCCTTTCAGCTTTGTTACGCAACAATGAAAAAAATTTGAAAACGTTTCAAAATCCATTTCCGGTTTATCGTTGAAAATAAATAAAAGCAAGTGCTTTATTCTAATATGGGCCATACTTAATCCCTCGATACATCCACGATTACGTTACGTTACGTTACGATAAAAGCGTAAGATCTAGAAAGCAAAGCAACACCTATGCTTTTCATAGTCCATTGGCTCGTCAGAAGATTTTTCTGGTTAATCGAATCCAGTCCATGGACCTGGGACTGGCAACTGGTAGAACCATTCTAACTAAAGTCCTAAAACATGCCTTTATTTATGAAAAATTTGCTCAAAGCGATGTCACGAAACTTTCCATGAGTCTCGCCTACTACGAGAACTTCACGTCTCGACCCTAAGCCCGCTTAATACCTAAATCACCCTTTATAAAAAAAAAAAAAACTATATTTTGTCGCCCTAATACCTATCATTAAGAGTACTTTTCTTAAACGACCATACGGGATTGATTCTAAACTGACGTTTACGGCGACATTTTTCTGATAATCCCCCAATTTCCGCATTTCCATTATTTCCTCGTGAATTTCTCAAATAATAGGCTCGACATTGAGAGCTTTGGTTTATTAAACGCGTGACGGATTTTGTGACGTCATGCTTACGGAAATCCAAAATTTAATTTGATATTCAAGAATTGTAAATTCAAAACATATTAGCATAGAATATCTCGTATCAATTAAATTTAGATCCTACGCGGAAATCTCATAGACATGGGGATTATAAACCTGTGGAAATTTCACGCTTTGAATAATCTCTGTGGATTTTCATTCTTTTGAAGGTGCAAATTGTGACCGTAGTTATACCGTACATATATATCGAAACACCAGTCGAAAACTGCCTACACAAAATTGCACTCTTCGAATATTAAACTAAATTGGCAGAATTATCGCCTCTAATCAATTTTGTTTCTACGCAGAAAATCGGTACATGATTTTAGCTGCGTGGAAATTTGATGCTTTTGTCTCTTATACAAATGAAAAATCGGGCGATTGTAGGTAAAATAAAACATATAGTTCGAGCAATCGTCGTTTGAAAATACGTTCATTTACGTTCGCTTAAACGCAAGTAAACTGTACTTTTTTGGAAACAATTCTTCAGTCTAGAAGTCGCCTAATCCTACTTTTTAGCATAATTTGGAAATTTTATCTTCTTAGCGGCCTAACTAGGGCGACAAAAATGCATATTCGACAGAAATAGACACAGAAATGTAATTCGACCCCCAAATAGTGGGTGAAAAAGGACCCCGAGAACCCTTTTATGGGTAAGCATGCGTGCCGGATGCGGGTGCGAATATTATTGTAACATTATCTTCAAACAAACACGGCCATTGATGAAATTCAACATTATGAAGCTTTAACCAACCATGGCCCGAACATAATAGAAAAATTTGCTTCAGCCTTGGCTTGGCAGAGGATATTTAAAATTAAATTTTCCGGTTCTTAACGCTGTTAATCGATCGGAAAGACTCAATGAAGCGGAACGGAATAAGGGCCGGTAAATCCGATAAAACACACGGACAAAAGGACCAAAACCACAGACCGTTAAAACCGAATACTGCTCTACCGTGATTAAATTTTTGAAAAATATTCTGGAATTGAACTTCTGGCTGGATCATATATATAGCTGAACGTGCCATGCAACTAGCTGTATTACAATGGGTAGGTACTACGGTATCGCTATTGAACTGCAGGCGACCTCACCCTGTTTACTTGTATCAATACGAAAATGAAGCAATGTAATATTGGAAAGTTCCGAGTCAATCAAGTCTCTTTAAAGAATTTTAAACTTGCGATTTAAAAAAAAAAAAAATTTTTATATTCACAGTACAATAAGAGGTTGTGAATATATATGGATGGGTATTCGTTGCGCAAAAAATGAGTTTTCTCATCTTAGTTTCTGTATTTTCTTCCAGCTGAAGAAAGCTCTAGGTTCTAGAACAATGTTTCATGATTTTGGGAAAGAAATTCGGGTTTTTATTTGAAATTGGCAAATCCATGCCAGAGCACTGCCTCAAAATTGCGGTATAAGGCAATTCTCAAATAAGTTATTACAGGCTAAGCAATCACCAATTCAATTAATTGACCGAAGCGAGGCGCAAATTTTCAACACTGTGTCTAATTCCCATGTTTTGCTAAAAAGTAAAAACTAGAGAATAATCGATCATTTTTGCGCTGAAATCATCCTTTTTCAACAAGTAACATTAATCTTTAAGTTACCTTGTCAACAATGTTTATTTTACGTGATTTAAACCAAAATTTAGACAAATTTCAAAGATTGGGTGAACGTTAGCGCGATTGTTCGTAACGCCTCATTCCAGTCTGTATTGCTCCGCTCGAAAAATAGGCCGTATGTGCACGTCCGAATCTGGGATATAAGTACAAATGGGACCAGAAATCAGTTACAGTCATTCCTACTCAAGTTCTAGATTCCGGTTTATTACCTTAACTGAAAACGGTTGACCATTAAAACCGTTCTTACTACAGTACCGTTTTAAACCACAAAAGTGAACTATCGAATACATTCAACTATACATATAAAGGGTGTCCACAATGTCCCTTTGCAATTTAAATTTTGTTACGAAGTCAGTTATCAATATATCTCAACCAGGTTTGTTGTTTATCAGTAATTGTTCAAATATTTTTACTCCATTTAATAGATATATGGGTACCAAAACAACATATGGTATCAATTAATTCCTTTTGCAAATTGTTATGGATACGCTATATCTCGAGGTAGAGTACTTTCAACATATATTAACGATATAATGACAAGCTGCAATTTCCCTATTTCTACATTTGGCAGAGACGGGTGCGCCCCATCCATGACTTACAGTTTAGTTGTGTATGGAAATATTACTAAATATATAACGCTATGTCTATGGCCCTTCACTAGCACGATTGACACACATGTGCATCGTAACTGTTAAAAAATAACGACCCAAGCTCAGTAACATGTGAGACCACGAACTCCATAAATCAAAAGACAAAACCGCGAGTCAATTAACTATAGTTGGATAAAACAAGTTCAGATCTATTAGTATGTTACATGAGGAATATAAATATTCGACCTTGACTTTATATACATGACCTTGACCCCACTTAGCGAAACCTAATTAATTTTGTACGTTCGTGTATTCAACATGCACTGTAAATTTGATAGAAATGTCATTGTTGATTCATGTAAGTTCATTCATGATATGATATAAATTTCTTATTCATCCTGGGTGAGAGGAAAGCCGATAAGCCGACTTACCATATGGCGAAACACTGCCCCCCGGTCAGGTTACTATCGCAGTCTATGTCAAGTACCGGTATGGGATTAGGTAGTCAGTTATTTGTTTCAGATGCTTGGACTTGAGGGTGGAGGAAGCCGTAATAGGTTTTAACTCTAGGCTTTGATGAAGGATTTATACGAGAATTCACTTATATTCAAGGAGCTACTATATTTCTGGAACGCCATATGTTGGGAATGAATATTTGATAGCAATCTCTTTTTGAATGTTCTCCTCTGTAGGGGCATTGATCTTGATACGCCCCTTTTTTAACGGTGGGCTTAATAACTTGCGACACCGTCCACCGCGCTAACCGATAAATAGACCGAACGAATCCCATCAAAATTCTTACCAAATTAGGTTCAGTTTCATAATGTTCCACATGAATGACTTGCAGTTTATGCTCACACCAGCAAGCACAGACAATCCGGCGCCTTTGTATATTCAAAAACGGATTAGGCAGGCATTTCTAACGCAATTTCAAGTTAGATATTCTGGGTAATGGTGCTGTATATAACAAGAGTAAAGTGAATCATTGAAAAAAGAGAGAATGAAAAATGGCCCGATTTGAAGGAACATCCGAAGTTGGGTCCCTTGGCCACTAAAGTGAAAATGGAGACTAACTAACGTAAAAAACTTAGCACTGTAGCTCGTTTTTTATCAGTGTCTTCTTATAAAACAAAGATTTATTATGAGAGAATTGCGTAAAAAACGCCATGTAGAAGATATCGACTTTTTCGCGGAAATAGTTTTCCCACAAATGGTATCGACTGAACTATTCGCAGCTATGGTCTTAAAGCAATATTCGCAGCTATGGTTCCAAGACAATACGAATGACATAAGCATCATATGGGCGGTCCATGACTATTTTTGTCTTCCACCATTTTGTGGTGCAGACGATGCGACGCTTTTGGTTTGGCGATTAGTGCGATTTGCGACATAACACCCAATATAGCGGTGTGGATTAGGCTAACCATGTGTACAACACTGATGGATGTTTGTATACGCAATATAGCTTAAAGAGGGCAATCTACTAATTGACATTGATAAATTTTGATGTATTAGGTGTTTGGAGGCGGTTAGGCATTTCTGAATCGACACGAGTTTTTATGGCTTGTGTATGTTATATGGTTGCCTAGAGTAGCGCGTATACAAGTACTGCTCTTTTCTGTCTACCTTTAGAAGAACTAAACGCAAAAAAAATTGTACCAAAAATTAATTATTTGTATTCAATTTTTGATTTTTTAATGGCTTGTGTGTAATATATGGTTTCTTAGAGTAGAGTATCTAACCACTGCTGTTTTCTTTCTGCTCTTGGGTGCACTGACTGCAAACAAACTGTAGCAAAAATTATGAAAGTTATATTGAGTGGATATTGAAGAACCGTTTAAGTAATTAATTGTCCCTTCTCTCTGTCTTTCTGTAACTGACTACAGTTCTTTTCTATCCGCCTTTGTGTAAGTAAGAGGATACAAACTGCTGCAATCAACCTCTCAATATACACAATATCAATCACCGTTTAAATTACTGACCTCGACTTTAAGCACAATAACAAATATTGTTATGCAAATATGAGCCTATGATTCAGTTTTTGATTTTCGGCTGGAGTAATTACAAAGTTTTTGATGTTTTTTGACAGTTTTTCACTGTTTTGCAAGGTTTTTGAGTTAATTTTATAATTCTAAACATCAAAATATTCAAATATGCTAGTTTTTGTTCGATAGGTCGAACATGGAACAACCTGAAAGCATGACCCCACCACCTCACCGGGGTGAAATAAATGGGGCTGGGAATGCTGAACCATACGGAATTGGTATCAGTGGAAGCAGAGACTTTAGTGTAAGGTGAAAAAGTCGTTCACACTCATATATCATGCATGACTGAGAATGAAATCAGCCAATCAATCGTCGAGTTGTTTTTTTAAATTCGATTAACCTCCCGACCTCAGGGTTTGACTGATAGGGAGATTAAATTTTAAAAATTAAGAAAAATTAGGAGGTTTGATTCTTGCATAAACAAGATTTTACCCTAAAAGTTGATTTTTATTAATTTCGACAAAATAATCCCCAAAAAACGGTTTTTGGAGTTTTAAATACACAAAGAACAACATTTTGGCTATCTTAGCGTATGGCCCGACACTTGGCCGCAGATAAAATATGATAAATCGTACTTGATATCTGAAACACTTTCCATAATAATTATCCACTTTAGTTTGACTAATGCTGTGAACAAAAAAGGTAAAATATTCTCGAAATTTTGAAATTGCCGGTAAATAAAACACAAGGCAATCCAAAGTTTGAATTCCAAACAAGGAAAAAAATCCATCCAATAATTTTATTCCCAAAATATGCTCATTTCATTATTCTTTCAACGGCCGCCAACTTTCAATACAAATCAATAGCCGGCCCCTCCCCAATCAATCAGCGGTTACTTATGACGTCACAAATCGGCAGATAAAACACAAAACTATAATTTTTCAGTGTCAAAAGTATGAGTAGACACAGATCAAAAAATTGTTGTGTTATATTGCATTTGAATGTTTGTACTGATTTCTAGTTTGTCCGAGTCGGTCAGTGGTTTTATGTACAGTTTCCACTGATAGAAGCCTACTATTCTTGAAGATCGGAATTTACTGGTTCGGCATTGCCTGCCAAGTTTGAGATGGTTGGCAATCGAACCTGCGATTTGTAATCTGCATCGCCATCATACGGTAGTTATCGGAAATCAAACGCTTTGACCTCTAGAACAGCCCACTAAAAATATTTGTCACGAAACTAGCAAAGGTAGATTGGGTAGCTCTTTTCTCAAACCCAATGGCATAGATGAAAAACAGTTTAATATTAATTTAAATTGTCAAAACTATTTGCAACAAGATTTGCATTTTCTATGCTGTCATATCGTCGCTAATTGGTTTCCTTTTATTATTACGTAACAAGTAAGTTTATTATTACAAAATAATTAGTTTGTTATCACACACACAACCACCGACGACGGATTGTCTGCGAAACGATGAAGGAATTTTTTTCTTTGTTTTAGAATTTATGAATATTTGAATATAGTTAGATAGGAGAAGATGTTTTTGAGGTGAATCTCGGTTTAGGTTTAGGCTGGGCTGATTGTGACTGAAGTCGCAGTTTAGTTATCTTGATGGTCGTTGAAGCTTCGCTATCTGTTGTAGCGCCCATATCTCAACCGGGTCCGCGAGAGAATTTTATCATTGTTCTGCTAGTGTAACTGCTAAATTATCAGAAGTTATGAAGGTTGTCGAAAAGACGAAGTTACGTTGCTCATCTTAAATTCTAGGGTCTAAATTCTTGAAATAATGGTGGTTGTATAGCCACCCTTGTCCTAAAAAACGAAGGCGCAAAAACGTTGCGAAACCTAGATACTATGTCATATTCAATTTTCAAGAACTTTCATGTCACGTGGTAACCGTTTGCATCTCTATGATATTGAAATATTACTGATTGGATAGCAATTCTTTTTCTATTCATTGCTCTAGAACTGTCCTAATATAGACTTAAAAACATCGAAATATCCAGCCACGGGTGAGCGTTTGTAAAAATTGAATAATTATCCCAGTTTCCAATCTTCACACATTCAATTATGGATTATGGATAATTCAATTTTCGTGTATGGCCCAAGCTTGCATCATACTTGCGAAATATTTGCAAAAACTAGTTTACAAATCCATTGTGAATGAATAAATAGCGTGTCGTCTGGGACCGCTGTGAACCACTGTGACGCATGAATGGAACTGTGAAATGTTGAAAACCCCATTCAACCAGGAATCCCAGGGAGAAAATCGCGCGGAACGAACTAGCGAAACGAAAATAACCAAAAACAAATGTTCTCTTGTTCCGGGCCATTTCAAAACTTGTGGTTACAAACTCGTTAAAAATGTTTATTTTTTCTATAAATAATAACATGAGGTAGAAGTAGAATTATTGTATTTGCTTGTAGTATTACTAATATTCTTCTTAGGGACATACTATAAACTGCTTAAACAATGCAAAGCCTGATAACGAGTTTCACCAGGTGTCACTTGCATATGCCGCATTAGAGTTTAAAAAATTTCAGTGGGGGGAATGAAGTTTTGAAAAGGCAAAGGAATGCGGTGGTGGGATTCAGAATTTTGAGAACAGCTTGTTTTTTGTATCGAACTTAGTGACAGCAGGTTCTCTGAACTCAGAAAATGTATGTCGCCAACTACCTCACTATGACTGGTGGGGAAAATAATGAGTTTTAAACAAAACAAAAGAGACAAATTTAGCAAGAAAGCTCGACTATCGTACCTGACTTCTGGACTTCCAACGTAATTCCATCCTGATTGGTCAGCTTCGTGCGTTGGTTTCAACGTTGTCATGACGACGGGGTCAAATTGCTCTGTTTGTGATGTAGGTAATCGTGACGTCACGAGTGAATTCGGTTTCTGTATATTACGTTATAAGTATAAAAGTGACGAAAAAAGACTTTGTATGTGTTATTGTGTTTGTTGAAAATAACTTACTTGAGGCTTGTATAAATTCGGTGTTCCTCCGTGCGGAACTGTGTTTTGTGACGTGGAACCGGAAGGCGGAAGCCCAGTTCCCATTCGCGGAAGTCCCATTTGATGACGTGGTTCAATAGGTAAAGTTGTAGGACCTAATAAGAAGTTTAAAAAATATAAACTTAGGAAGATTTGATATATTATCAGACAAATATATATAATAGCGAATGGTTGCTACCATACTGGTAGCATGCCTGGTTAGAAGCAAACGATACACAGGGTGTTCGCAAAGTTACGTTACAGCTCCGAAATTTTGTCATGAAGTCATTTCTCAAAACATCCTAACCAAGTTTGTTTTATTTTAATCAGTGTTTATTCAAGTTTTTTCTTCATTTATTTATTACACCTGCATGGCCAACAAACTGTATATGATATCGATAAATTCCCTCAATTTGAAAAAATTTTTGACTTCATTAACACTCTGTAGCCTAACTGTTTGCTCCTCACCCGTTGTACATGCATTAAAAATGGCTGGGGGCCAAAGTCACATACAGTCCTTCAAAATTTAAGTAAGCCACATAAAATAAGGAGTCAACAACTTGGCATTTAAGTTGGCTGTTCTCCCACCGCGGAACAAGCTATTTTAAGTCAGATCGATAATAACAATGTTACCGGTTGCTCCTGCAAGTCCGTGAAATCGATTTTGTTAAGTTAAAACGTAATTAGGTTTTGTAAACGATTTAGTAAGAATGGACTTTGTTGGACATTTGTAAGGAATAAAAAAAAATTTTTCAGTAGGTTTTAAAAAGCCTCCAACTGTGAACATGGCTGTTCATAGGCAGTCAAAGAGTGTCACTGAAGTTTGAAGTACCAGGGACTTTTCAGTTCGGCATTGCCTGAACATCTTATCACATCATGAGTGAGGTAGTGGGAATAAGATTTCAACCCAAGATTTATAGCCTGCAAGGCCATCAAAGTTAGGCCCAACGTTCCACCCAATTGGATATTATTTAAGCTTGACCTTTGTGCCAACCAAGTGCCCGAGGTGTAATAAATTAGGTAGCAATGCCAAACATGAAAAATTGCGGGACTCCGTAAAATAATATTTCCTTGCGTATCAATGGCTGTTTGAACCCAGTTTTGTTTTAGTTACGATGTGAAAAAGCCTGACTGACCTGCTTTTGTGACGTAGACTGTTCCTGAATTCGTTCTAGCGAGAATTGATGACGATTCTCGTCTGTATTGATCCCTGACGTGGGGTTCTATAACAACTGGTGACGACATACGACGTCTTGAGTTCAAAGGTCGGAGTTCTTCCGCACGGATAACGTCATCCATACTTGCGATGTCGTCATCGTCATCGCCTACGTCATCATCTCTGGAATCGCGGCGACGATCCTCGTCTGTAATGTCATCGTCAGTCATGCGTGGTGATCGGTGCTTGTTGCTGCCTAGCAACCGATGACGACTACCGTGACGTCCTGGGGAAGGGGGGGTGCAGGATCGATCGGTAACTGGTTCGTAACGAACCGAGGAATGGTGGGTATCGTTAGATGAAACACCTGTAAAAGAAGAATCAAATTCTATATCTTAGATGCATTTCTAATGTATATGTGTTTAAGGGGATTCAAAATATCTTTTTGCAAACTGACACAAATATAGAAGTTATAGAGCAGGAAGATTTATGTCGTTTCTAATATATATGACCCCAAAACAATACCAGAGTTATTTAGAACATATTCTAAAGATAACTTTTATGCAAAGCGTTCTAGATTGCGGAAACTTTTGGGTACAATCATACACAAACAGAAGTTCAAGTGTTATATAAATTTTTTTCATCCGTAAAGGTAATTAAGAGATTCAACGGTTCTGCTTTTTGGGTAACCCTGAAGATTCAAACGACGATTCGGAATTTTTTCAAAAAAATCAAAAAGTTCAAAAATTCCTTTTTTTTTCTGCACACACACACAAAATATAATCGGTTCAAAAGATAACCTTTGCTTCATCATTTCTGTTATTTGGTCCTGATTTATGTGAAATTAATCAAAATCGAGCGAACTAAAATTTGACGTTTTGTAATTTCCCCGCAATCATATCATGATGAAAAAATTAAAATCTGAAAATACTGCAGAGAATGTCCCTAGACAATCCGATATTTGAAAGTTATTATTCCTAAAAGGGACATCGAAATCCTAGTTGAACAACATGCTCGAAAACCAAAAATGAATAAAAATATAAGTTTCCAAAAAAAAATCAGCCCATAGAATACGTTATGCACATAGATAATAAGCAACATATAAGCAGAAATACATCCTAGCAAGATTTATATAAGGTAATTGGAGACGCTTTGACTTGATGACGATACTAGATTTCGATACCTTACACAGCAATTTTATGTCATTGATGATGAAACAATACTACAACTGTTATGTCACATTACTTCAACTGTGATGTCACAATTATACAAGATGATGATGACATTGAAAATGAAAAAAACGACTGTGTGTTATGATGAAAGTTAACTGACTAGGTACACAATGAATGCTTATTATAGCTTTTAAACGACGATTTTTCACGCCTTACATTCCGAAGCAGGCTTTGTACAATAAGTGAGATGATGCCTGCGATATTTGGGCCCGATGTTTTAGCTATTAGGAAATCGGACGAATGCTTCGTTGGAAGAGAATATTCATTGGACTTGAATCATTTGTAACTGAGCACAACAAATACAAAATGAATTTCCCAAAATGCAAAATATACAAGTGCAGAATCATTATGGTGCAACAGTTTTTGTACACGTCATGCTTATTATAACATCATCACTTCCGGTTGACCTTTTACCTCTGTTGACGATATCACGAGGTGAAATCTTTGAGAGCGCCAACTGGCGGAGAGCCTTATTCCTAGCTCTCTGTATTTCATACATTCTGCAGCCGGTAGAGCAACCCCGAATGTAAGTGAATTCAACATCTTCGGACAAAAAAATATGAAAAATATCGGTTTCGGGCGAATATTATAATAATTTCGGACGAATCACCCGCTGGAGGGTTTATATAGAAAACTTGTTCAAAGCAAGGTCACGCGCACTAACTCTAAAGCAAATTAGAGTCATCTATAGGCCACTGAAGTGCCAATAGCTACGCGCACATGAAAGTGAAAAACACTCATCTGTAAGCAAAGTCACGGGCGACCACCAAAACTATACATAATTGTGGGGGTGCATTACGCATTCAGGAGTAAATGAGACTCATTCTTCAAGCAAGGGTATTGGCAATTAGTCTTAATCACTAGTACTGAAGTTCAAAGATTACTGAAAAATTTCGGTAAAAGCTAAGTCACACACACTCACTCAGAATGATAGGAGACTCATCTTCGAGCGAAGATATAGGCGAGATCTGAAATGCCAAAGGCTACAGAGAATATAAAGAATTATAGCGCCGCGGTAAATTAGACGATTGACTAAATGATATGTAAATAAATAAATTCGATAAAGTCATCACAACCACAAAGCAGCCGGCCCAGGAAACACCCCCATCAACTTCTGCCTTCGTATCCGGTAGTCACATTCATTACTCCTTAACCTTTGAATCCTGGTGTTAAATATCAATGGATCCTAAATAATAAACTTTGACCCCAATGATATCATCAAACCATATCCTTAGACCTTTACGCCCAGGGCGAAATTTATCAAATGTTTTTTTAAAATCCATGAAATTCGATTAGCAGCCAATTTCGTGTGTAAATTTTGAGATAGAATCTGATATTTTTAAATTGGCCGTGAAATGCTTTGCGTGTTTACATTTATTGATACTAAAGGTCGGATTATGGATGGAATTGTTCCAAAATCAGCAGTGACCACAAACTAAAACCATCTGAATTTATTGTCTTATAGTAATATTATACATCAGATACATAGGGTAAATCAGCACATACAGTTACTATCTGCTGTTTATATGACATAAGGCAAGTTCTAAGTCTCAGGAAAGAAAACAAATTGAATGGCCGGTTAAGTGATTCAAACTGGACCCATTGATGCTCCCACAACAAAACTAAAACCAAATTTTGATGTTTAACCTAAAAAGTAGTTTGTTGAGATTGCAATTGCAATATACTTATTGTTTTCCACTTTTGCTTTTGTAACACTGTAAATATTGTTGATAAAATGTAACTTTATACGTCACACTTACAAATTTGTGGCCCCTGGTCCAAAAACCTTATGCACCGCGCACTTGGCCTAATCCACAGTGACACTCTATAAAGCGGTTCAGTTTTACAAGGTTACAGTAATCTCTTCAACAATATAAGCAAGGACGCTTACATGTTTTTTACCTAATAATTTTGGTCAAAAAATCGATTGATTGAGCATTTCTTGGCGCAGAAAGCACAATTTCCACGATTTCTCCCCAAAATAAACACGACCTGATTTTTCAAAGTAGAAATGTCATCACTCGCAATATCAATCAGTAACGAAATCTCGTGGAAAATACATCAGCGATTCTTTGAATTTAATTTTAAAAAAATTTGTGAATTCAACTTATATTTATGTGTCATATCTTCACTCCAAACAAGGCTTTCAACAAGCTACGTTCAATTAACCAACGTTATCAATGTACTTTGATTATTGGGTGCTCCCGAAGTATGCGAACCAAGATGGCGGACATCGGAACGTAACATGGGTAACAGGTTAGGGTTAGGCGATAATTTTTTTCCAATTTTCCTTATTTTAGTCCTATTATCAGTTCGAAGACTAGTCAAGAGCCTCCCGTAGTATTTATACCTAAAATTATGGCCTAACCCTAACCTAGTATACATATTACATTCCGATGTCCGCCATCTTGGTTCGCATCCTTCGGGAGCCCCGATTATTGTTTGCAAAATGTAGTTAATTTAACTCGAATTGATTTTGAAAAGTTTTGTCGCCTTTGAACACTATAGCAGCTCCTTGCCTAGTAGTGGCTGACTGTGAAGAGCCTTGTTCCTAGATGCGTTGATGCGTTGCATAAAAAGTGTTTCACATTTTCCCCAAGAAAATGGCTCTGTACAAGCAGTTTGGAAAAAGTTGCTGGATTTGAACTCAAAAAGTGGGAAAGTTCTGTCGTTAACAATCGTTAATATTAAGAATAATGTAATGACAGAAAAAGATTTCTCTTATTTCAAGCTCAAACACAAATTGGGAAAAGTCTAACCAAGTCGAATTTACCAGGGCGCAAATAAAGAGTAAATTTGCAAAAAAAGAGAGTGTGCTCGAAATTCTTTATCACCCTAAGATTACTTAATTAATGCACATGGCCTATAGATGACGGAGCGTTCTATATTTCCGTTCTAGAAGAGTAGTGAGCGAGAGGGCCCAAATATTTTTATTCCCATAATATACCCAGATCGCTCCGGCCACATCGAGTTTTAATTTTTCAACATCATTAGCCATGGAATGGTAGTGAGTTTAACAAAACTTTTTCACTGTAATGTCTCGAGAGTCGATACGCTTTCAAAACAAAATTATCTTCCGATATGATTTATGGAAAATAACGATTTTCCTTAATTTGAAAAATTGAACAAAATTAATAAAAAAAAACACAGAGAACGAAAAACAGAGCCCGAGTTATTTGGAAAGTATCCTAGAGATAACAAACTTTTGTGTATTTCGTCCTAAATTACTGAAATTTTTCGGTACAATCATACACAAACAGAAGTTAAAAAAATGCATTTTATTTTCGTTGAAGTATTTGAGAACTTCATGTTTTTTTTTCTTTGGGAGGGAGCTGTGGACTTGTACGTATATTTTTAAAAATTGATGTCAAAATTTCTCAAATCTCACTAAATATATCAGTTATAGCGGATGACATTATTACGTTAGAGACATGTAATCCAATTATTAGGTCACGTAATAATTTTATGCATCATTATCTTGTTACGTCATCTCATTATGACACTTCAAAGAGAGGTGATACAGTATAATTGTTTCATAACAAAGGATGAACAATCTGCAGTAGACGGTTCATTGTTAAACGAAATAATGTACATGAAAGTGATCCGTTAATGATCTATGAAGACATAATGACTTCTAATTTACGATATTTATGTTTGAAATTTAACTCTGCAGGGATATTGATATCATTCTTATGGTGAAAAATACTTCGATGCGAATGGACATTATGCCAGTCTCGAAGGTTATTTATACCGTCGTTGAAAAAATAGTAAAACAGAGCAGCAGCTACGAATCTAACGTTTTAATATACGAACAAATGACTTGATACGACTTGATAGCATGGGCTAGCGATCGGGTCATGCATGACTTATCCAACTTCTACGACCTATCCTATTACGACTATGCTCAGGTGATTAATAATGCAAAAAAGCTGTAAAAGTGCAAAAAATAACATACATAACTATTAATTTATTGCTACATTGCTACTTCAGTTTGTGAAACCACCACATAATTTGCTTTTAGCCAATTTCTCGTGTACTAATCCCTGTAGATACGAATCTATAACTCGCTTCAGTCTATTCACTGAAAACCTGAACGTCTAACTCAACTAAAAATATCATTTGTTTGAAACAACCAACTAAGCCAAATTCGGGTGGTGTCTCCCCCAGTTACCCTAAAGTTGGAGGATATTTCTTTCATAAATTAATGCCTATTCGGTCATAATACTTGCAATTCACAACAATTCTAAACAGAAGGGGATTATGATTTCATTCCTACATAACAATGATCAATGGAAATATATAATTATGTTAACATAATCCACAAAATCCGAATATAATTGTGACGTAACTGTAACCGAGAGAAGGACGACGGACTTAATATCCGTGAAATGATGACAGGCGAAGTTTTTCCCATCGTACTCTGGAAATCTAGATCCATAAGCCGATTAGGAATGTCAAATTCTTCAATTTTATGATCATGGGAGAGCGGAGTTCATGTTTGTTTAAATAATAAATCAACGACCCATTTGATTCGAGAAATTTTCATTTATAATGAATTTTATCGGGTATCATGAGACAGTAGGCGCACGCAAGACCTTAAAACAAGATTGTGTGATTTTAACCCCTTGATGACTTGACAGAAAAAAATGTATTTAGGTAATTCAGGGTAACAAAGTATTCAAACAAGCGTCATATCAACCAGACTTTGAAATTGATGACGGGACATTAAAAATTAATCTTAGTATAAAAACCAGAGTTATGAGCTTTTCAAACAAGATTTTTACAGCTATTACATCACCAATTTCGTTTTGATTAATTTTTTTTAATGTTCTCGCCCGGAAAGCAAATTCTTTTGTAGTGAAGCCAGACTTTGAATTTGTAAGTGATGAGATATACACATATAGGGAGTATTCAAACGTCGATAAAAATGATTCTTCTAACTGAGCGAATGTAAAACAAAGTCTATTATCAGCGAATTTTTCCCACAGTAAATGCCAATCTATGTCATCATAAAACTTTGCTTACTAAGAAACCGACTCGGTATGGTCGAATGGGGAGTGAATTTATGCACAAAAACGCTTAATTGGTTCTGTATTTGGTTTACTTTGGAACGGAATGTTGCCTCGTTATGCTTATTTTACAGATATTATAATGGATTGTTGTTAATTTGTATGCGGAAAGTTTCGATAACTCCATCTATGTGGAATTCACTGTCCCATAGATACTTTCCTGGAAATGTTGGCTCGAACTGACGGTCTTAACATGCACCACTTCAAATCAATATAGTTTAACCAGCTCCTAACTTTGTAGTGGTCGCCCACAACTTCGCCCTCAGTCTCTTCTACTTTGGAGTGAGTACAGAAAACTTTGTTTAAAGATAATTGCCTTTTACTTCTGAGTTAGTGCGCGTAACCGTGCTTTAAGTAAATCGTCTTGATTGATAAAAGAAAATAATATTCAAAATCGAAATCAGAATTGAATAGGAGAACTTTAAATTATTGTAACAAGACAATTTTAGCACAAAAATACATAAATTTTCATTGTGGGACAAGAATTTCGATTAACTCGTTAAAACGAAACCTTATCTCAGAAAAATATAAACTGAAAGTTCGACACGAATGTCAACCATGGCCAATAGGTGTTATGTGCAGATCACGCCTGCTTGAATATTGAAAGACAACACTCTATATTTACCTCAATAAAATATTCATGCTACGAACCGAAATTACTTGAATTTTGGCGAAAACTATGATATTTATATACAATATATAGCCTTATAATGCGTAATAGTTTTTAGAAGATCAAAGATTGGCATTGACTTTGACTGCGCAACGATGAAGTATTACCCAATCGATATCGGAAAAGACAAAAAAATTACAAATTTAATTTTAAAAACAAAGTGTGACGTAACAAAGTTACCCACGTAAATTTCCATAAAATTATAATTTTATTTCAAGCGATCTGAAACGTCAAGATAGCGGAAATTGGTTTAATGGATTATCTGGTTGTAAATTGTGACGTAATAAACTACCTGTCGTCTGCTGTTAGAGGCGTCATAATGGATTACTAAGTTATCCGTAGTTACAGTATTGTGACAAAATGATTGATGTTTTATAAGTAAACACCCCGGGGGCAAAACAACGAATTAACAAATGTTCTGATTATACATAAGTATATATTAAAATATATAAGCATATATTAAAATCTTACTCGATAGGATGTAATATATATATCACGTCTGTTGAAATAGAATTCGAATAATTTTAAACAAAATCTAGTCTACGCAAACCCGGATGACCCTCTAATATAGGATGATGCACTCACCATCAATTAATTACTAACAAGGTTGACACTGAAGTACCGGTACTGTAAAGCCTGAAAGCACCAAATTTGCTGCAAAGATCGACGGACAAGCAATACGGAATAAAACCTGGAATTATCCCAATAACAACAATCAACCAAACACCAACAATAATTTGACAAAGCGATGCATAAGTACATCTCGTTCCCAAAGCGAGTGAGCCATATTAATTTTGGCGGAGTAGAATTAAACTCCTAAATTTCTTGAACTCTAAAACTTTTTAAAACATTTTGAAACTGAAACACAGCATCGTGCAGATACAGTATTATAAAACACCCCATATGATATTAATTTTTCAATGCCTTTTAACAAAATTAGGTACTTACTACTCCCGTAGTGTGTGTACCAGGTTAGGGCATGATTTTATTTCGATTTTCCTTATTTTAGTTCTATTACGAGTTCAGGGACTGTCTGTGTTAGCCAAGTGAATATACCCCCTGTCCATAGGCTTCCGTCCATTTACACAACTTGATATCGGTACATATACTTCTGGAGCGCCTTAAATTTGAATCCCTTTTAACAAAATTGTCTTCAATAATGTACTTACAAAAGTCAGCTATATTATATTAATCTTGGTGGAATACAATTTCAAATTTGTCCAACCAAAATATTCAACAAACACAACATTATCGGTGACATGAAAGCAGGTTTTAATCTCCAGTTTTCCACAACTTATCAAAACAACGAGAAACCTCAACACCCGGATTATTTCGATACAACTTATGGGTTGAAATTATCATAAAACTCAAAACATACAAACTCAAAAAGCATAGATATCAGTTTTATATCATCGTGTTACATTCAGCGTTCAGCGTGGAAACGACGGATTGTAACCAAATAATTTATTAGTATATAGTACTGCAAACTGTGAGTTGTACCAACGTCGGAACAAACCAAGAACGTTTTGCCAAAGTTTCATTTCCTATCACGCGAGTCAGTATATCTAGCGTTTGCTTTCAATCAATTATGTAATTACTTGCTAAGAAATTCTTGTATGAGCCAAATATTTCAACTATGATGCGAAAATGGCTATTATCGGACGATAGTTGTGTGGTGCTAATAATCAGAGTATTTCTGCTGTTTCAACTTGAATAATTAGGAAGATATGACAAATATAATATCGCTAAACCTTTTTTCTAGGATTTTACGATTTAATTTATAAAATAGGATTACAAATGTTAAATAAATTTGCACTTCATTATTTATACTATTTCCCAAGGCAGTATGGGTTAAACTGTTTGGGAATGTTCAATAATTTATCACACAGATTAGGAAGAGCTAAGTCGTTTTATTTGCGCATCCAATCTCACACCAATTTAGATTTTCCCACTAAAACCAATCCAATTAAATTATTGCGCAATCCGCACAAAATAATGCGCAATCCGCACAAAATATTGCGCAATCCTCTCAAAATATTGTGCAATCTTTGTTTACTATTCTCAGTAATCGATCAACAAACAACTAATTAAAGTATGTTTGTTTATTTAATCTGGAATGAACAAAAACTTCTACTTGAAAAGCAATTAAAACCGGGTCTTATCGATCAATCAAATTTGGTCAAGTTGGAATCAGCAAACAGAGAATTCCACTTGTTTTGAGATTTTTGTGCAGCTGGATCCGCATGTGTGGCCTGGATCATGAGGATGCTTTGGTAAGTGGAGAGTCAAGGGTTTATATTAAAAAAAAATAGCGGTAAATATGACACATGCTCTCTGTGATGAAGCGCAGTATGTATTTATATCTATTTGTCTCAAAATAAAACAGTATCTGCATAATAAATAATATTACAACAGAGATTGGATATACAGTTTACACAAGACTATGCTATTTTTAGTATTGTTGGTCCACTCATTTTGATCCCAACAATGTGTCATATTCAGTAGTAATGATAGCTTAGGACTTGGCGTTTTCACTTAAACACTGCCTATTTCAAAATCAAGCCAAATCGTAAAGCACAACGAAAAGCTTTCCTGTACAAATGTTCATTCATATTTTAGGAATACCCAGATCCATTACAAACGTATCTGATATCAACTAACTCTATCATTGTACAAAATTACCGGATATAACTGAAGCATTCTAAAATAATAAGGGACAATTTCACGGTATAATGATTAGCGCGACAGTCGATTTGCCGGTGATTCAGCTACGACACACCCCAACTCTGTATCTACCATTTGAACCGCTAGAGACATCAGCGCAAATAGGCCATGTAAAAACCGCTCCGTGGTGGGCCGTGCCCATGGGCCCAATTAGAGGCGATCCGTACGTTCGAAAAAATATTACAAAATATGTATCCTCTATGGACTTACCACTTGAAGCTGTGTCAGTGTAAACTCCGTTAGCTTTGTGTTCTCTCATGATATTTCCAGACTGTACTTCAACCTTCATCACTGGGGCGAGTACTTACTGACAGACTGTTATTTAGTCGTTCATTTAATATGTAAAGTATGGTACAATGCTAACAACAAAAACATAGATAGTATACAGTTTTATATAGTACTTTATAAACGATTATTTGGAATAAATCATTTATTTGAGCATACTCGGTTACCTTGTACAATAAACTTCAGTCTACGCAACGACGCAAAAAGTGACAGCATTAGCACTAAGCTTTCACAGTAAACTTATTCTGTCTGTCATGTTTCATCGATTATTTGAGGGAAAAAAAGCCTAAATTGTATCATGGTTAATCGTATTCTGCAGTTTCGTGTCGAATAGTACCAGACCCGTGCATCGGATTTTGCGACTACGCACACGTGAGGAGTGGTCGGGAAACTAAATAATGGAATTATAACATTTTTGGTTGGAACGATATCGTTCTGTATGCTATTTCCTAAATACGTTCTCAAAGGTAGATCTAAAAAAAGAAGCGTTGAGTCCTGAGGACCTGAGCCACATATATAGCCAATGTTTCAAAGAATTTTTAAAGCCATCATAATATATTACAAATCTTACTCGATAAGATGCCAATTTAAAATATAAATCACACCGTCTCAATGTTATTTTCCCCTTCCCAAACAAACACTATATAAACTGAAAGCTACATCCCTATTCGGCAATAACGGTTAGTACTGGCCCGAGTAACGTTAATATGCTACAGCAGGTAAGTTAAAAGATCAGACCAACTAAGCGTCTAACAGTAAAACACACAGCGCATACACACACTAACTATGATAAGTTTGGTGGATCCATTCTGTGTTTATTCTTTTCCTAGCTAAACGCGAAAGCCGCAAAAATCAAAACTATCTACTAACTAACACCTTAGTTACAGAAGATAACATAGCTATCTCTCGACTATGCTGCGATAATCTAACGCTATATGAACAAACAATTGGTACTTTGTGATGTAACAAATGGGTTCATCCTCAGCCTTGCTGAATAGTTTCCAGCAGTGATTGTTGGTTCATAATACGAAAGTTGCGAACAGCGTGTCGCCCACTTAGTAGTTAATCCTCTCGGCGCCACATGCTACATTATGAAATCACAATAAGTTGTTCGATTTTCTCTAACGGAACTATAGTGACATAATAAGAAGCAGATTATGAAGTCGCAAACGTTTTAGCATTTTCAAGTGGGTTTCGTCGAACACTGCGCCTAATTCGTGTATTCGCAAAAACAACTACTTGGAATTAAACCAACATTCAATAAAGTGATAAAAAGGCGTGTGCTTTAATTTTTTATAAAATTAAAAACTTTACAAATAACACTTATGTCGCAAATATGAGTGCATGAAACTTTTCCCACATGAAAAGTCTCGTGAAACCCCGAATACGGAATTTTCTTTTCAGTAAAGATTAAAAAAGAAAAACACAACTGAATATAATTCAAGTTAATAAACTTTGTCCAACTCAGAGATTGAAGAGGTCGATATTCTACCATTTTTATATTGCACATCCAAATTTACATATCCTTGCAAAGTTGTTTGGCATAATACTACACTAGAATTATTTGGTGTTTCGCCTCTTCACGTTTGGTGTATCTACAGCTTTCACTCATACGCAGAAAGCCAGGGAATTTGATGAGAATCTAGATTACGGTATAACCTGAGCTATATCTAACACCCTTGTTAGGATAGTAGATCAAAATAGCTATTTCTTGCTCATAATTACAAAAAAACGCCAAATCGTGTCAATGTGGAATCACGGGAAACATTAATTTAAAGTCAAGTAATTTGATTTCAATGATTTGTTTTAAATAACACTCGCATGTTTTGCATTCCCGTTAGTAGTATGAATAATATAGTGACATCATACAGAAGATACCTGTATTAGAGCAAGTAACATCAAATATTATATTGATTACAACGTTACTATCCCACGGGACTCACTTCTGTGTAAAACCCAATTTTAATGCCCAATTCTGTCAAAATATGTATCTAGTCAGCCTGTTTCTATAAATAAACCTGAGCTATTTCTCACACTTGTTTTCGTTATATGTTTTATGTCGCTTATCATTTCAGTGAAATTTTGCGCAATTGATCAATTCGAATTAAAAATCCTATACTTACACACTATACAATATTTACAAATAAATAATCTCACAATTAAATTAATTATAATAAGTAACGAATTCAATAACAGTTGCAATAAAGTCCATGTTACAAAGCACTTTTCCAAAGTCAGTTCCAATTTTATTTTCTGGCTTTGGGAATGACTCTTAGTCGGGATGATAGATTGGAAAATAAATTTGTATCAGGACACGATATTTCATGAATATCTAATATATTATTACAGCGTTCAACGGGATATATACTTTTAACTTGAAACTAATTTATTTCGCTTTAGCTGAAACTTCTATAAATATAAGATCCCCAACATAATTTTCTGTGAATAAACGCGACTAAAAACCACGAAGTTCTAATTAACAACATTTACCATTCTTAGTGAAACAAAAGTGCTTATTTTAGCATTGACTAATCTCAAAATCAAATTCCTAAATGATCTGCAGCCAAGCAAGATCCGTTGAAAAATCACTACAATTTGATTCGCATTTTCTACGGCCGTGTAAGATCATAGAAAATTTATTTAATATGTCGAAAAAGCAAATACAGAATTAAAACTCTACCGTCCGCCACCTTAGGCAAAATTAGCGACTAAATCTGAAATCATTATGTTGATAATTGCTGTAATTGTCGAAATATTCGCCAAATTAGGCCGAGGCTGTCTCGCTCATTATTTATGAGACACCAACGTTAGGCTTGCTACAAATAAAGAAGCGCAAGCCCGAGCATCAAATAAAATTGCATAAATAGAGTATCCTATAGTTAACGAATACAAGATATTAAATAAAGCTATTTGCAGTTAGGAAAATATTGCCATCCCTTATATTCACTTTGTTGATCCCAACTACAACTTGGCATGTACTGCAACTCGGCTTTCCTCTCAATCATGAAATATAACATCCGAATGTCTTACTATGATCATGGACACGGCCAATCGCACTGAAAATTATATGAAACCTTTTGTCAGTTTCAAGCAAGTCTTATCACCCAATATTTTTTCAATTTTTATGAAATTATCCGCGACATTGTTTTTGTCAAACTTAGAAAAATCAAATTTTACCAAAAGCCTTCTTATTCAACTAATTAATCAGGAGATATTTGACATCGCGAAATTTCGGTTAATCCGAAAAAATTCGGCAACAAATCCGAGAAAGCATAAACACTTAGCGCCTATAAGTCTGAAGTCGTGTTGCCGGTGGCAGAGTTTAAGCATCGAGATATATTTGCAACAATTCTTGACGTTTGATTAAAAATTGATGTAAAATATGTTTGAAGCCCTCAAGGTGTTTGACTGTCAACACGATATCGGACATTAAGACTCATCAACGACAACTCGCTGTTGGATTGAATTATAGGATGAATGCTTCAGATTTTGAGTTGTAATAAAAAAGTACACATTCAAGAAAATCACACTAATTGACACTTACACTAACACATTTACACTAAATCCCCGCAAGAGTACGAAATTCGACAAAATTTGAGAATTTGGTAAGAATGGCCGGACTAAATATTAAAACGGATGCTTTACATTTTGAGCGATACGAGTAAAAGGATTTCAAAAAGATTTAATTGCTATCACTTGGGTTCCTGGTTTCAACTACTTATCCTCCTCCAGTACATTTTTGCGCCAGTGGATCCACAGGTTGTTGTTACAAAAGACTGACTAAATCGTATTTCTGTAACATTTCGTCCGAACTAAGATTTCCCATATCATGCGGGGTTGTCTCGAGAATAAAGATGGCTATTCTAGAAGAATTGTTTCTAGCCAACACGTTTCAATTCGCTAAACTCAGACAAAAATAATCTGATCGAAACTTTTAAACTTGTCTTGGGTAAGAATTGAATTTTAGACGTTCAAGAAACGTTAAGAGAAGATTGGGGAATACTTCATATGACTGTACAACTTCTATTCGATGAATTATCAAGTAAATACCATTTTGATTTGACTCGTTTTGAGCGTATTGAATATATAAATCTTATTATTCTTTTTCTTTCATTACACTTCAAACTCATTACACTTCAAATTCAATCAAACGAAACTAGTCATAAGTCAACGCATTTGCCTGCGGAATTAATATTGCATTAATCTTGGCTTAAATCTCACATAATCTTAGCACAGAATATATAAACACTTAATCACTGCATGAAAACCACACCTGGACGGCTACCTCGCATGTAAATCCGGAACTAGTCTGTTTTCAACGGCGCTTACGATATAAATCCTACTTTCTAAGATTTGAAAAATATAATTTAAATTCTGGTAGCATCGGCCTTACATGGGGAAGACATATATATCTGTTTATGTCTCCTGTTCATGCTTGGGCCACGCTTGAAACTTTTTGCTCTAGCGCCCTATATAGTAATAAAGTATTTGTTTGAAAGATCGTGACTGACCTATACACAACAGTGTTCCCGTATAAAAAAGTATACTTGAATTTTAGTTGGGTACGAGAAATTTAAATCTTATTTCCAATGAAAGATATTAATGATTATACATATCCTTGTTAAAAAAACTGTTTCATCAAAATGTATTCGCCAACGAATGAATTTTATATTGTTTATGAACAACAGGAACACTGAATATTTATGCGTGTTTCCAAAGCTACTTAATTCCGTTCGTAACATGTTCCAAGAATTATGTCGTAAACAATCGAAGTTCAATTTTTTTGTTTGTTTGTGATGCAACTATGGTCCGATATTTGGAATTTTAAAGATGCATTTTATCGCAAAAGCCAAAATATTCTTTTGTCCAATCTTATAGAAGATAACAATACTGCCCAATTCCCTTGTTATTAATGGAAAACTTATATAATCTTATACTACCGGTACATATTATTTGTAAGCTTCAAAGCCTGCGTTATGGTTATAATTGTAAATAACGTATGATTAGCCACGAACACCGCCAAACTTACATTTAAATATTTGAAAACATTATTATAGACCGCTTTTCCACCCCACCCGCTCACCCACACTGAACAAGGCATTCCAAGAGCATCCAAATTTGCAGTCGACTTTTCAAGCAGAAATATGCGGTTTAAGCTCTGGGTGTTTATGGTTAAGAATGATCGTAACACGACGTGCGGTTATTTTTAGCAAATATTTTTGGGAGAAAAACCCAAATCGAGAAGTTTAAGCGGTTTTATTAGCAAGGATTATAGCGAGTATGATTTTTTGAGATAAATAATATTTTTCGAATAAAACCAAAAAATAACTAAATTTTTAGATACAAATTGGAATTTTTCACATAGGTTGCATTTTTACTTAAATTTTAGTTATTTTTTGTTTTTATCAAAAAATTTTGTTTATCTCACAAATGTAATCTCTTTGATCAGCGATATTCGAAATTGGATTACAATGTTGGTAAAGCTTAAAGTCCGCACGAAGCAACTAATCCTATAAAATAATAGTTGATTGAAGGCTATAAACTAGTAGACGGAAAACATGGGTTTAACTGCAATGGTTTGAGTACACATCAATTAGTTACTGCGTCAAATTAGACTTATACAGTGACAAAGCAAAAAACAATGTCTCCCAGGTCAGTGCCTTAGTGAAAGGCCTTGTTCATTTAATATCAACCCTTGCTTACGGGAGAACGCGCCCGCTGTATTACCAGTTACAATTGCGCGTCTCGGAAATTGGAAAGCAATTGACCGAATATAAAGGACTCCTAAATCGGCAAAATTAATGAGACATCGCCGGCCTCAATGGTGGTTGAAATTATACAACAAAGGAAATCAGAAATCGATTCGCGGACTCGAAATTTATAATAATAGATAACACAACCGCAAATTCCCTGTGTAGCTCAAAACATAAAATGGACCAACATATTCCGTAACTGAAGAGCTCCCGTTTGCACATATAATTAATTAACTCTATGATAGCCCTTCCTATGCCTCGGAATGAACAAAAAATATCCGCATACCAGTTACATAATGTTTTCATATACAGCCTAGAATTCCTGCATTACACCTTCAAAACACTGAAAAGACTCATTCACCCTGCTCCTTGCAGCTCTAGCATTATAAAATGAATAGGCCTGGTAAAGCAATATATTCTACACACTCTCCTGGTAAAGTGCGTCTTCACAGGCATCCACAACGTGGCGAAGACTGGTTCAGTTAGAACGCTGGCTTTTTTCTTGTAGCGCATTCACTTCTACGAATAAAAGCTAAACTTGCTATTAAGCTATTGTTCAACAATACAGACTTGAGACATTCGCCAAGAAACAATTTCTGAATTCCATATTTCGAGCCAATTTCACACTTAGTTAACCACACCGACACTTTTCATTTTGACACAGGGGAATAACTTTACTTAAATTACGCACATTGGGATGTTTTGAACTAAATAGAATTAATTTTTTTATGCTATATCAGTCGGTGTTACGCGAGATCTTTAAAGTGTTGTAAGTTTAATAATAGTGGTCTTTCATTATGTTTAAACAATCCTAATGAAAACTCTCGGATATGAATGGAATCCTGGGGAACCCCGGATAAATCATGGAAATTTCAACTCCGAACTAAGTTCTGACGCAAAGGGAACAAATCGCACTTCTGTTATAGACACAATCGCTTGGGAATAACACTCGCACATTCATTAGGCGTTAATAAAACGTTGACATGTGGTCGAACCTGCGCTCCAGCACCGCATAACATGTGTTACAACAAGAATGAAGCCTGTTTGACTGTGACTGTGTGGTTTTTCGTTCACTGGGTCTCCATCGAATAACTTTGCGTATGTTGTTGTATTTTTATATTATAGTTGCAATGCTCGTTTTTCTGTTTGACGAACACTAAATCTCTCTCTCTCTGTGTAGTTTCATGTATGAAAGTAAGACCGACAACTGGGCGGTATTTGGCAGTGTTGGGTAAGCTCGACTCGTTGCCTGAACCGGAATCACCATTTGCTAAATACTCCAAGTTCCTCTGTCCATCTAAACTGATACTCGATCCGTGAGCCATGGGTCACAGCAACAGGAGGGCTACAAACCTATCATAAATGGTGACTGTACATTCGAACGCATACATTTGCACCCGTTTATCCGCGGGTTCAATCTATATGAGGGTGCTGAAATCCATGGGTCAGTGTTAGCATGGGTTCAAATATCCGTAAAAAAAATTCAATAGGTGCAATAGTATGCAGGTGCAATTGTCGTGGATTGAAATTACGGGTTCAAATGCACGTGGGTTCAAATGTAATGGAACCATAAAAATTTGCTAGATATATTAATATTTTCAGTTTCATCTGTGTGATGATGAGGAATGTGGATGGTCGGATCATGCCTTTTAGAGCCTATATATATATTCATTTAAAATAGTACTAATGAAATTGGAGTTATATTTGGTGATAGTTCTCATACCTACAAACATTTATAGAGTGGTTGAATTGAAATGATATTTGAGAACAAAAAATAAGCGAAATTCATTTCAACCGGGGTCAATATTGAGGACGGAGTCGTAAGATTTTATTAAACACTGAGGCACCATTGAAAAATCGTCTATTGGAAGCTCTGTGGTGCCCTAAGCACGTGCTTATTTTGCTTAATGGTGAATCCGAGCCCTAGTGATGCGCGAACTTCCTGACTATAGATTAGAGCATTGCTATCTTGTTATAACAGCTATATACATTCTATTATAATTCACATTAAACGAGTGCGTCAATAGAATGCGATATCTGCAATATTCATCGCTTTGTGATCAAAGTCAAACGTACACGAGGGAATCAGGCTGCGATAATTGAAACCTGTGGTTGAAATAGACAACTTGCAATATCAAAGAAATGCGGCTGCGTGGTGCGATATTCTTTTAAATATTGAGTTCTTTGTATTCGTGAGGTCCTATATATCCCAAGCGTAATTTGACTTATTTCAAAAGCGTTTCATCTTGCGTTTTGCGTATGATTTCAATGTCTACTTGCTATGTGCTTACTGACGTTTTAGACTTGCGATATGCTCCTTTAAAAATTTGAATTTTTGAATTCATGAGATTGCACGTTTAACAACGCACACATAGAAGGCACACTTGTCAACGGAAATACAGTCAAAATCACGTCCAAAGTTGTTAATATTGGAGCGTTTAAGCTAAAGCGTTCTTGTATGATTTCTGCTGATATATATCTTTCTATGAATCGGTGAAGGTTCATAACAAAAAGTGTGGAACACCTCAGTTATATTATCTACAAGTAACCACTCATTTACTGATACTAACATAACTATGGTGGTGCACAACACAACTTACAAGTAAATACTGATTGACGTGAAGGAGACGCAGTCGGTGAAAGCAGAAAACAGTTATGGGGCGGTGAATTACACAGCATGTGATAACATACAACATGCCCTTCTGGATTAGTGTCATTTACAAGTTAACGGTAGCAAACAGTTAAATGTATAACTGCCTTGAAGCGACTAAACAGATCGTATGTACTTTTACAGTGCGAGATCCCTCTACCGTTAACTGTGTATGAATAAGCAAATAACTTTTCGCGGAGCGAAACAAAAAACATTCAACACTGCCTGGCCTGAATCCAATTCATTCAATAAATATCGCATTCTATGGGACCTGTAGTGTTTGTTTACCTGAGTGCTATAACAACAGAGGTACGTGTGGATGGTTGAGAGGCCTGGATTCGTGTGGGAAGATATTACAATATGGTGAACACATTCGAAATTCGGTTCTGCTAATTTTACTCTCGATCAAACTTATTAGATCATTTCCTCACGGCGAATTTGGTGACATGGAAAATTCGGTACTCCCGTATTATGTGTACCAGGTTAGGGTTAAGCCATAATTTTATTCCGATTTCCTTATTTTAGTTCTATTGCGAGTTCAGTGACTGTCTGTGTTGGCCAAATGAATACACCCCATGCCCATAGTAAAGGAAAGTAGGCGAACAAAATTAGTTACCGCCGAAAATTTAAACTATTCTCGATCCTCAATAACGTTCGTTACTTCAAACCGTCTATGTAGCTTTACAACAACAAAACCCATTTGTATAATTCAACTTAGCTCAAACCGAGCGTAGCTGAGGTCTATTCTATACAACTAAAGCACTTCAGACCAATTTGGCTTCTGCCTTTGTATATGCTGGGTGTAATTTAAATTGGATTAAAAGCTTTTAGCTGAAATCTGAAGTTGGGTTCTGCTTAGATCTTTCCAGTAGAGATAGACGGGAAAATTTACCAACCTATGTTGGTGCACATAACTGCTGGTCGGTTACGTTTTCTCCACCATCAAGTTCATACATCTGAAACAAGTAAGTGACTAATTAACCCCATACCAGACATGGACTGTTAACCGGATGACAGGCCGTGGCTCGCCATATTATGACTAAACCGCCTTATTTACTTTCCTCTCCCCAGAATAAATATTTATCCAAAGCGTTGAAAAAAATGGACTCCGGGAACTTCCTGGAGGGAAGTTTAAATTTACGACTAGGGCTTCCCAGCCCTGCTTTGAAGTACGCTTGCGCCTGCTGTGAGTATAAAGTTTAAAACTGAAGAAAGCAAGACAATTTAAAATGTCAGTCAGTTTTAATTGGTGAAATTGAAAACCCAAACCTACCTTGGTTATATTCAGACCAAGTTTCATGGGGCGTGGCCAAAAAAGCTTCGTAATAGCGTTAATCATTAAACAGGGGCTAAAAATTATCCTTGTCCACGACCTGAACCAGAATAGTTTACCAGTGTCTACTGCGCTACAACATCGGACATCAAAACGAATTCACGGTCTACCAATTCTTTCCAAATAAACGTATCACTAGTCTCATATTTTCATTCATTAAACCCATCCGACTTAATGATAATAGTTCCTTTAGTAAATAAAAGTCAGTTTTTTCCGAGCTTGGGCAATTAATGAACACTTTACCGAGGCTCAGTTCATCTATCGCCCGTGTAAGAAAAATTTTACGTCGACGAAGTCATATTAGGAGGGAAAGAAACAACTCTTGTCGTTAGAATATGGCGGTTATAACTCAGAATGTGTGCAACTGGTAACAGCAGCAAAATAGACGAAGAAGTTAGATCTTTTTCGTTCCGTTAAGAGTGACGCCTATCTGAGAACGTTACCTTGGTTATTTTTTTTAAAAACTACCAGTCTCACTCTACTCAGGAAGGAGTTATATATACTCCTTTAACGATGTAACGTAACTTCCGCCCACGACAAGATCGCAAGTCATTCCATAATGAACTGACTCGCTTTCCCACAGATCTGCCTGGTTAACGTCTGTCATCGCCAACGCTACATCTGCATAATGTTCAAGTAACAATCTGAAATATACTTCACTCATTGATAAACCTGGCCTCGTTCACGACTTGATTCAGTCTAATATGGCTTCCTAAGGGGGAAGCCAACCGAATGGCGATTGGAGTCATATATCTATTCTTAGTTCACCGCCTACCCATGGATCAAATTAAATCTTTACAAAAAAGGGCTATTCGGATTGCGATTGGGAGCATATCCCTGACACTATTCCTAATTTATGTTGTTAAGACAACTCTGAACCAAATGAAATTTTATGAAGAACGCTATGATGATACCTAACTAATCGGTTATGAGAATGCTAAGTTTCAACCTACTGATCTGGAATAGTTATTTCAGACAACATTGGAAACTGCATCAATAAGGTCAGTTTTATATCGAGAAACGCCAGGTTTTCAAAATAATACAACTGTTTTCAGTCTTTGAATTCAACAAGAAATACTAATAACAGAGTGTGTCTGCTTCAAAATGAATTTCGAATCATTTAACAAACAAAATATTAACATCAGACAATGTACGAAATTCAACGTTTTTCCACAAGAAAGACAAAATAATAAGCCATTCATAAAAATGAGAGATACCTTCAATTCTCGGATCTTTCACATCAAAAAATATAAATTACAAATTTTGAGTAAAAAAATAAACTTTAATACTTCATAGATTTTATTTATTTTATTCTTATAAATCCTTTCCCGAGTCGCCATATTATAGATTCAAATAAATAATTACTTAAGCATAAATGCTGGATAAACTGACCTTTCCTCAAATATAGAATCTCCTTTAATAATAAATTCCATTTTCCTACTTTTTGGGTTATTGAAATACCTAATTCCCTCATAGATATAGCCGAGATAACATAGATCGCGCAACGGCAGAATAGCTCCGCTCTTATCGACCATTACACGGCAACTAACGGTTTCAAAAATGTTTGTAAAAACGAGAGAGAAAAAACGAGAGAATTGAAAGGAAAAGTAGGAAGATAATAACCGTTCATTTTCTGCATTCGATTATTAGAGCATAATATCGATAATATCGACCGATTTTTTTATTATTTTGTAACAATGTCATGATTTAAGATTAAACAGATACTTCAAATCGAAATGCAATTTATTTTCCGCTCGTGTGGATTTCCGGTCACCTGATATTCCCATGTGAAAAATATATCTGTAATATATCAGTACAACATTGATAACGATGATTGTTTAGAGCAGGGCTGGGCAATATTTTTGGGCCAGAGGCCAAAAAATTTGCCCACCCACCCAGACTTGCGGACGATGTAAGTGTAACGTATAATATTAATTTTATGAACAATATTACAGTGTCACAAAAGCAAAAGTGGGAAACAATAAGCGTCGTGCCAAAACTAAGTTTAATTGCAATCTCAACCAAATTCCTCGAGATCTTTTTTAGCTAAAACATCAAAATTTGGTACTCTAGAGTCTAGACCAGTGTTTCCCAACCCTATTTGTTTCTTGGCCTATTATTAAACTCTATTCCTTTCCCACTACGCATAAAACTCTGGTAGATTTTAATTCCAAGTTAAATACTTTTTCGATTCCGACACCAGACTCCGGTTTTAAAAAAATTGTCTCCAGCACCGAACTTCGAGAAAATCATACGTTGATAACGAAAACTGTAAAATGATATGATCTCCAAAGTGTAGTAATTCTAATAATAGTGGCAAACCAAATGGGTATTATATTCCAACATTATTATCATATTAATGTAGAAACTCGGATGTGAATGGAAACTTGCGGAAGTGGCTGAAGACCACTGACACAGATTGATCTAAATTTGCCGAAAGTATTCAAAAATCCGGAAAACCACACGACCGCTTGATGACAACGCGGAACAGTCTGTCATCGACTGTTAACGTTTGTTTGTGACGAAATAAACAGAATTGAAATTCGATTGTGATTAATTGATTTGTAATGTTACCGAACAATTATAAATGGTCGCAGATGCGAAAGTTTGTAAAATAGATAAAACATCTGTCTACATGAAACTTCGGTAATTAACAAAAATATATATTGATGGTAGCTAATTTTATATAGAACGTTTTTCGCGTTTTCGATCTGAGCAAAGCCCTGAATGTAATGACATGGAATACAGGTTTCTACAAGCAGTCATGGCAGGCTTAAGTCAACTTTAATAATAAAAGTGGTTCATCTATTCAGCAAAGCCTATCTCATCCGGAACTGATTGAAACTCAAAGTATTTGCTTTGAAGATCGAGAGATAAATGGATTCTGGAAAAGCTAACCAATGCCTTGACTGACACCATTCCCATGAAGTTCAAGTGTTTGATTTATTTTCTGAACGATATTTGCTAAAAGATAAAACGAATAAAAAATATTTTTTACACAGCACATAGATTATGTCATTGACTATGCTCGGCACAAGCAAACGCCTTTTACGTGTTACCACCTAGGGGCCGCCCATTGCACATTCCTGGTTTAAATCCAACGTTTTCACTATTGTGCCATATTGATATGATCGTCCACTCGGCTCTAGTCAAAGCAACCTAAATTAAACGACTTGGACCAAACTAACTGCCATGGGACGTAACTCAATCATTGACTCGAATGGGACGACTCAGCTAACAGTCACGTGAGGTATGTAGGGCAAGATTTGCTTCCATACCTGAGAAATCTTTTAGGTAGAATATACTTTTCACAAACGACTTATTTGTTTTCTTTCCCGTTCACACAAGGATTGGCAGGCTATAGATCCCTAGTTCAAACATCCACCAAACCTGGCATTGTATACTGAGAGGTTTATAATCTGACGAAAAACAAATAATCAGCTCAAAAAGATATAAATTAAAATAAGTTAATTCAATATAACTATGGGAATGGTTGACCGGTTTACCAAGCAAACATTTACAAAATGCATTGGCGGATAATATTTACAAAATTTGAAAAAACTTCACTAAACGGTAAATTGGGCGAAATAGGAATCATGCTACGTGAAAGTATGCAGGCGTTCCGGACCTGGCATTTCGATCCAAATGCAGAGATGGTGAAAATAAGGGATCGTGTTTTGTTTGTGTTGAAAATTTTATGCTCGTCCATACCTTCGTCAATAAAATAACAAATGGAATATGCGATCACAGCTATCGTGCTTTGCGCATTGTTGATAAACGTATTATCTGTAACGCACGTGGGCCGAAATGTCTATCCCGAAACATTCGTGGGCCGAAATGACTGTAAGCCCTGCGACAATAGCTTCCCTCAACGAGCTATCGCATGGAGGCCAGCGATCGGTAAGTAAAACTGACTGTTCAATAATATTTCGCCAAAGCAATCTCCGCCAATCAAAACTACATTGGCATTGCAGCGACAGTTCGTTAATTAGCGGTAAATATCACGTTATTAGCGTTAAAGTCCCCAAGGGAAGAGTACACGCGCGTCAAATTAATTTAAATTGAATTCTTTACAGTCTGAGTGTGAGCTCACAATAGATCAATTGTTTGATCATAATGGTGATCGATGTTTTCATAATGTTTGAGTTGTCGTCTGGCTTAAACTTCAAATAATCGCAGTTTTGGAATTTGCCTCGATCAAATATTTGGCCCAAAGCGAGAGAACCAGAAAAATTTATCCAAGGTTAAAACTTTCAAAGTTTTAGGATAGTAAAGACTCCAGTCAAATTCTAGATATTATGAGCAAATCAAGAGTCCTGCTGTACACTGACACAAATGTATTTTATTAATTCTGTGGGACCAACTACTATTCTTCCTCTATGATATTGCGCAGGTGGATCCGTATGTGTATATTGCGAGGATACTGTAGCAAGAATGGAAACGACTATTTTTAATGATTCAAGAGTCTTGCTGAACACTAACACAAATATAGATCACTTGGAATAATTATCTTTACTTCTTTACTTTTCCTATAGTACCCTTTGCATTACGGATCTACTAAAAGATGGGTTGTTAGTTAGCCTATCCACGGCTTATATATTATACCCTCTAAGTCTAATACATTCGTACCAAGGTGCAGCGGAACTATGGAATACTCTTAGAATAGTCATCTTAATTTTTACTGGAACATTCTTGCATTATACTAATACAGATCCAACAACACGAAAGCACAGAAGGAGAAGTTGCCGGTCCCACAGAAACCCAATTGTTGTTCCAATATAAATGATTAAAAGTATTTGGCTTGTACTGAGAACCGCCATGGAAATATGAATGATAGTTCTTAAAATGAAGAGTCGGCTTGTTTTACAACAGAAAATGGTGTTGAGTAATTTCTATTTTTAGGATTCTCGTACTAATTCCAGTCTATCCTTTTCATACACTATTCCCAGCAAATCTGAACAACCTGAAAGATATTCACGATAACTGTTTCTATTCTAGCTTCCAGACTGTTTTCACCGCCAAATCTATTGAAATCTAAACTGTTTAACTATCGTAGTCCCCGCCCAGAAGTCCAACATAAAACTCCACCGACGTTGCAATGTTTACTTCGGGCAAATTTCACTCAGACCGGGTGATTTTTGGTACCAGGAATGAAATATAAAAATACACGTGGAAAACATTTGATAACAATTTGGTTTCTGCGGCTTTCGTGCCGGTGGATCCGTATGCATATATAATGCAGGATAATGTGGTAAGAGTGAGGATAACTATTTAAAGTGAGCAAGACTCTTGAATCGCTTAGGAAAGCATTTGATTTTGGTGTTTTTTCTTTATTGTCTCAAAAAATAAAATCAGAACTTTTGCGGACAAAGTGGTTCTACCAGCCTTATTTAATAATACATATTACGAATAGTACGATAAATATTTTCCCAATCTTTCGAATGCCCATTTACACATTTTTCATCGCAGTAATGTTGTACATATCGTAAATGCACTGGAGAAATTCTACCTAGAAAACCCTCCCTCGGAAAGTTTCGCCCAGGTAGAGGTTAATCCATATAATATCCCCCACTCCCACCCTCGTCACCCCAGTCAAAACTTACCTTAACCCTTCATTAAGAAGCCTTTTTAATGATTCCGGGAGTCGTTTGTAAATTATTTCTGTCTCCGGATCTCTGCGGTAAGAACCGCTCGTGCTATTCTCAGCATTTATGCCAGATCACGCGTGATCATATCACTGAAGACATGAACTATCTCAAGTTACACATCGGCTTCAGGTACCCCTCGCCTAACGCTAATATTTTATACGATTATCATACTTGGATATATATAAGATAAATGATTTACAGATTGAGTCGCCCTTACTTAATGTGTTTTATCTAAACTAAACATCGCTCTTATCTCCGATAAATATCGTCGGACATTGCTATATGAAGACTTTATATTAACTGAAGGATTGAGTGCTCAGTGACGTTATTTTGTATTTCACGGTGAAATGAAGTATATTTGGTTGTATTATAATGGGAGAGACCAGAAATGAACCATATCACATACCAATGGTCGCTTGTCTACAGACTTTCTTATATCATTGATGAACCCCAATAAAAGTGTATTTTACCAATATCTCACTCTGAAATTTTGGAAAAATCGATAATGTAACTTGCAAATTAAAACTATTAAATTCCATTCATTTTACAAACATCCACGCATTATGTAGGTTATCTACGGTCACGAATCTATTTCTTCGAAATTTTTATCAAAATTAATAACTAACCCAGTAAAAGAACATGGAACGCTGAGTGAGTGTATGATCCATTTTAAAGTTGATATAAAATATATTAATAAAGCACGTTTGGCTGAGTGCAAGGTATTTTGATATTTTTATTCGTCTATTTATAAACCATCCCCTGGCCTAACCAACCATATAGAAATAAAAAAAAATGACAAAAACTGCGAGCGATTCACCATATGACTGATCTGCCTATAGGACTCGACTATCTATCTATATCGAATATAAGAAACGTCCAATTGTGATGATATTATCCAGATTATTCCGCTATGCAGACAACTATCGATTGTCAACCTAGGCGACATCGCTTTCTTTCCTAAGTAGTTAAACTAGACTTGCCATCAAATGTTATCACATTATCAGGCATTCTATATAAATCATCATTTATAGAACAAGAGACCAATTTATGGACACGAAATGTCATATAACAATATTCCCAAGAATTATAAACAAGTAGCAAATTTTGGGGCGAAATTTCGGACGCTGTTTGCCTCATAGAGAATTAAAAAAAAAATAAAGATCTAGCGGTAACTCTCCGCATCTATATGTATTATAGAAACTCATTCATATTATTCAATGTATCATTAACTAGTGGAGTGTACAACCAGCACTCTGTCTTTCGCGAAGGTTAAATAGTTAACAATGTATGCTTAAATATGTGATACAACAATTTTAATTAGGTAAAGAATGTGAGAAATATTCTACGCAGATGCAAAGTAAAAATCCTGCACCGAAAAAAAATTCTTCCTTCAAGGCCGGCAAGCGCTGGACTCAAGCAATATCGGGGGAAAATCGCATGAAAAATCGTTGTATGAGCATCATCAATATGCTCCTGCGGTGTGTTATATAATACTCAATCGATTTCTGAAAATTATACCGATTTATCGTTTTCTATTTACACAAAAAAAAACTAGAAAAAATGAACGTTGTTCATTATCGACAAAGACTTGTTCGTCTTCAAAATCAGTCATAATTGTGACGACACAAATTTGTTCATAATGATTCAATAACACCTGATGTTTCACCTCGATATTGATTGTTATCCAATAATCGGTCAAATAAATATCCGTTATCACCTCACAATACACATAAACGGTACCTGATTTACATAATGAATAAAGTGCTTAAGCATGTGGATAACAAAAATTGAATTTTGATTCGTGCAACCTACATTCTATTGTTTCCTAGTGGATGAGGAATTCCTCTAAAGAAAAAGGGAATTTTGCTGTTTTTATGGGAGAGAATTTTCACTTTGCACTTGCGAGCATAGTATTACTAATACCTTTACGTTTTTATATTGAGTTTAATGCATATTTATGCGCGTATTATAAATGTTAAAAGTCATTGTTCTGTTGAAGATTGAACAACATAACTAACGATTCAACATTCTTGCTTTCTCTTAACAGTTATCGATCCGTGCGATAAAAACCCAGTTACGCTAAAACCGTAAATAAACATTAAAACGTACAAATACCTGCTAAAACTGTCAAAAACCATTAAAACGCCAACAATACATGCGAAAACCAATAAAAAATTACTCATCAACACCACACGGTCAAAACAGTATAATTCGTTTACTGACCAAACTCTTAAATTAGCATTTCATCGAAAAATAGCGGTCCCAAACTTGAACCATATATACATAAAAAACAATGAAAATGTAAAAACTTAGTCTCATAAATATATCAATTTTTAATGATTATTCTTTTCTTTATACCGGAACACCCGAATTGGGGTCTTAGAATCCGTTTACTGGGCAAGCTGCAAAAACTAAAAAACAAATTAGTATTATAGCAGAGAATAAGTAACCCACAGTAATACATAAGTATTTGCAGTGTCTTAATTCAATTCAGTGTCTTAATACGCCTCATTGACCCTTTGAGGACCGTCTGTTGTACTGTGCCGACTCTTCAATAGCGGGGCCAAACTGAACACTTATAGAAACAGTTTTACCACGCTTTAGGGGCACGTGTGCACCCCTGGTTAAGAATTCCGCTCCACTTTCTCCCATGCAAAATTACTCGCCACCTTTACACACGACCATTTATTTCCACGCCAAAATAGCCGACTAATCCGTTTACTGACCAAACTGCTAAAACCAAGTCAATCCATCGATTCTAATTCAATTTCATTTAGAAAAAGTTGAGAAACAGGATTTTCCGTTCAAGTTTTTGCCGAGTTCAACAAAATTTTGTCTCGTTAGCGGCAGAGTAATTTGATTACGGGAAACCGCGCATGTTAACGGTCGCTTACAGAGCCTGTCATAGTTTGTGTAGAAAAGGTAAGGTGTCTTAAGAAGCGAAATCCTAAAAAATGTGACGGCAATTTAAGAAGGCAATATAAAAAAAATTGCAAGGTCAATCTCACACACTGAAAAATAACTAAGATTCATTTTTGAGCAAAGGTACAGGCACTCACTGAGAAGTACATGAGACTCATCTCTGCGCAAAGTTACAGGTACTCACTCAGAAGTAAAGGAGACTCATCTCTGATCAAAGTTACAGACAATCACTCGGAAGTAAATGAGACTTATCTCTGAATGGGGTTGCGTGAGACCGCTGAGAGATACTTGGACTATAAAAATGGTCTATTTTGTGCCATCAAATAGTAAATATGCCTAATCAAAGCAGTTCAAGAATTTTGCTGGCCGAGGTCAGATTTCCTCAGATAAACATATTTCGAAATTGGAACGCTACTGAAATATATTTGTGTCCGTGTGAAGCGAGACTTTTGAATCACTTGAAGAATAGGAAATATATCCTTACACGTATTCTCCTCAAGAGTTTTTATAAACAACAAGTTTTTGAAAACAAGAACTTAATAACTAACATATGCTAGTCATTTCCATATTTTTTCTTCAAGTTAAAAAAATTGTTCAAAACAATTCATGATTGAAAAGTTTGTCATAATTAAAACGTTCAACGTCAATCTACGTTCAAGTAGTTTCTCCCCGGAGGTTCGCGTTGTTAAGCTATATTGATTGGTGGGAGGAATAGAGAGAGAGAAGAGGGGCGTGGTTTTGTATAAAGAAATAGAGAGAGAAGAGTGATTAAAATTACCCGGAAATTAAAACCGTTTTAATAAGGGAAATTTTCTCTACAAATGTCAAAGATCAAGTTGGAATAGATCTAAGTTTATTCTTAGACTACAAGTTTTAGCTTTCAATAGAGCGATGGGATAAACTCACTAGAACTATAAGTCTAGGAAATCTGTAACACAAGATGTGTTCTAAGTGATTCAATAGTCTTGCTTCAAAATAAAACAAATGTATTTCTGTAACGTTCCGTCCGACGAAGGTCAGGCATCTTCAGACAACATATTTCAATTATGACGAATGTTACAGGAATATAAATGTGTTATTATGCAGCAAGCTTCCTAAATCTTTGGATAAAATTATTATGCTTTTATTTATTCTTTTATTAGTATTCTATATGGACGTTTTCAATGTCCAAGATAAACTTAATTTCTGCGATTGAATAAGAAGGCCCTGTATAGGAATTCTATATGATGTCTTCAACATTAATTGCTTCATTAATGTCTTCAACATTAATTGTCCCACTACTATAAAAATCAAGGTAATATTCGTCTATTTTCAATTTTTGCAAATATAATTCCAAAAATCAAGGCTAATATTAAAAACTTTTTACTATAAAACTCGAGATATTTCTCGCATTTTTAAAAGTGATCCAAAAATCAAGTTCAGCATAGAACCCTTGTGCCAATATAAAATTGAGCCAGCACTTAACTTTCAACCAAGTCAGATTGGATTATCCAGCCTTTCAATAAATCCGTCGTTCAATTCCCAAATGGCAATCTAGTTAACTATCAATATCGATTAGCAGTGACTTGTTTGCCTCAAACGTTGACTTTAAAATTAGCTGCAGTTTATATGAGAAAAACGAGCTAATGGTCGCAGAATGAAAAGTCCGTTATTGGAAATTATCATGGCCGAGGCGCTGGTATTGTTTCTTTTATCCAGAGCAAGGCTGAAAACAGAAACGGTTCTGATAGAACAGTTGGAAGTCACCCCTGGTACGCTGATGTAGCTATATGTATTCAATTTGTTCTGCAAAAATAATAACTCGAAAGGAATTCGATTTTTACGCCTTCGTGCAAAACAAACCAACCCCGAATTGACATTTGCTAATATTAAACCCCAAGGGAAGACAATTCAAGATTACAATATTGACTTGCAACCTGTGACATACTCACAAAAACCGTTCTTTATTCAACGTACTTCACGCCTTTCGCTCTCAAAAAGACGCTGCAGAAGCATGTAAGGATCGAAATACTTCCATGTTGTCATTGCCTACCGAATTTATTACGCCCTGGTGGGCGTGGGATCTGAATCCGGAATCTTAACCAGCGATGCCATCATGGTTAAGGTTAACTCCTCAGCTACTGGGCCACCGTGCCCAAAATTTAATAAAATCTCTTCCGATATATTGGTATTATAGAGTTCCCAGGCTGACAAAATTAATGACAAACTAATAGCAAACGTAATAATGTTTATTGGCGAGGCCTCAACGATCAATGTATCGCATCGATGTTACGAAAGCTTAAACGAAATGTAACGAAAAACTCATTTATTCTAGTCGATATGGAGTAGTTTTGGCTGTCAGTTACACTAACGTGAGCGCTAACGCCCCGACACTGGTTGATTAATTGTGACAATTGCAATATTACTAACCCAAAACCTTTTCCTATAGTTCACGTTGCTCGAATTTTATTCTAAAACACTTACATGTCATTTCACGACCTGGCTTGAAACAAAGTTGTACAAAAAATTTGAGTTACTTGTCTGCAGACGCTTAGCAGTTTATCTACATTTATCTCCAATATTTACTGAGCTAACTTATATCCCGCGTGGCAGTCGCCGAGACGATATTTGCTCTATAATAAGAACGGTTATTGTGGGCAGTACCGTTAAAAATATCTGAAAATTTACTACAGTTTCACACGAACTGTTTGCGATGTTTGTAAGTACTAAACCATGCACTCATAATAGATTGTAAAAAATTGGAACAGCCTGAACTAGACATTTTAGACGCCCCACGCTCTTGAAAAAGGTTGTCAAAATTTTATACACAACCCCACACAAAATTCATCTATATTTTTGAACTTTATTTAAAAGATCTAAACTGTTGATTGCTGAAATAATATTGATGTTTCCCCGGTTCAAAAATTTCAGTCATGTTAAATCCCACACTATATTAGCGAATGGGAATACTAAATGTGCAAAAAAAAAGATTCCGTGAAGGCGGCCCTTGCAAAACACCCACCCTGGGTCAATGCATGTGAATGAACTACAATTACATGGTCAATTTCACCTTGTCACATCGAGTATAAATGAAACACATGATGAGATATACAACCATGGGGTTTAGCCATGCAGTCTAAAATCTGAATTTTAAAATTCGGTTTTAGATAAAAGCGGTTCATCTTATCTTCCGCAGGAAGTCGATTAAAATAGTCTATTGTATTGTTATCTAACAATGCAAAGAAAGATGGCTTGAGCACAGATAACCGAATCATCATAACGTAGTTAATAATTGTTAACTGGGCCTGGTTTATTATTATGAAATATGGAGTCGCCCTAAGTGTTCTGTACATCGCTCACAACTAGGATCTATACAAGCATACGCTGCTGTAGGCCTGTGGTTCCGCCTAATACAGCCCGTGAGTTACGCAAATTTACATTCGAATCCGAGAGTCTATATATATATATTGTTCAAACATAATCAAATACATATCAGTCTACTATTATTAGGTAGAGAATTCCGAACGGAGAAGATCCCGATCCTACCAATATGTCAGTATCTCGTCACATATCCGTGAATGCATGTACTTAGCCTTGTTCACAGCTAAAGTATATAAAACGCCGAATATAAACATGAAATAAGTTAAATTAGTAACTAGTGACGGACCGAAAGTTGTGTAAAAATTACAGCTCAGCCATTAAATCTTTATAGTTTGTTTGTTTTATTGTCCATGAAATTTAATATTGTTGAACTTAAATGACTTCAAGGCGACCACTAATGATATTGAACCCGAATGATCTCTGAAAATTACTGTTATAAATGCAAAACTAATTAACTGAAATTTAGAAGTAAATTTGCATGTTCTAACTGTTCCAAATTAGTTGCACTACAAACTCTTACTTGGCTTTAATTTTTTGAACGACCAGCTTCGGACATTAAAATGCAATTTTCACCTCTCCGACATAAATATATATGCCCGTGATAAGACTATTAATCAAGGAGTTCAAATCAGGTTTGTACGTCGACTGTGAATACTAACGACCATTATTGGGAGGGGAAAGTACCTCACCTTAAAACAGCGAATTTAAAAGATCGGACACGAAACAGACTGGGCATATTGTCGACGATATTTCACTTAAACCTTTGCTGTTTTATTTTAATTCACGAAATTGTTTACACGATAATTTTATCTTCCCTGGGGAGGAAAACGAGATGTCCAGTTTCTAAGTCTAAAGTCCCCTTCCTACAAATTTATATAAAATTTAGCTTTGTAATCCAATTGACCTCCAACGTTCCGGGCCTCGTCTCAACCTAGACGTCCACTACCTTTGGGAATTAATATATTATTTACAGCATAAATTTTCCACTCTTTTTAAGCCAATAAAAACGCTGATTCACGGAAAAACTGGTAATAAAAACACAAAAATCTTTGACCTTAGAAGATGGTTTTCTTGGACGACTAAAAATTTGAAACGCGCTGCGAATATACTGTATATTTACTGAGTTTGAAGAAGAAAAAATTATTTTCAAAAACTACATAGGGTAAGCTTATAATACTGTCACAGTCATTTCATTTCAACATGAAGCCATGGAAAGCTTTATTCTAACATTTTAGCTATGCGTTGAGGACTGGCTAACCAAAGTATTCGTATTCAATATCTTAATACTGCAGTCACACCTATTTCGGTACTTCCTAAGTATGTGAACCAAGATGGCGGACACCGGAACGTAGTATGCGTAACAGGTTAGGGTTAAGCCATAATTTTAGGTACAAATACTACGGGAGTCACTTGGCTAGTCCCCGAACTCGTAATAGAACTGGAAGAAAATTATGGCCCAATCCTAATCTGGTACACATACTACGTTCCGGTGTCCGCCGTCTTGGTTCACATACTTCGGAAGTACCCTTATTTCAGCCCAAAGACATTGGAATTCGCACGTATGATTGGTTAGCCAAGATAGTTCAATTTCCTATGCAATCGGTGAAGCGAATTTCGCCATTTTGTGGTATTTGACTGTCGTCAAGACATATCCAGCAATAACAATACGCTCAGCTTCGGAAATCTTACCAGCACTTGACCAGGTGCTCGAACCACTCGACCATATCGTTTGTTATTCTGACGTACACAATGGGAGATAATTATGGAAACGAATGCGGGTTTGTTGACCTTAACTTGACTGAAATAGCTGAGGCCACGATGCCGGGTAGAAGATATAAAATAAAATTAAAACGACGCAAACTGTTAGGGATTAATTACGACTTTGAAAATAATTATATTACAAAACATTCAAACTACTACAGCGTTCCGAGATTATCCCGAGCCGGGAATCATCTGAATCAATACAGATTCTTTTTGGATGGCAATAATTCCGATCCTTCTGGCCGCTAAATGTGCAATCAATTGGGTAGGCAATGACGTAATATATGACTTTTGTCCTGAACAAGGCTCTGCCCAAGCAGTCACTGTTGGAGCGGGATATCCTTCCCGTTCGGCATTGTCTATCCCAGTGGTCGGCAACCTTTTTCCAGTGCCGGACCGGTGAAGTCTGACCAAAATTTTGGCGGACCACCTTTATACAAATTACAGACGAAGTAATCTAATGTAATAAATTATATGCGTTAGAAAATTTATGTTGTCAATACATTTGAAAACAGACATGATACTATTCACGTAACGTATTTCTTGCTTTCGCCTTAATTCGATATTTCGTTTTTGTAGTTGTCAATTTCGAAAACCCGACCTCACATAATAGTAACAATGCTATTAGGGCATTGTACATTTTTTTGTGTCACCTTTCCGCGGACTGGCGATGGGCCGCGGGCCGATGGTTCCCGACCACTGGTCTATCCAATTCATTACATCCTGGATGAGGTGGTGGACTTGGGATTTGAGATCTATATGCTGGACATGGATATAAAAGTCTTACGAAGACGATGGACAATTCTATATGTACACAACATGTGCTCTGGTTCTTCTGTTGTACAAGGATCTCAATGGCAATGTTGGTTTTGCAGGTTCTCAGTGGGCGATGTAGTTTTAGCAAATGGATTTTAAAGAACTTGGGGTTTATGTTAGATTTGGGCGATGAAACTAATTGTGGAAGGTTGGAACTCGAATAACCATGGTTTTGTATAAAATAAAGTGTCCCTAACTATTGCACCTTTCTATCTGTCTTTGTGTTAGTGGGTCCGTATGCACTGACTGCAAGGATACTGTATCAAGATTTGAGCCGGTCATTATTAGGGTATGCCATTTTTCCCATCCTGTCTCAAACATGCTTCGTGTTATTTTTTATTCAACTGATTGGAGTGTTTGGTTGTATTAAGAACTTTCCAACAGTTGGACATACATTTGGTTAAATGTGTTAGGCTTCATTTGTGAAAATTGGATTTATATAAAGACACTCAAGATCTGCTCATCAGACCTCCCAACAGTTATATTGAGTGGTTCAAATATCTTGCTTCACACTTTCACAAATTTTATTCTGTAAAGTTTTCATTTGACTGAAGTCAGATCATTATGATAAACGGCTTGCCTGAGCATGTCTAATTTCGATCAGATAAAACATTGTTCAAAAATCCATTTATCATTGGATAGGCCTCAAAGACAAAATAATTACAAAAATTGAATGCCAAATGTTAGATTCTGCCAAAATCGCGTAAAAACACTAAAAACCTCAAAAAATCAGCCAGTATTACGATTAGGATTCAAAAGATTAAATTGCAGCTTTAAATTGGTGGTTTGTGTTACAAGTTGGTGTCGAAACTAAAGCCAAGCGGATGAAACAGTATTATGTGGTAACAAAAAGGAATAAACAAGCTACACTATTACGTCACACTCCAGAATGATTCAAATTCTATATATGTCGTTATCAGATACAGAATAACATTCAACGTGAAGAAACAAATATCAAGCGTGGCATAAAATTAATCCGTTATCAATATCTATGGACTGAGCTTGGCCATATTTGAAACTTTACAAATAACAACTAAGTAATATTCCAACACTTCAGTGCGAATCGTTATCGGTACCCACGCCTTGATAATTCAGCGTTGTAGAATTTACATAAAAATACATCTCAACAATTCTCATCACAATATATTTACTTTGCTAATCCCCCCCATCGCCACCCGGCCCTAAAAAATGTTAAAACGACCCCTCTTCAACGCGTAAACAATAACTACTATTTCAGTGTTCCCATACGAAAAAGAGGGTTTTGATACCAGTGGCTACACACTGGGAATTAGGAAAAATTGAACAAATTGTTTAACTATTTTTGCAAATGATATATTATTTATATACTCACTTAATCGTTAAATAATTTTAATTTCTGATTTTACGAAAGATAATAATATTATTTTTAAAATAGGGAACACTAATTTAATACAATTTTCACCCATTATGAATCAGCTTTTTATGCTATGACTAAACGACATCAGGGATTAACTAGGATTTCCTTCGCGCCAAATTGTGGCTACTGTGTCTATGACGTCATAATGTAATGAAGTGGACGATGACAACCGGACAATGGACAATTTATTTGCAGACGAACAGAAGGCGACAAGCTCGTAAATTTCGTCACCTATTAGTTATTATATGCATATCTACTTATAATTGTTGGCAAATAGTAAAGTGTGGCAAAACGTTCAAAATATTTAACATTCGAATTTTAAGTGTCAAAATATATTTAACTAAGTTGACACATTTATACTTATCTGATATGTAAAACAAGTTATTCGGGCACTAAATTTTAAAAAGCTATCTCTTGTGTGATATGAGTAAGATGGGCATAAGCAAACCAGCTGGGTAAAGAACTAGAGCGAGTTTTCAGCTTTTTCGGTGCATTTAATAACACACAAGTTGGCATGCATAAGGAGTCTTGAATAGGAATGTCTGCGAGACTAACGACGTTATATATAGTACAGTATGGTCAAAATTAAAAAACCAACCAATTCTAGATGCATAAAATTTGAGAATGAAACAAAATGCGATTTGCAAGTACCAAAGCTTGTTCAGGAATTTGTTATTTCAGAGTGAAGATTTATTTAGAAAGTAATTGTGCCCCTGATTCGGGTCAAAATGTCTGTTAATCTTGAAACTGGTGTCACGATTTTGCAATGAAAACAGATTATTACTTGCAAGGAACGAGTTTTACAATAAATAACTCGGAATAAATTTCAAAGAGTAATTGCACGTGAACTGGAATCAAAATATTTGTGTAATCTTGAATTTCAAATCCTTTGGAGTCGTGTAGGGATTTTCTCCTTATTCCGCAACCTGGTCCTATCTCGGGAATGTGCAAACGTGTATATATTTTAATATAAAAACGACAAGGCAGTTTAAACAAGATCGGTGTTTATTCTGAACGTTTAGCCGATGATATAATTGAAATGTAGTACATGCAGGGGTCAGGGTGATATTCATTACTGTCTTATCCATTATTTTTACACCCTTTGACCCCCACAAATATGACGTCATAATGAATCAGAGCATGATGGGGGATAAATACATACATAGGGATTAAAGGCTTAGTATCCATCCGTATGAGTAATGTGGGTTCAGTCGGAATGGGATTAACAAAAATGACAATGAGATTCCAAACTTGTGAAAAAACAACAAAATTGGCGGCAAATTTAAATATATTTCTCAACAAATTGGATTCAAGTACTATTAAGATTAATTATGATGTCACAGACAGATCAGTTTCCCGCGCTTGAGTGTTTGTTCTGACAACGCGATGTTGTGTCGTCCATGTCTGGCAGTTTTTTGTTTTTTTCAAAAATAAAAGAAGAGAAAAATTTTGATGAGAAAATCGAATTAAGCTGATAAAAATATTGAAAACATTTTTAAAGAATTAGTTTATTGATCGTATTTGCGTAAAATTAAAAAAAAAAAGGCTTGAAATAAGTGATGCAATACAAAAGAGCAATGCTCAAATATATGTTCATAAAGTTCAAAGTTCAAATGTTAACATTATGCCGGAACACAGCAAAATGTTAGGGAAAATATCGTAAGACTCAAGAAAATTCGATGTTCGGTAACGTAAACTAAGCGACGCAAAATACACCATAGCTGATCTAGAACATACAGTTGGAAAATTACATCCGATACAGCGCTATCATTAGTCGTGACAACACACTATCAGAATATCGCTGGGTCAAACAATAATTTGAATAATAGCATATTAGATTGTTACCTCATTCACATAAAATACAAAATTGCAACTGTTGGCAGAATTCCAATTGAGCAAGGTTAGTTAGTAGACCGCTGAACCCTCTTGAATTCGAAATATTCGTATTTACATATTCAGATAATATTGAACATATTTAAAATAGCTAAGTGCAAGGATCACAAAAACCTCAACAAAATTCTAATTGCATTTTTAATGACACTTTTTCATGCTTGTCACCCTGACCCTTGGAGTTGTCTCTGCTAGGTGAAGAGCTACTTTATATTTGATTGACCGGGATCTTTCAGGTCGAGTAATTGTCTAATTGGAAATTTGAATCGGATGTTTTAAATTGGCGATATCGAAATAGCCAAATTTAACTCTGTAACCACCAAGCTAACCCAAAATACTTTGGGAAATCTTCAACATAACATCTACTTATGCTAATGAGCCCACCACCGTAGGCTCGGATACTCGAGTGTTTATACAGTAAATCATGAGACAATATTCAACTCGCCCTCTCATCCGATATCGAGAACCCTTGAGTGAAATTTATTGCGCTATGAAACGATATTAACCCTTTAGTAACATATCGCAATATATCTGTATTTTCCCTTAAGATTTAAATTACCTTGAGCGGAAAAATATCTGAACAAAACGATTCAAATAAAATATTCAATTATTATCTCAGGATAAGACAACTAGAACCCGCCAGTGAAATTTATTGCATATGACTCCTTTGGTGGCATTTCACAATATATTGTATGGTATTTGTACTTCGAATCAGATTAACATCTATTTACTAGCAGTAGGAAATCGGCAAAAAATTAACCAAATAAGATATTTAATTATTGGATTATTATTCTATTTGAATACCGACCACCATTGTATGCTGTGCTCCCGTCATGGCTGTGACGTCATAGTTTGACTTGGTTTCATCGGAATGTTATTTTAAAACTGTCGGAAGCAGGAATTCTTAATACTCCCCGACCAGGGTCGATTGTAATTTTCCTCAACTCCAAAGCCCTTTTTTTCGATTCGCGTAAAAGGCAACATTGTCTCACTCAGATAATTCGATAAGAACTAGAAGGATTACGTCACTTTATTTGATAGAAAACAAGAAGAGGAGTGACCGCATGGATTAATCCATGTACCGTACAGACTTAAGTAGTCATGTTTTTCGATTTTTTGTTTACTTTATTTACCAAAGTGCACTAGGACATGACTCTAAATAACCACTAAACGAGTCGCACCCAAGGTAACATGGAAAAACAATTTGGGAAAAGTCGAACATAATCTGAGTCAATTAACATCGTCCGCCATTTTTTTTCTAATTTTCTAACGAATAAATGCATAACAGCCAAACAATTATTTAAACGAATCAGAATTAATAAACATAGTAGTCGCGGATGGTACATAGTAAAGGATTTGGATTGTGGCCCGTCAGGATATCTGAGGCCCAATTCGAGAAAATTCTGATTTAATCGCTCAACATTCGTTTTGAATTATTCAACGAAAAAACGTTGTAGAAAAGAACTTGCTCAAGTTTGGAAGCAAAATTCCTACCGAGTCGTTTTTGGGGATGAATTTTGATTTGTATTTACTATTACTAATATTATACATTTCTTTATTACTTTTATAATACCTGTAATTGTACACATTATAAATTACATGAACTGTACAAAAGCGGAAGTACGACTTGTCCATAACGACACTAGCTAGCGAACTAATAAAGATTGAATAAATAAAAAAAAAATTATGCATAGTGCATAAAGAGTTCCAAAATAGGCGAAGAGGGGAATTCAACAAAATAGATCGAGAATCACTGATTAGCCCAATTCAGAAGTTGGAGAAGTAATTTTAATAAACATCATCAGAGAATACGATCGTGCTTTATCAGATATCGGTGAGTCTGTCAATATTGGCGGAGAATTATGCCAGGCGTGTGGCATTATAAATAAGAATATTTTGAAGTGGTTGGAGTCATTAAAACTTTCCGGATGCTTTTAATCCGTCAGGTGGTGTTAGATTAATGGATTAATTGAAAAGCAAATTGTCAAACTGTGCGGGATTTAAAGAAGATGTGTTGTTGATAACTAATGTTTGAAGTTACTTTCGTTATTCGGCGAAAACTTTAGTTATGAATACCTTATCAGCTTACTTATCTGAAAATGATTAAATTCACCTCGAAGAGGGCGAAGCCGATAAGACGGATTATCACATGGCGAAACACGGTCCATCGACCAATGAAGTCACTGTGAATGTAAACAACGCTGAACGCTGTGAATGTAATCAACGGTATAGAACGTGGCATTCAAAAATATTTTTGCACACATACTCCTCTCATTCAGCACGCGCTTTCTATTTTGAATTCCACATTAATATATTTCGATTCAAACGAGATTTTACTTCAATATTAAATAAAAGATGTTTAACGAGGAAAAATAATCCAAACCCAACCGCTCCGTCGCCAATCATTTATGACATCATAAAACAGTATATTTGATATTCCCTAACTATATAGGCAGAAGCTTATTCTCAACAAATACTATTATTAAAGAACAATGCATTTTACTAGTCTGTATTATGACCACAAAATAGAGTTTGGCGCCAAGGTTAGTTTACTTGTCGTAAAATTTTATTTGGTTTGGATTGAGCAGACAATGTTCCTGCCAAAACTTAACCACGTGACTAAACAAAGTACATTCCAGAATAAATAGAAATGATCCAAGTTCAAACAAGATATTCGGGATAAATATTATTGTCAAACTCGTTTATTAATGTTCTTCATAAATCGAGTACATTGCAGATTTCTATTTTATACTAGAAATTTTATTTATTTCAGTTTATTCTAGTGAAATTTCGTAATAAAATACACGTTTCCTTCCCGCTCCGAACATATCCCTGAACAAGTAAAGACGCTGTTGGCTATGTTTACCTATGCATTGCCCATGGCTCCGATTTAAAGACATCACGGGACTTTCACGCTAAAACTTTATGAGCTAACAGGTGACTTAAAGCATAATATTTGTAGCCAAATCATAATTTATGATGATAATATTTTCTGGATTATGATAGGTGTAAGGCTTGAGGCAAATAGGAAAAACAAGCTTTTGAAAGTCTTATTAATGCTGTTAATGGCGGTCTGTAGATGAGGTTTTTTCTCAAAAGACGCTGAATTACATACATATTACATTCTTAATAAGCAACGCCCAAAGGTGCACCCGCGAAGCCGCCAGAGCCAATAACCTAAATATTTATTCAAACTATGGACCAGCGATGATGATTTGCCAATGTCCACTTATTAACTAAGCTCGTTCAGGACATGACCACACAGATCTTAAAATAATTCCGCGCTGCGCTGGATTCCGCTTCTTGGTTAGAATCAGGAGTGAATGTATTTACAGCGTCGTCCACCGCCATTTAAATGGCGTTCTATTGGATTGGAGTGTCAGTTTAAAAATTTGTTTAACTTTGTCGCTATAAAAAGCATGTACAGTCTATTCAACGTAGTTCATGAAAAGAAACTATTATATGGGGGGAATGTTATACCGTTTTGTAAACATGTAATCGGAGCAAAATAATTCGCAGACTATTGATAGCAGGAAACGGTAAACGCTACTCGACTATACATTCTGAACAGAGAAATGCGAACCCATCAAATAAAGAACGGGTCTACCATATTAATTCTATGGGGCAGGGGTGTTGGAAATGTTTGTTTTAGAATACACCATGATTGTTTAAAGTGCTATTTACGCTCAAGGGGACTCAAAAACAACATAAATTTTTTAATTAATTCTACAAAAATGAAGAAAATATTTTCAACACATGAACTGTCTATGTATATTTATACCCAAATCATTGCACAAAAGTTATGTCCTCACTAAAATAAATGACCTGATTCCTTTTTTTTGGTTAGGTGGGTTATTTATCCTACAACAGTTGTTGGTCATTTTTGCGGGAAAGAATTTTAATTAAAAGAATTTAATTGAAATACACTTGAATAAACACCCGAAAGTATCAGAACGTCCTATCTATGATTGAACGTTGTTTTATATTATTCCTAAACTTCCGGCCTATGGTTAGCACACTAAACATCTGTTGGAGTTGCACGCAAAACAAACAAAAGATACAATTCCCTGCGTTATGCGAACTAAAAACAGACAAAAAACAAAGCATACAATAGAGAAAGGTCGGTTCTCATTTCAATGAAGTATATGGCCTTAAAAATCAAAGAGCCTTGATCGTACAAAAACTAAAGTATTATGACGAATTTATTCTATTTCGAAGATTGTCGGAATGATTCAATAGGGGGGATTTGTTTTGGTGTCATTCAAATGACATAGAGATATACTGGAACATCTGACAAAACGGAATTTGTTTGTATGAACAGCAATGCAAGGCTAGCTAGAAGCTATATTATACGGAAGCTGTAAATGGTGTGCTTCCACTTTCATATCTTTGACCGGACAATCGGAAGTTTTCTCACTTGTTCTTATTGAGTTTCCGTTTTTTTCCAGCATACATAAGACATGAATTACGATAGTCACTTTCAAAAAGCGTTGTTTCAATAGAATAAAATTAAACTAAATTCCTCGGATGTCCACAGTTCGGCCTGAATACACGAAAATAATATTGCATGGATGGAAGAATCGGGCGACATTCAAGCTTCACATTTTTCTATTTATTTTCCGTTTAACACCATACATGAGGCATAAATAGTCACTAACATAAGCCCATTGAATTAATAGAATCAATTCAAACTAAATATCTCAGACGCCCACAGTTGGTCAGTACATACAAACAAGAAGTCTCCTATGTCTCGCGTGGCTTGGTGATAAGTATGGCTTTGTTGCACAAATCTGAATTTATTATAAAGAACTGCAACCTAATACGTTTGAACAAATACGGAGAAACGTCCAATACACGGGGCAGACAATTATTCCCTCCCTAAAACAATTTTTCCGCCTCCAATTACCACGTATTATGATCTCACAACGGCTATTCCAAAATTGCAAACAAATAAAAGGCGGGAATATCTTGTTTGACACCAAATACCTTGAGAAGAGGCGGAGCAGTATCATGTAACAATGGTACACACTGTTACAAAACAATGTATGACACGACCTGTATTGTGACAAATTTCTCAAAACAAAATGTTTTATTATTCGCAAATAATCGAACTAATTACTAGAGAAATTCAACACAGTTGTGTAAATATCCGAACAAATTTAACAAAAATGTTTGCTTCGTTGAAACCGCAGATAAATGTTGTGGCTCGTTGTAAGAATTACCTGGTATATTCGACTCTGAGGTAACTAAAGGCCAATCATAGAGGAGAGGCCCAAAAAAAGTTAACAATTAATCCATTAATAAATTAATTTGATCAATCAGCGTCAAAACATCTACCCTGCAAAAACATCGCCATACAGCATCGCGCTATTTAGACTTGTGCCCAGACCACAACTCGTAAAATTCATTCCACATTTACATTTTTGTACGAACAGCGACATAGAATTTGAGACATGCTAGTGTGACAGGATTTTTTCTTGTGTTGTCTGCACATTTAAAAAATGAAAAGAAAAATCTGGGACACCAGTATACGACGGTTAGTAGGTATGTACGTACAATCCCAATGTCATTTGAATGCTTTGTTCCATAAAGGAATATTATTGGGCGGCCATATAGACAGCACATACCTACACATAGTCAGAAATAGCAAATTCTACTGGCTAATCGTCGGCCCAAGATAGCAGTAGCACATTTCTCTTACGACCCACCAATGGCCTAGCCATGTATAATTCAACTATAATTTACCGGTTGTACGGCTACAAAATAAAATTTCCGTATTTGGTGAATATCGGTGTTACAGACACTTGTAAAGATTTAAGTACAAGGGGCGGGACTTTGATTATGTCGTAACATTCTATCGCAATATTATGATATCAGAATACATTATGATGATATGTTTATTATGACGTCTAAATTGAAATTTAGTCATCTAGGCAAACACTGGTATCTGAGTTACAGCATCTATAAACGCGACAATAAAATGGAACAAAACATCTCTAAGCGGTATTTTTATACGGCCAAGCGATATACTATTCTTAAAACTATCATCGTCCTTGCGTTGTTTACCTAGCCTATTTCTTCGTTAGAAAACATAACTGTAAAGTAACCAATATAATCAAGAGACGGCCGTTTCCTCAATAATTTTAATGTATTCTTAGGACGATTGATATTAAATATAAATACCGATTAAACTGATTTGATAACCAATACGGCCAAACCCGGTTCCCGGGTTGTTTACCTGACCTATTTTAACGCTAGAAAATATCAGAAAATTTTAACGCATCCTAGGGACATTGTTTAATTAATCTTACATCAAAACTACGATTATTTATTAATTCAAAGAAGTAGCCGGCAGTATATGAGTTTTGGGACAGCCCATGTCCCGATGCCAGATCCTGATTGGAATTATTCGAACTAGGAAAGCGTCAATGAAATAAAACATCACTGAGAGGAATTCTTATTAGGTCAAGCGAGGCACATACGGCTCTCAAACGGTCATCGTCCCTTGGATTGTTTGCACGACCTATTTTAACGTTGCAAAAAACAACTGGACGGCAATGTAACTAATTTACCTCACATGGAACTCGTTTACTCAATAGTTTTAAAGCATCCTTGAAATGATCTCAAATTAATCCTAAATCTTAAATTTATTCTCAATCTCGCGTCTAAATATTGATTTAAATATATTTTTTTTAAAGTAATTCAAGGAACAAAAGGTGGCCAACAGTATATGAGCCTCTTATATAGCAAGGGTTGTCAAACGGTAGGGCGCTTCCCACGAGGGAGGCGTAGACAATTTTTGAGGGGCGTCAAGCAAATTAAAAATATTTGTTAGATTTGATCTTGCCCGCCTTATTCTGGGTATTTACATTTCTTTATTTGAGGTATTTAAATTCCATCTACGTATTTTCAACGTGTTTTTTTGAATAAAACATAATTTTCGCCTTATCATCTGTTATTTGTAGCTTATTGTTCGCTAGTTATTTTTGAGGTGGGGTGCAAGACTTGGCAAATTCTAAAAAGAGGGCGCTTTGCGACTTTGCGTTATGTGACTTTGTCAAAGCTCTGTGTTTAGGATAAACCGTCTATGAGTCGAAACCGGTGACATCAAAGTGTGACTGAAAAGATATTACCTGAATAGGAAGCGTTGTGTTGGACATGTTGGTTCGAGACTTTCCGACATGTTGGTAAATAGAGTAATGCACAGTAAAAGATAAGAGAAGTCGCTATAAAGTTTGTTTACATCGTGTTTATAGAATAATATCTAAGCACGTCTAACATAGAATAAGCCCTATTAAGAAATTAACAAAAGTGAATCAAATCAGTTTACGAATAACAAGCTGAAATCTTTGATCGATGCGTTGCGTAATGCTTCAAATCGCGCCTCACTTCCTGGCGAGCAATTCATCATGGTAATTCCTATGTAGTTTCAGTAGCTCCTACTTTAAAAGACTTTGGTAATTTTGGTCAGAAAAGAGTCTTTCTGAACTTCTGTGTGAATGCGCGTGACTTTTCATTCAGCAAATTTTATCATGACAGTGTCACTGATGACCGTTCATTTCATAGCAGAAGCACTCACTAATACTAAGACTTTCTGGAAAACTTTGCACTTGGGCTGAGTTGCATTGGCTGAACAGTATACGAGTGATTTCTGCGGTTTGGACAGACTCAATTTTTAAGGACAAGTCCACATATACAAATCTGGTTACCTACAGTGATAACTTACACCAGTTACGGTGTGAACAAAACCCATGGTTATGATCGAATCGAATTGGACTTAACCCAACAACAACCCAGGCCAAATTCGAATACTCAACTCAGGCCTGACTAGGATAAAAAAAAACTATCTTTTTTACACGCGGCCAAAACATGTTTGGTAAATGAAAACTGATGGAGTAATTAACATTCCTCATAAAACAAACGATTCAATCGGTAAATAATATGGGAAGGGCGTGACCAACCTATTAATCTGTCTTGAAGCAGATGGCAGGAAAACCACTAAAACAATATATCGGGTAAAACCCATAAATTTCGGTTAAATCAAAGGAAACAAGATTGATATTAATTGTATTCGCCATTCATATAGCTGTAGAAAACAGCTTGCTCAGAAGCACAGCCGAAAAAAAATGAAAAATTCATCGGCTTCAGCGGGCGAGATGACGTGGTGTTTGATTGCCCACGATGACGTAGGATATTAATAGTACTTCGCAGGTTCAGAGCAATAGTAACTACCTAATTTGGCGATTGGGGAAGATATATGAAACCAAAAATATTTAGACCCATCCATGGGCGAGTCAAACTTTTCTGCTGCCGGGGCGAGTTTCTAATAATGATGCCCCTTATATCAACTTCAGAAATAATTCAGGTAACAAACAAATTATAGATGTTGTTATACATAAGAATGAATAAATTAAAGGTTAAGTAAAAAGGAAATGTTTGTATTATTACAGTTACAGATGACATAGCTGGCTAGAGGGAGTCAGTCGTCGATTCAACGCTATGCCCGCCACACCATATGGACGTTATAGATTTTACAGGATAAAATAAACTGAAAATCTCTTAGCTCATCCAAAAGCCCTATTATAAACCCAGATATTGGCTACTTTGGAAATTGAAATTATGAAATCACGATTACCCAAGTAGAGCAACAAAACATCGCTTTATCGAATTTCCCCGAAGAATTGGAAAATGGCAGCATTTCAGTATATTAGTATGTCAGTATAATGCCTCTGTTTGACAAAGGATATACATTGATAGAGGAAACACAAATGTAACAGAGAAATAATACTGAAAAGATTTATGGCTCAGATGCTTACGTTGGTCTAACCAAAAAAAAAACGTTGGCAAATAATAAAGCAATAAATTATGGTTACTTGATCCGGTGAAATTGCGCCATACTGGGATCATATTTGAATTGCGGTCGATAATCGTTATAGGAGTTATTAGGTAATTTGCTTTGCTATAATGAGTATGCCCTCACCAAGGACAAATTTGAACAATTAAGGGTCTAAAAACCTCTCATATTATTTGGTGCCACTCAAATTACACCCCGTTTAAATAAAACTCGTTATATCGAAATTCCATACAGCATCATTTCAGTAGCGACACATTGTCGTCGCCACCTAATTAGCCATCCCCAACTTGAAAAAATAAAATTCTGGGCAATGTATGGCAACGAATTAAACGCGGTTATTAGTTCAAATTATTAGGTTTGGCGCCACCTAATTCTGAGTAATTCATTAAAACCTCGATTTCTCCCCGAAATAACTTAAATGTGAAACAAACAATTTATCTAGAGATGCTGAACTAAGGACATCATCGCAACGATTTTGTGATATATCATTCGAAATTTATAATCAAATATGCTTAATATCCAAGCCGCTTTGATTGCGTCGGTACAACAACCTGACGTTATCAATAACTCCATGCCTCGCGTCACGCGCTACTTTACGCATGTTACGCAAAAGATGGCATCGATACCACGTAGCGTCGAGACATTATTATTTGAACGTCCATGTAAAAAAAATTATTTAACTCGATGTTACACATTAAAAATATTACCAAAATTCATTTTTTTGCGTTCAGATTCTATAGAAGGTCATATCTAGCCAGTTTGTGGCAATTTGCCATTGCATCATTGTTTCTATTCAGTGATCCGTCAAAATATTTCCGTAATGTAAACCTGGCGCCAGAGAATAATTTCTGAAATTACATTCCAGAATTACATAATTTACTCAAGATTGATAATGCAAATGAATGCATTTTATTGTGGTATTGGCTATTTCTCTCGCTGAATGATAAATAAAACAAAATGCAAATGATATATTGCAGCGGTTGCGATATATCATGATTTATGATTGAACATTTTAATCATAATTTGGTAAATACTAGAAAATACCAAAGTTTGAGCAAAACGATATATAAAACTAATGCAAATGCGATTCGTGTTCATAACGTGAGCCCATATAATTTTATTCCGAAACTTTTCTGACAAACTCACTTAGTGACATCGTGGGCAAAACAGTGCTCAGTGGGTGTAAAAAATTAGGCAAGGTAGATTTAACAGGAAAGAATATTGTCGTTGCCCTATATCTTCGCTAAATGCGCTTCCATTCTGTCAAATTACGTTGCAAAAACTTCCAATTGAGTTATATCTAACATAAGAAAAAGGTTTTTGCTAAACCATCAAGTATCACAATATAACTTCTCATAACTAAGTGCTGTTCTATTCTGCGGAGAGAGCAAATTATTTCATAAGGAAATCAGATTAGTCTTTTGGTCACCACGAGTACCTAAGTTCGTCAGCTCGTTTAGAGTCGTGATTAGACAAGTGCGAGAGGTGAGGGCAGCATTTCGCACCACGTGCGGTAGCTAGTGCTAGACCTCTGTACGTAGTGAAACGACATTACAACATTTTTAACTGTAGAAAAGAATGCAACTATTAAAAGTATTAGTACGGTAATCCGAACAACAGCGCATGACATTCGACAGACACTATTCAAAAACGATCCGATATTTGAGAGTTTCGGTGGGTGGCGAGAAATCATAAATATGAATAATAATTTTGAAATATAAAGTTTTATAAAAACAAAGAAATTTTTTGAAAAACCACAAAATTCTCATTTTACTATAAACGGGAGAAAATTTTCGCCTAACTGTTGACAACATGATCCATTGTATCAAATTGCTCTATTATGATCATTAAATATCTATGACATAATAATGATGAAGACGATAAACTCTCATCGTTTGCAATTCAATATCAACGCCAGGATAAGCTTTCAAAAACACGGTTCAGATTAAATTTGTTCGATTCGATGGTATTTTTATATTTTTTGTGAGATTTGTATAATTTTTGTTTCTGTAACTATTTAGTCAGGGCTAGACACAAAATAGTTTGCTCAGAAGTGAAGAAAACTTGTTTAAAAGCAAAATTGAAAATGAACCCAAAAAACGAAAAAACTTGTTTAAAAGCAAAATTGAAAATGAACCCAAAAAACGTAAACGAACCCAACACGTTGCTGTTGAGAGCTGCAATCACAGAATCAAACAGTTGATTTAGAAATATGAACAATGAACTTTGGACATAATAAGGTTCCTGATAATCAGACGCTTGAAGGTTAGCAATAAACAGACTTTCACAGGTATAACCTAACGAAATTGATAGGGACTGAATTGCTGTGTGTGTAAAATGTAAAATTCGTGAAGTTTTGGACCAAATTTGCCTCAGACAAATCACCCAATAGGGTGAGCATATATAATTACCCGACTGCATTTTCGGTGAATTGACATCACAGTTATGCTTGTCATCTGACAATCTTTAGTTTACTTAGGCTAGTATGAAAAAAAATCCCCGTTTATATAACTTCGAAATGAGTTTGAAGTTTAGTGTAGCACAATGGGGGTGATTATGAAGCTGAACAATTGGAAAAATACGAATAAATATTTCAATAGTCAATCTTAAAATAAACCAAACCAAACTGCCTAAATTAGCTTTAACTTAATCCTAAAATGAAATGCCGCCGTAAGTAAGAAGTAACTCACCAGAATAATATGTAAACTCCATACTGTGGAAATATCCATTCATTTTAAACTTCGTATTTTCGTTTATATTCCAATTTCTCTAATTTGCATAAACGACAACGATTAGTTCATTTTTAATAAACTAAAGCAAGAGTGAAAATACTAAAGTTTTAAATTTATTCGTAAAAGCTTCCACGACGTTGAGAATAACAACAAATTGATCTAAAAAGAACAATATTCGAAATTCGAATTTACCGGACTCACATAGTAATTCCAGCGTGAGATATAATGATAAAGTTACGTAAATAAAAACAAAAATTTAGAGAGATTTGAATGAATAAATTCCCAATATCATAACCACAGATTAACAAAACAATAAAATCGTACTATATATGTCATATACCCTACAGCGCTTTTCAGCCAGGGTTACACGACAACTTGGGATCTATAATTAATACGTATATTGTTTAAATATAATCAAATTAGGTTTGCCACTATTATTAAATTTACTACACTTTGAAGTCAATCTGTTTGTCAGTATTAGGTTTGCTTTTACCGTATATGTATTTATAGTTACACAACTCAGACAATAAACTACAATTAAACTATATTGAACAGAGGTTCCTCCAGCCTATGAAATGTTTCATTGCTCCACCAAAAAGCCTGAACACTACTGGTCTACAATCTAAATGACCGAAGATATCTTGACAAACTCAACAAACCAACGCTTTCCTAATTCTTCGAATATTCAAAAATATTCCCCATTATTGATTTCCTGCCAAAGCATTTACGCTAATGCATAAAATGTGTAACCGAAGGAGTGAAAATTTGGGCAGAAATGATTATTTCTTTCTAGCATGGGCTCTGTACAATTCGCACTCTCACGGCAACATTAACCACGAACCAAGCATAGCTTTTATTAGTTTTACGAAATATTATTCAAAAACTATTTTCCATCAAAAAATAATTTGATTTTCCAAAATTCCAGATAAAACGAAACAGATATATATTGATACGAACTCTAGGAAGAAATTCATCCGTTTAAATAAATTGTTGAATTTACCAAATTTTTGAAATTACTTGAGCAACAATATTGGCAAGTGAATGACCATAGCTGCTACGCTAACAGATGCGATAGTGTATCAAGAATTTTGTAACTTAGTTCCAGGTGTGTGGGAAAATATAAATTCAAAAAAATGAACCTAAATACATGAAACGCTATCATAAATGCTCCGCGGATAAGTCACGGCAGCAGGACCAAACTAGCTTGTGTCACATTTCAAGGTTTCGAGAAAATCGCGAAACCCAAAGTTGGGCATAAGGCTCTGGTTCCATTACATTTTTACGGATATTTGAACCCATACTCACCCTAACTCATGGGTTTTAGCACCCCCATATAGATTGAACCCGCGGATACACACATGGGTTCAAATGTACGGTCACCTGAGGCTCTACCAAAAATCAAAACTAAAACAGGCACAGATTTGAAACCCAAGATGGCCCCTAGTCTGCAACGTCAGGAGATCAAAACAGTCTATTTCTGAGAAATGTCACATTAGCGACTTTAGGTTTTAATGAGCAAAGTATGGGATAAACGTTTTGCTAAGGCAGTTATGCCGAGATCATTGATTATAATATGTTTACAGCCTCAGCTAAAATTAAGTAATGAGCTACATTTGAGCAAGGTCCTTTAAACTTTCTAAAATTCATATTTTTTTTATAATATATTCATTGTAAAAAAAAACGAAAAAATGAAACTCATGTAAAACACATACATGCTCCAGGTAATTGTAGTAGAAATAAAAAGAAAAATGTACGTTCAAAGTATATAGTCATGCTCTTCGCGGGTAGACGACCGATAAAAATACCGATCAAGTGAAAGTTTTGTGGGAAGTTTTCATACAGTTTCAAACTTAACAAGACTATCAACAGGCAGTCTTATCGGGATTTGGTCCTAAATTCTGATCTGCGCTCACAAACAACCTAACAACTGACAAAGCTTCAACAAGTATCCCTATCCCTTCAGAGTACAAATCCACAGTTTCTAATATACGAAGCAACAAGGCGTTCTTTCATGATATCATGCTGAAGTCATTGACATTAATTCGATTTACAAACTAAAAACTTTTCTAATGCTTAAACGGTAATTCCACTTTCCAACCAGCCATAAATTAGGCGAACACAGCAACACAGTGAACTAGTGTTCAATCCAATGCCTAAATGCACGATTATATTGAATAATTAAGTATAATTGGTAACACAGGTGTTTGTAAGGGCCATAGAAAACGGATAAATTTATCAACGGGACATATTTGGAATGAATTAGAGATTGCATGGAATTTTTAGTGAGAAAATTTTTGATTCCCAGTCCGGTTGATCGTGTTTACATATTTTCACTGATAACAGTTTCTTTAGAAATGCATCGGGCCGTACCTTGCGTACAATAGTTACTCGACCCCGTCTCATCTAGTTGGACTGACGAACTTATTCCCAGATTTCGGTCAAATGGTTGTGTTGGCTATATATTCATATCATAGGTCTATCTAAAATTCATTTCCCAATTTTGGTCTATTTCCTATTCTCCACAGAATCATTATCGTTGGACCCTTCTCAGGCGCAAATGAAAGAGTTTCACATAGAATAGCATTATTGTTTTATGTCTATAACAGACCTTCTGGCTTTTGCTCCTACGCCAAAGAATCCTTCATACATATGAATACCAAAGATAGATAGGCTATTGAAAACTGAAGTTTGTAACGTTAGCTTGGGATCTGGTACAGACGGAGCAAAACTTTGAGACGATGAGACACTGATAGAAATAACTTCACAAATAATAAAAACCACCCTAATAATTTATAGACAAACTCTTCAAACTCAATCTGCTAATTCGACACCAGGATAGTCTGCAAACGACTGAAACACTTCAATTGGTGAGTATGACGTAACAATCAATTATTACGTCACAGCAAGATGTCTTGCATTGGAGATATGCATGTCGTCAGCCTGTTGCGATTCTGCTGCTTGTTATTGTTTACGGTAGATAAATAATAATGGAATAACTGCATAAAGGCGGAGAGAAAGGTTGGTTTAAAAAAATGGGTTTGCGATATCAAGTCATATGGTGTTTTTTATAATCCAGGCTGCAAATTAGCAAAATATAATAGGCAATTCACCGAAATGCATGCGTAGACTTTGGTATGTGGATATCAGGACGGTGTTAAAGTGTTTCGATAATTTTACGTTCGCCCTGTGATACATCGCTGGCCTATTCGTGTAAAGCGGTTTTTCTGGTTTGGTGCAGAAATCACAAAAATTCATTGAATGGTTATTATTATTTCCACCTGGGCAAACTTATTGTGTTTGTTTGGTTAGGCAGAAATTTAGGCACTCAGAACTCAGTCAGGTGAGAAATGGATGAGATGGGCTAGTGGCGTAAGTTATTGACTGGCCAAATATGACTGCGTGAAGACTGTTAATCAGTTTAAAATAGGAATACAAAGAATGAGGCAGTTAAGGCGAATTGTCCTAGTTACAGCAGTTTTCTGGATTCTGTCTCTGCATTGATTTGCTCTGATATTCATAGTTTTGTAATTTTCGTCATAAGCAAGAATCTTAATGGCTAAATGAATAAAATACAATCTTAAATGCAAAACACGCTACCATGTAAATTTTTCTCACATTGAAAATGGGAACAGTCGATTTGCGAGAAACTACTTTGGGCAGGAAGTAAATTTGCGCGAATGTCGCTTTGTGTGAAAGAATTTTGACGTGAACGTAGTTTTGCATTATTGACTACCCATAACTCAATCGACAGACTCTACTAACTATGATATTCGTTATTTTTCCTTGGCGTATGTTGGGGATGGTCAACGGACCTGAATTTTATTGGCCCTAAACACTATCCATACTCATCGCACACTCGTCTCGAAATAAATCGTGTGAGAAATAAAATAATGATGAGTCATAGCGCAAAATTCATCTCCTACGGAAGAGGCCATTGCACCTGACTTACCTCAGTTGGTGCAGTGTTTAATATTTGCTTAACTTGAACTCGTTTACGTTTTTCTGTACTTACTGACAAGTGATGTGATACATGGTTTCTCTTGGCATCTCAGCGGTGGCCTACAAATTTGATTAGAGTTATTTTTATTTCTGACCGGTTGCGCGACCATATTTCTATGAGTTTCAGTATCTCTCAGTATGAAATGTAACTTTACTAAGAGATGAGTCTCTTTTACTTCTTAGTGAGTGCGTTTAACGCACCATCATAATTCTGCGTGGTTTTAGTAGCATTTTGCATTTCAGTGGTCGCCGAAAACCTTTCTCACAAACGAGTAACTTCCGAGTGAGTGAGAGAGGGCTAGAAATGAGTAGGTTTCAAAAATTAAATCAGTAATGAATGATAATTGGATCGACATGGACTGACAAGCGGTGACTGAAACATAAAATCCATGCGAAGCAATTGATCGATATAAAGTAATTTAAGTTTGACATCCCCATTTGTGAAACTTTCTGATGCGGAAGTGTGATGACTCATAAGTCAAGGTTCATAAGGAGGCACAATTTTATTGCGCATCGATGCGTCGATGACCGATTCCATATTTGGTCGAAACAAATTAGTTACGATTATTTGAATACAGAGTGAAGCTGAAATTATATACCTGCATCGTTTTGCTCAGCTTTCGTTTTTGAATTGTTTTTTCCGCAAGAACAATTTATTTTAAATTTTAGGCACTCCAAGATGGTTGGAGGCTTGAAACCACTAGAGGGATAATACTTTCATATTTTTTTTTCTTTTTTTCGGAGTCCTCTGGGACCCGGTATTCCACCCCAAATTTAGCGGTTTCATTATACTTCGTGGCAACATTTTTCAATAAAATACGTGAACTGTTTTTGTATGTCTGTGGGGCCCGTTATTCGAACAACATCCTCTCAGTTCAATTTACTTAAAATGGGAACACTTTATAGAGCGTTGGAATTGGTGTCCTATAATTGATCTTAACTGTCTTGTTTTCAAAAGCCAGGAAGACTGGGATTAAACACATTCATATTCAAGGTTGGTTGTCACGGAACTTGAACGTAGTAGGCTACGTTTCTCAAAATTGATTTCCCTATTGAAATCGTCGCTAAAAGGTATTATTAGGACTCAATTATGACTGACATTCAAAGAGAAAGCTATTATTAGCGACAACGCTATCATTTCCAAAAATTATGATTCTGCTAACAAATATTAAAAGACTTAAATCACGGGGGATTAAGCAGAATGGGTTTAACAATAATCGAAGTTCAAGTAAGTCGTTATTCATTCACGTCGTATAACGTTATTTTTAAATGTTTAAAATTAAATTTATCAGAAGATTCGTCTTCGACTTCAGCATGTATGGTTATTAAAACGCCCGAAGAGGCCTTTCATCAACGAATGGTTGATTCATATTACTCACGCGGCAGTTTCAAGGCAGTTAGAGTAATTTGTGAGCAGAACTAAAATAGGATAAAGTTGCTTCACTCAAGCCGGTCTTTGAACCCTGCTAAGTATCATTCGGACTTTCGAATTTATCAATGGGCGGTTTTATTACCCCGTCCACTGGTGTTACTAACTAAGGGTCTGAGACAGTGGTTCTCGAACTATCACAATGGGTGTCCCCTTCCCAAAGACCCTTTTTATTTGTGCCCCATGCTACAATATACTAGTATTTCAAGAACATTTTAAAAAAATGCGTCATAGAAATCCGTGATAGGGTTTTACGGTGTTGTAATGAAACTACTACAAGTTTAATTGGCGAATATTCAATATCGTGGCACTTCGGATTTGCAATACTAAACAAGAGTTCTGTAAAGCTAATTAGTTGTTAGTCTTTGTTCGTGACCGCTGGGGAACTGCTCCGTGCCCCCCTCATGGGCTAGTTTGAGTAGCCCTGATCCAAGACAATCACTTGTGAGCAGTCCGCAAAATTGTTGGTATCCACAATACTTGAAAATTACACCTGGATGGACTGGGCAGGGGTCGAATGTCATCACCCACCGATATGTTTGTTTTCAAAACTACCCATCGCCCCACGCCAAGTCATTCAACCAAAAATTATTGAAATCGCACAGGATCAAATTTCCCGATGCGGACGTATAATAATATGTTTGTGCTGAAATAACCACTCATATACTTCTTGGCTGCCATTAACGAAAGTTGGATAGAGTCGCTTATGAATGCATTTGCTCAAACGGAAATAAAAATATGCGTATTTTTGGTGAAAAGATGGCGGGCTAGTTTGGCGTAATGCCACATAGTGGCGCAATATCTATAGATATGGCGAAATGTTTGGTCTATCGAGTCTCGTGGTATACGGAGGTCATTTGAAAAAAATAGCCTTCTAACGCAATATTCGTATAAATAATAAATTTTTGGCAAAATATCGGGTCCCAGAGGGAGTTTGAAGAAAACCAAATGAAAGGCAATAGTGTTTCTGGCACTGACTGAATTTGATTAAGCGGCAATCAAATCGAAAATATACCCTAAGACAGCAGAATAAGAACCTAATTTTTGAAGTCTTTGGGCCCCGATTAAGAAACTAGTCCAGGGATCCTCAAATTTTATTCTCATATATAATTTAAATTCGATTGGGAACCTCAGTTTTAGTCCAACAAAATTACTGCATTTTTGATTCATTTTTAAAGCTGAGCGAGGTATTTTTAAACGAGTAAGCCTAAGCTATAGCTATAAGTCCTTGTGCAAGCATACTACAGGGATTCGAATTAAGTTTGACCGATGTTTAGCATTGCTAATCTGTGTCAAGTAAAAACAAACTTCCGAGGTATGTAGGAAACCGGATGGGATATTTCAATGGGATTTGGGGCCTCCGAGTGTGCTCGGGGTCGCGATACTTCTAAATATGGGCAACCCTCCCCTGCCTGTCTGCATATTTGTGAGAAAATATTAACAGAAACCATAATTGTGAAAAACAGTTATCTTATTATCCGATGATTAAACTACAAAACAAGCAATAGATGCAAACACACAGGCCGAAGGTACAATCACTCCTACATAACTTGCTTAGTGGTTCTAAAGGTTATAGTCGAATATGACAAAATGGCATAACATTACCAGTTAGGGCAGCTATGGTACCTTAATATTTACTATATTACAGAACCAAGACAAGCAAGAAAATATGCAGCAACACAGCGCACTCCAGTGACATATTGATCGTTGAAAACAAAAGCCTCCTCCCACGTACAAGTCGTCTCAAGTGGGTTCCATTGTCGTCATAAACAATGGTTTTATTTTGGGGCCACGCTGTGAAAATATTCAGTAAATTGCTAGTAAAAACAGCGATATGGTAGCTGTTAGGTCGTTAGACCCTAACTATAACTTATTTGGGTACTCCCGTAGTGTGTGTACCAGGTTGGGGTTAGGCCACAATTTTATTCCGATTTTCCATATTTTAGTTCTGTTACGCATTCGGGATCTGTCTGTGTTGGCCAAGTGAATATCCCCCCTGTCCATAGGTTTCAGTTCCTTTACACAACTTGATGTAAAACAGGCGAACAAAATTGGTTACCTCCATATTGGTGCACATGCACACACTTCTGAAGCGCCATATATAGGGCAGGTTATGCTGATTAAAAAACAGAAAAGATTTGAACGTTCAAGAAATAGTAGCCCATATATATATCAGTGGAGGCACCTACAGAGCTTTTGCATTTGATGTGTTTGATTCATTGGGATCTTGAAATCTCGCGGTTACCAGTCTGGCACTTGCAGTGAAAGATTCCCAACCACGTCTTTTAATTACATCCACAAGACAGCAAATTAATTAAGTCTGATCCACAAGACCAATTCAGCTTCCGTGAGCACACTTAAGCACCAATTAGGACCGACAAGCGCAGTCCTTGAAAGAAGGAATGAAAGAAAAATATTTACAAGTTGAATTTTTATCTCTTTGATCAGTGATGTCAAGTGGGCGGAGTTAGGAGATGATCAGCCAATAACAGATCGAAGTTGGATGAGGTCATTCAACCATGGCACACACACAATGTGTTCTTTTTTGTTGCGATATATCTATACCGCATAGTTGGTCGGTTCTGACCATACGCTATATTTTGCGCGGGAATTCCATGTTCCACCAACTTCTATTTTATAAATACTCGACCTTGTATGTCGGACGGAACCTGACTAGTTAACTACGAGTAGGGCTGAAGAGTCGAGGGAAATCTATAACCGAGTCCGACAGAAAATAATCCTGCTTTGACTCCGGGTTGACACCAATTTTGACTCCGACTTTGAAGAAATCCAAATTTTGATACCTGAAATATTCAACCTAATAGTTTTTGAGTTTCTTTCGGATATTTTGATTTTGGCTATTAGTCTTATATTTCTGTGTTTCCAACGCGGGCTGTTGTTCCACCCAAGTGCGAAGCAAAATTAGGAATTTGTTTACCCAGTCGAATTACCCATATAGTACCAATAAAGCCTGCGATTGTTGTCCTTTCACAACTTTCAGATTTATGGAATGGATTGTCTGCGTCTCGTCAAACATAAGGGTGGAAATCGATAAAAAGCGCTACCGCGAATTTATATAATGCGACCCGACGTTGTTCATGCATTAAATAGCGCCCGTTAGATACGCACTAACGCTTCTTCAACACGCGAACCCCTTCACCGTGGGTCACTTCAAAGCCCCATGTATCACCATGGGTTCGATGCATCACAATTTAACGCAAGTTAACGTGCGGGATCAATCAACTGACTGCACTGTTAGAATTATCAGGAAAATGAACTGACTTTAACAGTTTCAAGTAGAAGGACAGAACTTGCCGAGAGAAAGATTGAGGAATAAAGAGTCGTAGGCACAATTTATTAAACAAGTTAACATATTGGGATTGATCAATTATACTGTTGAACTTATCATAAAACTAAAATGACAATTATGCATCGCATTAAGAAGAAGGCGTAGAATTTGTCAAGACGAAGTGTTTTGGGACAAACTATTATAAATTCGTACGTTACAGATTTAGAAAATAAACCAAATGTCCACCATTTCGTCCAGGATATATATCTTTCAATAGCACTGCTGTAAAAGTAAATTATTCTAGTAAAAGTTCACATTAGGGTGACTGAAACCCAGGTTAATCCCCCTTCATAAATCACGTTCTTTGTTTTCGTTTAAACTTCCTTTTCCTCAAATAAGGCTCAACTACGCAGCAAAAAAAGGAACAAGCAGTTCAATAAAAAAAGAGAAGTGCTCAAATATATGACGCGAGACCCAAGATTGGAACAGTGATCCTCCGTATAAATAATAAATTTTTTAAAAAGGTCGAAATCCATTGGCCTCCAAAATTTGTTAAATAATGAAAGTAATAGTCGTTTAGTAATTTTTTTCGTAACCAAATATAGAAACTCAAAATCTGCTGATACCATATTTGCAGAAAATGGTATTTTTTAACAACAACAGCCAAGCATTCCTACAAGAATAAAAAAACAGGACAAACTGACAAAACGATTTATGAATACTTTGCATGTCCAATAAATAAACATAGAATCGAACAAGGAGTACAACAACAACAACAATACTTCAGAAAAACATCCATGCGTGCATTTTGTGTTCAATAAATAAGCATGCCATCGAACATAGTCGCTACATTGCATTAAAAAATGAGAAGAATTGCATAGCGACACATGTGACAGGATGTGAGACATTTTATTATAAATGTTGAATGAGAGGCGGGTTCTCTTTGTTTGGTAACGTTTGTTTTAATATATCCATCTAGAAGTAACTATGTATCAATAAACTTTAAATAATAACATTCCAGGAAACATTCAAAAGAAACCCCAACAGTAAGGCAAATACATGATACCCAATCATGGGATAAAAGGAGGTCAGAATCCGAGAAAACCGACTTATATTTAATAGCACAAAGTGCATCCTAACTTGTTAGGCCTTTATAAGGTCAAATTCAAATTTGATTGACGCCATTTCAGAAGGCGTGGTGCCAAGTTTACCAGCGAAGTAAAACTATGATTTATGCTTCGAAATTGGGATATAAAAACCAATGTTAGAACCGCATCCGTCAACCGTCGCCTTAGAAATCTCTTCGCACGCTAATTTGTAATTAAAGCATCATTAATTGAAAAACTCGAAGGCAAAACAAAAACGGTTTTTGTTTGAACAAGAGCAGATCCAATTTCCTGTTTAATCAACGTACAAATATGCTAACAGATGTGGTGGATATATTATTTGTTTAGCTGTGACGGGAAATCGAGCAAACATGAAACAAACTAAGGAAAATCCCCGAGATAATATCGAGGGGAACAAGTAAACGAAAATTCCATCCCAGAGTTAATTATCATTGCCAGGGGGTGAAAAAAACATTGATTTGAATCAAAGGTGTTGAGCTTTGATTAGAATAATTCAGACAGACAATTTATAGATGTTTCGCATCTAATTGTTCCAATTTTTTTTATTTCATATATGATGCCCTCATGAAAAACCAGTTTGGATATCGATACCGTTAGTTGATACATGGAATTCACATTCGTAAAATAGTTTTTGCACATACTCTTCCTAAACGATACCGACAGATTGCATGTGCGACTTATTAGACGATGTCAACAGTGATTACTACTTCACAAAAATTATACCCAACATATTAAGTACTTTATAACTCGGGTCATGTTGATCTGAATTGCGGCGGAAACCGACACCCCTTTTACTAATTTTTTCCGGATAAGTGCAATAAATGATTGAAAACGTTATTTTTTGAAACAAGCCGACTTTGATTTGATTTGATTATAATTTTTGAAGCAAATAAACAACGGAACGAAACGATCTGAGTCATAGGAATAGCGAACGACAATCCCACCATTAAATAAACAAGAATGTTTTCAGAGTCATTGCTATGTAACAATCTGAAGTTTCAAGTTTGTGTGATGTCATAATTGAGGAACCCAATATGTCTACTATGTCATCACAAAGGTGCAACTGGGCAAACAACAACTGAAATCAAGCGAATCATAACTTGCATCCTGGGTAAATATGATGATTGCCAGGTTTTGACACGCAAACAAAATATAAATTCATTCTTCTTGTATCAAAAAGTGAAATATAAAATAAGTAATTGTTTGATTATGTTTCTTTAGCATGTTTTTTCAGTTGTTTCATGAATTACGGCAACTTGATTTCAACACCAATGGTTTTAATACCGCGCCAATTGCCAAATCTTCCTAGTCGTAGTAAAATTTAAATCTTACTTAGTCTTAACACAACACAAATATGTTTTCAACGCCGCATAGCGAATGAAATCAGAAAATAAACAATTGAGACAGTGTGCTATTTATTATATCAGCATATCTTATTCAATCTGTTTAATTATTGAATTACGTAGGTTTTTTAACGACACCACAAAATTAGATTTTAAATCTCCCCTCCTCCACGCAGTTGATATAAATTATAAAGCACCTTGCTTGTTTGAATTCACATTCTCAGTGGAACTACAAAGCGATGAAATTTTCATCTCGAATCCTCAATAAGTTACTTGAATAAGTGCGATTGCCAAGAGGCTGAAGCTTTGAATTTGACTACTATGTTAGCATTGAAGAATAAGAATGATCCCATTCCTATTCATGAACCTGCCATAAACTGATTATTGTACATATTGTCGTTGTGCCGTACCTCTTTGTTTTGTGTATTGTACTAGAGTTTTATCTGTATATTTCATGTCTGATGTCCTATAACGCGGCAGTTGTAAACTGCATCTATACTTGTTAGGGGTACATGTCGCACATCTGTGTCGTAGGCCAGTAAGGTCTTAAACATGTATCCCGTCTCTGTTATACTGTTCAACTATTTTGCAGATACTGTTACATTTTGAGGAAAATAAACATACATACAGATACATACATGTTTACTATCTCATCCAGGGTGTAATAAACTAGGTAGGCAATGTCGAAACGGAAAGATTCCGGTCTTTCCAGAAAATACTCGCTCCCTACTTAGCCGTGGAAAACTTGTAAAGAGTCTTGTTTGGATGGGGGCGTATATTACGCTGTATAAAATTAGGGGTGGAATTTTTCCCCGAGGATATTATGCAAAAAACGGTACTCCCGTAGTGTGTCTACAAGGTTGGGATTAGGCCATAATTTTATTCAAATTTTCCTCATTTTAGTTCTATTATGAGTTCGGAACTGTCTGTGTTAGCCAAGTGAATATACCCATTCCCATACCCCAGATTCTGCGGTGAAAAATCAACCTTCATTTGCTTAGCGGTTTAAAAATAGTCAACGTTTACCACATGTTGCTGAATAAACTTATTTTGATTTGGTCGCGTTAACAAAGGATACGGTTGATGGGGCCTGGGGTCAAAATGGCGACCTTGGACAAGTCAGGAAACACGAAGAAACCGCCATTTTGAATCAATGCCAGTGACCCAAATGCGTGAAATATTTGGATGAGATCGGTATTTGTTAGTTGAGTTATTAACGAACATAGTATTGGGTCGATGATCAGTGCGTGAAACTATTTTGGCGTCACAGGTTAGGGATGTTGTCAAGTAACTGTGTAATTCTAACACAAATGAAAACACTCGAGTATACAAAATCCCAAAATATGACACTCTGACACTCAGACTTTTATGCGACCTTGGTATGTATGTATGTATGTTTATTTGCCTCAAAAATGTAACAGTATCTGCATAACAGTTAAACGGTAAGAGACGGGATACATGTTCAAGACCTTACTGGCCTAAGACACAGATGTGCGACATGCACCCCAACAAGTATAACTGCAGTTTAGGACTGCTGCGTTATAGTAGGACAACATACATGACATATACAAATAAAACTCGTGTACAATACACAAGACAAAGAGGTACGGCACCACGATGATATGTGCTATGAACTGCATGTACGTTTATATCATATGTTTCATACATTTATGCGATTTTGAAACTGTTCAAGTGCGTACAGTAATTTTTGTATGAAAGAATAAATATATTAATCCAGAAACTTTTTTTGTAGATGTTTTTTTTTGTATCTAAAATATTTTAGATTAAAAGTTGCTAAGAAATTCAGAGCCGTGAACCGAACTGTTCAAACTAAATATAAAGTCGTAAAGATATGCGTGACCATCGATAATATGGGAGTATCCGACTATCTATTAATTAGATGAAGATATATAAAATCAAGCAACAGGGTGTCAAAACAACTACTGAATATAAAACAATTTAACACAAGATGTAGTACGCTTAAATGCTATAGTATTGACATCATACCTATGTTGAATTTGAGTTGGGTCGCGCGAGACTAACTTCCTATCTTTTCTCTGTGCCTTTATGCTAGTGGATTCGTATGCGTAAACATGGCCATTGTTGTAAACTGCTTGTCTGAGGAAGTCTGACTCTGGTCAGACGAAACGTTACAGAAATACATTTGTGTTAGTGTGCAGCTGGACTCCTTATTTGGATAGAATACCCATGTTGGCTACGCAATTTATTACGTACAGTGTTGCACTGAATGAAATACGTTGGCGAATTAAAATTTAAAGAAAAATAAAATAAAAAACACAGTTAAAAATCAGTGACTACAATAAATTATTCTATACATAGAGATAAACTAGAGATAATGGTGTATTATCGCATACAATAAATGCAATCTGATACAAGCATGGGTGCCGGCCGACTCACAAAGACAGTGGGAGTAAAACTTCTTCGTGGAAAATTCTATGCCTTTTCAACGTTGTTCTTTTAATATAATCATTATTGTATTGTTTGTATGTCTCCATCTCTTCACTACACGTGGGAAGAGCACTGTTTACTGAGCCTTGTTAACGAGGTGCTAACAGATAGCAATCTGTTGTTTGTGAGATTAAGTAATAATATAAATCAGTTATTGATGAAATACGACAGTAATTGTCATAACAGACGAATGTATGTTTGATAAGCTTTGCTTTGTGTAAACTTGAAGTAGAAGGATAAAATGAGACATCATTGAATACAAAATAGTAGTACAACATGTACATTGTATATATATGTAATCAAATGAAGTTTTACACGTCGTTCACCTCGAACAAGATTTTGCCAATACCATGAAAGGCTTTATATTTATTGCACCTTGAGATGGTTGGCACGTGTTTAGATCATTAGATTTTTTGATGCTAATATAATTAGATCCAAAGTTTTAACCACGCGGTCAACGCGCCATATTTCTTTATGTCTACGACATATGGTTTGATTCACATTTATCTTCACGAATTTAAAAAATAAAAATAAGCTCCTCGGTTTCCATTATTACTGATCCCAGTGAAATAAAAAACATTTCGAAATAAAAATTACTTGGGTCAAGATATTTGTACTACCTTAAAAGGCAAAGCCCCCAAACAATAGAGAAAAAATAGAATACGGGAGTAACGACATTCTAAAATCCACGATCATAAAAGAAAAATTAAATTCGCCATTGCTACATAGTATTGAATAAATTATTTCAACCGCACCTTAATATGAAACACATCAATCATAATTTATTTTTACAATCGAGGAAATCGCAAAGAAGGGAAACTTAGTGTATAAAGCATTTTGCTATTATTTTAAAATACTATTATAAATAGGTAACAGTCAGACATCCGCTATACGAATTTGGCGGCAAATTATGAATCTGAAAGCCAATTTGGCGCAAATTTTATTACATCAATTATTCCGTCATAAAGCCTAAAATGCAGAACAACAAATATTTACATTTTTCGGTTTCCTGTTTGTTATTATGTCGTAACAGTCGATCCGTAACTCACGTCACAAACAAAAAATATAACAGAAACATTTCAGGCGGTTTCCGCAATTAGGCTTCATCCGTTTTAAAAATTAATGGCCACAACTTCTATCGACAGAATACGGTTATAACAGATTTAAATGGAATACAAATATAATAATAATCGTACTGGGTGGGCTATGCATTCTTTCTCATATAAGGTGTCCATAAAGTCTTGAAAAGATTTTAAATTGCAAAGGAAATTTATCAATAACATATATTGTTTTGGCCCTCACAGATGTATTAAATGAAGTAAAATTACTTGAACAATCACTGATTAAAAACAACAAACCTGGTTAAGATATACTGAGGACTGACTTCATAACAAAATTGAAACTGTAAAGAGACTTTATAGACACCATGTATATGACTTTGTAGTCCATGTGTCAGAATAATAACTATTCCGATATCAGACATGGACTGGTATACAGACGAGAGGATGTGGTTCGGCATATGGGTGAACCCTCCCTCTCTCTTATGCGAACTTGTAATGACAAATGCCGGGGGCTGTGGCAAAATCCTCTGTAGGACAAAATCTTCCTGTAGGCCTTCCTCTGTCATTGGATGAATCAGAAACCACACACGGCCACTATCTATATATACGTATATACTTTCTGTAAATTTTTTCTGCAAATATTTTAACGTGATCCTGGCCTGTATAATTACGATATATTTAATACGTTGATATAAACCGTTAGAACAAACGAAAATACGAAAATTTATCGAAATCAAGCGTGCCTTCAAAATATCGCTAATTGGGGGACCGTGATAAGTCCAGGAGCATATAATGACGACAAAAATTGGAAATCTGAAATTCAATTTGTTCCTTGTAGTTCTGTAGGTTCAAGATCTATTCTATGGAATGTCTCTATACACTGTAACAAAACATGTTCTCAATGTATTTTTTTCTTACTAAGACTATTATACTATTCCATACTACATTTCTATAAGAAAGCTTCACGTTAGACGAAGTATGTAAAATACAAAAGCCCACTTATGGTGTGTGGCAATAAGTAAGATGGCGAGAAGTTATCAGGAATAAAAATTATCTTTTTATATTATCTATGCATCAAAAATATATCAGATCTCTAACTGGGAAAATGAAAAATTGCAATCTTCGAATTGTTTTTATTAGTTAGGAAACTAAGTTGAACTATTCATCATTTCGAACCGAAACTGCCTCTGAGAATATTATATTGTAATGCATCATACTTTAAATAATTTATTTTATCGAAATAACAATCTTTTTCCCCGAAATAGCAAGTATACTTTTGCATTTCCGTGATAATGCTACCATAAACGAAGTATGTAAAATACAAAATATAATGTCACTTAGGATACCTGGCAATAAGTAAAACGTGGAAAACTGTAAGATAATAAAACTGAATGATACAATTTGAGACTAAAATCATTCGTAATGTACTAACCTGCATTAGCTTCAATTGATGACGCAGACTTGGTCAGCTTATCATTCACAGTGTGATACTTCTTAGATGACGTATTCTTTATGACGTCACCGGTCGAAACGTCATTAGCACGTTCAATTTCAATATCCGATAAAGTCAATGCTGAATTAGGTCGACTGCTTCCGGGCCCTGAACTTATCCCTGATGGCGATTTTGATCGTCGTCGATGAATATAATCTCGAGCTGTGATTGGTCCGTTACCCACGCATTGTGTGTCATCAATGGGATATAACGAATTTACATTGTTTCCATTCTGACGTCTTGGGTGACGTTCCTTTAAACGTACTACGTCACCAACTTCGCGACGATGACGTAGCAATAAATTTTTAGGGGATGACACACTATTTGATGATAGGCTGTTACGGAACTGTTTTGGTTGAAAACTGACGTCATCTATCATTACGTCATTATTGTTGTCGCCATATTGCCAATTAGCAGAATTACGATTCGATTCGGAAGAAAGAATTTCGCTGACCTGAAAATCAAAAAAGCATGCGGTTCAAAATTTTTGAAAACAAGAACAAAGAAGAAGTTGAGCGTTTCTATTTAACAGGGAAAAATAATGCGCAACAACAAAAACACAAGCAAAACATACAGTTGGATTCACAAAGTTACTAGAATAACTAGGTTAGGTATTTTTCTACTGAAGTACATTGGCCCGATATCCTTGTGCATAACCTCCGACATGAGGAGTTCATTATAATAATACTCGTCTGATAAGTTGAAACCAGTGGACCAGCCATGATTTTAAGAAAACTATATATTCAATACTTGCAAAAAAAATTATATCGTATATATTATTAGTAGAACACCGAATGAGGGAAAGCATTTTAACTATTGTTCAAATTGCATCTGCATAACCCACCAGATGAGGACCCAGAGTTTATTCGAGCTGGAATCGAATCAAATCAAAACTTGTGAACTAGTTGAGATTTATCGTTCGAAAACTAAGTGGACTGCTTTCTTAAGACTTTCATCTCACAGCGGAACAACGAATCATGAAATATCATTTCAAAACCCAAAATAGGACCCGCACATAATGTTTAGCAGCCACAACTTAAGCGAGAAATGCAGAGTTATGTTCATGAAGGTTACAAAAATAATCGAATTGATGCAAGTTTTATCCTGTGTGTGTTTTTTCCTAAAGTGCACTGGTCCAACCGACTTTTGGATAAAGTCTAACCCGAGGACTTAAATGTAATTCCGTCAATTTGAACGAATAAAGTTCTAACCGGTGAACTAGGTACAAAATTATATTGAATGCTTTGTCAAAATTGTCTTCTTTTCATTGTGCAGCATAGAATGGTAAACTATCATTCTCAGACCCCAGGTAAGCCACACTAATGATGTTAGTTATCTCAAACTTCGTTAGTTCGGGTAGAGGTTGGTATGAGATCATAAATCACTAGATTTTTATTTGCTTATTAGATTATTAAGTTCCACACATTTTGAAATATAAGTAAAATTTACTTCGACTAGAACCAAAGAAAATACCTTTGATGGACTCTGGATTTGACATAAGCAATGACCCGTCAAGAAGAATACGTTTTGAATATCGTGCAGAAGAGGCGATTTATCTTTGGTGTAAACTTGTTAAAGCATAATTTGTAGCTGGGCGACTGAATCGTAATTTATCGTCAACATTTGAGATAATAAATACTTTTCATTTCTGACTTAACAATGCAGTTGATAAATTACTTCTATGACAGCATAATGTACAATTGCTTATGCCTGAGCAAGCATTTAACGCATGACTGCATGTCTTCAAATATTGACAGTTCATTGGTTAATCCGTCAATCTGACAACGCAAAAAGACGCAACTTCATAATTGACTTTACGCATATGGTTTTGGAAATTAAGCGAAACTATTTAATCTTCGGAATTCAAGGTAATCCATGTCATATAATTCCAGTAAATCCATGCATTATTAATATATCAAATCTTCAACAACCCATTTTGTAATTGCAATCTTTGAATTGTTTTTATTAATCGGGCGACTAAGTTGAACTATTTATTATTTTGAACGCGAAATAGCCATTTATATATCATCATACATTACAAATTTAGAAAAATGTATTATAAATAGGAATAACATAATCTCTTTCCACGAAATAGCAAGTATATTTGTAAGCTTTCATTGGATTAGTCTATTCATGCTATACTATGATCTGAGCTCACAAATAAACTTGCTAATTCATGGAAAGAGATTATGCTATTCTTATTTATCTTTATAACACTATCAAGTTCGAGCATCTTTGTGGTAATTGTCACATACGGATTCGAAGTGAAAAGTAGACAAGGGAGGACATGTAGTTCAATACGCAGTACCATCTACAACGGTGGTTCTCAAACTTTTTAAGTCGCGCCCCCGTTTTGGAATTGGTCAAGTCTGGCGCCCCACCTCAAAAATAACTAGCCAACAATAAGCTACAAACGAGAATATCGGTCAGAGACCGAAGACCTATCGATCGAAAGTTAGGGGGTCCCCCAAAACAGCGCTCTTACTCCATAGTGACACCTTGTGTCCCATCACTAATTAATTAATAACTCGCTAATTATACGACATAATTCATCCAAAATCAATAGGCTTCTGGTACGACATATGATAAATACACATGTAAAATCTGGAGCAGATTCAACCTCGCTTTCGTGAGATATCGCGTGCATCTAACAGACAAACAGACAGATAAATACCTATCAACATACTTACCGATTAAAATCGATAAGAATAAAATCGATAAGTAATACCAGATAGTAAGGCGAAAGCACGTTTTATTCAAAAACACGTTGAAAATACGTGGGTGGAACGGAAATAATGAAACAAATGTAAATCTATGAAAACAAATAAGGCGGGCAAGATCAAATCTAACAAATATTTTTAATTTGCTTGACGCCCCTCAAAATTGCCTACGCCCACTTTGGAACGCGTCCCACTGTTTGAGTACCACTGATCTACAACAAGTGTAATTAGTATTTATTTAATCTGAAATATATCAAATACTCAACGATTCTAATTTTGAAATTGTATTCATAAATTTTCCGTTAATGTGGGTGATTTCAATTTCACTAAAGATGGGTCGATATCATTGAATTTATTATTAAAATAGAAATAACGAAATATTTTATCATCGATGTGACAGGCGGGAGAACTCGTGGAAGAAGAAACAATTTAGATCAATTAGATAAATTTGTTCAAAGTGAACCCACGAGGAAAATTCATACCTAATCAAGTAACAATACGTCGATTTCTATCAATATTTCGTTACTCGCTCAGAACATTGATGGGAATAGGAATCAGCTAATTTTCAAAGTGCACATTTGATGCAAGAAATTTTACTTTTTGAGCTTATTATTTATTCACCTTCCTTGCTTACTTTGATTCAAGAAAGATCTCAAATATAAGAGTACATTAATCAACTTGTAGAGAATGACAAAATTTATACCAAATCTTTTCATCCGACATTTTCCTTCAACCCCAAACAAAGCTCTGCACAGCCACTCAACTTAAAAAACTCCTGTACGCAAGGATCGGAATCATGGCTACATAATTTATTACAACCTTGGTCGAGGTGTTGGGCACGGGAACAACAGAGTCTGTTTACTTACAAAGCACAATTTTTGATTTGTTCATATCAATTATCTTCCCAAAAATTGATGAAAATTGAAATCGACCAGTTTGGTGGGCTCTAATTGAGAAATTAAACTTTTTAATAATTCTACACCAAGCTATGTATGTACGTACCAAACTATTTCTATGTAAGTAGATACGACAGTGAACGCAGAGACAATGACTGAATTAGTCAATTCCCCCAAACAACAGAAAGATATTCACATATTTGATGTTTATACGTATGTAGTTTTCTGTGACATTAAATACACGCAGAATGAAAGTAGTAAGAGGTCGGGATATATTCTATACGATATATACGTTTATGCTCAAACAATATTCTGCACTGGAGAATGGTAATTTGAGATGGTAATTTGAAAGCGCCTGAATCTTTCCTGCTTAGCATTGCCTACAAATTTATTACACCCTGGAAGATAGTGGCGATAAAAATGGAATCCCTTACCTCCATGTCGGCATCCCGATCAGATGCAGTTGTTTTATATCTCTCTTTCGTATTGTTTACGTCATTATAAGTAGTGATGATGTCATCACCAGCTTGAGAACAAGGAGTTTTCGTGGTTGGATATTCAGCTGAAGTATAATAAACATAAATACACACAAATACATTCAATCACAAGCGAAAGTATTTTCACAGATTTTGATTTTTCAGTTTATAGGTCAATTTAAATTGTTAACAATAAAATGTGAAGGATTCGAGACTATTTATTGTAAAGATGATTTTTGTTTTCCACATCATTTCATTTCCATAGGGCTTTGGTCTAATTATATTATTTTTAACACGGAAATGTCTATTGAGCGCCCCCGTTTAGGTGCAGTTTATTAGGAGCTTCTTTCGGGCGCCATTCAGTTTGGTGCCAGTCGCGCTTTTTCACAAACTTTAAAGTTTTATTGAAAACTGTTAGGGTTGGAAAAAATCTTCTTTAATTTATAAATAGTATCAAATTCATAAAAATAACTCTATATTCAATATTCTGTATTGTAATTGGTCCAATAAGACAGATTTATTTGGTTTCATCAAAGTTGGAACCAAATAGGATGACGCCCAAATTTTTATGACGCCCAAATTTTATTTTTATTAATTTTTTAATTCGAACTTTTGCGCGTGCAAATACTGACTCAGAATTTCATAAAATTGATGCAAATGTCAATGTGAAGTTATTAAAATTATTCAAGCATGAAAATCGAGCAAACACATCAAACAAATCAAAATAGGAATAAAATTATTAGAATATTCGAAAAATCAAGAATGATTTCGTAACACTAATGACGTCATACCTTCAAGTACGTCATCCAAAGCACGGAGACAACGAAGAAAAGAAGCTGAAGGAAAGGAGTGAAAGATGAATAAAGATAAGAATCAAAACTAGGTCAAAACTATAGTTGATGAGTCGGGAATTGGCTAGATATATTGCAACATCCTTGACATACGCATACCGACCCACCAGCGGAAAAGCAAAAAAAGATCAGTAGTTTGCCCCATAGTTGAAACTCAATTGATAGAATATGTTACTGCTGTCAAGAGACTTCTGTATCCGTCAACGGATCCTACCGATTCAACAAATATTACACTTAGAATAATTCTAAGCTTCATGTTGGTATTTATTTCAATAGCTTTTAATAAATACCAAGAACGAGAATTTTTCCGGTTATAACCGCAACATAACACGATTTTAACGCGACAATTTATTCATGAAAGGCTTCAAAATTTCCGTAAAATCCATCTTTATTGATTCGAAATTTTGGTTTTGTACGAGAATGTGCGGTTCTTCATAAGTCTAATCTTGTTAGATTGAGAAGACGACCGTGAACAACCACATTGTTACGTCACTTCAGATCTTTTCATTAGACCTGTGATGAAACAATTACAAGCTAACGCCTCCCGAGGAAGTTATGGATTGGCAATCAACAGAGCGTGAAAACATGGCAATCATCCGTGTAATTTAAGATCCCGGCAAATAAAATGAATAAAACATAATTAATGAGATCAACCGAGCGAGAAATACAATTTCTCAGAATGTTGAGTAGAAGAAATCGGATAAACGACACTCTTACAATGATGATACAATATGACATTGAGTATGTTAATGGCGTTTTACGCAGGCTTTCGAGATGGCTACTGTCGTACGGTTTTCCAAAATTCGAAAGTTTGATCCAAACGAGATAAATATATTAAATTTAGACAAAAAGACTTTTTAACGCTACATAGCATCGACCGTGTTTGTATAATTTTAGGCGTGCTTACGCTGTCGTTATGTGGGAGTCATATTATCCCAAGATGAACCGAACACATTCTAATATGATGTCGAATAGTTTAATCATATGGGGAACCATAAGCACGACTATGGTATTATTCGGATGTTAGTAATACTCCTACTTTTTAAAAATCAGACACTAAAAGACTCGGCGGTTACATGGTGGTTTGCGTGTTCGGCTTAGCAAGTGGATGGCCAAGATTAAAGCTTCAATGTCAAAGAGCGCACTACCACAACCAGAGTTTGACAAGATATGGCGGACCAAAACATTCTGTCCCATAACATAATAGGGTACTCCCTTAGTGTGTGAACCAGGTTAGGGTTAGGGCTGGTAATTTCAGGGAAAACACTTTAACCGTTAACCGGATAAAATTAAACGGTTAATGCAGTGTGAGTTAAATTCTACTGTGAGATATATATATATATATAAAAAACGGCATTAACTACGCTCTTGTTGGTAGACATTGAATATGCGATTTTAAAATAAAATCGTGAACAAAATATTTGAACGAAAAACTGATTCTTAATTATTGCCAAATTTTCATAATCAGCAATCTTGGTACTTTTATTACAGTTATTTTTCACATTTATTGGGTCTTTACCAATAACGTCAGTAATATTCTTTTGAATGAAACGCCACAGGAGATAAATTTGCGATGACGTAATCCTTTTTGAAAGAATTATACATTATTATTATTATATCGTTGTCGAAATTTCTACAAAGCCAAATAGATGAAGTAACGTCTAAAAGTTACCTGGACTAGATCCTTCTGATTCAGTGCTTCGATATCGGTTCGAAACTCCGCTATCCATTGAAGGAAACTTCCCGTTGACCTTTAATCTTTGATCACTTGACCCTGAACTTCCGCTTCCGTAACTTACACCATCCGTGCGTATGCGAAGCATAGGAATACTTTCTGGCTCACCATTGGGTTTTTGGGTTTTGTTCGCTTTTTGAACTTGTTTTGAGGCTCTGTAAGCATGGAAGAATAAAATATAAGTGTTTCTATATTAATAAAGAAGGAACAGAAATCCGATAAAACGGCTTATTTATATGACAAATGAAGTCTTCTCGCTCGGTTTTCAGACCAGACCAAGTCTGGGAATATGACCTACCCGGTTTAACGTTGCTGTTGTCTTAGGATAATATTATTATCAAGACTAAAATGGGTACTCCCGTAGTATTGAACCAAGATGGCGGACACCGAAACGTAGTATATGTACCAGATTAGGCTATATTTTCAGATACAAATACTACAGGAGTCACTTGGCTAGTCCCGAACTCGTAATAAAACCAAATTAAGAATAATTGGAATGAAATTATTGGCCTAACCCTAACATACTACGTCCGGCGCCCGCCATCTTAGTTCGCATACTACAGGAGTACCCTAAAATGTCCCTTGAATTAGATAATTAGCCGCAGATTTATACCGAATTTATAAAATTGTATTATACCAGAATTTTTATTGGCATGTTAATTTTTCAAAATTATTTGATAATTCGGTTCGTGCGAATTCGTAAAACATATTTTACGAGCGTCTGTACTTTTGAAAATCCGTCTTCTGAAAGTTTGAGAACTGCGGGAAAATTTTATACCGAATGTCGTTTTCCTTCCAATAATTCAGTGTTTTTAGCAAATCTATCTTTGAGCAAACTAATCAACCACCTACCTGGGTTTCACGGCCGGTGTTTCCAGGCTTGCTATGGTCGAAGCAGATAGTTGTGACGTCATATATTCTATTTGATGACGTCACTAGTTACGTAGCAACAGTGATTCCATAAAATTTATTCGGACGTAAATACCACTTAGATTATAAATAAATATTCTGCAAACAAAATTTCATTCATATATTAGCAATAAAGCGATGGTTTGGGTTATTTTTGCAATTTGTTCTTGTAAATGGTTGCAAGACATAGATTTAACGAGAACAATGACAAATAACTATGATATACTGATCAGTGATTCAACTATTCTTCTTTTATGCTTTTGCACTGGTGGATCCGTACAATGCGAGGATAGTGTAGCAAAAGTATAAAGACAACTAACTGACATATCCTATTCACAAACACTTTCGGCTAGAAGTACTGTATGTATTAGACTCACTGCTTCATCTACTGACACAGCTGACATGGGCAAACTACAACCCGCGGGTCAAATCCAGCACCTTGGGTGGTTCGATCTGGCCTGCCTGATGTTGTCATAAATTATCGCTTTTAACCAATTATTGTTATTGAAATCTGTATGGTGCAATAGGCTTGCCAGAATATTGTCCAAAAACCTTGCCCACCCATGCTCTACAGCAGGGGTCGGCAACCTTTTGTTGCTTGCGGGCCAAAATTGAAGGTTGCAAGTCATTGGCGGGCCGCACATATCTTTAGAAAATTGTGAACCGAACTGATGATACTTTTTATAATAAAAATCAAGCAGTGATACATCTCTCGAGAAAATATAAATTCGTTTCATTGCATCTCAAAAAGTTCCATTTGAATATTTTCGGCGCCATTGCTCCCTTCGCACTTAGCATCAATTTTTGTTTGTCATTTGTCTAATCATAATTAAATTTTAGGCTCATGAAACGAGTAATTGTGAATTATATACTTGTTAGATTATAATATAATTTAGTCTACACGTGTCTCACAATAAATTCTGTTACGTATAAAATGGCTTCATCAAAACAGCTGTTTTGTTACTAATATTCAGTGAAACGTCACGGGCCGGATTATATTACTCCGCGGGCAGGATCTGGCCCGCTGGCCGTAGGTTGCCGACCCCTGCTCTACAGTCTACTCTACAGGGCGTAATAAACGAACCAGTTAGTAAGCCACAGAAAATCCGAAAAACACATTAAAAACGTGAACAGTGAAAATAGGTTTCAATTTTAATATGTTTCGCACAATTGATACTGAAAATATGACTAATAGGTATTGAGAACCACGTCGGATATATTCCCTGAGGTTTCAATTCGAAGTCGTCCGTAAAATGTTAATTTATTTACTGTTATAGAATCCGCATTTGGAACGGAATTGTTAATTTATTTACCTGTTTAAAAGTTTTTATATTTGAAAAGGAAAATGTAACGCAGATTTGAATTTGTCGGGTTTGAGCTGGAATTTAAAATTATGAAATGATCAAGGTCAGACTTCCTCAGACAAACAGTTTACAACGATGGAAAAAAATCAACTCATCCTATCAAGACATCGATTGTCATACGATGCTTTTCACTCCAAACAAGGCCATGTACAAGCAGACGCAATATGTGAATTATTACTACTTTTGAAAAGGACTGGATGTTGCAGCACCGTTTGTCAAACAGTTGAAACTTGGCATGTAGCGGGGGGCAGTTACCAAACTAACACAGAAAATTTTTCAGAACGATCAGGCCATAGGAAATGGGCCAAAACGGGCTTTTAAGGGACTGGGACCTGTCATTGGCTAATCAAGCTGTCAGTCAGTCACGCTAGAGTGATTTTGGGGTTCAGAGGCCGTTTAGCTTGGGGTTTTGGGCAAAGATTTGCGTAATTCTCAAAGGTATAATTAAATGAAATTTTCTTTACTAGAAAATCGGTGTTTCCCCCTCCCAATCGACCTCCAGTGGCGTAAAAAGGTTGCGCTCTTAAAATGGAGCTATTGAGAAATAAAATAAGTTAACTATGGTTGGAAAAATTAGTTTAACATTTTTTTGAATAAAATTTTTTTTTCCTACTCCGCAGTCACGCTTTAGTGATTTTGGCTCATTGCAGGCCTCTGAAGGAACTTATTAAGAAAGTAAAGACATGGGCATGTTTAGAAAAATTATTCGAATCCATTTTAAAAGAATTTTTTTTTCTTCAGCTCCTCAGTCACGCTCCAGTGATTTTACGTTATATCTCGAGAATGGTAAAAGGGTGAGATGTCATATTTGGGCCATACAAGATAGTTGAGGTCTAGTTTATGTAAAAAAAATTCGTCACGGTTGAGTGATCACGGACCTTAAAATTGGAAGAATTCGACTCCGGTTAGGGGTGATCAGTTTATTACGTGGTATCTGAACTTCTTAATGGACTAGAGGGGTCGGAGGCAGAGCGCCGGACGAATTCCCGTCAATTGTCCGGCGCAACGACCCGTGCCCTCCAACAAACTTTAAACAAACATCTGCTTCCTAATTTACTAAAAATAATTCTATACAATTTCCCCTCGCGGGTAGCGTAGCGACCTCCCCTGGATTTGTCTATTAGATCCCACTACGACAACATCGCTCAGTCTATTTTCTAAGTCGTCGTTTATGCCGACCTATTTGAGGGGTTAAATAAAATATTTATCATATCTTATGATTCGGCTTTGATTTACCGACTTTTCCTTGAAAACTTTCCTTTTTAGGCTTCAATATCCAGACGCGACGATTAGATACTAAAGTAAAAAATCCATCGACTGCCTGTCATTTCAATTTCTTTTTTTAAACTCTTCGACATTGCTCTAAAGCTAGTCTCTCCTACTACTTCTAGCATGAACTCAATCAGCGTGCTCATGCCCCTTTTCTTCAAATATAGCTGTTTATTTACTTCAAATAATACATGATATTCATGAAAAATTCACACGTAAATAAAAATTGCTCTAGCCATAGCTTGCAGATAGTTAGCGTATTGAACCATACGATGTTTTAGTCGACGTATTTACCTCGAATTGTTTGGCATTGACTCTAAAATTAGCGTCTTGTGGACTGATATGAACGCAGTCAATTGTTTACTTTGAAAAATACAGGAATTTAATAAAAATTCACAAGTAAATGAAAATTATGCTTTTGCCAGTTTGAACAAGCTCTGGTTGACAGACAACGAATAGTTAGCGTGTTGAACGTAATTAAAAAAATCTCTGAAAATCTGTGGTCCAAATGCCACCACATAACACGATATAGAATAAATAAGGAAGACTTTGGAGTAGAAGGGAAATGCGAGCCCTTATAAGAAACGTAAGTAGGTCGGTCCGTGTGCACATTGATTAAGATTTTCCATTTGAAACTATTAAACAAAATGATAAAAAAAAGAAACTGAAAGAACATTGTCGTTTTAAAACTAGTACTAGTGTAGATACGCTATAAGCCATACCTGTTATATGTACGACAGGCCATTCTCGTAGTAGGCCATTCACATGCCGATAGGGATCATATATCTATACCTTATCAGCTGTCTATATGAATGCCAAATATGAATATGAATGCTGAAGAGCCCCCTCGAATTGCCTCTGCGACCATATATCCATCGGTATTCCTAACATGCTATCTATATGTCAGCCCAATAGCCCTCTGCAATGCAGGCCATTCAAATGTCGAATGACGTCATATATCCTTCCCTATTCCCAACCATGGTTGCTGGTGCGGTAGTTCGCATGCATCATTAGCTGATAATACCCGTTCGTGCCGTAAACGTAAAACCACGCGACCAATTGTGCAAGTGACAGTGACTTTCTATCAACTTGAGATTTTTACCAGTGTGCGTCATTCCTTGTTTTAGGCTTTCGTTAAATGGCCGAATAAATAATTCAAGCAAATGTTTTAAAGTCACTTAGAGGTTTCGAGACAAATTTAGCCTTTACTACACTGTTATAAAATAAAGAAAATTAAAGAACATTTCGTGGTATTTTATAACGCCTTCAGGCGGTTTCGGGTCGTGTTCAGCTTTGGTTCGAATTTTATAATGCACAAATTTTAAAATTAATTTCTTGTTAGCAACACGATTGACCACGGACCACATAACATTTGACCACGGACTACCAGGGAGATATCAAGATTGCGTTAGGGACAGAATAGTATTCTGATTTCGTGCTGGAAAATTGTAATATGCTTCCGTCGTTCTTGTACGCTTATCTTTTCAGCAATTACGGTATTCAGATTAAAGTCTTACTATACCTTTACCGATGCGCAACTTCGTTACCATATATTTGAACATTGTTCTCTTGCTATTCAGCCGTTAGGTCAAGTTCGGCAATGCGAAAGTAAGGTTGATAACGACCATTGCAAAGGTTCATAAGGAAACTGCTGATTTAATTGCGAATGCTCGGTGCTGAAACTACATGAATATTTTATATGCATTGATGTGTAATAATACAGCGTAACAACGTCATAATTCAGCTGCAAAAGCATCGAAGCTGCAGAAAATTTTATTTACCTCCCCACTGCATCTCACCTTGAATTTTCGACGGTAATGTAGGAGACTTGGGAGGGGGGGCTTTTTAATCAAACATGTGGAATTGCGACCTCGAGGTTTAAAACGTATTTAGGTGCAAACAATCAAGTCTAGTGTTCAATCACAATGCTTATATACCATAAAATCTATTATGATCTTATAATACATACATGAATAATTTATTATTGTGTAAGCATCGAGTTACATGGGCGGTTTTGGCTGCAGGCAGAGCTATTGAGTGAACAAAAAACAACGAAATATGATCTAATTAACACCATGCATGCGATTAACACACGTCATCGCATCTATCTATCAAATCAAATGTTTCCCGACCGTGGGCCGCGGACACGTATGAGTCCGCAAAAGGCCTGGTGAGTCCTCAGTCGTATTGGCTACATTGAGCATTTCTGAATGAAGAGAAATAATAATAATAATCGTGAATATTATTAATCGCCTTTCTCATGATTCCTATCTTATTAGTTTCGCAAAATCTCCGTTTGTTCATGACAATTGACTCCTCTTCAATGCGCTGCAGCTATTGCGTCACAACAAGATTCATTCAAATGCATTTCACTGATCTCGAGTATCACTAACAATAATTAGTTAAGGTTGAGAAACACTGATCTAACCTGACCCAGAGCATTTCATGAATCCCACTTCATATGCGTACTTTTTCCATGAGTTATATATATTTCTTAAACCAGGGGTTCCCAAACTTTAATGGCCGCGGGCCAAAATTAGAATCGGAAGGATGTTCGCGGGTTGGAAGAAACACGTTTGTTTGACTCATTATGGCGCTTCATATGGTATTGCCACAGAACTGGAATAGTTAGCAAAGTGGACAAATCGCTAACGTTTGATTCCTTTCAATACAGAAATACGAATCTTCGAAACTTTCTTACATGGCTGAAAACCAAATTACTGCCTTTGTAATCCTAACACCGGTACGTATAATTGAGATACTTATATAATCGAAATGCTATGATAAACACGAGCTTAAACTGTGATAATGACATAACAATTGGAGGTTTCTAGATTGTAAAAAGGTAGAAACATAATCTGTTCACTTAAGCTCGGCGAGTCATATTAAATCGTTACGCGGGCCGGATTTGGGAACCCATGTGGGCCATAGCTTACCACGAAGTACCACGTCAAAACTCCTAATTTCCAAAAGCACCACCGATGCAGTAAAATGTTAATTTCGATGTCAACTCATTCCATCTTCAGCCTTTTTCTCTAAATTCCCCCTTTTGTCTATTTTGAAGCTATAATTTTTCCTCCATCACTATGCATAAAAAGTACTTTATTTATTCAGTCAATCTCCAATGTATCTTAAACCAGTGTTGTGTGAAAGTCGCATTCCCGCTTTTGTACAGTTGAAATAATTTTAAATGTGAGAACAAATAAGTATTATAGTAAAGGACTGAATGATATTAGTAATACAACAGCAAATACAGAGCTAAATTTCCCCCCCAAGAACGACATAAATTCTTCGCCGGATGGGAAGCGCTGTGTGAACGCATGCCATTTACTGATGAACAAAGTTCTCCATATCTTTTGCTTTTGATGCAGAAAAACAAGTCAAATCATCGAATTCAATAAATGTCAGGAATGAAAAGGATCTAATACATTAGTGTTGCCGTGAGTTGGACTTTATCTGACGTTTGGATGGATATTGGACCTTTTACCCTCATTTTACTTACGCCATCTGAAATTATCTTCGACAGGAAATCTGGGCTACAGCTGTAGCTATGATTAGTATGAGAGAAAAAGCATTAAGCTGACTGAAATATGAATTTCAAAACAGCGATCTTTGTTTTATATTGAATAAAGTTAGTGTCAAGCATTAATTTAACACTCTAACTGCTTTTGTATGATTGTATCTAGAAATTTCAGTAATCTTGGACGCTTTGCACAAAAGTTTCGCTGTCTAGAATATCTCCCAAATGACTTGTTATGTTATTTTTCTGTGGAGTTACCCTGTATTTCGGAAAAGACAGTTTTTTACGGAGAGTCACATAAAATCGTTTATTTATCACATTCAAGGTATTGAGATAGAAGGTATAGTGCGAGTATGATTATCAGTAGTTTTCTTGCAATGTAAACCCTTCTAAGTCCTCGGAATATGAGCTTATATTAAAATGTTTATATTAAGTGATTATATGCAGTTAGCAATGCGAACCCAAGGTATTTTCATTCATGATGTCTCAATTATTGATGTCTTCCGGAATAAGTTTATAAACTTTCCGTCAGAAATCCAACGAACCACAAAGATGATTCCGTGATAAAATCTGGCAACGATTCAACGATGAATTATTGAAAAACAGTAGCTGTGTCAATTAGATAGGAGGGAAAAAAGCTGCAAATCTTGCATTCATGAAATGCCGCAAAGACGAAAAATCGTCAAAAATTTCGCGACAAACTGCTGGTACAATGTTCTAGGTCATAGTAAAGATATAAAACGTTATGCAAATCGCTAGGGCTCTAATGCATCTTGAGGTCCCACTCGACTACGTCATTCAAACAACGTTATAAGCACATATATTCGTTGTATCAGTTTTCTATACACCTGTTTTTTCGTGATGGAAAATAAACGATTGACTGACTCACTGACATCTCCCATGGGCCAGGACATATTGTCGATTCCAAATATCTACTAGAAACATGCTTCGACATCGGTTTTTCAAATGAAATCTTTGACAAAAAGTATTGCTTACGAAACTTTTTGTAATAAAATTTGCAAGGTCACTGAAACCATATAGAATTATGATGGTGCAATCACTCGAAAGTAAAGAAGACTCACCTCTGAGCAAAATTACGGCCGGCCACTAAAACGCCAGGAGTTTCTAAGATTATATAGAAATATTGTTGGTGCATTGTGTATTTATTCTCACTCAGAAGTAAACACCAATGGCCACTGAAATCATATAGAATTATAAAGGTGAACTCACTCAGAAGTAAACTCATCTCTGACCTACATTACAGTCGACCATTGGAATGCGAGGATCTTCTGAGACTACAACAGTGATGAATTATGCTTGATATCGACAATGGTTTGATTGAAATTTTTTCTAATTTTCCTTCAAGCTCAAATTTGAAGATACGGACAAACGCTGAACTGTCAAGATCTACTGAGACTATGAAGGCTAATTAGGCGTTATATTGACATTGTTCTCGCATTGCTCGCTATTCTCTTTAACTCTCTTTAAGTGCAAATTTGATAATTTTATTCTTTGAATCCACGTTACAGCAGTACTATACGAATGGAATATTCAACTTAAACTTTGCTACACCACCTCTGCATTATTTGAAAAAAACTGATCTCCAAATCGGATTAACCACAAAAAACTTACTTCACCTAGCAATCAACGCAAAGTCAGAGGCAAACACTTTCTAAGCATTGTTCCAACTTTTCGATTTTCGTCTGAAGCAAATGTCGAAGAAATGTCAAAATATCATTCATGTTTGAAAGAAAATAAAGAAATGAAAACTTTACATATAGAAGATTGAAATAAAGTGGAATATATTGGGTAGGCACTGGCAAAGGGGAAAGATTTCGGTCCGTACAAATAACAGTTATATTAGTGGCTGCTTGTAAAGGGCCTTGTTATAATTATAAGTAGTGCTGGGAATTTTCAAATATCTGATGATTTCAAAGTCGAATCAAATGTTGTTTTCGAATACTCAGAAGATATGTAGTTTTTGTTGTCCCTCAGACACATAAATTACTGAAATCACAGAATCCACGACTCAGAGAGTTCGCTGAGCGTTCACATACAATATGACCAAGTTTCATCAAAAGTCACTTGAAAGAAAGATGTCGTATGTCAGAATTGCATTGTAAAAAAATGGCTCCCATAAAAAAAATGAGGAATCTATCTCAACCTTCAGTGGACAAAAACAAAACAAGATGGCGGCAATTCGAAATTTTAATCTGAACCGATTCGAATAATTTACTATTCGATTCAAAATGATAGCCCTAATTATGAGCGAAATGTGCGAATAAGCTCCGTGTAAAAATTAGGAACCTAATCTATGCAAATGTCTGTCTCAATCGGATATAGAATAACAAACACCTTGAAATATTTATGCCAACCAACTTTTAAACAGCCGAATAGACAAATATCTCTAAGATAAATAAATACACTGACGAGATATCATCCCAGCGGGTGGCTTTGTCTGACTTTCGAATGCTTGATGTTTCATGCGCTCAGAAAAGAAGTAGAGTGTTATATTATATCAAGTCAATCGACTAGGGGTTTAGTCGGAGCGGACGCTACAGCCGTTTAATACTCACATTTACTCCTTTGTAAATTCTAAAAAGTAAAATCTTTTCAACAAAATTTTATAAATCACTCCTATAAATACCTACAAAGATTCGAGGGGCGAAAACGGCTTCAGAAGAAAATATCTCAATGTAGAATTGTGTATGTAGATGTCTAAAATTGATTGCGTTGAGTTAACATAACTGCAGTTCAAGCATGCAACAATGCTAATTTTATTGATAACTACGGGGCAAATTTATCCGCTATTGAAAACCTTTGTCCTAGAAGTAACAAACAATAATACGTAGCAAATTGTGTGACGGTAGCGTATGATAATTTTCCCACTTCAAATCCGTTCAAAATTCCGCTCTAATAAAGATTTGCGGCCAATAACAAGGCTTCCAGTTGTTTTATCCCACCAACAACACGGCTCTCCCAACAAAGAAATCCACAATACTCAATAGGTATCCGCCTAAGGGTAGGGGAAGTTTATTTCAAAGTATTGCCCGACATGAACACGAAACCAAAATAAACATATCTACTGTAGCGGATATTAGCTATACATAAATATTAACTCAAAACTGAAAATGCATCACATTGCATATTACACCGCATTTAGTATGTGCAATTAAAACCAATTTAAGAAATCTCCAGCAGAAAATTCAGGAAAGTGAAGCTTAACTATTGCTAAACGAGTCCGATATTATATTGTTAAATCCACAAATACACCAGGCGCTAAGTTTTACGTTCAATATTAAGTAGTTAATTTGAAAATGCACGCTTACATGAAGTTGGTTAAATATGCACTCAAGATCAGCATTTCAGGGTGAAACACAAAAAAACAATACTGGTTATCGAGCAGAAACTTAACTAACAACACTCCTGTATGTACAATATGTTTCTGAATTTCTAAATAATAATTCAAACTAATGTAAGAGACGAAAATAAACAGATACAACGCAACGGATGTTATGTAATAAGTATATATAAATATTTATGATCGCATTGCATATTACATCTCACTCGTTATGTACAATCCAAATTAGCTAAGTTTTATCAGCAGAAAATTTGACTGACTATCGGTAAATGTGTCCAATATTATTTTATCAAAGAGAATTTATGAGATTCACAAACATATCAGTCCGTATCTTGTCAAAATTCCAGACCTTTCTAGAACTGTCCCCAAATATCAATTACTTCTATCCGCGCTAAAACAACAGCAAACACCGGAGGTAAAATATCCGACAGTCAATGAATTATTGATCAAAACCTGTCCGCCAATTGCAGATTTTATCGTTTGGAAAACGACATTGCTCGTTAAGAGAAAGCTCGTCTAATGTGAAAGCGAAAGCAAGATCAAGAAGCGACCTGGAAACCGCACAAACCCTCGCAGTAAAACGATATGCAGATCCCGATCACTGGCCAAAATTTATCCCGCACGAGATCAAAAGTTGTTGACATCAAAAATGGTCGAGTGTGGTCCGAAATACAAAAATTTTCAAAGTACAATACTCCCAAGTAATAGATTGTATTTTTAAGTTTTGAACAAAAGCATAAGTACGGAATAACCCCCCAAATCCAAGCAACAACTTTCCTAATACCTTCCAATGAAACGAAGAAAATTGAATTAACACTCGAACTTATGTTAGTGTATGAGTATAACCAAAAGTTAGGACGTTAATTTAGGCCGTTCTGCACAGGAGATATGTTCTCTCTAGAATATGTTTCGAATGACCTGGGTTATGTCTTGGATCACCCTGTATTTATTCATTTGCTCAAAACTTGAAACCCCAATTAATCAAAACGCGTTAATCACTTTTGAAGATGTAAATATAACCATTCTGTTGTCAGAGATCTGTCCAGACTCACGTCTTTAAGCGTCGACTCAATCATTATTTAGTTTTATCGTCGAAGCAGAGACAAAAGCCTAAATATCCAACGAATTAATTTGCGTTTATAATCCTTGGCAAAGATCCCGATCGATGACCAAAACCATTTTTACATTAGATCAGATTACAAGGATAACAATATCATATTTATCCCAGATGAGGGGAAAACCGATAAGACGGTATAATCATATTCATATGGCTTACCATATCGCAGAGATTACAAGCTTCCTCTCATGTTGGTCATCGGCACTGGAAAAAGCCCAATGTGACCGAACACAAAAAAATTACTAAATGCAGGGTGACTACAGTTCATGCTTTGAATATATTTTTTTTAATTTTCGAAGAAATATTTGATAAACTCATGTTTCAATTCAATGGAGGGGCGGCTTGTACTTATGACTTTGCACAAAACTTAAAAATATAATTACCGATTAAAAACCACGTGGTAATCACTATTGGAAAAGTTTAATGTTGCCAGTGATTTTTTCAAGCTCATGCCTTCAGACATGAATAGTTTCTCTGGAAAAATCTCTTAAAACTAAATCGAATCCGGCAGACTGAAACCTGAACTAACTTGTTTAATTTTAACTTGATTTACAAATTTGAATAATACAAGATGTACATAAAGTGTATTTACAATGCAAGGAATTTTTTTAATAAATTCCCCACATTGCAAAGGACATAAAGGACACAGACACAGTATACTTTAATCTAATGATGAATTTCCTAAATTGTCGAGACTTCGTGGACATCTTATATTTTCAAAATCGACTACCAAATCGTCCTATCTTAGGCCTCCTTTTGCATTTTCAGTAATTACCAACGCTCCCAAAGGACACCCAGATCAGAAACCAATTCAAGGTCGCCCCATCTGCCAATTTGAACATTAAATAAAATACTAAATAGAAGATCAAAGTCGATTCAGAATTCCGCGGTGGAGTCGCCACCTTTCATATAACTAAATAGATTCGTCCATTATGTGTTCAAAAATCTGTTACATAAAATTTTCTAAATATGATTATAAGGTTGAATCTTCATCAATAATGATTGTTTCTGGCCAAGACGAAATCCGGCGACAACTGCATATTGAGCTAATATTAACCTCAAAATAGTAAAACGTCCAGAACTGGTGAGAAGAAAACATCTCATAAATATGCCTAGATATGAATAAACTTGGTGCTTCACTTACTATATCAAAACATAACGGATATAAATCTTGTTAAAACGAAATCCCAAAACTACAAATTGAACCTGCTAATACTATTATTGAAATACCAAAATAAAGCATGCAAACATTTTGGTGGGAAGCAACAGTTCGTTTGCTGCTTAACCAGTTGTGAATGTTTTATGATGAATAAGCCTGATAAATACTTCAAAATATCACAGTCGCCATGCATGAGTACAACCTTGCACAGTACAGGCAGTCGCCACACTTGAATGCAAATTACATCACAATACATACACGGCCCACACTTGTCCTGTTGAATGCGAAACAAACTGCAAGGTGAGCGATATGACACGTGCCCTCATCTTATCTGTTGTTAACTAAACAATGATAGTTTGTTATGTAATAATAGTCAACAAAGCGAGCGTCATCTTAAACGCGGTGTTGTCTGCCGTTACATATATCTTGATACAAATACGATCTATTTCTAATAATTCTGACAGTGCCACCGAAATTATTAGGACATAGTACCCAACTCTCCTGCATACTCTACCGCGTAACCGACGAATCAGCTTTGGAAAATGCTGCAGTTACGGCTACAATAATACGAGACAAAACTGCATCTTTCAAAACAAACGCAAAAATACAAAATTCCATTGGCTATGTGTAAGTGATATTTGACAACGCCATAGTAGGCTCAATAATTGAAATACAACTTAAAATAATAACAATCGGATTTTTGCGAGGCCTACTACTCATTATACTTTTGCTCTGATAGATCCCGTATGCGTAGAATGCAATGATATGTTAGCAGAAATGTCACCAAATAATTGATTCATTGACTTCACGACTTAGGTTGGCTTCAAGTAAATTTGTTTGCTTAATTCAAATTCAATGTGAGCTTTAGTTCAAAATAGCCTTTTTTAGTGAAATTAGCTAGTTTTTTTTTACAGTTGCAGCCAACGGGTACGGATTAACAAACACAAAGGCAGATAGAAAGGCGAGTAGTTGTATTCGAAAACACGCTACATTGACCAACCTTGTAATGACCCTTGATAGTTTGCAATATTAAGTCTACCTCAAATTGGTCCTCCGAGAGTTCATTCATGATAGCCATTACTAAATGCAAGTTCGTTGACTTTCTATAAAACCAGCGTTCTCGTAGTTGGATGCATGATTCCAACGTTAACCTTTCTGAATGTCAGTCAAATCTACTGCAGCTCATTTTCTATACCATCATAAACTGCAAAAATCAATTCTTGTATCTCTGCGACAAAATCTTCTTTATTTTATTATTTATTCAAACGAGTAAAATTTCAAATCCTACTTAAAAGTGCAAAGAGTACAAATAAAATAGCTGTTTATAGTTATACCTTCATGACAGAGATGCTAGCAGATATGGGACTTTCAACAACTCACTATCGCCTGAGAAAGAAACTACATAAACCATAGTTTCGATATAAGTTAATTCCATTTTAACTCTCTCACTTGAATACTAAAGTGCAATGTCAAGATCTCTGTCTACGAGTTTTAATCCACTCCTCCCTTTAAGTAAATAAAGAAAATAGAAAAGACGATCAAACATGGTACAGAGTTACCCTCATATACAAGGTGATGTTATTGGATATAATTGGTGAACATTCTTGTCTAAAATAAACTGATTATAATGAATCGTACGAAAGCAAACGTTTGGCGGCGATACAGAAGTATGTGTACTAATATGAAGGTAACTAATTTTGTTCGCCTACTTTAAATCAAATTGTGTAATGGGATGGAAGCCTACCCAGGAAGTATTTTCACTTGACTAACACAAACATTCCCCGAACTCATAATAGAACGAAAATAAGGAAAATCGGAATAAAATTATGGCCTAACCCTAACCTGGTACTGTGGTACACATACTACGGGAAAACCCGTTTGGCATACTTTGCCAGCAGATCGCAGATAGAAAACACAATTGTATTCTGACTGGAAGAACCTGACCAATCTTCATCTCATATAGGTTATGCAAGATCTTGGTCGTCTTGGTGATTGCACCAACTTTGTTTGTGCCTCTCAGTACGCATAAATCACGATAATATTTAACCATAAAAGTTTTCTCACAGGAACAGAATCTACCGCGAATTACTCTGAGCCTCTCTAACGGCGATTTCAGCACTGTTTCAGTTCCCGGTAGGTCGCTACTTATACACAATGGTACCAACTGGTTCTATTCAAAGGGAGTGCTGAAATCGCCCCTTGAAAGGCTCGGAATAATTCGCGATAGCGCTAATATCTGTCTCATGAATTTTTACTTACAAATAACTTTCCATGTTTCCGAATCAAATCGTGTTATTTGAATTTGTCAAATATGATCAATGATCCAAGTCTGAAAATAGTTAAAGATAAACATATCAATCTGTTAGGTTCTTGAAGAATAAAAAGTAAAAATGAGGATAAATAAAACTAAAGCACAGAGAGCTACAAAAGAACACACGAAAACCACATCCTGAACATGACTGACATTGTTGGTTGGCCGATAGTGCGTTGGATTTTCACAAACTTGTTCTGTATTCAGACTCAATGATTTTCGCTTTAATAGTCGAGTTTTACGCGCAAAATGATGTAAAATATGCAATTTATAATTTGGAACTGATTTACTTTTTACTTAAATTTCTTCGTATAATAACATTTGGCCTGCCTGCCTGTCATTTGCTTACGCCCCAGAATATAAGCTTACTTTCGACAAGTCGTCTATTCTAAACAGCGATCGAGACAAACAAACACTTTGCAAAGCAAGTAAGCCAATTTTCGCCGAGTGCGTGCGACTCAGTATTGAAACAACAAAGTAATCCGGTTTTCAGTGGGCTGTAAAACGACCATTTTGCTGGCTATACCTCGGCAAGAGCTCTGCAATACAGAGCGACTCCCTGTCATTTGGAACATATTCTAGAATGAACAAAGCGTCCCAGATTACTCAAACTTTTGGGTAAAATCAAACCAAAGATAAGTTCAGATAAATTTTCTTCCTTTTCGTACAATTAATTAAAAGACGTTTAGGCTTAGTTTTCCTTTTTTGGGTCAATCTTTAGTTCTGAATTCACTTACTTTTGCGATACTGCCGTAGTATATGTACCAGTTAGGGTTAGGCCAAAAATTTATTTCTAATGGATTCCGAAGTAAAATCGGAATAAAATTTTGGTCTAACCCTAACCTGGTACACATACTACGGGAGCACCAGATTTTCTTTATTTTAGTTTTATTACGAGTTCGGGAACTGTCTGTGTTAGCCAAGTGAATATACAACTGCCCATATGTTTCAGTCCCTTTAAACAACTTGATGTAAAATAGCCGAACAAAATTAGTTACCTCCATATTGGTACACATACTTCTGGAAAGCCACTTTAGCTATTATTCCACTTACTCCACCACAACTACAACAGGAATAAAACAAACATTTCACCTATCTCCTCGCTGTGACAACAATATATTGGGAAACAGTCAAACTACGCTCGTTGTGGTGAAGAAATTTACAGTCTGGTAACCATGCAATGTTAATCAGGAGTCTACGGTAGATAGAAAGGGTGGTTATTTTGGCACAGTGCATAGATGCTGAGGGCGTACGAAATACGCCAGTTTTTAGCAACGTAAAAATATATTGCTTAGAATTAAAGATACAGTTTGGAAGCAATCGAAACATTTTTTGACTAAATAATTTAGTCATAGAAAACGGAGTAAAATTCGCATATTTTAGGATTCTGCTTTTAAAATATTTGCATTCACTTTATTCTGAATCAAAATACTTAATGTTATAAGTCAAAAATCATCGGTAGAGCGTACACTTATTTGAGGGATGTATGGTGAGTTGGAAAATTTTTACAAATATTTTACATCCAATTTATTCATTTTGCATCTTTTTCAATCGTATCGTGAGACATATTTTAAAAACCACAAATCTTGAAAATTGTATAATGCTTCACACAAGAGTAACCAACAGGAAAATACATCCATTATGTATGTGTAGCGAACCAGAGTTGCCAGGGAATAAAAAAAACTATCCTAGAAGCATCCGATTGAATTTGAAAAATTAAGAAAATTCGGTATAAATTTTTTTTATTGTCTACAGCAATTGCCACATACAAAACAATAAAAAAGAAAAATATGAATCTTGGTTTTCTAGTTGCGGTGTTTTTTAAACGACGTTTTCATTCAGAACAAAACTGTGTACAAGCTCCTACTGTTATGTAAGAAGCTACTGTATTTTAAAGGGCCAGAATGAATTACCTACTAATTTAACCACATCCTGGGTGAGCCGATAGGTTTGGGGTTATACAATGGGGATCATTAAGCCCTCATTAGAATCATTATACATATACAGACAATAGGTTCGCAATTTCAAACTAATTTCGACGGTTGTTTTACGTTATAATAAAATATTCTCTCAGAATATTCAAAGACTAAACAATTTTTTTACGCAGCATATTTTCTAGAAGATTCCACTCAAGGCGATGTTACAATAAGTTAACTAGAGCAGTGTTTACCAACCTATGGGTCGCGGACCAAACTGCAAATTTTCTTTTCGCTTGTTTTTTCAACAAAAACCTGAAAGTTTCTATTTATTCTATGGTAAATTTTATTGTTTAATAATATATATTTCGCAAATTATGAGAACCTGCAAAAAACTTATCATATAAAACTGTTACCTAAATTCAGCATTATTTTTTCATAACATAGAGTCTCTCTCCCACGAACACATACTACCTGATCAATCGCCTGCCAAACCTCTAGTCCACGTTAATCCTCTTGCCTTTGACACAATCCAACATGACTCCACGTCCCGGAATATTGATTTTTATCTGAGTCGGTTCCAAATCCCCTCTGGGACACGAAAAATCTCACGAAACCACACAAAACACATTTTTCAGAAATTCAGTTGCGAAAATCCTTTTTGGATGAAAACTGGATTAAAAAACCTTCTGTCATCAATATCTCTTGTTCCAATTATAAACGTCACAATTGGATATCAAACCCAATGTCACATCACAATGACAGATCTATTACAACACAATAACCTGAATTTTAACGGATGGCCACTTAGTCGATTCCAGCCTAATCCAGACAATTCTCAACGATTTTGTCGTCTCGTACTCAATTATGCATGGACCTCTTCTAAACAGGGGTTTTGAATTCTACTTTATTAGAGGTCCATGTATGTCCCTCTGAAAACTACAATCTATCTTAATATCGATCTAAAAGGCAATGTTTGTTCAACAGACGCCGTCTGAGTTATTTATCTTTGAGACAATTTGTATCCGTCTTAAATGATAAATATTGCAAAAAAAATAGTATGATCAAAATCATGAAGAATTTCAAAGCAATTGAACATTTTTTTTAATTTTCATTGAGATCTAATAATATAAATTAGTTTTCGACAAAATCTGTAAGACAATATCAAGATTAAATTAAAAACTTACATATATAATATTTAAGAGTCGTGCTTCATACTTACACAAGTTTCAGCAAGACATTTGTGTCAGTGTGCAGCACGACCCCATTGAATCACTTAGAATAGTAGTTATCTTTACTCCTGCTACAGCATCTCTGCATTATATGCATACGGATTCATTGTAGCAAATGCATAAAGCAATGAAAATTAGTTATAGCGTAACCCCAACATATAGTTACATATAACTTATTCATTTTCTCATCGAGTTGACTAGCGTTTGAGAACTGCTTACTTTTAGCGCGGCTCATTACATCTAGTCGGCCAATATGGAGGTTATCTTGCTGCGACTTGTTTTTTGAGAAGAATGTATGAAAGAGTGCTCACATCCCGCAAAATAAACATAAGTTATAGCTTGTACAAATTTTGACAATATCTTGAAATATTTTGTCTGGTAGGAAAATAATATTATTTTAACATAAAGAGATACCATCTACTTTAGCTTGTGACGTCATGGTTTATCCTATTGTGCGCTTCTCTTTGATCCTAAATATCGTCTGTGATCTAACAATATAGCTGTAGCTAAAAACGATATATATAAACTTTTTTCACATTACATACGAAATAGTCAATTGCAATTACAATATATGTATTGCGTGAAATCGTTTGGCAATGAATTCTCATTATTATGTTAAGCTAAAGGGTTGCAGACTACCGATTCTGCCTAGCGAAATTACACCACTCCTTAAGATTGAACTGAGTGCACAGAACTTGTAATGAAAAGTTCAAAATTAATTTGAATTAGTATATCAAATTGTCACGCCATAATATAGGGCTCGTATGGACTGGTTTTATTGCGTTATTGCCAGCATATAAACTCACTCCATGCTAAGCTATTTTATTGTTTCGCCAAAAAAATTCAACCATAGAAGCTTACAAAATGTCAGCTAGCGAGTACTCTACTATTCTTTCTCCGCGCTTCGATTAAATTTCAGAGTTCAACGACTAGGCTACTTTTCTGCCAGCAATATAAGAGCCTGAAATATACTTCAATGAAACTAGATTGGCTACGTACGTCTTGCGATAGCTGGCTTAAAAACCACAACTGCGATTGGAAACGTATATACGTCCCTATTCCTGTTCGGCTGTTGGGATGGCAGTCAAACAGTCTTCCACGGCGGAGGCCATTCAAATGGGATTGGGAGTTGGGACCATATATCCATTTTCATTACTGATGATATATATTATATAATAAAACTTTCTGCCTATCGAAATTGCTTTACTTTTGTTACCTTTATCAAATCTGTGTCTTTCGCCTACTCTAAACCAACAATATTTGCAATACACCATCGAACGAAGAGACGCTGAATATTTTATGGAAATAACCCGATTAGGAGATATCGAATGACGTTCGTGAGCATATCAGACCTTGTGCGCCAATAAATCGCTGAATAAGACGGATTAGGAATGCAAGAAAAGCAATTAAAAGCATGCAAGGAACATTAAACGCAATGGCCTACTGGTTATGGCGTTAGTCTCAAATATGTTTAATAAAACAATTAATAATTATTTTATGCAACACTCAGGATGATAATTCGTAACGCAGGGGTTCATACGTCCTCAATTTTTCTTCCACGTATGCTCGAATTCCATTTACTACTCTCGGAAACATATGGAGTAAAGGGGTCGTGTCCTCCAGCCAAAGGAGTAGGCGGTGAATATTTCATATTGACGCTGTATTTCTAACGCCTATACCTTAGTTGCGGCAAAATTCGATGCCATTGACCCCCGAGACAACCGAGTCAAGTCATATTTATGTATATTCACATATAAAGAGTTTAGATCTGAATCTGTTTGGCAGCAGAATCACGATATACCAAGAATTTACCTCTGTAAATTTAACTCAAATCTAAATTAATGACAAAAGAAAAATTTATATTAAAAGCGCGTTTTCATTCGTCTGAACATTTTTTATAACAACGTAATTTTCAGAGTTTATTTTTAATTAAATTTTTTGGATAATTCTTATTACCGGTATATCCCAGCAGATACATACAACCCTGGCAGTCAGTCTGGTTTACTATCTGTCTGCGTCAATTATTATTTAATTAGGCATAACTCAACTGATATAAAATTCGTCATTTTGGTACATATTACGCCCATTTCGTTTATTTTCCAACTTTAACTGTATAATCGAACAACAATATGCTTTTTAATGTCTTTTAATTTAATCTGCGCTGTATGCATTAAATTTTTATTATGCATTTATTTAAAGTGTATGATGGGGCGTTGTTTTTCTGATGTTTTTCTTAGATTTTTTTGGCAAGAACAAATCTATTTTCGACTTCTCCGCGATAGAACAAAACTATAATTGAAGTAAAAATAACATAAAGGAACAGCCTTCCTGTGATCTCCTTGGAAGTTCTTTATCTTTTTTATGATCTCTATCTCAAGTATTTGTCCCGAACTTGAATGGCAATGTAAAATTCAAAACAAATCAATAGCGACATCTCGTGATTACCAAAGCATCTAGCACAAGTGTTTGAGTCTCTCTACTTCAGAGTTAAGATACATACATACTTAGCGTACTTCACGTTTCTAACGCTTGCGAGCGACACGTAAATTGATCTGATAAATTTAAAACGGCTTCCTGGCAACTGAAGGTTATGGTTTATTAACCTATTTTGTAATTTTTAATAAAAAACAAAATGATTTTAACCCCGGGTGAGTAAGAATCTCCCTTCGGAATCCATTTTAACTGCACTATATGCATCAGTATGATAATTAAATAGGGTCAAAAACATCTGTATATTTTTTCTCATAGCTGATACGCACTGCCAGGTCGCACAGTTCAACAAGAGAGCAATGTTCAAGTAAAAGGAAAACGAAGGCCAAATGTCAACAGCGTTGCTATGAATTAAAATTAAACAACGAAAGTTCGGATGAAACATTAGGATTTGAAAACATAAATGAAATAGCCCTCCGTTCAATCAGTGAAAATTTAAAATCGATCGCTCTAAAAACCGAGAAGATTTTTTATAACAACAACAACCCCATTAACAACAAACAAAATTAGCAAAACGATTTATAAGTTCACTTCTTTTCCAAACCTAAAATATTATAGAGGGTGTCCATACAGTCTTAAATTTTTTTTAAATAGCAAAGATAATTTATCGAAACCATAAATAATATTGTTTTGGCCCTCACATATATATCAAATAAAGTAAAAATACTTAAAACAATTACTGATTCAAAAACAACAAACGTGATTAAGATATATTGAGAACTGACTTCATAACAAAATTGAAATTGTGAAGAGACTTTATGGACACCCTGTATATCCCAGGGATACACTGACAAGGTATTTCATAGGCATTGCTTTGTAAGTCTTGTTCAAAGATTTCACTGTTTTCAACAACTGCAATCGAATTCCATCATATTTTCCGTATTTTATCTGAGTCACTCATTTATACACAAAACATGTCATGGTAATATTTCTGGATATCCCGCGGCATATCGTCGACAAACATCGGTCACAGTGGCTTTACAATAGGCTTATTTTATCCGTGATTGACGATTTTTAGCTAACTGTTTAAAACCTATTTAAATATACAATACAATAAATATACAATAGGTTAATTTTCACATATTTAAATTATCCAATCTCACTAACATCAAACAGCGATCTAGCTAGAAAAGCAGCTATTTATTTTCCCAAATGATGATTCAAAAACGAGTTTACAAGTTAACCTTCAAAACGCTACACGAGATTGGGTTAAGGTTAACACTTTGCTCTGAAGTGCACGTACGACATTTTGAGCATTTATGAGTGTAGTATCACAAATGCCTACAAAAAAACCGTGTAAAAGTTATTTTTTGTGAAAATAAATTACTGTTTGACAAATTTCTGCTTTTCCAGCGACCACGCTTTATTTCAAATTTGCTTTATTTGGTGTTTAACTATGTTAGCATCACATTTGTAAATATATCAGTAACAAATTCCATGTTCATCATCTCGCTATCACGGTGTAATAAATTGGATCGGTTCTCGTACATTTGAACCCACGACAATTGCCCTTCATCCTATTGCATCTATGGAATTTTTTGTTTTGCAGATATTTGAACTCATACTAACCCTAACCCATGGGTTTTAGCACCCGCATATAGATGGGTCCGCGGATATACACATGGGTTCAAATGTACGTGGGTTCAAATGTACGGTCACCAATTGAATCGGCAACGACCAAACTTGAAAATTTCAAACCCCTTGAAATACAGCAGCTCCAAACATATCAGTGGCTCTTTGTAAAGAGTCGTATGAAATGCGTATAAAATTGCCTCAAATTTTTAAACCTTGTTAATTGAGGAAGTGAACTATGTACGTTTAGTTCAGTATAATATTTTGCTCCCGCATATTCAAATTTACGAAATATTCTGAGTGTTAATTGATAACGGTCGAATTGACCTTGGCGTCGATAATCTAACCCAGGGTGGTCCAAACACAGGCCCGCCGCTTCATTATCTGTGGCCCGCGTCACATTCGTAGAGTAATCAAAAAATCGCATTTCGTGTTGTTTCGTCATAAAATTAATCAGAAAAATCTTTTGACATATTGTCATCACTAATGCCACTGAATTAAATAGTGTTATGGATAGCTGGGGAAACTAGCGAAGTTGAATGATGAGCTTGGCGGTCTAAAATAAATTGGTATCTGGCTTTTTAACTTTTTGGTCGGGAATATATGCAAACAATATAGGCATCATAGAAAACTAAAAATCGAATGCGGATTCTATTAGCCTAGAATGGCTATGCCTGATAACTATGTGTTTGCACAATAAAGGTGTTTGTTTTGTATTGCACTGTTTATCTATTCTTGGCATTATTGTGGCCCGCGAACAATGCAAAAATAATTTTGTGGCCCGCGGAGCCGACAACCTTGGACCACCCTGATCTAACCTAACTCGAAAAGCCGAACCCGATCGAACTGGTCTAAATTGTAATCATGATTTATAATATAACTCATAGTTGAAGTTACGTCAGACCAACTACCTATAATTCTTCTGTCGTAACAAGGGTGAAGGAAACTATTCCACGTGATTCTATAGTCTTGCTGCACACTAACACAAATGCATTTCTGCAAGGCATATCGGACGAAATGTGTTAGGTTGCAGCAAGGCTCTTGAATTTCCAAAAATACTTCATAATGAAATAACTTTAATAAAATTCTTGAGGTTATCAAGGCCTGCAAGTAGTGTCTGTTTCAAACAATTAAAATCACAAACATATAAAGCTTTATTTTATTTCCCCTGACATAGAATGACCCTGAGGAAGGATGATATCACGCCTCGGAACATTTTTAATTAACTAATTGGCGCCTACAACATTCGCCTTCACGACCCTGATCTTAATTTAGTCTCAACTCAGCCTCAATCCCTTGGGAATCGACTCACAACGTGAAAATATGCTTGATCGTCTGCATGTTTTCTCAGCTTTATGGCGTCACAGTTAATACCTATGAAGACATGTTATATCTATCATCAGGGTAGTCAAAATTCGCCGTAATTTCAGATTTCATAAATTTACGAAAATTACAATTTTCAGTCGAATACTACGGTAAATAAAATTATGTATATCCTACCCGACAGTTCGACGTAAAGCAAATTTCGAGCTGTTTAACATAAAAAAATTTAGTTGATAGTTAACAACAAAAGTTTCTTCAATCGTAAAACATAGGTGTGTTATGATTATGAAGCAAAAATACCAAAAAGGTTTTCCGATAGACATCTACTAAAGGCCAATTCGTTCTGCTACTTTCGAGTTTCGGTTGAAATACTAATAACGGCCTTGTATGTTCAATTTTCATCAAATGATTTTAGCAGTTTAGAAATAAGGATTTAGATTCAGTTGCTTTCTTTCATTGATGTATAATTAATTTCGCTTTTGGGGTAGGTGTCAAAATAGGACACCAAAACCACAAATAGCAACTGTTAGAAATATCTACTACACATTCATAAAAACCATCACGAAGTATCGACAAAGTTTGTGCTCCGTGGATTCATATTTAAAATCTGACTGAAAATTGTCAGCTCATTTTGTTTTTAATTACGCATGCAACAGTCGTTACTTTAAACAGAATTGAACAGATTCTTATTAATTACATATCCCTTATTAAAACCACTATGAAAAATAATATATTTTTTAAATTCCATAAATTCTTATGTAGAAATCAACTCTCATTTATTATTTCAGTTACTTTGTTGTGGTTATAGCAAACACCTTGAAATATTCTACTCACTGTATTCAATCAAATTCCATCAAACCACCGATATTTCCAAGAATCAATATCCAACTCAATAACATGTTGTCATCAGTATTATTATCCTTTTATCATTCCAAGCTACGTCCATACTAAAGCTCCATAGCAACCTTTTCTGCGTAAATGAAATAAAACTATGGAATATATAATAAAATAAACTGAGACAAATGAGCGGAAAATGAATGTAATTCAGTGTTAAATAATTTTACACGGTGTATCTATTCTGACAGCTAGTTACTTGGCATGATTCCTAACTTGAGCTACTTAGAAATGCGTACGGAAATTCTGGCGTGAGAGAGAAGTGTTATGTACTTCTTAAGATCCTGGTCGATTACTTATCACTCACATGATTTAAAGCGGCCATACTCGCCCGTGTGTAATCAAAAGTCTCTTAGACTTGTAATCATACACAAAAGATTATGGACCAGATATTGAAGATCCCTCGAGATTTCGCAATATTTTGAGCGGCAGGATATAGTAAATGAAACGCAAGCGGAATTTGGACACAGAAAATCTTAGTTTGTTTACAAGCATTAGAATTGTAGTTAAAATTCAGTAATTAAGACCTAGTCTCTGCAATTTGTTACAAATGTTTTTTAATTTATGAAATTTCCAGTTTCGTGATATTATTGAAAGGATTGATGATAGAAGCCACAACTGACCACAGATGCGTTATATATCGACCGATACCGAGGCACTATTTCCAGCCACTTCAATGACGTCCTAAAATTAGTTTTATTGGTAGAATTAAATAATTTCTTTCATTTTATTTTTTTGAGGACGGTAAGCAAAAACGTGCAATGCAGATAAATTCAATATTTCACAAATTTGTCGAAGCAATGATGCGAAGCAAATCAAATTTTAGAAAATAAAAATACAGCAAACCTGACATCTCAAGATTCCTGAAAAACATATAATTCCAATTCTCTCTGACTAACATAGCTGACTGTGATTAAACTCATATAAACTAATTTTCACCTTCCTCGACATTGCTATTATCTACTTCCTCTGGCGAAAAACAAAACCAGATACAAATAGAATACATTTTGTACAAGTTTGCTCATAGCAAAGCAAATTTTCGAAAAAGCTGAAATACGCATCACCTAAAATTCCAAAATATTCTACTAGCGTGTAATTCGAATTCCCTTCAACTGCCTGTAACTAACTAAATTCACATAAACTTATTTTCGCTTTCCTCAGCAATTTTAACTTCTATTTCATCATATTTCCAAACGGCTTTTACTACGCAGAACTAACTAATATCTAACAAGGCTTACTGGAAAGTTCAAAGCGGTTGTCAAAGATAACAACTTGATACCTGAGTAACAAGGAGAAACGGTCAACATATCTGATAAAATTCTAACGTGATCAGGAATCTAGCTGAAGCATTTTTTATTCATACTAGTTTCGTTCAAGTATGGTTCATACATAATTGATTTCTAAATGATTGATGGCTACATTGACTAACAAATCCAATAAGCCACCTAAGGCGACATTTATCGCCATTCGACTGATTGGAAACATTAACAGACCTTCGCAAAGATATGATATTTGTAATATGCAAGCATAACGTTAAACATACGAGACCATTGTTACATAAAATTCTAAATCGAATAAAATTACTATTGTAAATGCGCGAAAATTGCAAATTTGTGCATGTCTCTGTAAATAGATTGCGAAGTTTTAACACAGTCAAGTCTATTAAAAAATCACCTCAAGTTCAATGGCATATCACGAGGCAATTCATCACATATGCCATAGGCTTTTTACCTAGATTAATCCTTCTGTGCATAGTTCAGGCATAATCGAGTACTGCGTGTGAGATAAGTCTATTCTTTTATTTATATTCCGCGCATTACACCAAGCGCAGGCTTATTAAGAATAATTACACGTATCCCGTTTCTGCACGCGTTTCATATGTCGCCGTATTATTTACCTAATGAAAAGTTCATTATGCTTAAAGCCATGTACAGTAACCCAATACGGTATGCAATATTAAACACTATGAAAGAGGGTGGGAACCCACAAAATACCGCGCAAAGTTTACCATGAAGCTGAAAACATTAGCTTCATAATGTTGAATAAAAATAACATAATCTTTTTCCACGAAATAGTAAGTATATTTATGAGCTTTCGTTAGATTATAGTCTAACTTATTCAGATAAAACAAGATATGGCTTATTATACAGCGAATAAAGATGTCGACTTCATAATGTTGACTTAGTAAAATACTTGATCAAAAGTGAGAAAAGCAATACTTTCTCATGCGATTTAATGTATCTGACCTGAAGTTACATGCAAAACAGTCACATCACATATAATGAAAGCCCATTTGGAAATATCCTCCAACAGACTGTCTCCATATAAATATCGAAAAATAGCTCGAAGGCGATTGCCTCATGTATTCGACAATTGGAAAATCAAAAATGTTATTATTTTTCAGAAAATATGTAGTTGACAAATGTATTACGATTGCTATTCCGACAAATCAGAAAAACTGACGCAATATGCATAACTTAACCACAAAATGGTAAATGAATACTAATTATAGTTACGGATCTGAATTCACTTAGAAACATTTTTGAGTAGCATTAATTTCGAAAGTTTCTTATTAAAATAGCTGAACATTACTGGCTAATGAATACAAGTAGTGTTCCTAAAATATCTCTTCCGCCATACCGATTGTTCGCAAATAGATTCAATGTTTGTTTTGTAATAAACGAACAACTGGCAGTGGCGTGAAATCAATTATTCACAACCTTGAGTTCGCGCTCTCAAGAGCCATTGTAATGTAAGAATAAATAATATTAATTTATGTAGAAAAAAATATGGAAAATTAACTGTTAGTTATAAGTGGGTGAAGGTTGTCTAGTGCCGAAATAGTTAGTTGTATTTGAAGTATATTTAGCTGAGAAATTGTGTCAGTGTGTAGAAAGATAGATTCTTTAATCACTCAGAATATATATATACTTGAGGTCCACTTCGAATAGGGCGTGCTAGATTGGTTTTCAAGTTTGGCCAAAGAATGATCGCCAACTCAGAAGTAGTGAAAGCTCGCTTAAGACTCCAAAGGTAAAACCTTAAAAAAACACTTATGAAGTGAAATTGTATCGTTGAGTTAGGTTACACTGATGCAAATTAACATTTAAATAAATAAATTATGTCTATTTTATTGCAGTAAATAAACACTGTTTTATTTGATGAAATGCTCTGATAAAGCTGCCACAAAATTGTGATCTTATCGATTCTACGCTAATTTTACTGACTCGACACCTCGTAGTATTAAATACACGGTTCGCACATCCAAACTAAACGTAGTTAACTTCACTGGCAAAATAATGAATTGTAATGGCAAACCGCGAGCAAAAAATCACCCCGCCTTCATCACCAAACGTGTCATCTACCCGTCTAACTACTTATGGTTTGAAATTGGGAAATGCTTAAGTTCTCGCGATACGTTTGATCTGCAAATGTCGCATAAAAAATTTATCGATATGTTGCGCACTAGAAACCGATGTCACAACAGGTTGTTGGGGAAAGATATCTTGAACTCAAAGTAAATGCAGAAGAGATCATACTTGATTGATGTGTTTTAAAATAGATAAGATTTAGATAAGCAAACCACCGTTTTCGCAAAGAAATTTGCCTTAATCGTGCAAAAAAACAGTGGGATGAAACAATTTTTGAACAAAACTGTTACGGCGCGAGTGGCGTCTTTTTGCATAATTTTTCTGGTACAATCAAATGATTTGGTACTAAACAGGATTCAATGAAACTGCAGGAAATAAGTTTTCACAGCAAACAACAACTGTTTTCCTGGTCGTATTGACTTAAACCGTGCGTGATGATGCCTGCGTGTAATGCGTCGCCATAAATCTATGTAGTCTCAGTAGCTTTTCGCATTCCAGTGACCCCGTAAACCTTCGCTCGGAAATTCCTTTCCTTTTGAGTGAGTGTGAGTGATCTTAATTCGAGCAAAATCTCTTTTCCATGACATCAACATATACTACTTATCCGAATTTAGTCAATTACAGATATTTAACGCATACCTAATAGTTTAAATATAATAATTTTGGCGTAAGATATTCCACAGTAATTTGTGCATGCACGACAACCTAGCGGTTGATACGTTAGAATTGACTGAATCGACATCTCAGGTTCAACATCTCGGAGGGTTAGAGGGTTCTGATTCCATGCCCACAACCTTACTCAGAGTGTAATAGATTGAGTAGGCAATGTCGAATCGGAAAGATTCAGGTATCCGGTGACTGATGCGTGTACGGTGCCTCGTTGGGAGCGAAAGCGTTGTGTAAAAATTATTTATCCCAAGATCCCATGCCAGTCAACAACAAGATAATTTTAGATTCATTGAGCTCAAGAACATCTTTGATTGACACGATCAGTCTTATTATCTCATTTAGTTTTTAAATATCTGCCGCATTAGCTCCCAAAACTTCCGATTCAATGCCAAACATGTCAACAACAGCTAGCCATATATATCTTGTATTTAGTACATATTATTGCCACACAGATTAAAAATACATAAAATTCCAAAAATTAAATTGTTGTACTTCATTATCATTTGATTCACACAATACTAACTACTTATGATTCGTCTGTGCTTTCGTGCTGTTGGAATTGTAAACGTGTAACACAAGAGTACTTCAGCAAGAATAAAGATAACTATCTATCTATTTTAGGAATCTTGCCGCAAACTTATAGAGGTATTTTTGTAACGTTTGCTTGATCTTAGTCAGATTTCCTCGGAGTTTCAGACAAGCATATTTTAACTCTGAATTTATAACGTAGTATATACTAGAGATGTACCGATACCACTTTTGTCGTCGATACCGATACCGATACTAGCTGAAAACGCCGATACCGATACTATAAGAAGGCCGATATTACGATACCGATACTATATAATTATTACTTAATTAGGGGTGCTGTGTAGGGCAGACGGGTTAAAACAATGGTCTTTGAGCGTTGTTCATAGTACACATTATTTCAGATCGAAAAAAAGATATATCCCATAATATGAAATTAATGATTGGAGTTTGCTTTAACTGATAGATACATTGTACAGTAACGCTAGAAATCTCGGTGTTCAATTAGAAAACTCATAAGCCGGGATGTCAAATTTGAATTCAATGTTAATATCGTGACCTTCGAATATCGTTATTCGTGTTTAAAAGAATATCGAATATCACCCACATATTCTACCGCCGCCGTCCTACGTTCAAATTAAAATCATTTTACAAATATTGTATTTCGTGGCTAATCGTAATCGTCGACGCAATAAGTCAAAGCCAACATGAATAAAGAATATCAATCAGCACTAACAAAAATAAGGCCTACCTATAACCGTCAAGGAGGTTTTAAAGGTTAGTAAAAATAACATGATCTTTTTCAACCAAATAGATTTTATAATATTTTACAATTGCAATCATATATTTTGAGACAGTCTAGGGCTAGGCGGTCATGTCAATATATCTATAAAGTAGTTGTGTAAACAAAATTAAAATTAATACCTGCGTAGAGGGATAATTGTGTCGGAATTTAGTTTATCGATGCCGACGGACTAAATGACACTCGTACTTGACGACAAACAGTCAGAATTTGTACCCGTGCCAAAAGTCTATGTGCCGTTAAATAGGACCCCAATCCCACTGTATGATTTAAAACCGGGCGCCTAATTGCTTTTTGTTATGTGCTGTGTTGATATATTTCTTCTAATTACTATGTAATATTAAAAATTTCAATATAAAAATTTGACAGCGAAAATAGCCAAATTAGTTGAGCTAGTTTGGCTAATAAATAGCTAAAAACACGTGAATATTCTCTCACGGGGGTGGGTACATGTATGGCTCACATCTCACCAGACAAAAAATAAATTAAAAAGTAGTATTCCAACTAATCTTTTAAAACATTCTGGACCATATCAAAAAGGTAAATATAGCGGAAATATCGGCCTTAATCTAACCGATACCGATACATGGCCGATACCTGAAAAATGGCCGATATTGCCGATACCGATACATCGGTACATCTCTAGTATATACTATAATAGTTGAGATACATTTGTCCGGCGGAATACTTTTGTGTCTCTGAGAAGCGTAACTCTTGAATCACATAGTATTTTAAGTAGTCTATTGGATTTTAAAGTTTTTTTCGCAGCGTTCCGGAAAAAGTCAAGTTTCCGAAACAATATTTCAGAACCTTGTAATCAACTAATCCGCTTCAGAAGTAAGTTTATTTTGTAAACATTTTCAAAGTACAACCATACTAGAATAGACATGAACGTGACTAATCCTGGATGGTTTAACAGGAAGATTAATAGAGGATTTGAAACTGAATTATGTTTAAGTAAAAACATCACATACGCGGTAAAGTGGGTAAACAAAATATCCGAACAGCTAGGTCTTCTGTGATTTGTTTAATACAATTTAGCTCGATGAGTGACGTTTATAATCTACACCGACCCATTCAATCGTATATGGCAGAGTTATGCAAGAGATATACGAGTATTTCACAGTGCGCCTGAATATATTTCAGTACCTGTAACTTAACGTAGCGCTATTCCCGTTCCTATCTGCACAGTTCTTTAAGCATACAGTTAAATAAAAACATTACTAAATAAGAAAACCATCCTTAAAAATTACAAATGGAAAGTGTTCATCAAACAGAAACCTTACCATGTCCAAGGTTAATGGGACCAGTGCTACAAAATAAAAATAAACGGACGTGTCCAAATACTCGAAAGGTTCAGATTTGATCGCTGTTGTACAGTACAGTTTATCCGTATCGCGTATATATCTCGACTGAGGTAAATGAAATATTACTTGAATTGTTTCACAACATGCGCTTTTCAAGCTGCGCTATCTACAAGTCTCAGTTTCGTGGGTAATTTAAAAACTAACATCTTAGGACTAAATTTTCAAAAAAGTTATCATGTGTTTGTCATGCCATGAACCTTTTTTTCATGAAATTTATTTTTAAAATGTTTGTTCCAAACATAATCGCAGCCCTCATTTAAAAGCAGATAGACAACTGCTGCATGAGTTGCAAGCTGCAACGTACAACCTCACAATTACATGTGAGATCATCGAATATCGTTTGTTTTTGATAAACTGGTTTGATCACGTTTACGCATCTGAAGCAAATAATAATTGGCTAAATAATCCTATTTCAGACATGAACTGGTGAGCGGGCGAGAGGCCGAGGTACACCATATGAATATGGGTTCCATCTCCCCAGGAATAAATATGAAAATTCTATTCTAGCATCCATGCTTGCGAGTCTGTTCACAAACTTATAGGTACCAACTTCAATAATTTGTCGGTAAATTCAATGCATTTTTCTGCAAATGGGTCCCCAGCGATCAATATCTACCTGATAAAAAATGAAGTCCTGCATCCGTGAAATCGTGATCCATTAGTCCTTGTCATTTTTGAATTTATTGTCGAAAGACAACAGGCGCAATATTCCGCGCCAACAACTGCCTAGAAGAAGTGCCTGCCATTACATTACCCGGGCTATACATAACTAGGTCGTGTCCAGACCATGTACAAATTTATCACTGATAAAATAGCTGTTTTTGCTGATATATTCCTATTCTAATTTATATCAAAATCTTTAAATTCTGCGAAAGCGAGTTTTGTGAATTTAAGTCCTATATAAATCGTTATCTGCAGGCTCGTTTCACACGGAATGTATACCTACTCGCACACCACATGTTGAGTAATATCAATTTGCGTATTTTCGCAAATCGCGTGCATGAAATGTGGTTTATAGACATCGGTAATTTGTCACAAATATACGGTTCACAATGCATTGACACCTAAACTTAAACACTAGGTCCGAGACAAAGCCTACATACCGCGTTTTCCCGAAAATAGGACCTACCCCGAAAATTTTTAAAAATGATTTTATAATACGCCCCGATCTGTTTGGAACTTGACTGCACGAGACACCAATGGTTTCTTCTGAAATTTTGTCCCAACAAGTCATCAAACTATGCTTTAGAGCAGTTGTTCTTAACCTGAGGTACGCGCACCACTAGTGATACGCGGGAGCTTTTCAATTGGAATGACAACAGCTCCGAATTAATGCGACAAATAACTTTTGTATTCGCTAAACGGCGTTTATAGCGCTACCTGTCCTTGTCTTCTAGAGATCGCCATAAACCATACGTGCCTCGTGAGTCAAGTTCCAATCAGATCGAGGTGTGTAGTGAATGTAAAGGAAGGATATATCGAAAAATAACAATGAACTTACTATTTATGGTTCCCGTACATTTGAACCCACGACAATTGCACCTGCATACTATTGCACCTTGAGAACCACTGGTCTAAATTCTCAACCCCTATTTACCCGAGCATTAATTTCGTGTGCCGTTCAAACTGAACTGCTTCGGCATTTCCAATATCCATAAACAATAACTGTCAGTTACACAGCCGGATTTGGAACAAGCATTGACACGAAGAGGTTGAATTCAATCGGCGCTGTGCTATTAATGTTATATACAGGGTGATCAGACCAAGTGTAGACAAAGGTTTATTAAAATATCTAAAATGTAAGAGGGAAAACAATGATTTTGCAGAAAATAGCAGTATAAAAATAAATAATGGTTACCGTACATTTGAACCCATGTCCGCGTCCGTATATCCGCGGGTGCTAAAACCCATGAGGTAGGCTTAGTATGGGAAAATGCGTGACGTAACCACAATAAAGAAATGTAAATATCCAATATAAGGCGGGCAAGATCAAATCTAACAAAATTTTTACTTTTTTTAGCTTCACGCCCCCTCAAAAAATTATCTACACCTACTTGTCGGGCACGCCCACCGTTTGAGAACCACTGATATAGACTATATGAATGATTTTATTGTAAAATTATTGAAGTGAAATCCCGAATATTGTAAAATAAAATAAAAATTTGAGGATCAAAAATAAATCCATTCAGTATATTTAACAAAAAAAAATTCACAGTACAAAAATATTCAGATATGTACAACAACTGTAATACAGATAATGGATACCTCATGCATGTATAACAACTATTCCTGGCAGCGATACAGCGAACGTACACGCATCCATTCAACAACCTTTAACTTCCATCCAAAAACTCATTTATGCTTTTGCATTATTCATGCGTCACTTCGATTCGCCACCGCAGACTAAAAGTTATTCCTGTCATTGCGTCGAATGAACCAAACGTAGCGAATTCATAGAAGGTCGTCAGTAAATTTTAATTGAAGACGGATTAATTGAAACTAAAATTTCCAAGCATCGGGGGCGGGCGGGTGAATTTTAACGGTCCAGGTCTTACGGCGGTATTTCAGGTCTCACGCCTATGATAGTTAGGGCAAGCTGTAAGCGAAAGTGGCGTAAAATTGTCGTTTTTTAAGAAAATTCACTTAAGATGCAACAACACTCATTAAACAGTGAAGACTGGTCTTTGAGCGAAGTTATGAGCTAAGAGGTACAGACAATAAAAGATATTAAACACTGCACCTTATCAAAACGACAGACGACAGCAGAAACAGTTAAAATACTCCGGGGCTCCCAAGTATCTGATGGTACGTTGGGACCGAATCTTACTAAGTCCGTGAAATGTGGACACCTGATATAAAACGCCACAAGTACGATCTGGACATTTGTAGCCTATGTCTTGAACTAGCAAGCGCGAATGAATTTATAAAAATAGACGAAAGACATTCAATTCTTACAAAATTATCTTTAAAAAGCTCAATTTCACTCCCGGTGAACGGTATTGATCGGTAAACGCTCAACCAATACCCCAACAAAGCCTATCTTGCTGCCATGACGACATTTCATTTATTTTACGGTGATACATTACTGCTTTGGCTACAATATTGAAATGACGAACTGAATTTTGGGGTGAATTTCCAACGCTGTGTGGCATTAAAAACTGTATATAAGAACAATCGATTGTGAAAGTAGCGCGCCGGTATGCTGTCGGAAAACAGATAATGTTATATTTAACCAAGGCATGATACATACAACAAACTACCACAAATAATACTCCTCATATATATTAATTTAACATACACTCTGTGTGGCATTAAAAACTGTCTACAAGAACATTCGATCCGAAAGTAACGTGTCGGTATGCCGTCGGAAAATAGATAACGGGATATCTAACCAAGACATGATTTATAAAACAAACTACCACAAATAAAACTTCTTATACACAATATTTTAATTTATATCGTAGGTTACAAGACAATGACCAGTCGAAGCTAACAGATATTAACATTGATCGAATCCAAACTTTTAGCTTCACATGACTGAGACTTTTCTCACAGATGTAGTCTAAGTACCGACTGTCAATATCTGGCAACAACGCAAATTCTCAACTTCTAAATATATGCGACTGAAACTATTAAATCATGCAACATGCGCTATAACAAACAGTCCAGTACCTCTAACACCGACAAGCTGAAATTGTCTGATGGAAAACCACGGCAAAACTGTGACCTGCCGCTACAAAATAGAGAATATGCCGGTGAAAGCAACAATGCGTATTTTTATAGTCGTTTGTTACGTAACAATTGACTTTCACGCACTATTGATTGCGAAGCGCAGGCCGAAATTTAGCGTTCGAACATAAAATAGAGAACTATTTATTAAAATTTGTGTTTATTGAGAATTCATTCAAGCGATTTAGGTGTTCTCTTCAATGATAGAATTAGGCCTTTGCTTTTTTCAGTGTAGACTACCGACACGGAAAATATACCCATACTACAAGATTGCCGAATATTGCATAGTCATAGTCAAGTTTATTTTTTTTTCATCCAGTGAAAAATAACATACGAAATTGACAAAATACAAAATTGAACACACATTTTTTACTGGGAAGGGAAGTCGCGAGTAACCAGGATTGATTGTCGAGCAGCGAGACCCAAGGTTCAAATTCTAATTTAATTTCTAAGGTCAAAAATTAATTCTTTAGAACACTTTTAATATAGATGAGTAGAGCAGCTGAACCACATATGCAGGGGTTCCCAAACTTTATTGGCCGCGGGCCAAAATTAGAATCGGAAGGATGTTCGCGGTCGGAAATAAACATGTTTGTTTGACTCACAATGGCGCTTTATGTCGTATTGCTTCAGAACTAGAATAGTTTGTTGTCAAAGATGACAAATCGCTGAAGTTTGATTTATTTCAATACAAAAATAAGAACGCTCACGACCGCTTGGAAGAGACTGTATCACGGATTTTATTATCCGTGTGTTTTAATTTGTGTTTGTCTTTTCATATTTGCCCATATGCTTTACGAGGACCCTTAATTTGGATATACTTCATCCGGGTTCGGTTACTGTGAGACTCCGACCACCATCGAGTTGTGAGAAAAAAGAGCTTCCAGCCTCTTCTCCGGTCGCCGCTCTGGCGGCCGGACGTGTTTTCGTGTGTTCTCTGTTTTAACTGTGAAGTTGCCTCATAATAAACCACAAATCCGGAATCTGAGTCTTCTGATTCAATACACACGGTAGCAACATCTTAAACCGTGATATCTGTATTGAGTCATCGTTTTGCTATATCCTGAAGCTTGGGGGAGCGGATTTCGTTTGAAATTACTTTGAATATTTAGACTGGATTTATCAATGGAAATATCTAGGAATATATTCTAAGGCATTGGGATAAAGCAGGTTGTCATGGCATCTGCCAGTCATTCCTGCGTCCGTACCATACCTAAGTTATCAAATTAAAGTAGTGGCAGAGTGAGTGCTGTTCTGTGGTTGCATCTACAGGCTGACATGGTAATTCAACTTTATGAATAGCGCAGTAGTAAGAATTTATATGTTTTCAGGGCCTACAGATGTACTGGTACTGTAATTTTGTATTCTTTCATTGTACTAATGGAAATGTGACAAATTAATCGATGTGCTTTAGAATTTCGAGAAATGCAGAAATATTGCAACTTTCATTTTTCTTCAAAAATGCCACCTTCTTCATGTACTTTGCGTTTCATTTAATCCCTGAAGTCTTTTTTTTTCAAGTATTCTCTTGCTAGCTTAGGTGTATCCATAATTGGGTCAAATTGAAAACAAAAATATTTCAATTTTTTAAAACTACTTTCAGTAAATCGTTGTTTTCTGTGTGAATATTCAATTTCACTTTGAAAGGTTTGAAAATGTATCACATTTAGATACAAAAAAAATTACAAATATTGTTAAGCGTTCGAGGGCCGCATTGGAAGTTCTCTGAGGCCGCCCAAGGGCCGTGAGTTTGACACCCCTGATCTAGGCCATAATTATTTTAAATAACAAAATCTGAAAATTTATATATACCTATTCTGCTATCATTGCATGGAACTGAGTCTCCGCTATAAACACCGATCTGTCAGTAGGCAGGTAAAACTGCAAATATAGATAAGAACATTAACCTGAGAAGTTAAACTTTGGAACTATATTATGATATCTTCTCAGATTAATGTAAGTTAATCTTAACATCGAGTACGAATAAACAATTTTTAGTACTGCTTCACTGGCAGGCTGGAGTCAGATTTGCAGATAGTGGAACATTTATGAAAGGAAGAGTGGCTGCGGATATGATGGGGATGGACCTGAATATACTGCTGAAGACCTCACAGAACTGGAAGTCAGTAGCCCTGAAAAAGAGCTGTACCATGAACGTCTCAGCAACACAGATTAATGAATTTACTCCAATTGATATCTACGGTACTATGATTAGTCTCCCGGTAATGGTCTGACAAAGTGCCTCCTATACAGCAGTTGAATACAACTTGAATAAAGTGTCTCAATAAAGCAGAATTCCATTTTTATCCTTACAATGTTAGTGCACTTGTTTTTCAGGTGTTCTTGTTCACACTGTTGTGAACAACCCAGCATCATGTATTTGGTGTCATTAAAAACCCCAGCAGTCAAAGGAGTTTCGGAACGTTTGTCTGTACCGCATGGATACAGGAGTTTGATAAATTGTTCATCATCCTGAATTTGAGCAAATATGCCTTAATGTTTTTGTCCTTGAAGCAACTTGCCAAAGATCTGAGGTAAAATCAGTACAGGTCCAAATGAGTAAGTTTACGTTACGGATTCGTTTATCTGTAAATTTTTTGGCTTATTTTAATGCGTTTTTCATACGTAACCGGTACACTTCTACGGATCATTTGTGGAGTTGTGCTGTGGCAGGGTGGCAGAAAAGATTTCAACTACCACCCTGTGTAGTTTCTAAGTTAAGAGAAAGTTTGAATCCCCTCATACATAAGATTTCAACCTCCACCACCTTAGAAAAAGTCCTCTTTTAGGGCCAACCCAGTATTCATAACAAGAGGTATCGAAAAATTGGAGATTTTAGATGAAAATTTATTGGCATGACTGAATTAACAGAAAATCGGTACTCACTTCTTGAAACATAGACCAAGGAGGGACAAACAGATGAATTGTATTTAATGAACTATGTCAGGTATAGTTGTTCTGGACTGTGGAGCCGGAATTTGACATATTTTTTGGTCTTTGAGACGGAATTTCACACTTCAAATTGCAGAGAAAAAAAGGTCTCGATTTCAACGTTTTAACAGTGATAAACCCCACATTTAAATTTCCTATAACTACAAATGAGTTTGCATATGCCAAATTTCGTTTACTGGAATGTCAAGTTTGACATTTTTCGCTCCACAGATCTAGTTGTCATGCCCAACTATGAAAACAAATCCTGCATGGCGAGCTTCTTACCTGGCTTTTCACACCCAGAGTTGGCGGCGGTGGTAGTAAAGACAGATCACTCTGTCAACCAAAAAATGCAATGACCTTCGATTGAAATCAATTAATAAAGATCGATCAGATGACAATCCGACTAGTTCTTCCTCTCCGCGTCCTGAAAAGACAGTTTTTGCAGCAAAAGGTCTTGATTCAAATCAACATTATCATTAGAAAATCTTCGTAAATTGTTTGTAAAGTAATTCCAAATGTTGTTGAATGCCAGAAAAGCCAATAACGTATTAATGAAGATTCTTGTAGCAATGTACTCGCATAGAACTGGAAACATCATTTATTCTAGTTTTCCATACGTCGAGTTTCTTTATGAAGGCTGTTATTTTGTTTTCAATACGTAAAATATTGGCGTCTCATCCCTGAAGTGACTACATCTTCTTTTACGCAATAAAAGTCTGAATCGATACTTATTACGTTAAATACTGGTAGTCTAACGGCAATTTGATCAAATCACGATCGGTGCAGTAATCACGGACCACAGTTTGGGAATATTCTATTCTGGAAAAAAACAAAATGGTTCAATAGGGAAAGAAACCTTTCCTATTAAAATGTTTGATACAATAATGGGAGATTACAAATGTCATTTTTAGACTTAAAGTTTTCGAAAACACTCTCCAATCCATCATACGCTCTTTGATATATATAAAAAAAAGTGACGTATAAAAAACATCCTAAATCACTGGAAGCATTACTAGCCTTTCTACAAGATTGCGATTCCTTAAAAAAAAACTCTCAATAATTTACTGCGTGAAAAAATAAATATCTTCCTTTTTGCTCATCGCTATCTGATAGAGCAGGGATGGCAAACCATTGACTCGCGGGTCACAAAGTGACCCACCGCGTTTTATTCGTGACCCGCCAAAGCACGAAAAATGTAACATATCAGTGATAAAAATTGATAAACCCGGCCTTAAATTAATTTAACAATAGCTAAACTATTATAATGTACCATCAGTTGGGCAGTCAGGACTGCAATCGCTCATATTCAAATTGTTGATTTTCGGGCCGGTACGGTGATTTTCAAAACCCCCAATCTGGGACTCATGTTGAAACCGCTGTGTATTGCTATACCTACCCCGAAAATAAGGTCTAGCCTAAATTTTAAAAATAATTTTAATATAAGCCCCCCCCCCCCCCCCCTTAAAATAAGACTTAGTCAATAACGCGAATGTTTTTTTACCTAGTCGATAACAAAAAATCTCTCCTACACGTTTTAAATGATTAATAATCTATGTTTTGCAGTTACTTTGAGAATAAAGTCCATGCTTCCGAAAACAAACAATACAGTAAAAACTAATCCCATACCCGACTTGGAATGGTAACCGGACGAGAGGCCGTGGTTCGCCATATGGATAAGCTGTCTTATCGGCTTTCCTCTCCCCCGGGATAAATATGTAAATCCTATCCTAAAAACGTGTTATTTATAAGTAAATGGATATCAGTTTTCTTATTTCCCATATTTGGAAATCTCGTAATTCTCTAATTTGTAATTTTGTTCTTGATAAATAAAAATATAAGACATCCCCCGAAAATAAGCCCCAGTGTCATTTTTTGGAAGAAAATTGAAATAAGACCCAGGCTTATTTTTGGGGAAACACGGTACTACGTTGACGAATTCTCAGTAGCCTTCTACGTCATCATACTAATCCACGTTTGATTTTTATCGAACTTTTGAAAATTCAAGTTAAGTTCATGTAAACAAAAAACCTCAAAAATTCGAGAACACTATGTGAAATCAAAATCTTTTGAATATTTGGACGGGATTCTCCGTTTTCTTTCTCTTGAGTGAATACGGAAAAATTACATTTTCCGATTATGTGAAAATATTGACTCCGTGCATCACTATCAATCTATCACTGTGTTCTTTCGACTTTGATGTTTTAGCGGTAACTTGATGGCATATAAGAGTAGGGATTAACTTTATTTAATTGTATTATTGAATTGGATTCATGGGTAAATGTATCTGGAATATTTAATATTTGTCATTATTTATCTTCATACTGATACACTTTATACCGGGAGCATGGTACCGGTACCGGGTCTCATGTAGTTTCGTACCGGTACCGGTACGGTACCTAACGTACTTCTAGTAAGCGTAGCATAACAATTTTTCACTTGTCAATCCTAACCCCCACCTGACCACACTATCCAAAAATTACGTCACAGTAACGTAATAGAGCCCTTCAAACTATACGAACTGTCATTCAAGACGCGCATACGAGAACCCGCAATAGAACAGCCATCTCTCTCGTTTTCTTGTCGTAACGATCCTGATAGGAGAAAGATCGCTGACGTTAGTCAGTTCTTTATCGTCGGCGCCGATGCCATTTTGGGCGATCGTACGAGTATTTGGCAAGCTCTATGACGTGATTGTGACGTCGAAGTGACGTAATTTTTGGATGGGGTAGTCAGGTGAGGGTTAGGATTGGCATGTAAAAAAATTGTTATGCTACGCCTACTAGAAGTACGTTAGGTACGAAACTACATGAGACCCCCGGTACCTACCTACCCTAAATTACCCGGAAAATTGGGATTCACCCAACAAATTGAGATAATTTAGACTAGTCTATTTGGATAAACCAAAAATATCATATGCATGAATCCGAATTGGCAATGGATTCAAATTTGGCAAAAAATAAGCGCTAACATAAAGTACTGAAAATTGCAATCTAATAACGTCATCATTGAGTTCCTCTGAAAAAAATATTCTAATTTACCAAAGAAAAATTTTTTTTTTTACCTTGGCATGCAATAAGCGCTAACATAAAGTACTGAAAATTGCAATCTAATAACGTCATCATTGAGTTCCTCTGAAAAAAATATTCTAATTTACCAAAGAAAAATTTTTTTTTTTACCTTGGCATGCGGGAGTATTTAGTAGAAAACGGCAATTTTGGTCACGTGACTGCCGTGATTAATTTAGATTATTATTGAGACAAGCATGGCGTGATAGGACGCATCTGACGTGGTGCCAGATGGCCCTCGTTTGTGAGTCACATGCCAGTCTGGATTTCATGGCCTTTTTGAACGAGAAATCGGGCGTGCAATCAGAAATTCCCGCGTGCAAATAAGAATCCCTGGCGTGCAATTATCAGAGCCATTATATAATGGCTCTGCAATTATAGCTCACGGCGTGCAAAACAACTGCGCCCGCGTGCAACTGACTTTGACATTAGATACCTCTCAATACATCATCGTCCGGTATTGGATTAAAAATACGTTGAATCAGATCAAAAATGGATGTTTGACCTTTAACCCCAAACATTTTTTCTACAGTTTGTCGCTAATTTTGAGAGCGTTTGTGCGATATTGGATACCGGTACTGTTCAGTACATCTGCGTAAAATTATTGAATAAAAAATACGTTGAACCAGAGAAAAATGGACATACTTTGTCATTAATTTTGGGAGTGTTTTTACGTAGAATTAAGAAAAATACATTAAATTAGAGCAAAATTGGACGTTTGACCATTGACCCCAAACAGTATTTTTATACTCCGTCACTAATTTTGAGAGTGTTTGTTTGACTTTAAATACCGGTACTGTTCAGTACATTCGTGTAAAATTATTGTATGAAAAATACGCTAAATCAGAGCCGTACCTGGCCAGCGTTGGTTCGGAGGCGATCTTTTCGTCCATAACTATTCTCACGGGATTCCTATCACGATATGGTCTTTTTTGCTTCGCATTTTTCGATCAGACCAAATTTTGCAAGCTAGTATTAGTCGACAATTGTGGAGTTATAATATTTTGGCATATTTATATTACTGGATTATTGATTTTAACACAATTTAAACCGATTTACATTGGTGAGCAATTGCAAATTTTCGGCGTGCAAAATTGAATTCGCTCGCGTGCATTTTTGCGCAGCGCTAGCGCCCTCGGGCGTGCACCCGCCATGGAATCCAGTCTGGGTCACATGGAGTGTTTGTTTTATTGAACCAAATGGAGGGAAATTCTTGGAATTTGGATAGTGTGCTGTACTGAGATATACCTACGATGAGTACCTGATCCCGGAATGGCATCAGCGCCGGCGATGAGAAACTGGACTAATGTCATCGATCTCTCTCATATTAAGATCGTCGCAGCGAAAAAATAGCTTTCCGATTTCGGATGCTTTCCTGCATGTCTTGGATGCCAGTTCGTATAGTTTGAAGGGCTCTATTACGTCACTGTGGTCTGTGACGCAATTTTTGGATGGCGTAGTCAGGTGGGGGTTAGGATAGACACATGGAAAATTTGTTATTCTATGCCCACTAGAGGTATGTTAGGTACGAAACTACATGCTGACATGAGACCCGTCAGGAAGTACCGTACCTTATTTCAGATAGCTATGCATTGCAGCATTGGCGTCTCGTGTAGTTTCATACCTGGAGTACTTCTAGTGGTCGTAGCATTACGATTTTTGTACAGGACAATCCTAATTCCACACGACTACTCCATCCAAAAATTAGAACGAGAGAAATAGCTTGCTCGAATTCGGGTGATCATCTTAAATGACAGTGGTATAGTATGAAGGGCCTTATTACGTCACTGTGACGCCTTAGTGGCATAATTTTTGGATGAAGCAATCAGGTGGGGGTTACTGGGTTAGGATTGACATATGCCAAATTGGTTTGCTCCGCCCACTAAAAGTACTTGAGGTAAGAAACTACACAAGACCCATGCATTGATTGGACCTTATTTGCTGTATGGTATTACCGTACCACCAGACTGGATTTCATGGCAGGTGCACGCCCGAGGACGCTAGCGCTCCGCAAGTATGCATGCGAGCGAATTCAATTATGCACGCCGAAAATTTGCAATTGCTCACCAATGTAAAATCGGTTTAAATGCTTTTCAAATAAATAATCCAGTAATATAAAGATGCCAAAAAGTTCCACTCCACAATTGTCGACTAATACTAGCTTGCAAGATTTGGCCTGATCGAAAAATGTGAAGCAAAAAAGACCATATCGTGTTGAGTGATAGGAATTCCGTGAGAATAGTTATGGGCGAAAAGATCGCATCCTTACTGACGCTGGCCAGTTACGGCTCTGACTCGGCGTGTTTTTTTATACAATAATTTTATACAGATGTACTGAAAAGTACCGGTGTCTAAAGTCGCACAAACACTCTCAAAATTAGTGACAAAATATAGAAATAATGTTTGGGGTCAAAGGTCAAACTTCCTTTTTTGCAATGATTTGATGTATTTTTTATCCATTAATACGTAAAAACACTCCTAAAATGAATGCCAAAGTATGTCCATTCTGTTCTGATTCATTGTATTTTTTATCCAATAATATTACGTGGATGTACTGAACAGCAGCGATATCCAAAGTCGCACAAATACTCTCAAAATTAGCGACTGTAGAAATAATGTATGGGGGTCAAAGGTCAAGCGTCTATTTTTGCTATGATTCAACGTATCGTATTTTTATCCGATACCATTAATTTTTCGCAGATACTAATGTCGAAGTCAGTTGCACGCGGCGCAGTTGTTTTGCACGCCGTGAGCTTAAATTGCACCCCAGGAATTCTCATTTGCACGCCGGAATTTCTGATTGCACGCCCGATTTCTAGTTCAAAAGGCCATGAAATCCAGACTGGTCCGTACCATATGATTTTTCTTATACTGATTATATTTTATATGAATAACTGATCTAGCTTCGTGAAGGTACCGGTACCAGATTATGAAGTGAATTTACTCGGCGGTGTGTTGCATCGCGCTAAGCATTGGGGATACGCTGGCCACCACATCTCCGATTACCTTGTGTGGGTTCGCAGGTTCGAATCGCATTCAGCGATGATTATGTCAGTATGTGTGAGAAGATTGCTGTACTCCTCGCTGCCATAGGGTGGTTCACATAACCGCTGGTCGGTCGAGTCTTCCCCGGGATAAATATGTACCGTATTTATTCGATTATAACGCGCAAAATTTTGAACCAAATTTTAGGCAAAAATCAATGCTGCGCGTTATACACGAGGTCTGAGAAATGCGGTATTGAAAATATGGTTTTGAACATCTGAAACGTGCGTGCGCTCGCGCATGCACATTCCAATGCAGGACGATTTCGTGCAAGCACACGCACATGCGATAGCTCAGCATGCGTTAGACATTCCCGCTGCCGACGACAAAGAAGTTGACTGCTGGAGGAAATCTTGAGAAGCCTGGTTTATGTCTTGTTACATCCTGGGTTAAGGCGTCATGGGAGGACATCCCAAAAGAAATGGTCATCAAAAGTTTTTTAAAGACGGGCATTAGCAATAGTATGGATGGTACGGAAGACGACTTGTTGTGGGATTCAAAATCAGGGTCAGAAGAAGAGGTTGAAAGTGATGTTCCCACCGATTGGGACACTGATTTAAACATAACCCAAACAGAAATCGAACAGTTGTTTGGTGAATCAGAGACTGAATCCGATTTTGAAGAGTTTTGAATTACTGTGTGCTTTTAATAAATTTTTGTTCATGCTGTGAGTTGTTACCTTATGTGCTTACCAGTAGTTAGTAGAGAAAAAATAAAAAAAAGAATTTTATACCAATTTTCATTCAAAATTTAAAGGTGCGCGTTATACACGAGTGCGCGTTATAATTGAATAAATACGGTAAATCCTGTTGGACATAACATAAAAACAAAACTTTAAAAACCAGGCTTTCAATGTTTCTGTTCGTACTTTATTATTTATATTTGTCCAATGTGAAATATGTACAATCGCTTCTGTTGGATGGTCGGACAGTCTCGTTCGAAACTCTTCTATTTATCCCTGTAAAATATTGTGTTATTAGTTATTCACATAAACTGCAATCTCCATAGACATTTGGATTGAAAAAGGTTCATCTTTGTCACAGGGCTAAATCTAGTTCTTAGTGTGCTATATATATTATTTCAGTTGAGAACTCGGGACCTTTATTTAAACAGATTTGTATAAAAAGTACAAAATACCAATTTATTAATGATTGCTATTATGTTGAAATACAGTTTGCATTCAAATATAAAGCAATGAAAACTATCCAATATGAAATGGCTGTCCGTGCTGTTATCTCCAAGACAATATTGAAAAGTGCAGAGCGGCATGATTGGTATTTTGATAGGACACATATTCACTCGTTTTACTCTGCCTCGTTAAAAGCAGCTAAAATGTAAGTGGCTACTGTTTTGAAATTTTCCTGTTAGTCGTTGCTCACCCAATTTATCATTTTCTAGGCAAGGGATTTGAATCCAAGAGATGTTACCTGCATTTTCAATTTCATGTTTGATGTAAAATTTGCGACATAGATTGTTTGATTAAAATTTAAAAGTGGATTTCTTACCATATGTATCTCATAATGTATTCCATCGTTCACTGTCATTTAAATTTTTGTATTCTCGTCTTTTCCTGATATACCATAGTATGCCACCTACTGGTAGCAAAAGCCCAATTGTCACCAGAATTCCTGTGGCCACCGATCCACCAGATGGAGTTGCATCACCGAAAATATCACTCACTGTAAAAGAGTGGAATTGTAGGTTATTTTTTCGTGGTTGTTATTAATTTTTACTTTTGCCATTTGAACTTGTGGTTGTGGGGAATGTGTTTAACATTAGGAAACTGTCAGATTAGAATACAAAAAATTGGGGCAATTCATACGGATTCCACACTGAAATCTCTATACAAAAATTCCATTTGGCATTGAAATTTATTTGGCAAAAAGAGTGTTTGTTGCAGAATCAATTTGTACAAGCAGGAAGTTTCCAATGCTCTATGTCAGTTTCTATGATTCCCATACTATGATTGGATAACATTTATAGTTTGTTGTCTATTTTTTATCGTTCTGACTTCTTATTGCCAGTTATTGAAGCATATACTGTCAGTCAGAATGCCCTTTTCCTCGTCGTTTGTTGGTTCTATAAGTGAAAAAGTGAGTCCTTGCATACATACATAGGGCTATCCCAGGTAGAGTAAAACAAGAGGTTTGTCATGCAAATAAGCTGTCTTCTTTTAGTTTGCTCTTTAGGTTGATCAAAATCCTTACTGTGATGTTACTGCCCCACCACTGATTTTCTGATAGATTTTGTTCGGTTCAGCGGTGTAGCGCATCATGCTAAGCATTAGGAATACGCTCGCCACCGCACCTCATGTTTGAATCCCATGCGCGTATAGTTATGTGCGGGATGATTGCTGGACTTATCGCCGCCTTAGGGTGGTTCACGTAATCACTGGTCGTTACGGCTTCCTCCACCATCAAGCCCAAATAAATAACTAGCTAATCCCATACCCGACATGGACTGATAAACGGACTAGAGGCCGTGGATCGCCACATGAACAAATGCAATTAAAGAAACTAGATCAGATTACTTATCGGGCTATATCACTTTCCACTTTTCCAACCTAACATAAACAGAAAATATTATTTGTCATAGTAATAAATGGATGAAACAAAGTATTGCAATTAGAAAAAGTTACAAATTCTATTGGAAAAAAGTATTGGTGTGACTCAACAGCTACAAATCGATTCTATTTATAGAACTGGCGTTTTTGCTGGCTCAAAATTTGCCTTTTTTCCCTCGTGTTCTCTCAAAAACGTCACCTTTAAATAATTGTTACCGATAACTTTTCATTTATGACTAGGGATGTCCGTATCCGAATACTAAACTATTCTAGAATGCTTCTGAAAAAACATTTCGAATATCGTTTAAACTAAATTACTAGAACCAAAATAATACTTCACAAGTGTTTCAGTAACTTTATTTCCCAACATAAGTGGGTGATATGAACATGTGACATAGTCTGTCAAACTAAACTGATGCGAATCACTGGAGCATTTTCTGAGAAAGTTATTTCTCTGAATTAAAGAAAACATACTGTTGCCATCACAAGCTTCTAATCAGGGCTGGGAAGCTGATTCTTAATCACAGTGGCTTTGGCTACAGCTCCAGGGACCACAGTTCCTTTTTAGAGCTCCTGAAGTATGTGCATGGCTCACAACCTGAACCCTAAACTGGTACACATAATAATGTTCATGTTGTGCGGCACAGTGCCGTATGACTGTACTAGTACCGTAGCCTACTGGCACAGATAAACTCCGATTCCATTAGGCTACCGGTACGGTACTGCTGCACTGCTATTCAAGCAAACGACACCGTACCCATCTTTACCTTTAAAACTTCCACCGTGCGTTATGCAGTTATGATAAACTCGCAATAGAAAACTAATCACTTCCATAACAGAGATACCGGTTGCCTGCACCGTCAACATCAGATTGTCGGCAATAATCGCACAAGTCTGGACATGCCCGTTTCGTCACGCTTGATAGAAAGCAGAGGTCACTATGGTTCACGCGACGGTCGATTCAGCACTTACTAACGTACTTTGAAAAAAAAATACCGAAAAAGATCGTGCGCGACGTCGCAAGTTTTATACATGTTAAATTACGATTAACCGAAATTGGAAAAAACTATTCGAATACAGCTCTAAACGAAAACGAAACGGAAACGATAAGGACATCCCTATTTATGACCATGCATGAAATGAATAATTACATGTCACCGGGCAATAGGAGAGACCTTTTTACAGCAAAGAAAGCCATAGAAACATGTTTTTGCTTGCCCGGTGAAAAACGCGGTGCAAAGGTGTTAGTAAGGCGCATTATGTAGCAAATTTTAGCGATTCATAAATTGGCCGAAAAACGCTTCGAATAATTTGCGATTGATTCGATTTCGAATATTCGGTTCGCTTGGACAGCCCTAATAATAATACTTTCAATATGCCTGAAACTATATCTCACATCCAGGATATGTCAGTGCGAATGTTTTCAGTGATTTTCCTTCCTTGTTTTCTGCCGTGCAACGAAACGTTCCGTAGTCTGAGTCCAGTGTTGAGTTGAAGAATAGTGAACCGTTCTGCAGCTGCCATATGTGGGGAGGGGGATCCACCTAAGCGAAATGTGAAGCATAATCGTACTTTGCAAATATGAGGCTTACTGTAGTTACTCAATTGAAAAGTATTGTGACATCTTTTAATTGCTGCGTCACATAATCTCCACATTCTGAAATAATATTTTAGAACAGTGGTCTTTAGGTTTTTATGTACTGTTGCCCTTAACAGCACGCTGTGCATCATTTTTGACATTTACAATTGCCACATGACGCTTATACAGACGGCCTCCTGGTTTTGACCCCCCTTCCTATAGAAGACAATTTGATCTGTTTGGGTGCATACGAATATCTGGACACCCCTGCCTGTTAGTGCCATTAACAGATCAAGATGGTGAAATGAATGCTAATTAGTGATTCTCCATCTAATTAACACCTTTTCATTTTATCAGCTCAACTACTATGGATAACTTCATAGTCTGACGCGTTTGTTCTTAGGAGAAGCCAAGCATATATTATATTTTGAATGTTTGAGATCAGAATCATTGTTTATGGAAAGTTGCAAATCAGAGTGATTGGTTTTTCAGACTTCAGAACTGAATTTTTGGTTCAGCTTAGGATACATTGTTAAATTGAACTTTTCTTACCGTATATCCTCGCATATGAGCTGACCCCCGAAAACGCTGAATTTATATAAAAAAAAAATATGCCAACCCTACAAATCAGACACTCTTATCATGAGAACTTAGCATGGCTTGAGTTGAAGCTGTTGGATTAAAGTTAGCATAATGTCATTTTGTGTGATCAGAGTTATGCGCGCTTTGAACTCAGCTTATTTGCAAGGATATACGGTAATCAAAGATTTGGATTATCGAAAAAAATTGATTATGAAATGACTAAAATATTCGATTTATTTTAGACATCCTCGGGTCATGTTTTTCTTACCTTGCCTATCTCATCATACTTTGTCAACATGGTCCCATGTCCGTCAGTCCAAGTGATTGTTGGATCTGGCGACCCTTGCCCAGGCTTGCAATCTAATGTCAAGTAATTACCAACAGATACTGATACAGTGACATTGTGCTCTTTGAACCTTTAGTGTTAGATAGATGGACTGTTATTCTTTTTTAAAGTTTTTATACTCATGTCCTCGCATTTTAGGATGAAACAATTTCTCAAATTGAGTTTGTGAATCGGGACTGTAAGACCGTGGAAATGCCTCGTATGTACACAAACAAGTATTCTATTATTCCGAATACATTCTGAAGCAATAGTTTGTAATATGGGATACCGAATAAAATCTAAATTCCGTCATGTTCAACAATTTTTTTTTAATTTTATAAAAAGAGATTTGTTATCAATCATATTTATTCATAAACAAACTAATCTTATACTCGACATGAACTGCTAATTGGACAAGAGGCCATGGTTTGGCATAGGTCCAAGCCGCCATTTCAGTCTTCCTCTCTCTTGTGATAAATCTATAGGTCCTATCCCTAGGGCAAAAACATTCGCCGCCGAACATTCCGTTTCCAAATATTGGTTTCATTTTGCCTAAACTTGTCATATTTGTGCAGAATCTCACTTTGATTCCTACTACAATCAAGAATTTGCAATATTGTATAAAACTATTTTTTAATTTATTTGCATACTCAATTTATTCTGTTCACCCCATAGAGATCAAATGTTGCACTAACCTTGGTGGTTTACACACAAAATATTTCTGTTCAATGGCTGATATCTGTATTCCTGCATGAGTGTGTGGTGAAGCGCATTCTCCAATGAGTTGGTGTTCTTTCATATTGACCAACTATTGTATGAGAAATATTTGATCCATTCAAAAACGACTGTGACCCCCGACGAAAATCTGGCACGCCAACTGCTACTTAAACTATATTGAATTATGGGTACTGCCGTAGTATGTGTACCAGGTTAGGGTTAGGTCATGATTTTATTCCGATTTCCCTTATTTTAGTTCTATTACTAACTAGTTCGTGGACTGTCTGTGTTAGGCAAATGGACATCCCCCCTGCCCATAGGTTTCCGTCCCTTTACACAACTTGATGTAAAGTAGGCGAACAAAATTGGTTAACCTCCATATTGGTACACATACTTCTGAAGCGCCGAATTATGTTCATCGAACATATTAAAAATTACCTGCCATAGCTTGAGCCAGGAGAGGTCGCAGTCACAAATCATTGAATTGTTGCTCACATCCACTAGATGGAGCTGTTGATTATTTTCGAACGTTATTGGCCCAAGCATTGTGAGATGATTGTGTGAAATGTTCAATGTCTCAAGTTCGAAAAGCTATAAAACAAAATGTAGTTAAACTAGGGCAGGGTTTGGCAGCATCTTCCCAACTAGACTTTCTTAATTAACCATAATTGTCTCATGAGGGAGAAAAGCCAACAAGACAGCTTAATCATATCCATCCAACTCATACCATATCCATCCAACTTTATGATTGCAGCAAATACAAGTATTCAATTCCGATAATTTGGCATTTTTGTCTGTATTGGTTGATTGAAGTTTTGATATTAATCCTCAGTTACGTATCAACTAAATACTTTTATGATTCAAATGAATAGTGTTTACTTAGGTTTACAGACTTATGTACCATGGACTTTTCTGATATCAAGGCGATTTCAGTTCTGATTTTGTTTTAGTTGTTTAAAAATAGTAACATGTATATACGTAAGATTTATAGTGTGATTTAGAGTTTTCAAAGTGAAAGTATTGTATGGTATAGAAACATCTGTGAACCTTTACTTACACTGAATACTGTATGCGCAGGAAAAGCTGAGAGTTCGTTTTGCGACAAATCGAGCGTATTCAGATGATCGTTGGAGTGAAATGGCGATTCTTGTAGATTATGAAGCCCGATATTAACGAGAGAGAGTTCCCGCAGGTTGGCGAGTCCGAAAAAATCATTTCGATGTAGTCTGAGTAAAAAATGAGAGTGATTTAATAATACTGTGTGACTAAGTAGGCCTACATAAAATAGATCATCTTTTTATGAGCAAACATTACTATGTAATGAGAAAAAAACCTTAGCTTATTTGCAAGCTCCTATTTTTTGACTCTTTTAGAGCGTGCGAGATTCGAGTAAAATAGGTTAAAAATGAAGCTTCGGACTGGAGCCACAGTTGAAATATGCTGTGGAACTGGAGCCATTGTGATTTCAAACCAGCTTTATCCCTTTTCAAAACTTCTCCATTGGCTTATATACCAACATTTTGATCCCGGTGTTGTCATCCATTGTAAGTTTCCTCAGTTTCCTCAACTGAGCCAAAGCACTGGACGGAATCTCTTGCAAACTGGTTGATTTGATCATCAGTTCTGTCAGGTTGGTCAAAGGCTTGAAAGTATCTGCAGCTGCGTATAAAGTGTGTGTTCATTAGTGCTTTCAGCATATCGTTATTATACACTGGTATCAGCCAAACCACGGGTGGCTCAGTAGTTGGTGCATAACGTTAGGAATACTCTTCAAATAATTAACATAGACTATTTTATAAAATAATATTTTCAAATATGAAACATTGGATATAATAGATTAACTGAAGAATCTCCACCTCCCCCCCTCCTCCGAACCCGTCTGGGGTGGAGATTCTTCAGTTGATCCCGTTTTCCAACTGAAGAATATCCCCCGACCCCAACCCACCTAGGCCGATAATACCTGTTGATCCTACATTTGACCTGGACTAAATATTTGGTAGGGGGGTGGAGATTCTACAGTTGGGTACCTTAGGGGGGGGGGATACTTCAGTTGATCTGATATAATCTCTAGTCTAGGTCATGCATGTCATGTTCTATATAGATATGAAGTTTTATAAAGCCTTGGGAACCTGTTGTTATGTCTTATGAGAAATATAGCCCTTGGTATTGGTGTTACAACCAAGACTGCAAAGTCTAGAAAATTTGCTCTTGGTCACATGGCTTAAAGCCATTAAAAATAAGAACTCCATGTCAAAGTGAATTAGCTCCGAACTCCAGGAAAGCGAAATTTTTACTTCAAAAACGTTGAAGTATGCAAGCTACTTTAATTATCTGTTAAGAAAGTTCAGTCAACCCAATACTTTATTTTCCGTTATTAATTCAGACTCTGAGTAGTATGACCCCAATATCAATGAAATCGTGCCAAACACTGATCCCGCAAACTTAGTTATAACCGTGAATCAGTCCTTACCAATTCTTTGTAGATTTTTCCACTTTTCAATGCAGAGTCGTTCAAGCGTGTCCAGCTTTGGAAACGAGGCTGGTGTAAGACTATTCAGCGATAAATCTTCCAATACCAAGTGATTGAGTGAGTGAAGCGTTGACATTGCTTTCCTTGGAATATAACGCAGTCGATCGCTTCCCCCTAAATCAAAAGCAAAATAACATTTTATCACCTGTAATAATTGCTTACCACAGTATTGGATATGTGCTTGAGGTAATGATTAAAAATTTTATTCGTTATTTCAAATTCTAGATTTGGAATGGTTTCATTTAATTTTTGAAAGTACGAAACCGATACTCCCGTAGTGCGTGTACCAGGTCAGGGCATAATTTTATTCCGATCTTTCTTACTTTAGTTCTATTACGAGTCGGGGACTGTCTGTGTTGACCAAGTGAATATACCCCCTGCCCATAGGTTTCAGTCCCTTTACACAATTTGATGTAAAGTAGGCGAACAAAGTTACCTCTTTATTGGTACACACACTTTTGGAGCACCACAAAACCAATGTATCATTGTCTATCTGTAACTTTTGTGCATTAACAAATCGTAGCCCATTGAATGTCGATTAATCCCTCGATGTGATGACTGTGACCTGCAACATTTTTGTTGCAATGCATTGTACAAGTTTTGAAAGTGGAAAAGGGAGTAAGTAGTTCCGAGCGACCATTAAGTTTGTCAGGAGATAGTGGTGAGAGCCTGAAAATATGAGTTTACCTAAAAATAATTCCTCCAAACTTTCCAATCCATTGAAAGCACTTGCTGATATTTGGGTCAGTTCCTTGTTTTCTTTTAAATTCAGCATCTTCAGTGAATTGAGATCCTGGAACGGCGATTCGAGAAGATTCTTGAGTTTCGTAGATGAAAGATCGAGATTCTGTAGGCTTTCGAGACCTGGATGGGAAACCAGCTGATTGTGGTTCTTGTGTAGTTTCATATCTAAAGTACTTCTAGTAGGCGTAGCATAACGATTTTTGCACATGTCAATCCTAACCTCCATATTTTACACCCTGACTACGCCATCCAAACATTACGTGACTACGACATCACAATCACGTCATGGAGCTTGTCAAAGTATACCTACGATCGCCTGAGATGGCATTTGCGCCGACTATAAAGAACTCTCTAACGGCAGCGATCTCTCCCTTATCGGGATTGTTACGACGAGAAAACGAGAGAAATAGCTTGCTCGATTTTGGGAGATTGTCTGCGCGTCTTGCATGACGGTTCGTATAGTTTAAAGGGCCTTATTATGTCACCGTGACATTGTAGTGCTGTAATTTTTGGATGACGCAGTCAGGTGGGGGTTGATAATAAGATTATGCAAAAATTGTTATGCCACGCTCACTACAAGTACTTGAGGTGCGAAACTACACTAGAACGCAGATTGTGTCAGTGGCTGAGATGTTTGAAATTATTGGCTTTTTCATTAAAACAAATTTTCGGACCAAAATCGGTTTTGTTCAGTTACTAGTGTTGGGTAGAAGGCAGTAGACTCAGAGTCAAGCCTAGTCAGAGGTCATTCAAGTGTACTCCTGTAGTATGTGAACCAAGATGGCGGACACTGGAACGTATTATGTATACCTGGTTAGGGTTAGGCCATAATTTTATTTCAACTTTCCTTAATTTAGTTTTATTACGAGTTCGGGCACTAGCCAAGCGACTCCCGTAGTATATATGTACCTGAAATTATGACCTAACCTGGTACACATACTACGTTCCTGTGTCCGCCATCTTGGTTCACACACTACGGGAGTACTCATTCAAGTGAGTCAGAGGTCAAGCGCTGAGTTGAGTCTGACTGGCGGTCAGTTGAGTACGAGTCCGACTCATTTCATATAGATGATTCAAATCACTCTGGGTTTTTATTAATGGTGACACACATTCAACCCAAGCCGATGTCTCCAGTCCAGTTATAACACTGGAAGTTACTTACCAGAAAATGCACCGTTATCTACTGATTTGAGATTAGTTTTTGACAAATCAAGCGTGACAAGGTTTTTCATATTGCTAAATGTTCCTGCAGCGATTTTCTCAAGTTCTCCCCCACTCAGATCCAGTTGTTGCAGGGATTCTGCCAGACCTTGGAAATCTTCCTGAGAAATTGTTTTAATTCTGTTCTGTGGAAGTGAGAGGAATGCAGTGGTGGTTGGCAGACCTGATTAAAATAATAATGCAGTAATTAAATTTCACTTTGAGAAAAATTGCCTAAAGCAAGGGCACAGGCACTCACTCTCAAGTAGAGGAAACTCATCTTCGGAATGAAGTTACGCAAGACCACAAAAATGCGAAGAGATTTGATCCTTATACATAACTTTAAAAATCAGTAACTTTGAGGGATAAACAAATTATAGAAGTTGTTATACATGAGAATGAAGAAATTAAAGGTTAAGTAAGAGTGAAATGTTTAGCACCAAACTCCTCAAATATCTATAACATGCTGCCCCTATGTCCCTCTCCCCCCATTCACACGCACCTATGTGTATGTCTAGTGCCGACATTGGCAAACTACAGCCTGCGGGCCAATCCGACTCGTTAGGTAATTCAATGTGGCCTACCTGATGCCGCGACAAACCAAACTAAAACCAATATTTGATGTTTTAGCTAAAAAATAGCTCAAGGAATTTGTTGAGATTGCGATTAAATTTAGTTCTGGCACGTGGCTATTGTTTTCCACTTTAGCTTTTGCAACACTGTAAATATTGTTTATGAAATGTAACTTTGTATGTTACACTCACATGGCCCGCCAGTCTAGATGTGCAAACCTTTTGCCCCTGGTCCAAATACCTCGCCCACCCCTGGTCTGGTGCATTGTTTCTCTGGTCTGGTGCATTGTTTAGAAAATAAATTTTGAATTAGAATCTGACATCTAGCAAGCTCACATGAAAAATTTAATCTCAGATGTTGTGTGGAATTTGACGTAAACCTTGTCAAATGAACTAAATCTGATAGATTGGTAAGAAATTTATTGATACTCACCCATTGGAATGAGATCCACATTCTCACAGATGACGAAACTTTCCTCACATGAACATACTGCTGGGCAACTCTCTGATGAAACAATACCTATTGTTTGAGTGATTATGACACAATAGATAAACAAGGGAAGCATGTCTTCTGCAGTGTTATTTGTCTCTGCGACTGCTTTATTAAATTGTTTATAAATTTTGATGTCTGTATTTTTATTGCATGTAAATGAAAGGCTGAATTAGGTGGCTTTCCTCGTTCACTTTTTACACAAGTGGCTCCTTGAAGGAAAAATCATTCTCAAATATCCAGAAATGAAATGAATCGAGTATAAATAATTAGGTACATCATACTTCCTAAATACTTTTTTTAAGAAGATTCATACTGTTTTTTTTTTTGGAAATTTATTATTTTGAATAATTGAAGTCTCGAAAATTATCCAAAAGCCCACATAAAATTTCTAAAAACTATAAAAAGCAGAAAACGTCTGTCCTACATCTCTAGATTTAAACTCATCCAATATACCTTAACTTTTATGATTTGAACTATTGCAAGGCAACCAGTTCGAATTCCGTTCTATGAATCTCACACCATCATTTACATTAGTCATCTGATCGATTTATTAAATTAATAAGTGTTGTCAAAATTATTTGAAGAGTGCTTGAAACTATGTAGTTGATATACAATGTAATTAGGTTTGTTTTGAAGTGGGCGGGATAAAGTGAGGATATGGTGACTGGTAAAATGATAATTTTTTCATGCTTTTGACTGAGATGTGTATCTTCGATGTCATCGTGGTTCTTGTCCAGCGCACCAACTACAAAGTCAAACATTTATGCCACAAGCAATGTTAGTATTTTGGCATTCGACCCTTCACCCTAGTATTTCATGTTAGATTTTTCACTTTTATATGACCTAATGATAGGACATTTCATAGGTCTCGCTGCTCGATAAGCAATACTGGTTTATCGCATCCCCTTTCACCTGGAATGCATCTTTTTTTTTGTTGTGTATGTAAAAATGTGTATTTTCAAGATAGTGGTAAAATGATTACTGATCAACGTCCCCCACCCTTAAGTTGAAGTGAATTAATAAATATTTATTCTGTGAAGAAAATGAATTACTATTTTGTTCTGTTAGTCATGTTGTCCATCTATTATAAAAACAGCATTTCCAGAAATTTTGCCAATGAATTTGCATTTAGATAACTTTTGCTGGTTCAATGCGTTCCTCATCAATCGGTCCTAGTCATAGACATTGTAAATTGATGAAATAAGCAATGCAGGATTTAGATTAGATGTTTGACGATGTTTGTTTTTCAAATTACAGGCACTTAGAAGTAAACTAGGTTAAGAATCATGTTGTAGGTGACCCACCAATGTGATGAATTCACCATGCCTTGCTGTGCCGAGACGTTTGCAAAGTTCATTCACTAAAGCACAGTTGAAGACGTACTGTGACAAACTCGGTGTCCCATTGCAGGCTTCTGAAGCGAAAATAAAACAAGCATATTATAAAAAAAGTTTATTGCATCATCCTGATCGTAACCAAGGCAACAAACAATCTGTGAAACTATTTGCTGAAATCAATGAAGCGTATCAAGCGTTGCTAAGTGATCGAAGAGATTCAAACGAATCGCAGGATTTTTCGAATCGTTGGAAATTTAAATCAAATACTGAGTTCCGGACATGGCAAGGTCGTAGAACTGAAACTAAAAGGTTTGTGCTGATAATAATTGCATGTCTTAAGCCTATGTTATATATGATACCCATTTACCTCATTTGCTCTGAAGAAGGCCCTGTACAAGCATTCACTGATGTCTAGCGATATGAATAAAGCTAATATTTTGAAAGGACCAGAATGGGATCTTTTTGATTCGCACCCTAGTTGGGGATTGGATGCCTGTAATGCTAGCATAGGTAAATCTGGGAATGGTGCCTCAAACTTCATTCCTGCCAAATAAATTTACAAAATTTTATATCACAAGTACTTTTTTCACTAGAAAATAAGAATATTTTTAAATTTACTGTTTCGCTTTTTGTGAGGGGTTTGGGCTCTCTGTCCCTTCAAAATAACAATGTTATACAAATTTGTCCAATATTTTGTAATTATCACAAGCATCTTGTCAGTGCAGAGTTTTAAATTCTCAATGATATGAGCAGAAATATTTTTCCACTCATAACTCATCTTTTTTTGGGGTCAAGGTTCATCATGGCAGAATGTTGTTGCTTGTCCATGCCTGAATCAATCAAACGATAGATTTCATAAACACTTTAGGTAGCAAGACTTCTGATTTGTTTCCATTATCACAAATGTGATATATAAGTACTTTTTCTACTAGAAGTTGAGAAAATTTTTAAGTTTAGTTTTTCGCTCTTTGCAAGCAGTTCGAGCTCTTTGTTGCGTCCAAATAACTTTCTGCTTTAAATATCTCAGAAAATTTTATACAATTGCTCTCGAATTTATTTAAAGTTATTATCACAGGACTTTTGGCAGTGCAGAGTTTTGAATTCTCGAAGATATCATCAGAAAGATTTTTCTTTTTTATTCTGGTAACTCTTTTTTGCAGGGGTCAAGGTTCGTCATGGCAGAATGTTCATCCAGACGACGATCAACAATCACGTGACAACTACATGGAAACGTCTAACGATACACGGTCTGGTTGGTACGGACGATTCTATGCACAAAGTGTTGCTCGAGACTTTGCAATTCACCGAGCAGAGAGAGCGAAAAGAACTAGCCAGCCGGAACCAAAACCAAATAATGAATCTTGTGTGGTCATGTAGCAGTGGTTGTTGGAATATTTCGAAAAATTATATTTATATATTTCAATATTTATCAAACCAGTTCGCGCCATCTTGATCAGTACCTGATCATTTCATGTTGTTTTTAAAATTTTAGTAAATTCTACTCTTCTTCTAAATAAGTACTTGTAAGATGATTCTTATATTATTTTTATTTCAATAAACCTCACGCAACACACTCGTCAATTCAAGTCAAAAGCAGGAATGTGGAGTAACAAAAATTGATACCCCACTCCAAGGCATATGGAAAGCAATCTTGGCTCATGGTTGACTAGAACAGGGGTGCACAACACAAATGAGGATACGTGCCAAATTTTTCAAAATAATCTTGTCGCTTGCCACACACAATTGTGGTATTGTAAATGAACTCCCGCAAAACAAACAAATTGCAATAACAATACATAATAACGGATATCTATTTATTGAAACAATTTAAAGTCCTGAAAAACTGCTGATTTTGATAAAAACGTGATATTTTAATGTATATCATAAATTATTTTTTAAACCGTTCGCGTGCCACGTTTGAGCATTTGGCGAGCCAAATTGGGCACGCGTGCCCCGTGTTGTGCACCCCTGGACTAGAATATTGGCTCCAATCCCAGCTGCTTTAAATTTGATGAATTTGTAGGTAATTTGACTTCATGTTGCAATTATTTAAGCTCTATCCCTTATTCTGAGAACCCTACATTCGCATATGATGAATCGTATCTGTGTGCCGGGTGAACCTGATATCAGTCTGATGAAAATTTGCTAAATTTAACGTGTTCAATGATATCTCCCATTTGCTCTTACTTTGTTCCTTCCCATATGAGAAATCACTGTGCATAATTTCAGTACGGAAGTCACTGGTATACATACTACGTTCCGGTGTCTGCCATCTTGGTTCACATACATCGGGAATGCGAAATTTGTAGAGAAGTTATTGATAGATAGATTTTAGAAATGTAAAACACCATTGAACTTTTTATTTTTTATTTAAAGCCGATACCAATTCTGCAGAATCACTTTAAATTCTTAAAAAGCAAAAAACAATAATATTGTATTTGATGGTTTTGAAAATTCCTGTCTTTTGCATGGCATTGTCAGCAGTTATATTATGAATTTGATTTCATATTAAATATTGCCATTTTTGTCCGAAAATATGTTTGATACTCTGATAAATTTCTCTGTTTGGTTATTCTGTTACTCATAACTAAACCACATCATCATTGCTAAGTGCCCAGATTTGAAATCTTTGAAAAAATTGTTTCTCTCAGTAGTGTAGTACTTTAATGGTGTAAGCATAACAATGAATTGAGATACTTTAACTGAATAATATCAGTTTGAACATTCATGTCCTATACCCCGAATTAGTTTCAATTCAAACCAAATGATTGACTGGATCTCAGTCTAGTTTTAGCCTTTCTTCAAAAAGCTGACTTGCCTTGACAGTGAAACACTCCATAAGGTGTTGTGAATTTTCTTCTATGAAATATATATTTATTCTACTTCCTCTGCCTTGTTTTATTTTAAATTTCTTTTGGAATAAAAGTATGTTTTTGAGTGAAATATGTTGAGTTACTTGCACGCACTTCTGTCCCAGGGCAAACTACAAAGCTGTCAATAAGCCAGTCAGGATTCTGCCACTCAAGTATTTAGATGAAGGTTCAGAAATTATTTGGGATCAACTTTTATAAATAGCGTGGTTATTTGCAACTACGTGTTCGACTAATTTTGAAAGATTTTTGACTAATCTGAAGAAAGGGATCCAGTGACAGGTCACAACCAGGCACCTTGCCATGAGCCATTACTATTAGTTTGAAAGTATAACGTTCTCTAAGTCTAGATAAACCTGTTTTTTACTTCAAATTAATCTATGTGAAAGACCGGGTGTATTGAGTATCAAGTGACTTTGGCAGTAATTTGTTGGCAAGTGTTTTCATTGACTTGGAGTCTATAGGAAAAGTGATTTGAACCGTGTCACCAGAATCCTCAATGCTACATAGCACCAAAACTAGTTAGTGATTTGTATTTTCGAGTTAATAAACCAGTTATTTCAATCAAATTTATTCTATGAATCTGCTAACAAATCAGACCAGTTAGTTGGAATGAAACATCCGCCTCCAAGCCTCTTAAAACATTTAAAAAAATCTGTCCCATCACTCGGGCCATTCACAATTTTTTCAGTTCAGATGATTTTAGAGGGAATCTATGAAAGGTACTGGTTGGGTCTTTGACTCAACTTGCGTCCTTTTTTTCAAAGACTGAGGTATCTTTGGATTATTGGAAAAAAAGTTAACACACCATTTCCCAGTAGGATTACCGGTAATGCTGTATTGAAACAAAATGTGAATCCACAATCTTGTTGCAGCACAAATGAGTAACTCGTGTTGATGTTAATTGCTGTTTTCCAGCAACTTTGCTGAGATTAGACTCAATACCCTGTTTGATGTCTGGAGACTTCTACCATTGATGTAGCCGTGACATACCTAGTAGCGGCCCTATCTTTTGGAGGAGGGTTGGTAGCATAAAAGTCATATTGGGGATGGCAAAATAGGGATGGCGAAATACGGTCGAAAGGTGGCAGATTAGGGATGGCGAAATAGGGACGAAAAGCCAAATTGGGGATGGCAAAATGCGGTCGAAGCGTGGCAGATTAGGGATGGCGAAATACGGTCGAATGGTGGCAGATTAGAGATGGCAAAATGCGGTCGAAGCGTGGTGGCAGATTAGGGATGGCAAAATGCGGTCAATGAGTGTCAGTTTTTGCCAAATCGACTGTCATAATGCGCTGTTTAGTATACAGATAACAATAAACAATTGCCTCAAAATTACAAAGAAATATGGCCAAAGTGTTTAGATTTGGGGCTGATGAAATGGATTAGTACCTGTCAAATTCGGGCTGGGAAAACACAGTCGATGAGTGTCAAAATGGGATGGCGAAATGGGGTCGAAGCGTGGCAGATTAGGGATGGCGAAATGCGGTCGAAGCGTGGCAGATTAGGGATGGCGAAATACGGTCGAAGCGTGGCAGATTAGGGATGGCAAAATGCGGTCGAAGCGTGGTGGTAGATTAGGGATGGCGAAATACGGTCGAAGCGTGGCAGGTTAGGGATGGCAAAATACGGTCGAAGCGTGGCAGATTAGGGATGGCGAAATGCGGACGAAGCGTGTCAAATTGGGGGTGGCGAAATAGAGTCGATTCCTGTCAGGTTAGAGATGATGAAATATGGTCGATGCGTGTCAGATTAAGGAGGGCGAAATAGGGCAGTGGGTTGACGGGTGTCATGTTAAGGATGGCGAAATGCGTGTCAGATTTGGAAACGAACATTGTCAAATTTAAGGAACTAATCTGATCAGTGTTTCACATTTTAAAATTCATTTAAAAGGTATTGTCCGATTTTACATCGTGTCTTTATTTTATGATTAATTTTAATGTTTTATATATTATTACATTTTTCTCATCAAGTTTTGAACATTTTTTTTATATTTTTCTGATTAATAATTTTAATACAATCTTTTAATGTTTAATATATTATTACGTTTCTCTCATCAAGTTTTGGGTACTCCTGAAGTATGCGCACCAAGATGTCGCACAACCTGAACCCTAACCTGGTACACAACCTGAGTTCAGGTTGTGCGCCAGCTTGTTGCGCATATTTCAAGAGGTCTGCATTGGCTGGCATAGCATTGTGGATCGTGCCATCATTTATGAGGTCATATGTTTTATCTCTTTCGTCATGGAAATTTCAATTTTTCCCTGGTATTATTGTCTCTACTCATTCTCCGTGTTTCGTTAATTTCCATTCTCAAAATTTCTTTCGAAGTTAATTGGTTTTATAATTTGAATATAACCTTTTGATGTAAAGATGTGTTCGATATATTATGCTATAAAATGATATTTATGATATTGGGTGAATTCCTATCTAGAGGAGAGTCTTTGAATAGGAATATACGTTGTAGTATTACTCACTTTTGTATAATATTATTCATGAAAACGCGACAAACTATTTGAACTGCGTAAAAATGAAAATGCGACTTTTGTATAACACTGGCAAAGAATCTACAAAAGGCAAGGTAATTAAACATAGGGATTTTGGTATAAACAGTTCAAAAACCAACTAATAGAAGATTTCAACACAAAATGTTGGAAACCACCAAATTCATCCATTTTATCGTTTTTCAGAAAGAAAATGTCGAAGACTAGTTTGACTTTTTAGGAATCTTCTTGCATGCTTTACTTCTTGAGGAACATAATTACCATTACTTGGTACAGAATCCAACCCATGTCTTACTGGATAGCGAATGAGCAACTTATAAATTAATGTGTTACGTGTAACGCAAGTCTTGTTCTCTGTTGCAATTGAATTCCAAGGAAAGACGCATTTGCGACGAATTTTTCGTGCTGTTTGGAATAGGGTGGGTTAGACCTTGGTGCTATATATATCCGCATTGTTTAATATTTAATGGTGCTTTTAACTGGCGTAGTTTCGTGCACCGTTATTTCGCGTTCAAATGCGTTTGATGAGGGATTAATTTTGAGCTAGTAATACGTTCAATATTCATATCTAATGGTTGTAATATTTGTTCTGGTGAGTATAAGATACAAAAAGCCTTTCTAGATTTTCAATTGAAATCAAATGAAATTATACTTTCAAAAACTTATAGGCGAAATGTTTTGAAAACATTCTGCGCTGAGCAGGGTCTCTATAATTGTACGGACATTTAGCGAAATAAAACCAGTGAAATACTTCCCTGAATATTCGACATTTACACTGGAGTCAAATTACTACTAATCTGCAACTGAAAATTTCCAACCTAATTGTTTTTGAACTTTACAAAACAATCTCAAACATTTGATGGTCAGAAAACGCTAATGTTTTATGTAGTAGTCAGGGAACACGCAATTTGATAGGTTAGTCTAGCAGGAATGACGAACCTTTTTAAAGAATTGGGTCGAAAATTATTGTTGTATTGTAGAAAAGAAGACTGTGGTTCGTAGACAGGGTTGTCCAAAACGAATCAAATATTCGAATACATTTTCGGCTGATTTTCGAATAATATATAGTCTCTTTTCATCGTAAACACGGTTTTTCGTTTTTGCGGGAATCTTCAAACGATTTTACACATTCATTTCCATTACGTCAAGAAATTGAAGATTATTCAATGTCGTAATTGTTATGATACCCAATAAATTGTCGCAAGTCGGAAAACAAGTCGATTTATTAGAGGAAATAATCAATACTTTTTCCCGCTTTATGGCAAATAATTTTGATAATGATATCTGAAAGTTTCGACTTTTTACTGGGATGATTTTCTGTTGTGCAAATTATTCATATCCATGACCGATACCAGCATATAAAATTATTATGCGTTATTAATTTAGTTTTGTTTAACGTAACTTATGGTTGCGACGACAATTTGTGAGCATAAAATGTGTAGTGAACTGCCCGATATTATTCATTTTTGATTCCTATTTTCGGATTTACTGAATAATAAAAGTAATATTACTCTGAAATCTACTGGAATTTGTGGACTTAAAATGTGTGGCAAGGTGCCCGAATATAATTAATTTCTGATTCGTATTCACAAAATAATATAACTCAAAAATACACTACACGGACTTAAAATGTGTGGTAAAGTGCCCGAATATAATTAATTTTTTATTCGTATTTACAAAATAATAAAAACATTATTACTCCAAAATACAAACGTAAATTCGTATTTTCAGACTCTTGGAAAAATTGTCCCAAGTCGGAAAAATAATTTATACTTTATCCCGCGTTTTGGCAAATAATTTGAATAATGGTTTGTATTTGAAAGTATGAACTTTTTACCAGGATGATTTTGTGTTATTCTAATTTTTATCATTTGCGTTAGCTTTCATATTACTTATCAACGTTTGTAAATTTACCGTCACAATATTAAGCGAACGGTGATATTATTATCGATACCGGGATGCAGATATTTATTAAGACAATACCGTAATCAACTTTGCTATGCTTTTCTATGGTGTCTATGTTACTTTACAGATAAACCTCGCAGAGCTGCGATTGCGTCAATCCCGAATGTTGATTTAAAATAGTGACTAAATAATTCGGCAATAAAGGCATTTCTGCGTGGCCATATGACGAGATGACGTTAATAAACAGCGCTTCTTGAATAATAATTTGCATATGCGACCTAATGCTGAAAAAATTGCGCTTTTGTACTTTTGTGCCTAATAGATGGCCAGGCGCTATTTATAACTAACTCTTCCAAGTTCCGACGTTTTCTTTCAACAAACCGCGCGGTCATTATAGTTAATATCGTTACCGAGTAATTCACAATTTTATTTACGGAATTTGCGAATTCACTTTTACTTCTCTTGACAATTTTGACAATGTCACGCCCTATTTATTAGTGCAAAAATGCTCAAAATATAACGAATGTAATCATTTCCGACGATACAACAATTCGTAAACGAGACAGTGCGTGTTGTTACATCGAAATTCACGATTGATTTTACGCCATACTCCTGTTCACGATTTCTACACTCCACCCGCCATGCATGCCCGAGTGAAATGTTTACACTTTCGAAACATTATTTGGTCAAGAATGAAAGGGATCACCAAAGAATTATTTGAAAGTACATTAAAAGAACTATGTCCTGCCATTTCTTTTCTGGTCATATCTTGTTCGTGTTATACTATGTATATATGGTTTCACGCAAAAGTTAATTCAACTTTTAATTTTCGTTAAACAAATTTATGTTTGGTTCATTCATGAAACGGCTAATCACGTGCCGCCAATCATACGGAGTTTAAAATCTGGAATATTTATTTTAAATACCTCATCTGATTTAACGTTTCTAAATGCAGGGAACGGTGTCGGTACCTCTTTGTGCAACATAGGGAATTGAAATGAACGATCAAAACGCAAAGAAAACAAATAACACCACAACGCAAAAACGATTTTTCAAATTTGTCTGTTAGCGAGCGAGCTTGTAGGTGAATTCTCGCGCAATTCACGATCGGTTCACAGACGTTCCGTGTCCAAGCGAAGCGACGCAGATCACGTGGTACCCGATATTCGAATAGTAAAATGCCATTCGAATAATTCAATATTCGATTCGCTATTCGAATATTTCGCCCAGCCCTAATTATAGATAAGCGTTTTTTGAACTTCAAATGTATTCGAAACAGTGAACTATTCGGTATTGGCCACTCGTAGGTATTTAATTGATGAGAAACCCGCTGCCGCAATTTTTCCGTGAGACTCATAATCTTTGAAGTTGAAGGACTAAGGTAATATCTTGTACTCGATTTTATGTAATCTGTGTAATACTAATTACCGAAATATGTTCCAACGCTACGGCAAATATTCCCGTGGTTTCAAAAAAGCTTTGAAACGGGATTTCACTGTATGAGAATTGCATTTTTAGATTGGCTTTCTGCCATGTTGAAGTCACTACCACTCTAATCACAACCCCCTAACGACTACGTGATTGAAGAGGCGTTAGAAACTCTTCATTTCTTCTTCAGTTTTCCACGATAAAAACAGTGAATGAGGAGGCCTCTTTATTTCATTTTATTCAGTTTTCCACGATAAAAACAAACTCAAAACTTTCCAAGACTAGACTAACATTGAAAACATATTGAACGGTATATATGTAGGGATGAATTAAATGTCCCTGAACTAAATGACCAGAGAGTTTGACAAGCCCGTGAATCGATGCTCTAAGAACGACCAGAGATCGTAGATTTTATGGTATTTTCAAATTTGAGGTAATGGCATTGGTTACTTAAGATATGTAAATGGTGAAGGACTCAAAGTAAGGTATAAGGCATTAAAAAGTGGTATAATGGTCTAGTTGTTGTCACTAAGTAGGTTTAAAAAAATCATCATCATCAATCATTTCAAAATTGAGCAACATTAAAGTTGGCTCATGTAATATGATATGATTTTGAAAGCTTTATATTATAGAAACGAAAGCGCACTGACATGAGAGTGAGAGTATATTCCTTCAAATGGCCAGAATGAATCATGTATACAGCACCTAATGAAAGTGATGAATTGAATATTCCCGTTTTTGAAGAAATACCGTTCACAAGCAACAAGAAATATATGACATTGGAAGGCATAGAGAGTGAGGGTTAAATGCTAATTGGAGTGCTTAGTATCAGCAATAGTGTCAGCATCAGCATTTCCCTGATCACAGGGAATTAATAAAAATAGAAGAAAGAACACCAATGTTAAATTATAAATTACAATAGTTTTTCATTCTGCTTTTAAGAAAATTACAAGCAGGACATTCATGAGAAAACATGCAAATGTTAGTGAACCATGCATGTTTATTCATACATGCGCGCAAGAAAGAAGTTGTAAACGGAAATAAAGGGTGACCGTACATTTGAACCCATGTACATTTGAACCCATGCGTATATCCACGGGTTCAATCTATATGCGGGTGCTAAAACCCATGGGTTAGGGTTAGTATGGGTTTAACTATCCGTGAAACAAAAAAAATTTTTATAGGTGCAATAGCATACAGGTGCAATTGTCATGGGTTCAAATGTACGTGGGTTCAAATGTAATGGAACCGAAATAAAGAGATGACATTTGAGATAACATGAAGCACATAATTTGAGATGACATGATGCTATAAAGATATCGGGTATTAATGCAAAATGGGAAATCCTACATCATTTACAGTAAGGTTCAAAATGTGAACACAAAAATTGGGATATCCAACCAATAAAAAATTATTACATTATTGAGAAATTAATTTACAATATTTTATAATAATGAAAGCATATAACACCAGTATATCATATTGATTCGAAATGTTGTCACACAATTACATGTGTTTCCATGCATAGTTTGGCATATTAAAACATGAACTTAACCAAAGGACTTAGTAAATGCTAGGACATTATCTGGGGGAAGACATATTTTCACTGCAAGATTTCAAGATTACACACTGAAAACTATTGCTACAGAAAGTAATCAGGAAGTTCATTATAGAATATATATAACAGCATATGCACCCACCCACATAAATAACAAAATAACACAGTATGGAGTAGTAGCAGAGAAATTGTTATTTTAGGATTGCAGACAATGCATGCATTAGTACAAAGTGGTTATGATTCATGAATGAAAATCAGATCTTATTGATTGACTTCAAAACAAACAAGGACTAGACAAAGTATATAATATCGTGTACACAAATGCTACAGTCCCCATAAATAGTGTTTAATAATTGGCAAAAAATACTGAAAGCAAATTAAAACATAATTCTGTATCTTGGAAAAATGTAATCTCAAACAAATACAATTTAGTATGTTGCACGTTATTAGAAGAAAAAAATAAATATTTGGAATTTGTGTACACAAGTTGAAGTCAGTGGCATTAATTTGAACAGTAGCACAAATAGAGCTATTAGGTTATTAAACGACGCTTCCGTAGTATGTGCACTGAGATGGCGTACAACCTGATAACCCTAACCTGGTACACATACTATGTTCAGGCTGTGTGCCATCTTGGTGCACATGCTGGGATGGGATGCACACACGGGAGCACCTATTAAACATATAAAGGTATTCAATCTCAGCGATTGTGTGATCTCAGTGATTTTAGGTAGGGTTAGGAACTGAATTTTATGAGAACGTCTTCAAGACACGAAAATGGAAATCACAAAAGTAAGTGAGATTGCATACTAGTAGCAAGTCGAAATGATAAAATATTTGTGGAAGTAAAGGATCAGACCAGGAGAATGCACTCTTTCAAATGTTTGTGTAAATAAAATGATAACTATAGGGCTGACTATGTGCTATTAGGTGAAATCTATGAAAAAGTTGATCTGTCATAAAAATGTTTAGATTAGCTGGATGGATAACCTTGGATGCAACAATGGGAATACAGTTTGCATAAAAAACAGTAGCAATAAATAAACTATAAAACAAGATTAAAAATGAGAGTGATTTTTATGATTGATCCAAGTTACATTAACAAAAATAGGAAAATTATTTTAATAGAAGCAATTATGGCAAATAAACAACTCTTACTAACATATGGATTAGCAAACATACTCTAAAGTTTAATGTTTTATATGCCCTTTACAAATAACAAGTATCTAATTTCTCATTTAACATTTGCCTTATAAGCTAAAATGCTGAATAAATATTAAATATTACTAGATTAGAATGGTTCCTTTATGAAATTTGAACATAATCATATTCCACGAACTTGTGAAATACTACACGAAGCTATTGTGTTAGAAAGTATCTTCAATACATTTTTGTACCAGGGTAAAGTTAACTATGACAAAATAGGAACCTCTGTCAGCTGAACGATTATTATCACTTTTTAATGAGTTGTCCGAAGCAATGATCAGCAATGATACCAAATCTGAACTGAAACGTAAGTTTCAGCACTTCAAATCCATAAACATTCTCAAGTTTCAGAATATTTGCAGATTGAACCAATACACAGTAGAGTATGTGAGCCGGTCATCAACTTCGAAACACAGTTTTGAAGTACAGAGATAGTTTTGGAGATAAAACTATATCAATTCCTATGTCACAATTCATTTGTGGGCATGTAGTGGACCTATGGATCGTTTTGTTATTATGTTGTTGTTCTTTGACACATATTGAAAAACTGCTTTTCTTGTTGATTACTGGACGAATTGCTTTGAAATTTTCAATGGTTTAAGATTGATTTGCCTGAAGGCTATTACTTTCATATATTTCCAATATTTCTGAGAGCTGCATGGAATTCATTTCTTTTGTGCTATGTCCTCATTAAAAATTGCCACCATGTGGCGGTTCATCGTGCGCAGCGAGTCACGAGGTCAGCGAACATTGGTGCTTCTAGTGTTTAGCGAACCGTCAAAGGTAAGCTGGACTACTGCTTCGCTCAGGCTGCGTGTCCATACATTTGAGCATCGCTCTCTTGTTGAAAGTGCAAACTATAAAGTTCTTGATCCCCTTTCTGGCACAAATAGACTCACTTCAGTCATTGCAGCAATATCCCTAAAGACTAGATAACCTTAATCTTCATATCTGAAATTATATCAAAATACTTGACAGAGTTTCAAGTAGTCATTATAGACTTATTGTCATTTACGATAAAATTTTATAATGGAATTGGAAGTTCGGGGCTTTTACTACAGTTAATTAACATGACATGTGTCTCGCTCGAATTAACGATAGGATCTACATATCTATCCCAGGAGAGAGATAATGGACCAGATGGTGGAGGAAGCTGTAACCCACCAGCGGTTATGTGAACTACCCAACTGCAACGAGGAGTCCAGTAATCCTCTCGCACATAACCATGGGGTGACGAGCGTATTCCTAACGATCTCCACATTTAAACCTGCGAACCTACACAGACTGACATAGTGTAATTAATAAGAGGTGCGATGCCAAGCTTATTCCGCTTACAGTCTTAGCACGATGAGCCACACCACTGCTAATTTGAAGTTAGACAATTCAGCAATTAAATGGTTCCATTACATTTGAACCCACGTACATTTGAACCCATGGCAATTGCACCTGTATGCTATGTACGGTCACCCCAAGCTTATTCCGCTTACAGGCTTAGCACGATGAGCCACACCACTGCTAATTTGAAGTTAGACAATTCAGCAATTAAATATATCAAATAGTTAGAATGCATATTAACTTTTTGCTTAGGTCTGCGGAGTTCACTCAAACAGTCAAATGGCTTTAGCAGTTTCACTTTTTAGTTTATTGCTTGCTCCACACAATGCTGCAATGTTACTGGTACCGTACCTACTGTCCTTGTAATTACCACCAAAACAACTGCCAGGGTAGCCTAATTTGGACCAGAAGAATGTTAAATCTCTTATTTTCTGTCTACTGCCATTCTCTACGCTGCCCATGCCGTCAGGGACTGCATTAGCCTTGGCAGATTAATGCTGTAATGGGCCACATACCGGTACCGTACCGGTACTCACTACGGTACGTACGGTACCGGTAGGTGGTACCTATTACCGTACCGTTTCCTGGCATATGCAGATACATTCAGGCTACATGCTGAACTTAAGAACCTTAAAATGTTCGTACGGTACCGGTACCGGTACGGTAACACTGACACCATGCCCTTCACTTTTTCAAAGTCGCCATCCCTAATCTGCCACCACAATTCGACCGCATTTTGCCATCCCTAATCTGCCACTACGCTTCGACCGCATTTTGCCATCCCTAATCTGCCACCACGCTTCGACCCCATTTTGCCATCCCTAATCTGCCACCATTCGACCGCATTTCGCCATCCCTAATCTGCCACGCTTCGACCGCATTTCGCCATCCCCAATTTGACTTTTCGACCCTATTTTGCCATCCCTAATCTGCCACCTTTCGACCGTATTTTGCCATCCCTATTCTGCCATCCCCAATATGACTTTTATGCTACCACCACTATAGATCTTTTGGGCTCCCCAGGGTCCAGTAAACTCTGTACTAAAAAATGCAAGAAACAAAAGGGTTTTCTAGCTAAGATGGCTGGGAGGTCTAGTTCTATGACTCTCTAATTATATTAAAGTCAGGAGAACACACTGCTAGTAGCTAGTAGTAGTAGCTCAAGTTTTTCAATACACCTTCATAGAGGTCTACCCAGATGAACAAGTTTAAAAGAGGGAGGGGGAATCACCTTTCTACTCTGCATTGTCAATCCCAAACATTTTACAACAAAGAAAAACAGTAAAAACTAAAACTTTATTTTCTTGCCACAGCAGCGAACATATTTGGCCGCTGAAAACTGACACAGTGGTAAATTATCACAATATTGTTCCAATGGCTGTGACAATATATCACAACTTGGTGGGGAGTTGAGAATTATTTCAAAATACAAAATGCCTCCATCAAGTGTTTGTTTGAATCTTAAATAGGATTTATCAAATCAATATTTCTTACTGTATTTCTCATTGCTGTTTGGTAATGGTTCACCCAAGTGAATAAAAACCAACCTGGGTCAGCAGTTCTCAAACAGTGGGATGTGCCCCACAACAGTGGCGTAGACAAATTCCGCCTTACTATCTGTTATTTGAGATTATTGTTGGCCAGTTATTTTTGAGGTGGACGCGAGACTAATTATAAAAATGGTGTTGCAGCCTAAAAAGTTTGAGAACCACTGCCATAGGTAATATTAAAGTGTCTGTTACATGGATTAGTTGTGCCAGCGTACGAAGCTTGAGTTTTTAAAATATATTGAATAAATTAAAGGTGCAAATTATATGAAATGTGCAGTCTACGTTCAGTTGAAGAAAGGAACATCTCGCAAAGGAAGCCAACGACAGCCTAAACAAAATTTTTAAAGCAAACACACTTTTTGCAATTCAATTTTCAAAATCACTGATTTTTTTTCAGTAAATTCTGCTATTTAAACTGTGAAATCTGCTGTAAATTGTAAAAATGGGAATCCGTTGTATGTCTGTTGTTCACAATATGAGGATATATTTATATTGAGATATGAATAGCAAACCATATAGACATCCAGAAGCAAAAAAAATGATCCAACTTAGATTTAAATTTTTTAAATTCTGTGACTTCACAAGACATGAAGCCAGCACACTTTGTGGGGAATAAAAAATAATTCAGAAAATTAATCGATAAAGACTGTCCAGAACAAATCAAACCTTTTCTAAAGTTAAATATATTGGATGGTTTCAATTCTTAATTTCAGGAATAATCTGAAAAAACATTGTTTTTGCAATTGCTGAAGTCACCACACAGTAATCGTTCAATTTCTGAAAACTATAAAAAAATATGGAACCAATAAAATCATTTTGTATCTTAACTTTTCCGCATTTCCAAATTCAGGATCAGTTAAAGCATTGACTTCTATGATGAGCATTGCCCGATTCAGAATGTATAAGAAATTTAAAAGATGTGATTCTGCGAGCAAGCGTTAGTAAAACAGATTACAAAATGTTAATCATACGCTGGTTTAATTTCAATCAACGAATAATTCTGATACTCTTCATTTATTAAATCAGATCAAGCTCTAAACTGCCCTATAGAGATTCGATTGAAATAATTTTAAATCAAATGCGTTTACAATAACAGGCTGATGAGTTATAGAAATCTGAACAAGAATATATACTTCATATGCTTTGAGATATCAAAAAATGAAAAAGCAAAGTATAAACTTTTATCAAATTATTTTTTATCTTAAAATCTTGGAGCAAATCTGTCTGAGGCTGAAATAGCAGGCAATAATTAACAAACAAAGCAGGAAAGGTTTCAGTAATTACCGAAAAAATTAGGAGGCCGAAAAAAAGTAGCTGGAACTCAGATGAGATTGGATCGGATTCACATATTTATCCCGGGGAGAGGAAAGTCGATAAGACGACTTAGTCATATGGCCAACCACGGCCTCTCGTCCGATTACCAGTCAATGTCGGGTATGGGATTAGATCAGGGGTGCAAAACTCAAATGAGGATACGTGCCAAATTTTTCAAAATAATCTTGTCGCTTGCCACACACAATTGTGGTATTGTAAATGAACTCCCGTAAAACAAACAAATTGCAATAACAATACATAATAACGGATATCTATTTATTGAAACAATTTAATGTCCTGTAAAATGCTGATTTTGATATAAACGTGATATTTTAATGTATATATATCATAAATATTTTTTTACAAAACCGTTCGCGTGCCACGTTTGAGCGTATGGCGTGCCAAATTTGGCACGCGTGCCTCGTATTGTGCACCCCTGGATTAGATAGCCAGTTACAGTATTTGTTTCCTGGAGCGTGTACTTGTGTTTGTTCACTTCAGTTTGAGCCTATAATGCTAAGAAATCTCGAATCAGTAAGAACTTCAGATGTCTTAATTGACCTTATGGGGAGAGGATACTCATGTTGATTTCTGAACAAAGGGAAAGCTGTCCAGACGGACCTAATGAGGTTGAATGAAAGTACTGGAACTCAGATGAGATTTGCTTTAACAGTTCAATTTTAAGATGGTTAGTTAAGCTAATTAAAATGAAAATATTTGTTATATTTGATCTTGCACGCCTTATTTTGGATATTTACATTTCTTTATTGTTTAGACATTGCGATTTCATCCACATATTTTTATCGTGTTCTCGAATAGAAACATACTTTTGCTTTATTTGTAGCTTATTGTTATAGAGGTTCTAAAATAGAAGCATGACTTAAAAAGTTTGAAAGCCACTGCATCAGGCAATTGCAAATTGTCCTGCAAACCTCTAGTTAACAAGGCCACACCTAACCAGATAGTCCCAAACTGAGTTTCAGTTATCTTTTCTGGCCTCCCATTATTTTCAGTAAAAATTGAAACCAAATAAATCAGCGAAGCAAAAAATAAATTTGGCAAACTTACTAGGAACAGACGTACTCACTATAATATATAACAAGCACACAGTGAAATGTTTCTGTACCATGGGGAAGCACCTTGAGGGGGAAAACAAACTTGGTAAAAATATTTAGGGGGTAGATTAATACATGGGATGTCCATATACAAATAGTTGGGTATTGCTAAATGATCAGGCCTTCTGAACATGAAGTATTCTTATGAGTTACAGTCAGTGGTGGGATCCAGCCGATTTGCAGCGGTTCTATAGAACCGTCTCACGGGATTTTATGAGGTCAGCGAACTGGTTAGCATTAATCATGACTAATATAATCATGCTAAAATAAGATGACTTTTTGTAACAGAACCGGCTAAAAAAATATGACTTTTGTGATGGAACTGGCTGACAAAAAATTTGAATCCACCACTGGTTACAGGTGACCATTGTAATGTCAAAAGTTGCTGAAACTATAAAGCAACAGTTCCCAACCTGGGGCCGTGACCCCCCAATGGGGCCACAGAGCAGTTGGAGAGGGGTCACACTGCTTCGCGCAAAACTGATTTTACTCTACAAGACATTTATCGATAGAAAAAAACTTCCCATTCTTTCTAGTTGCATTGCTTGATAAGGTTATTTCACAGAGTGTATTCGCTTTTTTGTGCATGGATTGTTTGAACACAATGGGATTTGGAATCAACCAATCAAAATAACACTATAAATATGACTAGAATGATGAACAGGATTTTTAGCAGTCGATAACACACCAGAATTTCGATTAAAATTTGATCGATATTTGTGTTACGTTTGTTAATTACCGGTACCACTCAAAATAAAATACTGCTCTCCGATACAAAAAGCGCATTTTTCAATTCAAATATCCAAAATTATCACTTTGTAGTTTTTCAAGTAACTAATAATTTATGTATCACAATTTCACAATGAAAATAAATCCAGTCAAAAGAATTGCAAGAAAGCTATACCAAACTATTCTTATATGGACATTCCCCTGACCCTGATATGAACAACAAACAGTTAAAACTCCTCTTTATAGGTTTCCTTGGACAAAGTCTGGGTATGACGACAATAGACAGGAGGGAGGGATGGGGTCTCTCTTTGGAACAGCACATTTTTCACAAGTTTTTTCAAAAGAACCGGATTGTTTGAAAACAATGATCATAACAGTCATATTGTCGCATCCTATTCCCCCAGCCGAACAATCATTAGCGAGACATCTAGTGAGCAAATGTTCACAAATCTGAAAAATATAAAAAAAAAGTATTAGGAATGCCGGAAAGGCAGCTGGTTCAATACACATCTTTTGTCGCTGCAGAAGTATGTGTACCAATATGGAGGTGACTAATTTTGTTCGTCTAATTTACATCAAGTTGTGTAAAGAGACGGAAACCTATGGGCAGGGGAGATATTCACTTGGCTAACACAGACAGTCCCCGAACTTGTAATAAAACGAAATAAATTTACAGCCTAACCCTAACCTGGTACACACACTACGGGAGTACCCATTTTTCAAGGTGCTCCCGAAGTATGTATACCAAGATGTCACACAACCTTAACATAGTATGTGTACCAGGTTAGGGTTATCAAGTTGTGCGCCATCTTGGTGTACATACTTTTGGAGCGCCTTTTTAATATGCCGTATGTATACTCGTTGTCTAACCCTTACATACTGGAAAAAGCAGTGGGCACATGATTTAACCTAAAATTGTAACCCTCCATGCGACTACAGTTACAAACTTACAACCACTGGTCATTTTGGACTTCAAATAAATCTATTTTAATATCAAGTATCTAAACATGCATAACAGCTTGTGTATGGTTGTTTCCCCGACCCTTGACCCCTGAAAGATTCCCTATACTTTATCATTGCAAAATTTGTAATGCTGATTTTGAGAGTGTTTTGGAAAGTTGGAAACATGACTATTCTATCCAATTAAAGAGTCCAGCTGCACACTAACACAAATGTATTTCTGTAACGTTTCGTCGGACCGGAGTCAGACTTCCTCAGACAAGCAGTTTACAACAATGGCAAGAAATAAATTTGGTAAATGAATTTGAAATATCAAATCAAGGATGACGTAACAATGCATAAACACTTATTTGCATTTAGCCGTAGAAGAAATGATGGGAAAATTAGAATCACAAACAAATATCAGTGGAGCTCATTTCAGATGTAATTAAAAAAAAAAATTATATTATTGCATTTATGAAATTAAGTGCACATAATCTTAATTTTAATTACATTTAGTTACCCATCATTTTCGTAAATGCAATAATATAAATTTTTTTTTTTAATTACATCTGAAATGAGCTCCACTGATATTTGTGGTTCTAATTTTCCCATCATTACTTCTACGGCTAAATGCAAATTAAATGTTTATGCATTGTTACGTCATACTTGATTTGATATTTCAAATTCATTTACCAAATTTATTTCTTGCCATTGTTGTAAACTGCTTGTCTGAGGAAGTCTGACTCCGATCGGACGAAACGTTACAGAAATACATTTGTGTTAGTGTGCCGCTGGACTCTTTAATTGGATAGAATTGTTATGTCATTGTTCACTTATTGCTGATTTGTATTTGTTGCGGCGGTAATAAACAATGAAATCGATGCCCAGGGAAACATCCATAGCCTTATTAGGTATCATTAAAATACTCACCATCTCAGGCTGCATCCTTGTTGCCAGTTTTTCTCGAACAAAATCAACGACGTCTTCGTTGGATAAAACATCCCAGATCCCATCACAGGCCAGAACCAGGAATTCATGGTCTGGTGTCAGATCTTTCACAATTACATCGGGATAAGCTGGAATGAATGAAACAATTTAGCAATGTAACCTGACACTAGCTAACTGAGGAGATGTGTTAAAATCAACACAAATTTTCTGGCTAACAAATCGGACATGTAATTAGCATTTTATTCCTAATTCCTCTGAAGAGCTAACAGAGATGCGTTGTAGACCAGCAGCAATAAATCAATGCAAATCCCCTATTGCTGCCCCTTGTTGTTTGGCTATCAAATTGGACATGTAATGAAAATTTTATTTAAAATAAGTTTGTATCAGTTTCTTCAATATTAATTCATAGAATAAAAGTAACACATCTCTGGAATATCAAGAACATTAATAAACAGAAGACTATATTATAATGGAAGTAATATTACAAGTTAAAAAAAAAAATTTGGGTAAAATTCCTCCCATTTTCACAATTTAAAAAAATTAATGTCATTTTTCTTTTGGAGTGTAACAAATTCGAAAATAATAATTGGAAGCCAAGAACAAAAATTAAGATACAGAGTGTTATAGCAGCATTGTAAAAAAACTAATATTGCAATATAATCGGGCAACAATATTGAGATTGGATTTTTCAGCTCAGTTCAAACCTCGCACTAGCCACAGGGAAAAAAAGGAAGGAACATTTTTTCTCGTTATTGCACAAAATGAAATTCCACCATCAAGTCCATTCATCTGAACTGGAACTGGTCGTAGTAAGCATTGATTATATACCATCTTATCAACTTCTCTCTCTCCCACGACAAATACAAATATTGTACTTTAACACGAGAAAGAGCACGGCTACTCTCACCTGTAACAACTTGTTCTTCAGGTTTTTTATCTAAATTTTTCTTGAATGAAAAATCCCCGAAAGCTCGAGACAGTGCAAGGTTCCCGTTTACTCTGTTGAACTCCACCCAACCCCCAGCTGCCGTTATCCTCTGTAGCTCCCTCGAGTGGTTGGGTTTGTGATCGAAACTCAATTGTTGAACGTGGCCTCGTACACTTGAAATTGCTCTCGAATCGCCGATGTTTCCCTGAAATGGAGATACATTTGATAAGAATGTGACAGACAGTCAGCAAATGGCCACTATAATACAGGGTAATCCTTTGAAAAGCAGAACCCATATTAAATTTTTCATTTACTCTACACCGGTGGGCAAAACTTTTCTACGTTTCTGAGCTGAAATTTTTTCATTAAAAATAGTAATTCCCCAATGATTGTCACCTAGAAATATAAGCCTACAATTACAGTATATCACTGCAGCGATACCAAGTTAGCTCGAGTCACATTTGATTTCCAAAAAATATCTTCCTCACAATGATTACTCTTACCCTTCATGGGAAAGGAATCAGATATTCTTACAAAACAAAATGACAGAAGATGTAAAATGTTCATTTTCGGAAAATGTGACATAAGCTGCAGTATATCCTCGCACATGAGCAAAGTTTAAAACTCATAAGGGGCAGCCTAAACGTGCATAACTTTGATAGCACATAAATATTAGCATATATGCGCATAACTCTGATTGCAATCAGATAAAATGACATTGTGCTCACTCAATTCCAACAGCTATAACTCAAACCATGCTAATTTCTCATGATAAGAGCGTACGAGTTGTAGGGTCGGCTTATATGCAAATTTTTATAAATTCACCTGTTTTAGTGGGTCGGTTTATATACAGGATCTGTTCAAATGCGGAGATATACGATACTTTGGATTTACTGCTGCGATATGCCTAACTTCATGTCTATGAAAGCCTTAATTTGGTTTTAATTGGGGTTCAAGTTTTGAAATATGAGTAGTCAACTACAGCCAATTGTTTTATTGAGACATCATAAGTTATCCAATAATAGTCATAGTAAAGTTTATTTTCTCCATGCATTAAAAAGAGCATTGAATGTATATTTATACCGGGGAATGGGAGCCGTCGGGAACCAAAATTCGTTATCAGGCAACGACACCAAAGGTTCTAATACCTAAAATTTGTAAGCCTGGGAATTCAGTTTTAAGAACACTGTCATCATTAGTGTGTATGGCTTTGGCAGCAGAGCCAACAACAACAGATATTCAAACTCTGAATCTCAAATCACATTGGCAACTTTTAATTTCACAGAATAACGATTCCATAATTCAAACCTAAACATTTGAAATGAGCGTATCAGACAAACAATAGAAGAATTATTTTGTAAACAAAGTCTCTCTCTGTCTTCCACGATGGCTCGACAAAGAATGACATTTCTGTAACATGAGTAACGTCCAAGACAAGAGTCTCAGGTACTGGCTGGTATTGAGCAATTCGAAATTAGCCGTATAGTATGAATCAGCATCGTAGGTGTCGCTGCTCGAAGACCTTTCGTGGTCCCTCGCGACTCCTGTCACACATATGAAGTTCTTTTTTTTACTTATTGTATATCTTGCCATATTTCCGTGATATATTTATATTGATTGTGTTGACGAATAAATGATGATTGATTGATTGATTGAGTATGACTCATGGCTTTTGACTGTCAAGTATCCCTCTGCATTAACGATACGGGAACTTGTGTAGTGTGTGTGACAGGTTAGGGTTAAACCGCAATTTTATTTCGATTTCCCTTATTTTATTTCTATTACGAGTTCGGGGACTGTCTGTGTTAGCCAAGTGAATATACCCCTGCCCATAGGTTTCAGTCCCTTTACACAACTTGATGAAGAGTAGGCGAACAATATTATTTACCTCCATATTGGTACACATGCATCTGGAGCGCAATGATATGCATGCTTGAATAGTGCGGCTTTTCTAATTCAACTCAAAATTGAGTCAAATTTCAAATATCTTTTGATAAATTATAACCCAGAATAATGTGCAAGCAGACATGTAAATTAGGACTAGCATATTTCTGCTTGGCCTTGCAAACTCAGGGATATGCTCAGGGCATACTAAGCTGACAATGCCAACAAAATTGTGTTGAATATGTAAGCAATCTTCCATTTTGAATAATATACATGAACTTATTGTTGTGCAATTAAAGGTTTATCCATTTTACTTTGTTAGATTTCCGTGCAATGGAGACGAATCTCATTCAAACAGTCATTTTCATTATTTAAACCACATTTCTTAACCTAGGGTAAATTTCTTCATACGTGGAGGTAAATTTCGTTATTGTGAAAAAGACTTTGAATAAACACCACAATTTGCTTGTATTGTTACAAGAAATCAGCATCAGCCTATTATTATCAGTAGGCCTATATTTCAAACGAAATTGAAAACCAACACCAAGTCGTGTTCTTTAATATTTTACTCATTACATTAAATTTAGTCACAAAAATAGCACACTAGAATTTATTGAAACAAAATGGCACAAAAAAAAATCTTTTATCAACCCTCCCTACTCTTTCCCTTTTACTCTCCCCCCCCCCCACTTATTCAGCTGTTAACTCTTTTCGCCACTCCACCACTCCCCCCACACACACACCTTTTTCTCTCCCCCTCCACTCTTTTCTCACCATATCTCACTCTTCCATTTTCCATGCCGGAGAATGAGGAGAAGATGGGGTAAGAGGAGAAAGGGGGGAGGGGGACGAGCGAGAGACTTCGCCTCTGAAGTTAGAGCTCATAATACTTTGCTCGTAAATTTTTAATGAATGATCCAGAATAGATGTAATGAGGTTAAATCTTGTAATCTTGTTTAATAAAGAGGTAAAATATAAGAAAAAGGTTGAAGAACCACTGATTTGAATTCTCATAGAAGCAGTTTTTGCCAATTGTAACGTTTAAATATCACTTCGCCCCAATAGCGTCCGCTGGCCACATATTTGAGTTAGGTCAATTATTAACTCATAATGAAATGGATTGACAAGTTAAGTCAATAACCTCAGCATTGATAATTTATAGTTAATCATGTATGAAAAGGGGATAAACTAAATAGTAGTCATGTGGTCATGCTTGAACTAAGTATAATTAACCGCTACATATCTCTATTTACCAAAGTATGTTAACACCACTACCAGAAACGTTTTGGTCAGAAGTGCCAACTTTATTTCAAATTAGTTGAGGTTACGCATTTCTTTTCTACAATTCCTCAAAGATAGCACAATCTCTTTCCACTTAATAGTCAGTATATTTGTAAGCTTTCGTTAGATTATAGTCTTAACCCTTTTCAGACAAAACAAGATATCAGCTACAAGATAATTATTCGCTTGTTTTGTCTGAAGAAGTTAACTATGATCTAACGAATATACCAGCTATTTTGTGGAAAGAGATTAGGCTATTTTAAAGGGTGACCGTACATTTCAACCCATGTACATTTGAACCCATGCGTATATCCACAGGTTCAATCTATATGCGGGTGCTAAAACCCATGGGTTAGGGTTAGTATGGGTTTAACTATCCGTGAAACAAAAAAAATTCCATAGGTGCAATAGCATACAGGTGCAATTGTCATGGGTTCAAATGTACGTGGGTTCAAATGTAATGGAACCATTTTAAAGACATACACACACAAAACAAACGCTTCCAACCTCCGACATTAAAAAAATAGAGAATTTACGTATTAATCATCTCAAGTATTCTGCATTACTGATTCAATCGCTATCAATTTCTTCACTGAGCATAAGCTATCAGACATTACACATTCTAAAATATCACACCTGCATTACTATCAATTCAATCATCATTAATTCCGTATGACTTCAATCAAATTCACTGATAAACATATAGAACACACAAAGTCTGTAGTAGGAGTTGTTCATTGCAGTTGTATGCCACCCCTAACAATATCCAATGGGTGAATACTGAAACTGCAAATGTTGGTGTGCATAATTGATTTGCACCGATAGTTGTATTTATATAGCATTGAAGTGAAAATTCACTCAATTTAGAATATATTCGAAAATATCATTCCAGGTTGCATTCATAATTGAATTAAGCCCCTATTTTGGTCACCTCTGATTCTCTCCTCTTATCCAATTATATAGCAATCCCTGGCTCTGGCCTAATATTGAAATTTCCAACAAAAAGCGACGACTCACACAATAGATTTTTCCACCCTTGATGAGAATAGACACCGCAGTACATCCTGACATGTCGTCCTTTATCGCTGGGTCTCTCATCATTTCGTCATCTAGTTGCAGAAATCCCTCACGCAAAGCAACAGCTATGTCACCTTTTTCTGGAATAGGATATTTTAAAAGAAAATCAGCTTAAGGCAAGATAACCTAAATTCACTCAGAAGTAAGTCAGATCTCTGAGCAAAGTTACAGGCAAACAACAAAATGACGAGTGCTACAGAAACTATATAGAATTTTGGAAGTGCATTAATGGCACTTTCTTAGAATTAAAGAAAACTCATCTCTGAGCAAAGTTACATGCACTCACACAGAAGTAAAGAAAACTGATCTCTGAGCTAAGTTACATGCACTCACACAGAAGTAAAGGAGACTCATTCATCTCTGAACAAAGTTACTGGCACTCACTCTGAATTAAAGGAAACTCATCTCTGAGCTAAGTTACAGGAACTCACGCAAAAGTAAAGGAAACTCATCTTTGAGCAAAGTTACGGGCACTCACTCAGAAGTAAAGAAAACTGATCTCTGAGCTAAGTTACGGGCACTCACTCAGAAGTAATGGAGACTCATCTCTGAGCAAAGTTACATGCACTCACTCGGAAGTAAAGGTGACTCATCTCTGAGCAAAGTTACGGGCACTCACTCAGAAGTTAAAGACACTCATCTATGCCAATATTGCGCTTTACTTACGATAAGCGTGATGCGATACAACGGCATTACATATTTTCTTGCTTGCAAATTGTGCGGCTGCCTGACCGCCATGCCCATCAAACACAGCAAACATGTGAGATTCTTTCTCATCGTTCAAACATAGGGAGTGAGTGTGTTCATCCTCCATGTCTTGAGAGAATCATTCGGTCAAGGAATATTTAGGATAAAATTTTCATATATATCCAAAGGAACGTCGATAAGATAGCTTAATTATATGGCGTGGAATGCCCAATCATTAAGTCCATGTTGAGTACGGGATTAGTTGACCAGTTATTTGTCCCAAATGCATAGACTTGATAAATGAAATTTGAGTCAAATATAGACCATGCAAGGATAAAAAAAATATTAAGTTGGTCCTACACAGAAGACTGTTCCTTTAGAGCAGCAGTTTTCAAAATTTCATGATTCTTGACCTACTTTCAAAGACTCCCAACACTCGTGGCATTTATCAAAATATATAGTTCTTGTTTATGTATCCTCATAACATGACAAAAAGAATTGTTTATTTAGAAAGAAATTTTATCCACTCATTTTTCTAACAAGAGAAATGCCAGAGCAATATATGACGTGTCTTATTGTGAACTCAAATTATTCTTGAAAAGCTTTTGACAATTTTTCATCACTTTCTATCAAAATTGGATCGACTCGAGTGAAAATTATTTGACAAATTCGATATTCAGGAAGCTAAGTATGGCCTATTTCAAAAGATACTGATTCTCCATCCCTGCATACATGACGCTCCGATTTTCAATGTATGATTTTCATCACTAGATGTCTCTTTCCTCGTCACTGGTTCTGATAAAGTTTGTCCCATGTTGCCGTTGTTCCAGCGTTTATGTGCAGTTTAGCACAATGAACTATAAATCCGAGTATAGCATTATATTCAATATCTGTTAGAACAATAAAGGAAGGTTACAATATATACGACAACAAATATATATACAATTTACAATATATAAACAACAATATACGAAAACATAATTTAAAATATTAAAAGAAAAAACCAAATTATTTGGGCATTGTATCGTGAAACGTGTATCACAGTTAAGATATGTTTCACAAAGTCTGAGTGTTGATCACTACTTATATAGCTACCGTACCACTATCCGACTATGGTAAAGTACCCGTAATACATGATGTTCAAGATTATATTCTTGAAAAAGAAAGTCATCTCTGAATTTTCTGGTTTTGTAATAGCCTAGACTAATTTGTTTCATGAACACTGATTTCCCAACTAACAGACTAATGATCCAGCACTAAGTTCCTCAATCGACAGTCTGGCAGTTGGTTCATTCAGGCAGTCAGATAACAACCAGCCAATAGTCTGGAATCACTAGGAAGACGTTTGTTATCGCGCCTCTACTAACCTGTGGTGCTGATGCCTGTACCGGTATTGTTTCCCTGCCCTCAATCTCACAAAATCTTAATACAGTACTAACGTTAATAAGTCAGGAAGTGGGCACAACTACAGAACTAGGCTACCAGCAGAACGCAACTTTTTATTCCTTGATTTGTACACTTTGCTATTTGAATAAGATAAAAAAAAAAAACTCTACATACAGACACAGCCTATTCCGACCTCTGTGAAGCTAGCAGCAAAACACGAAATTGTGACTGACAGAATCGCAGAAAATACCCACGCGTACAATTAAATGTTCCCAATGATTTTTAAAGAAGAAAGTGTATATTTTGATTAGTTTCACAATAGCAATTAAAGCAAAACAATCATTAACTACACTCCTCGTATTGTTAATATATAGTAAACAAGCTAAAGCGACTGTTACAGTGCACAAATTTTTTTTATAATTCTTTGAGAGATGTTTAAAAATGACTGAATTTTCGTCGTGTAACATGGTCGTTTCATGAAAACCTCCAATAAAGGCGGCATTGCAACACCATTGGTGAAAAGTAGAAACCTCAAAGATTCGATTTCATTATGTCAGAACAGTCTCAGCACGTTTTGACTTGACCATATATAATACTAAACATAGCGTATATTCTTCAATTTTTAAAACAATGTATATACAACAAATTTGAAACTGATTTTGTATTTCAACTAAATTTACTGGATAGTTCATCAAAGAAGATATTTTTCTCTTTGTCACACAACAATAATGCATTTCATTAAAAGTAGAATAAGTTGAGGAAAGTCTGAAATACCGAAAAAAAATTTACGCCCTCTTGTCGATTCTTTGATAAATTTCACAAAATTATCGTTTTTGAAAGGGCGATTTCTCAAAAACCGCCAATAAAGGCAGCACTACGACACATTCGAAAAAAAGCAGATACCCTATAGATTCGATTTTAATATGTCAGAACAGTAGCAGCACGTTTTAACTGGCAATACATGATACCAAACATAGCATATAATTTTCAATTTTATTAACTATGTAGATGTAAAATAATTAAAAACGGTTTGGTATTTCAACTAAATTTACTGGATAATTCATCAAATACTTTTCTCTCTTGGCCATATATCACAACTGTACGTTCATTAAACTTGGAATAAGTGGCAAATCTAAAAATAACAAAAAATGATTTTACGCCCTCTTGTTGATTTTTTTCGGGATTTCAAAAAAATATCGTTTTTGAAAGGGCGATTTCTCAAAAACCGCCAATAAAGGCAGCACTACGACACATTCGGAGAAAAGCAGATACCTTATAGATTTGATTCCATTATGTCAGAACAGTAGCAGCATGTTTTGACTTGGCCATATATAATACCAAACATAGCGTGTATTCAAAAAGTTATAAACAATGCAGAAGTAACATATTCAAAAAACGTTTGGTATTTCAACTAAATTTACTAGACAAATTATCAAACATCTTCTTTGGCCATACATATATACTGTACGTTCATTAAACTTGGAATAAGTTGCGGAAAGTATGAAATACGAAAAAGCATTTTTTGTCCTCTTGCGGATTATTTTCAAAATTTCAAAAAATTATCGTAATTGAGATAGCGATTTCTCGAAAACCGCCAATAAAGGCAGCACTACGACACATTTGGAGAGAAGCAGATACCTTATAGATTCGATTTTAATAAGTCCGAACAGTAGCAGCACGTTTTGACTTGGCCATATATAATTCCAAACATAGCGTATATTTTCAATTTTATTAAAAAATGTAGATGTGACATATTTAAAAACGGTTAGGTATTTCAACTTAATTTACTGGATAATTCATCAAACACTTTTCTCTCTTGGTCATACATCAAAACTGTATGTTCATTAAACTTGGAATAAGACGGCGAATCCTAAAATAACAAAAAATGATTTGACGCCCTCTTGTGGATTTTTTTCCAATTTTTATAAAAAAAATATCGTTTTTGATAGGGCGATTTCTCAAAAACCGCCAATAAAGGCAGCACTACGACACATTCGGAGTAAAGCAGATACCTTATAGATTTGATTTCATTATGTCAGAACTGTAGCAGCACGTTTTGACTTGGCCATATATAATACCAAACATAGCGTGTATTCAAACTTTTATAAACAATGCAGACGTAACATATTTAAAAACGGTTTGGTATTTCAAATAAATTTCCTAGATAATTTATCAAACATCTTTTCTCTTGAACATACATATATACTATACGTTCATTAAACTTGGAATAAGTTGCGGAAAGTATAAAATACCAAAAAGAATTTTACGTCCTATTGTGGATTATTTTCAAAATTTCAAAAAATTATCGTTATTGAAATAGCGATTTCTCGAAAACCGCCAATAAAGGCAGCATTACGACACATTTGGAGAGAAGCAGATACCTTATAGATTCGATTTTAGTAAGTCAGAACAGTAGCAGCACGTTTTGACTTGGCCATATATAATTCCAAACATAGCGTATATTTTCAATTTTATTAAAAAATGTAGATGTGACATATTTAAAAACGGTTTGGTATTTTAACTAAATTTACTGGAAAATTCATCAAATACTTTCTTCTCTTGGGTATACAACAAAACTGTACGTTCATTAAACTTGGAATTAGTGTGCAAATCTTAAAATGCCAAAAAATGATTTGACGCTCTCTTGTGGATCCTTTTCGGAATTTCGAAAAATTATCGTTTTTGAAAGGGCGATTTCTCGAAAACCGCCAATAAAGGCAGCATTACGACACATTTGGAGAGAAGCAGATACCTTATAGATTCGATTTTAATAAGTCAGAACAGTAGCAGCACGTTTTGACTTGGTCATATATGATACCAAACATAGCGTGAATTTAAACTTTTATAAACAATGCAGACGTAACATATTTAAAAACAGTTTGGTATTTCAACTAAATTTACTGGATAATTCATCAAACATCTTTTTTTTTGGACGTACATCAATAATGAACGTTCATTAAACTTGGAATAAGTTGCAAATTGTATAAAACAACAAAAAAATGACTTACGCCCCATAGTAATTTTTTTTTAATATCTCGAACATACCGTTTTTGGAGTGGCGATTTCCCCAAAACCGCCAATAAAGGCAGCACTACGACACATTCGAAGAAAAGCAGATACTCCATAGATTCAATTTTTATATGTCAGAACAGTAGCAGTATATTTTGACTTGGCCATATATAATACACAATATAGCGTGTATTCACAATTTTATAAACAGTGTAGACGTAACATATTTTAAAAAGATTTTGTATTTTAACTAAATTTACTGGATAATTCATCAAATATATATATTTTTTAGACATACATCAATACTGTACGCTCATCAAACTTGGAATAAGTTGCAAATCGTATAAAACAACAAAAAATGTCTTACCCCCTATATTCATTTTTTTTTTAATTTATCAAACATACCGTTTTTGGTAACGAGTTTCCAAAAACCGCCAAAAAAGGCAGCAGTACGACACATTCGGAGAAAAGCAGATACCTCATATATTCAATTCTATTATATCATAACAGTAGCAGCACGTTTTGACGAGACCATATATAATACCCAATATAGCGTATATTCTCCAGTTTTAAGAACAATGTGGACGAAACAAATTTAAAAAGGGTTTGTGTTTCAACTTAAGTTGCTGGATTAGTGATCAAATATATTTTTCTCTTTGTCGCACATCGATATTGTACGTCTATTGGACTCAGACTAAGTTGCGGAATGTATAAAATAATAAAAATCATTTTACGCTCTCTTGTGGATTCTTTTCATAATTTCAAAGAAATATGGTTTTTAAAAGGCGATTTCTCGAAAACCGCCAATAAAGGCAGCATTACAACACATTCGGAGAAAAGCAGATACCTTATAGATATGATTTTATTATGTCAGAACAGTAGCAGCTCGTTTTGACATGGCCATATATGATACCAAATATATCGTATATATTTTCAATTATTTAAATTGCGTAGATGTTCACATATTTTAGAAGGCTTCATTATTCACTATTCAATTTCATTATTCATCAAAATTCTTGTTTATAACAGATTTAAGGAAAGGTTTTAAGTCAATTATTCAAGTTTCAAGGTTACCGAATATTTAAGCTATTAGCTTCAAAAAGAGTTATTCCATGCACAATACATTTAAATGAGTTGAGGATTTTATAAAATACCTCAACGACATCTGTCTTTTTTTTTCTTTTCTGCCTATTTAATTTACTTATCAGTAATTTCTCCAAATCTACCAATATAGGCAGAATTACTCCTTATTCAGAAAAAAAGAAGAACACTTAGAAATTTGATTTTATTGTGGCAGAACCAGTAGCAACACTTTTCGATTTGGCTATAGCATATATTCTATGATTGTCAAACAATGTAGATGTAACATATTCCAAAGACCAACTGCATTTCAAATATTTCTAACAGACAATTACGCAATTATCTTTACTTAGTTTGTCTTAATTCATAAAATTTGTAAGTAGTCTCGAGTATTATATCCAAAATTTTAAAAATGTTCGATATTTTTCTAAGTGTAATTTCTCAAATAAAAAAATTGGTCAATAAAGGATGCTTTAGGAGTCAATGACGTAGAGGGAAAAAAACGCCATAACATAACAAGCACGTTTTGGCATAGCTATTAAGGATGAAATTCCTCTGAAAGAGTTAAATAAATGAGAAATCACTTTGAAATTCCTCATTTAATAGGTACATTTCACAGCATTTCCATAAGCATGATTAGTGAATTCTATGTTATACCAGCTTGTTGCAGATCATTTTGAAAAGGAATCCTCTTTTAGACAACGATCATCAGACATTGGGGTGATAAAATAACCATGTTACTATAGAACAGAAAAATAACAACATGCTCTAACATGTCCACACGTAATGTCTATTTTTTTCAAGGTAATTTCAATTCAATTTCAAGATAAAAACTAATCTAGAGTATATTTTTAAAGTTTTGAACAGTAATGCTGAAAGATATTTTGAAGATATCGTGAATTATATCTATAGCTGATTTAACCAGCAGGGAATTCGCAATATTTGCATGTTGAAAATTAAACTTTTAGTATTTTACAGCGTCGTAAAATGAAAAACAATCTCATTTAAAATAGTACATATAAGAAAACACATACAAGAAACAGCCTAAAAATAATAAAATACAGAAATTTTGAGCAAAATTTTTGAGAAATCGCTATTTCAAAAACGATCATTTTTCGAAAATTTGAAAATAATCAACAAGAAGGCGAAACATGATTTTCCGTTATTTCATACTTTCCGCAACTCATTCGAAGTTCAATGGACGTACAGTATATATGTATGTCCAAGAGAAAAAGATGTTTAATAAATTATCTAGGAAATTTAGTTGAAATACCAAACCGGTTTTAAATATGTTACGTCTGCATTGTTTATAAAAGTTTGAATACACGCTATGTTTGGTATTATATATGGCCAAGTCAAAACGTGCTGCTACTGTTTTGACATAATGAAATCAAATCTATGAGGTATCTGCTTTTCTCCGAATGTGTCGTAGTGCTACCTTTATTGGCGGTTTTTGAGAAATCGCCCTTTCAAAAACGATATTTTTTTGAAATTCCGGAAAAAATCCACAAGAGGGAGTAAAATCATTTTTTGTTATTTTTAGATTTGCCACTTATTTCAAGTTTAATGAACGTACAGTTGTGATATATGGCCAAGAGAGAAAAGCTTTTGGCTTTTCAAGATTTGCACACTAATTCCAAGTTTAATGAACGTACAGTTTTGTTGTATACCCAAGAGAGGAAAGTATTTGATGAATTATCCAGTAAATTCAGTTGAAATACCAAACCGTTTTTAAATATGTCATATCTACATAGTTAATAAAATTGAAAATATACGCTATGTTTGGAATTATATATGGCCAAGTCAAAACGTGCTGCTACTGTTCTGACATATTAAAATCGAATCTATAAGGTATCTGCTTTTTTCCAAATGTGTCGTAATGCTGCCTTTATTGGCGGTTTTCGAGAAATCGCTATTTCAATAACGATAATTTTTTGAAATTTTGAAAATAATCCACAAACGGACGTAAAATGCTTTTTGGTATTTTATACTTTCCGCAACTTATTCCAAGTTTAATGAACGTATAGTATATATGTATGTCCAAGAAAAGAAGATGTTTGATAATTTGTCTAGTAAATTTAGTTGAAATACCAAACGTTTTTTGAATATGTTACGTCTGCATTGTTTATAACTTTTTGAATACACACTATGTTTGGTATTATATATGGCCAAGTCAAAACGTGCTGCTACTGTTCTGACATAATGAAATCAAATATATAAGGTATCTACTTTTCTCCGAATGTGTCGTAGTGCTGCCTTTATTGGCGATTTTTGAGAAATCGCCCTTTCAAAAACGATATTATTTTGAAATTCCGAAAAATATCCTCAAGAGGGCGTAAAATGATTTTTTCGGTATTTCCTACTTTCCGCAACTCATTCCAAGTTTATTGGACGTACAGTATGTATGTATGCCAAAAGAAAATGATTTTTGATAAATTATCTAGTAAATTTAGTTGAAATACCAAACGGTTTTTCAATATGTTACGTCTGCATTGTTTATAACATTTTCAATACACACTATGTTTGGTATCATATATGACCAAGTCAAAACGTGCTGCTACTGTTCTGACATAATGGAATCAAATCTATAAGGTATCTGCTTTTCTCCGAATGTGTCGTAGTGCTGCCTTTATTGGAGGTTTTTGAGAAATCGCCCTTTCAAAAACGATATTTTTTCAAAAACTTCGAAAAAAATCCACAAGAGGGCGTCAAATCATTTTTTGGCATTTTAAGATTTGCACACTAATTCCAAGTTTAATGAACGTACAGTTTTGATGTATGACCAAGAGAGAAAAGTGTTTGATGAATTATCCAGTAAATTTAGTTGAAATACTTGACCGTTTTTAAATATGTTACATCTACATAGTTGATAAAATTGAAAATTATATGCTATGTTTAGTATTAAATATGGCCAAATCAAAACGTGCTGCTACTGTTCTGGTTTGGTGAAATCGAATCTTTAACGTATCTGCTATTCTCCAAAAGTGTCGTATTGCTGCCTTTATTGGCCATTTTCCGAGAAATCGTCACTCCAAAAACGGCATGTTTGGGAAATCAAAAAATTATATATAGGTTGTAAGACATTTTTCATTGTTTTATACAATTTGCATCTTATTCCAAGTTTAATCAACACACAGTATCGGTGTTTGAAAAAGTAAGAAAACGGAATATTACGATATTAGGGGAGTTTATTTGAAATACCAAACATTTTTAAAATATGTGAACATCTACGCTATTCAAATAATTGAGATATACGCTATGTTTGGTGTTATAAATGGCCAAGTCAAAACGTGCTGCTACTGTTATGGTATAGTGAAGTAGAATCTAAAAGGTATTTGCTTTTTTCTGAATGTGTCGTAATGCTGCCTTTATTGGCTGTTTTCGAGAAATCGCCCTTTCAAAAACGATTATTTTTTGGAATTCAGAAAAGAACCCATTATAGAAAGCGTAAAATGTTTTTTTTTTATATTTTAAACTTTCCCAATTAATTCTTAGTTTAATAAACGTACAGTATTCATTTGTGACAAAGAGGAAAATATATTTGATCAATTTTCCAGCAGCATCAGTTGAAATACAAATCCATCTTAAATTTGTTACGTCGACATTGTTTATAAAACTGAGAATACACGCTATTTTGGTATTATATATAGCCAAGTCAAAACATGCTGCCACTGTTTTGTTATAGTGAAATCAAATCTATAGGGTATATACTTTTCTCCGAATGTGTCGTAGTGCTGCCTTTATTGGCAGTTTTCGAGAAATTGCCCTTCCAAAATTTTTTTTGGTATTTTATACCTTTCTTCTGTAACTCATTCTAAGTTTAATAGACGTACAGTATTAATGTGTTCCAAAGAGAAAAATATATATTTTATCAATTGTTCAGCAAATTTAGTTGACATTCAATTCCTTTTTAATTTTGTTTCGTCCACATTGTTCATAAAATTGAAGAGTATACGCTATGTTTGGTATTATATATGGCAAAGTCAAAACATGCTGCTACCGTTCTGACATAATAAAATTGAATCTATAAGGTATGTGCTTTTCTCTGAATGTGTCGTGATGCTGCCTTTATTGGCGGTTTTTGAGAAATCACCAATCCAAAAACGATAATTTTCGAAATTCTCAAACTAATTCAAGGGGGTGCGCAAAATTTTTTTTAATATTACTTTATACTTTCTGAAACTTATTCTAACTTTAATAGACGTACAGTATTGATGTGCGACAAAGAGAAAAAGATATCTAATCAATTATCCTGCAACTTTAGTTGAAATACAAACCTTTTTTAATATGTTACGTACCTTTGTTTTAAAAATCGAGGAATATACGCTATGTTTGGTATTATAAATGGCCAAGTCAAAACGTGCTGCTACTGTTATGGTATAGTGAAGTCGAATCTAAAAGGTATTTGCTTTTATCCGAATATGTCGTAGTGCTGCCTTTATTGGCGGTTTCCGAAAAATCGCCATTTTAAAAACGATAATTTTTTGTAATCCAGGACAGAATCCACTAGGAGTCGCAAATGTTTTTTTGCTGTTTTATACTTCCCGCAACGTATTCCAAGTTTAAAAGCTGTACAGTATTAATGTGTGACAAAGAGAAAATGATATTTTATCCATTATCTAGCAAATTTAGTTGAAATACAAAATCAATTTTAAATTTGTTACGTCCATGCCGTTATTAAAATTTAGATTACACGATATGTTTGGTAATATATATGGTCAAGCCAAAACGTACTGCTTCTGTTCTGTTATAGAAAAATCGAATTTATAGGGTATCTGCTTTTCTACAAATGTGTCGTGGTGCTGCCTTTATTGGCGGTTTTCGAGGAATCGAGGTTCCGAAAAGGATCATTTTCCGAAACTTTGTATTTGCGGAATACCTGAAAATTCATTTTTCGCTTAGTTAGACTTTTTTTAAACACTATTTTCTTGTTAAATTTATTGTATTCATTCAGTTTAAAGATTTTTCATCTATTTTCGTGCCAATATTATATTTTGATCAGCATTTTCAATTTTCATATTTACCTATAAGTGAACATTATATGCGCGTGGAACCTATATTCAATGTGTAAAAATATTCTGGCTGAAAGTGCTGCTAGCTTCACAGTGGTCCTATTCCGGTATTCATAAAACCAGATTACTCATTGTCATTACCCAAAATCCCAAGCCCCTTCTACTGTTTGATGAATGACCTGACATCCGAGTTCAAAATTCATCAGTTCCCTTATTCGGATTTCATGTTCGACTCCACAATGGGAAGTCACATCATTGTTGAGATTATTTTCAAGAATGGCTTCATGAATCGATGATAAATTATTTTATGGATTGACAAGTGGACTAAATATAATAATTTAATCAAATGATTTTCAAAACTCCTTGACATAACATTCGGTTCGGTGGTGTGGCGCATCGTGGTAACCGTTGGGAATACGCAGCCGTAGGGTGGTTCACGTAACCGCTGGTCGGTTACGGCTTCCTTCACCACCAAGTCCATGCATCAGCGATAAGTAACTGGCTAACTAATCTCATACCCGACTTGGACTGGTAACCGGACTAGAGGCCGTGATTCGCAATATCATTGAGCCTATTGTTGTCTTTCTTCTCTCCCGAGATAAATATGTGAATCCTAATCCATTCTACACAACAACGACTCCACGACCGGCGCATCTTGCTAGGGGTGCCACTGATCAGTAATCAGAGTTTATTATTTCACAATATAAGCACTTTGTAAGCACAATACACTTTGTGAATAAAGAAGTAAAAATGGGATTTCAAGATGAAGGGAGGCGCAGGAAACCAGTACTGGTTATTGAGCAGCGGCACCCCCGATTGAGCCTTACAGTAATAATTTATAGCATATCAAAATAAAACTGATCAAAATCACTGATTTCTCATAGGTTCTAATCCTGTGGAGATAATTACACGAGAGTATATGCAAGATGAGTGCCAGTTGACTTATCGTTTCAAAGCGACAAGTAATCATTGGTCTTTCACGTCTTCTCTCACAATTTTATGCATATTGCATATGGACCGAAAAACGGTGGTTAACTATCGCCACATCCGATGTGGGCTGGTAATCGGACGAATCACCACAAGACTGGGCTATTTTATTGACTTTCCTATTCTCCGGACGTTAATTGCTATTTCCACGCGATCGAGCAATTTTATAGTCTATTCTCTCCCCAAAATAAAAAATCCTATACTATGTTACCTTCAGCAAACGAATGCAAATCTATAAAATTACAAATCAAGATTCGGACTACAATTACAAGACTCAAAATATATATATACTTGGTATATTATCGATACAAAACTGCCAGAACGAAATTCCGCAAACTCATTCTACCTTTCAGGAATTGTATCGCGTATTTTTTTATTACGACAATTTCTGCCGAAAGAACAAAATACAACCAACATATCCGCCAAAGCTTTCGCACAGACATAAGCGGAAATCCCAAGTCAATGAAGCAGTGTGCAATCGATTCATGTCAAAAATTTCATTAAGCCTGATGCTTAGCTTATTTTCCCAACGAAATCTTATCGACCTTGTTTCAATCAATCTGTTTTAATCATCAATAAATTGCGGATGATAATGATAGGATTTAGCAGGTTCGTGCGAACCCGTCCTGAAATGACGTGAGAATTGGCGAACCCGTTCTTGTTTTTTTATTTTGGATGTTAGACAACCGCAGCCAAGGCCGGATTATGTCTTTGAAGGCCCTAGCTCTTTTATAAAGAAATGGATGATTTTCTAGCTGGTTTTCTAATCAAAGTGTACAGCGATATTACCCAAAGTATTTAAAAAATTAGAAGTTCAAAAATAAATGTTTTCCTTATTTTACCAAAACTATTTTTTTCAATTCTTTTGGGTGGGTTGAAGTCCCCGGTATGCGACCAGGAATCGAGCGAGCAAATTGTTGCCGAGCGTTTCTGCGGTATATGATTTCGACATCTCATTGGTTTTTCCCACTTCGGGACGAATAAAAAAAACAATCAGAATATCGTACCCCAAAACAAATCTGATTAGTTGAAATCATTCATTCTGCCGCCCATGATGACTAGGAGGTCAGCAAGTCTATTGCATTTGGCAATCTGATTCGTTGTCCTTTGAGAATTATCAGACGAGTGAGTTATTCCGACATCTTATCGATTTTCCTCTTCTCGGGACAGGTAAAAAAATCTTATATATTGAACCCCAACGACCGTGTTCCAAATATGATGGTGATGGGCTGAAGATCGGAGGGATGCCATAGGTCAGCGAATACGTGAACAACCGTACCTGACTACATATTTGCCAATCCTTAACTTCGACAGCCCGACATGGAATAGTAGATGGACTATAGATAGTTTACTTGAGAACTCCATAATACACACAAATTAAAAACGGATAATATTGAAGAGACTGTGGTTCGCCATGCGATTAAGTGAACCCATTGGATTTTGTCACCCCTGGTATACATATGTTATGATAGATATTCTATAACTGTCTACACCCGACATGTGCAAACCACCACCCGCGGGTCAAATCCGGCCCGTTGATTGATTCAATCTGACCCGCCAAAACCAAATTTTGATGTTTTAGCTAAAAAAATACCTCATTGAATTTCTTGATACTGCAATCAAATTTAGTTTTGGCACGAGACTTATTGTTCTACACTTTTGTTTTTGTAACACTGTAAAAACTGCTCATAAAATGTAACTTTTTAGGTCACACTCACATGGCCCGCCAGTCCAGGTGGGCCAATACTTGCCCACCTATGGTCTACATCAGGGGTCGGCAACCTTTTGTCGCTCGCGGGACAAAATAAAGGTTGCAAGTCATTGGCGGGCCGCACATATTTTTAGAAAGTTAAAAATCGAAAGGATGACCGATGAATCACATTTTATCACACAGATCAGAAGTTTCTGATCAAACTTTTCTGCGTTTTGTTGCCATTTGTCTAAATTATAGGCTCATTAAACGAGTAATTGTGAATTATATACTTGTTACGTTATAATATAATTTAGTCTACAGATAAATTCTTTTGCGTAATGAATATAATCGACAAAACAGCTATAATTTGTTACTATAATTCAGTGAAGCGTCGCGGGCCGGATCCGGTCTTCATGCACAAGAAAAATACGCAGATGCTTTTTAATTTATTCAACATAATAATGACGTCACCTAGCATTCGTCCATACTTACAGTCGCATCAAGCATGGACCATCTTCGGCTGATGGTAAAGCAGTTTACATATATACAAATAACAGTCAGTTTATCTACAGGACATGCTTGGGAATGAGATAATCTATCCAATTGCAAACTTTACCAAGCATGGTCTTATCAACACCTTCAATGGGATGCCAGTATTAGAAAAACAACAATTCACTAAATATTCAAATAAACAAACTAAATTACAAATGCCTGGGTCATTGGTAAGGCTGAAAGGGTATACAGACTATCATCCCACAGACTTGATGGCTTGAGTTATATAATGTTGTTTTACATTCGCCTTGGGAGATGTTTAAAAATAAGAATAAATATTCGGGTTTATAAGACATTTGTGCACAGTTAGGGGATTCACAAGGTTTGGGTTGTACACAATCCGCAGGTTATCGGTATATGTCGCTGCTGTGGTGAATATAAATATCCGCAAATAAATCTATAATTATTTGAATAGTTATTTATTATTATTCTTAAACAACCTCCACGGCGAATAAAAGTCAAAGTCATAACTCAAACTGTCGCATGCCAAATTCTGTGGAGCGAAAAGTCTGTAAACAATTGGGAAACATTCATGTTCGGGAACTCAAACTCTGTTCATGGGGTGAAATATGGCAACAGGTTAAATACTAAATTCAACAGATATAGAGAGGAACAAAATATAATACAATTTTTCTACAACACAATTGTCTGTCTTATCAGAGATGCAGGCTGTATATAAACTAAAATTACTGAAGCAAGCAATTCAACAACCTCGATAGCACAAGTTAACACAGCAAGACTCTTGAGCAGTTATCTTTACTCTTGCTACAGCATCCTTGCATTATATGCATACGGATTCACCGGCACAAAAAATATGAGAATGAGTAGTTAGTCCCACAGAAAACGATCAATAGCACTGATGCAGGTAGTTGCCAAAAACAAGACAGGGAAGATGAAATCCGCCAGATAACTGGCAATGGATGGGTCGTGGCAGTCGGTTTGTGCAGCTTTGTGTAGGGCAGTCAGTCTTGTGTAGGGAGTTCAGGCAGTGAAACAAATTCATCGATAAATGGTGTGGACAGAATATCAGCAGTATTGAAAAAAAAAAATCACACACGACAAAAAGCACAGAAATATGTACAACAATATACATATGAACATCAAGAAAACATGACAAATAAACATGGATAATTATGACACCTTGCACACCAGTCAATAAAGGCCCAGATTTAAAAGGAATTAGGTTGCAGTCTTCAGTGAGATTCTTGGAGAAAAAAACAAACAAGGTTTGCCAGGTTGGAATGACCAAACAGTTTAGTTTGTAATTGAAAAAGGCTCGCTGCATTCCAGTGGGATCATCGTAACAAGATACAGGAGGTATCATAGTATGGCCATCCCTTTCATATTTAATAATATATTACAATTCAGTTAGGCGGTAAAAATGGTCTCGGGTCTAGGTTCATGGATATGGTGTCGTTGAACGTTCTGAACAAAAAACTGAAACCATGAGCCAGCAATTTTATATACAAATCCGATTATGCCCAAATGCAAAAATAAAAGGATTCACACAAATAATTTATCCTTCTATCCTTCAATTTCAGCTTTGGCAGAATTTTAAAGCTATTCCCAATGCAACTCAAGTATAAGATTGAAACAAAATTGTCGTAAATGAAATAAATGTCCTCTCAATGTCTAAACACATTGAAAGCTTCAATAATAAGCAAGATTTTTTTAAATGTGGGCAATGCACTACTGAATGCACATTTTAAACATGTGATCATATTCAGACATTTCTGAAAAAAAAAAATAAAAAGAACAAAAAAGAAAAAAACATTAATACAATTGGAACTCATAGTGAATACAAATCATGATTTTAAGAAACTTTTTAATTCGAAGGCAGAAACATTGCGACTAGGGGATGACCAAGGGAGTTTGATATTCAAATCTATTCGAATTTCTTTATTATGAGACAATTTAGATTTTTTTTTCTAAAGATGATCTAACTGAGCAATCGATGTCTCTTCTTATGACCAAAGAAGTCTGAATTAAATTTCTAACAAATAAAACAAAAAGGGAGAGCCAATCAAATTACTGTTAATTTATGAATTCTGTATTTTTGAAATTCTAACTCATTAAATTGCATCAATTCCTATATATTCGGAAACTTTAAAATAAATCTGAATAGTGAATTGTAGGATTTCGCCCATCCCCGTACATTGATAGTAGGGACAATTCATACCAGATCAAATTTCAATATTCTGCAGAAATCAATATTCAACCCATAATTAATTTTACATTTTTGAATTTGAAAAAGCCCAGAATTGTTGTCAATACAAGCAAAAGCTTGAGCTAAGCAGCAGATTCAGCGTGGAACGTATAGAGGAAGGAGGGGGATTTATTTAAAGACATATCTCCGATAAAGCTGAAGCATACCACAAACCTAAAAATATCATGAACAAGAAATATCAAGATTGGCCAAACTCTTATTAAATGATATAAAATCAGATATCCTTTGCAAATTATTGGCCAAATATAGGCAAGTTTATCTACGGCCCATACTAAGATGTGATTGCGGGCAGCAGAGGTCAGGAGAGTTCAAATAATCTGCTAATAGAAATTCTTTGTGTTGGACGCATCTCCGCCTCCACCGAACCACATCCCTCCGTAACCTTTTCCCTTTTGACCTCTAGTTTGATATCCGTGACCTCCAAAATCCCCTCCTGCCCAATTTCCGACGGTGTATCCTGCGACTTTGAGTTGAGCAAATGACGTCGGTGGATGTTGGTACATCATTGAGGGTGGTCGATTAGCATTATGATCCCACTGTGGACTGAAATTTCCTCCGTATGAGGGGGGTTTCGGGGGATTCATGTTGGAGTATCCCCCCATGAAAGCAAATCCAGATGACATTTCAGGCGGGGGAGGAGGGAACGGGGTCTTGGCAACGTTGTAATTACACCCTTCCATTATCGCTTGGCGCATACGCTCGACTTTTGCAACCTGATCGACTCGCCCTTCACATAACTGAACCAAATTCGAGCCATCTCTCGTCGCAATTGCAAGTTTGATCTGAAATAATTTTCCATCGAAATAATGCCAAGGAGCTGCGACCATCGCTGGCACAGGTTCCCCACAGGCGTCGTTTGCCATCATTGCGGTTTCGACTCCACGCATGAATAGAGATGCAAGCAGCAGTCCTCGTTGCGTCAGTGTCGGAGTTTCAACATCCTGAATAAGATACGGGTTGTGCAGCATAGGTGAAACCGCTGTAGCGAGGAACGCATCGACCTCATATCGTCGTAGCAACGGAGTGGGAAACTGCATCAAATATCGCAAAATGCAGCACATGAACAATGCATGTCGGGGAACAAAATTCTGGTTCAGCATACTCGGAGTATCGCATCGAACGCAAGATAGAAACGCTCTCATTCTTCGATTCTTATCCTCTGGTTCACGGCCGAGCCATAATTGTTGCAAAGGTGGAACTTGCCAATCATTGAATGAAAAGGCTTCGGCGATCTCAGGAGTGAAAAGTAGTTTTCCTTTCGAAGCCCACCACTCTTTGATTAATATACGACGTTTCTGATTCGTGTTAGCAACGGAGAATAGAATTCCGTAAATGTTTTGTCGAAGTTGTTGATAGATCCCAGGTACTGGTGGCAGTTGATGATCATCTTCTATAGAGATTGGGATCTGAATTTCTCCGTGCGTTAATATCTGTAGGATACTTGGGTGCAGCAAACCCATCATGTGACGATGGTGAGCGATACGCATGACATCAGCACCAACTGTCGGAATTGGAGGTGTCGCAATATCTGAATGACGAATAGTAGTTTGCATCAAAGGTGGGATTCCGTTTTTCTTTTCTTCAATTTTCAGATTTTTTATTCCGTCGACCAAGTCTGCATCAGAGTCTTTGTTTTCATCCTCGGATGTCAGACTAGTGTCGTCACCGGAACTTTCCTCTTCTTTAACGTTAGTTTCATCCTTAGCCTGAGAATCCTCGTCACCTTTTGTTTCATCGTCTGTTTTAGCCTCCTCTTGTTGAGTCTTTTTCTGTGCTCGCTGATGCATGACGCCACGCCCCCCATTTCGACTTGCGGAACGAAAATATGTGACCGAGTCTTTGAGTCGTTGTTTCAGTTCAGCAGGATCACCTCGAGCACTTCGAAATACAAACTTTGCAATTTCATCTAAATCTTCAGGGTCGACAAGTTCGCGGACATATTTCGCAATAGCTGGGATAATAGTGCCACCTGGTGGAAGGTGTACACGACTGATTTTAAACTCAGAATCGCTTTGATCGGGTTCAAGTAATCGCCACTGGAATGTAGAAACATCTTCTTCCGTGAGAATATGATTTCCAAGCAACGTTGCCACTAGGGGGAGTGAAGATTGCGATATTTCCAAATGTTTTGCAACTTCGTCAAGAAGAAACTGGGTGGTTGTAATGACTCTACCATCTCGCGATAATTTCAAAGTGTGCGAGGAAAAGTAACGCGGAGGATCAAACACGATATAGTCAGCTGAATGACCTATGATACCGTGGAAAACGTTGCCACGGCAATATGACATCACTTCTCTGTGATGGTCCTTTATGGTCTGTTGAACACGAATACCGCAGTCTTGAAGTGCAAGTCGTAAGCATTGCTCTACACCTACAGGAGGTGTGAACCAAGCTTTGGGAGGGGGAACCCCCTTTCTTTGAATATGTCCAAGTATATTGCGAACATTTCCTTTGCAAATCATCTGATCTTGACTCCACGACTGCATTCTATCTTTCTCGAGACTTCCGTTGAAAAAAACAACAAGTTCGATATTCAAACAACGAGCAGCGTTGCTCAAAGCAGCCACAAATTGATACGCTTGATTCCACTGCCCTCCGCAAACCCAGTCAGTAAATGACCCCCCATAAAGACGATGCAAACAGCTTTCCGCGTCCAGGACCACAAAGAGAGGAACAATTTGCCCGGTAGGCATTCGGTTTTTACCGCCGCCTCGTTTTCTCCAGGCAACTTTATCTAAATCAACATTTATCGCAGCCTTTGGGCAGCTGGTTTCTATAAATTCTTGTAAGTCCTGAAGACCCATTATGACTAAATAACCCCAAAATTACCCCCGAGACCAAAATATATCTGAAAAGTGGGTAAATGAGGTAATTCATTAGAAAGGGAAACAAAAAATATACAATTTGAGAACATGTATGTATGTTTATTTGCCTCAAAAATGTAACAGTATCTGCATAATAGGTAAACGGTATAAAAGGTACATGTGCAAGACCTTACTGGCCTAAGACACAGATGTGCGACTTGCACCCCAACAAGTATAACTGCAGTTTAGGACTGCTGCGTTATAGTAGGACAACAGACATGAAATATACAAATAAAACTCTAGTACAATACACAAGACAAAGAGGTACGGGACCACGATGATATGTACAATAGGCAGTTTATGGCACGTATTTGATTTTGGTAGCGATGCAATAGCCTTAAAGGTGTAGGGTCATATCCTATGTTCACCTCACCCAGGGTGTAATATGTTGGGTTGGCAATGCGGAATCGCAAAAATTCCAGTTTTACAAATAACAGTATCTCCATACATATCGTTAGATATAAGTGGCTGATTGTATAGGGCCTTGTTTATATAGCAAATACAGTATTCTAGGAACAATAAACAATGCATAAGTTTAGCTGAGAAGCTAGTTTAACCTAAATGAATCTAATATTTTAAAAAACTTATGGCAAATCTCTCTATATAACATGTTTTCATCAGACTGAGATCATAAAAGACATTTTTCCTGTGTTGTGCTGTTTGGTCTACAGTGGAGAAATCAATTAATTGATTTTCTAAAAGTCCAGTCGCACTAAATTTTTCCAGGAATGTGGAGCTGAAGTCGGAGCCCGAAATATAATAATAAACCATAGTGTTATTCTTCAAAAGAAAATAAATCTAAATCCTGTCTAAATTTCAGGGAAACACGGTAAGAAGTGCTTGCTGTACAGTGTACAAAACTGCTATGCGTAAAAAAGCCACATAGTCATTCTTTGTGTAGCAAATTTTTGTTCCTTTGAGAAGGTTGTAAAAAGGAAACTTTCACAGATTAAAATTCAAATTCAATTTATTTTCTTTTGTTTTTTTGAAGATTTACGTAATCGAGTCGCCACCGATCCTAATAACCAGTATAATTGAGCCGAGCTTTCTACATCTTTTCACGACCCACTAAGATTCCTTTTGCGACCCGTAGTTTGGGAACCGCTGGCAGACTGGGCTAGATAAGAATCAGCAGTTGAAGGTCAGAGCAAAACAAGCAATAAATATGAAAAAGAACATTATTCAGTAATTCCTCTACACAGCCAGGCTAACATTTGAACGTTCATATCAGGGATATAATGACAAGCGTATTCCCAACGCAGAAATGTCAAGCATGATGTACGCCGCCATGGAATAATCTATCAACACACTTAAAATATGTACAGGCGTATACATAGCTATCTCTGACTAAATATATATTGTGTATAGAAGCTGCTGGAGAACAAATTTGGGATACCAGCACACACATTTGAATAACAAAGGTAAAAACGGATCGATAAAATGGAAAATAAATTATTACTGAGCTCAATATTTGGGTAACATATCTAAAACAAACATGCTACAGTAAGGAATCGCCCAGACCAAATAATATCATTACAGATTCAATCATGAAAGTGAAGACTTTTGAAAATTCATTCTGCGATAGATTGTCACCCAAATACAAGGAATTAAGTATATTTTTTCACAATAAAATTCAGAATAGTCCTAACAAGTTAAGATTATTTGAAACAGTAAAAAAACAATGCGATATTCTTCAGTCAGCATTGTGATAATGAAAGCAGGGTTAAAATAAATTATTTTATCAAACTATCTTTTCAGTTTTTGTTAGCGTGTGACATCTCAAGTATAGTTCATTTTTTCAACTAGTAAAATTCAATTGTACATAAATTCTGTGAAAATATTATTAATTACACTGGGTAAAGGAAGTCATGATGGATCAATATTGGTCAACACCCAAATTTCTAATATTGACTGAAATAAAAGAATATATATTGATATATCTGCCTTAAAATATTCAATTAAGATAGCCGTAATCATGACTTCTCCATACTGCCACACTACCATGACCACATTAGGATCAGAGAATCGTGACCTATTCCAGTCTTTGATGTAGCCATTATATCAGAATATAGATTTATATCCATTTATTTTTTGTGCATACAAATTATGCTCTTATGTGTGAATGCTTTGCTGCAATATTACTGGTACTGCATTACTGTACAAGGTATGATAAAAATTCGATACGTAATCTCAATTTTACTACGGTCACACGGTAATGTAGGGGGTCTCATGTAGTTTCGAAAAATAAAGCCCTTCAAACTATACGAACTGTCATCCAAGACGCGCAAACGAGCACCCGAAATCGAACAGCTATTTCCTTCCTTTTCCCATCGTGACGATCCCAATATGAGAGAGATCGATGGCGTTAGTCAGTTCTTTATCGTCGGCGCCGATGCCATTTCGGGCAATCGTACGCATGTTTGGCGAGCTCTATGACGTGATTGTGATGTTGTAATTTTTGGACGGCGTAGTCAGATGGGGGTTAGGATAGACATATCAAAAAATTGTTACTCTACGCCCACTAGAAGTACGTTTGGTACGAAACTACATGAAACCAGGGTTTCCGTACTGCAGAATCCCTTGGATTTTGACAAAAATAACACAGTTTAGGGGAAGAACACCGGATAAGGTGCTAGATTAACGTGGTAAAAGAATTTTCCATTAGATTCTAATAAAAAATTTGGATAACTGGCATAACCAACCACAAAAAAATGATTAGATTATGATGCCAGAATAGAAAAATAATGACAACATAGATAAGATCAAAATATGCATGTAACTGCTTTTCGTGTTATAGTTGAACTATGTATGTCTGAAGAAGTCTGACCTTGGTCAGACTAAACGTTACAGAAATATATTTGTGTTTGTGTGCAGCAAGACTCTTCAATCACTATAGATAAGATAAGTTTATTTCGACTCCATAATCAGCAAAAAGGCGATAAAATGGTTAGTAAAAACAAATAAATAAAAACTGATTATAAAATCAGGAGAGTAAACAAAACCTTGGATAAGGTTTAAAACGTACAGAATATAAGATGGAGGGTATTGCCAAAAAGAAGTGGTACGTGTTCACTCACCTATAACTATTGAATCAAATCATTCACACTCGCGCACACACAACCATAGGGCATTAATGAAATTTAAAATGGATGGATTAACATGGATTTGTAACTTATTTCAACAGCTTACCACGTATTTGAAATGAATTTAACTTCTCATTTTTAGCATTCTAAGAAACAAAATTAATATGATCTAATACGACGTTCTAGCATAATAACGTAGGTCCAGCATACAGGTACATAAGTCACCGGTACGTCCACAACTATCGAGTCAGGCTGCAATACGCCATGATTGCCGACGTTGCCTATGCACGCATTGCAACTACCGTTGCCAGTTTTTCCGCTAACACATCGATCACTGATATCAAGTATGAGCACAAAATTAAATATTTTTCATGCATATATCTACATATTTTAACCAAGTCATTTGTTGTCAGTAAATTTACAGCCCTCGTTGATAAAGAGACGCGGTCCATCCCCAACGGAGAACCAATGGATGACACACTGGAATAAAAGCACCACTGAAATATTTCACATATGCTGCGTTGTTCACTCATACGACCGTGGGTTCTGTTGGTGGCTCTCAATTTTGTATTTTTTTTTCCCTTGACGGAAAAAGTGAACCTGACTATAACTTTTTCACAAAAAAACAAGAGTGTTTCCTTTCGAGTACTTTGGCTAATCAGCAAGATGCCAACGGCGACGTAAGAGTTGGAGTTTTATCAAACGCTCACACAGTTTTTTCACCCTGTTTGGAAGTCGAGGGTCAAGAAACAGTTACTGTCAACGTGTAAATAGGATAGGATTTACATATTTTTCCCGGAGGAGGGGAAAGTCGATTAAACGGCTTAATAATATAGCGAACTACGGCCTCTCGTTCGGTTACCAGTTCATCTCGGGTATGGGATTAGTCAGCCATTTTTTTTTCGGAAGCATAGATTTGATTGCTGACACTTAAGCCCTGTTGTTCTGGCGGTGGACACAAAAGTACCCTGAATGTAAAAAAAAAATAAGGCCAATCACGTCTCGTGGCATCATGAATTCTCAGATTCTGTGACAACATTTTTTTTTCCATTTTGAAAATGCAAATTTTACTGAAACCTACTGAAGGTTGAAAAATTGGTGATGATTGGTGAACAATACTTTCCAATAAAACAGTTATGAATCGCAGCTATGAGATTACTGCATTAAGCCAGTTAATCAGCAGTTTATTTTTTTCGCCATACCGATAATACACTTTGTACGGAATGTATACAGAAAAAATATGAAAATGGTATTTCAGGGCGGTTATGAAATATTGGTTTATCGTTCAACATTGGTGGACTTATAGCCTGGCTACCATCTGTGCCTGGCTGTTACTCGCGAATCGTGAGAGCATTGGATATGGTACCTGTAAACCCGACCGTGCTCTTTGTTTATTTTGTATGCCAATCCGAAATGTTTAATTCAGTAAGTGAATAAATGTTTACTCTGACAAATATGATTTGCGGTAGTATTCAGAATCAATTCAGTACAGGCGCGAGATGACTTCTGCGCATGAGAGCATCATTCCCTTCAGCGATTGCACGGTCCAACCACGATCCAGTGATCAAACTTGAGTTGCATTTTTGCAATATGACGATGAATCGCTCCTAACAAGGACAGGTTAAAGCTGTCACTGATCTCTATTGATATATTAAAGAAGCTTTTCATAGACTTACTCCGCTGTCGAAGTTGTCCAAGCTACGGTTTCCTCTATCTCGGTTGCTTTGTTTCAAAGAAAGATTGATTGTAAGCAAAAAAAAATGTCGTGTAATCAGTAAATCGCTCACAAACAGAGCAAAATAACGAAACGGCCGAGTTTGTGTCTCACTGCAAATGCCGCAAAATAGATCTTCAAAAAATATACGTCGACGCTTATGGCGCCCATGTTACAAACGAAAGGATGTTTGCTTTGTGCAAGACCATTCATTATGGAAGGTTAGAATCGATAATAGATGGATATTTTGAGTTCGGTCATGGTATAAAAATAATAACAACAAACACCAGGCAGGAAAGCAGAATCAAATAGTTCGAATGAGTTCCAACTATATTTCTATTAGTGTGCAGCAATACTCTTAGGAGATATATTCCAATCGGCCTTTAAGCTTAATTTGAACAAGTTCGACTTTCAGCTACCAAGACTAATGGTTTACTTGTGCAAGCGACGTTTACGCTAAAATATAGATCTACAGCGTGACGTAAACTAATTACTTCCGGAAAGGCGGATGCGTGCCTAACTCGATGCTCAACGATCTGAAGCTTTGTGTCTGAGCTGCCTGTATTGATTGCGAAACATCGGGTAATCAGCGCCATAACCGCTATTGACGGTAGATAACTATCATAGCCTATCCGTCTGCTTGGTTCTCAGGCCATATTTGTAGCGTAAGCATAACACGTTAGTCAAAGCAGCTTTTCCAAGTTATAGCCGCAGCGTTATGCTTGCTCAATAAGAATTTTTGCGCTGCGTGCAGACTGGAATTATGTGCGCGCTTAGCTTTCGCAAGTGTTATAACTACTGGTGAAATTCAAAATTGGTACGGGTTCGCGCGAACTTGTCCCTGAGTGTCGTGATTATCAGTGAACTCGTTCTGGTTGTTCGTATATGTTATGCATTGTATTCACCTTGCGTAGTGACATACGTCCATTTTCTGAAACGAGGGAACCTGTTGTTAGTGAGTACGATACAAAAAAGAACCCGTTTTTTGAATCCCACCACTGGTTGTGAGGTTTGAAAGATTTTTTTTCACGGCTTGAAATAAGCTTCATTGATAGTTTCCCATGGCTGTAACTTCAACATGAACGTTCATAAATCTCTTGACGTTTTGAACACAGTGTGTAATTAAGTGTATAAGTGGTAATTCGATACTTCCGTAGTATGTGTACCAGGTCAGAATTAGACCATAATTTTATTTCAATTTTTCTTATTTTAGTTCTATTACGAATTCGGGGACTGTCTGTGTCAGCCAATTGAATATACCATAGGTTTCAGTTCCTTTACCCAATTTCATGTAAAGAAGGCGAACAAAATTACCTCGTTATTGGTACACACACTCCCGGAGCGCCGAAATTTCTGCAGGGAAGGTATATAACAGGGTGGTTCAAGCCCGCGGGCCACATGTGGCCCGCCGCTTTATTATCTGTGGCCCGCGTCACATTCGGAGAGTAATCAAAAAATCGCATTTCGTGTTGTTTCGTAATAAAATTAATCAGTAAATCTTTTGACATATTATTACATCAATAATGTCACTAAATTGACTAGTCTTATGGCTAGCTGAGGCAACTAGCGAAGTTGAATGATGTGCTTGGCAGTCTAAATTATTATCTGGCTTTCTATCTTTTTGGTCGGGAATATATGCTAACAATATAGGCATCATAGAAAACGAAAAATCGAATGCTGATTCTATTAGCCTGGGATGGATATGTCTGATAACTATGTGTTTGCATAATAAAAGTGTTTGTTTTGTATTGCACTGTTTACCTATTCTTGGCAATATTGTGGCCCGCGAACAATGCAAACATAATTTTGTGGCCCGCGAAGCCGACAACCTTGGACCACCCTGGTATATAATTTTTTTTTTTTTTTTAATGTTTCCACAATGTGGATTAATCAATAATTGAAGAATAAATAAAATAATATATGAATATCAATAAACAAGTGTATACAAGTGACAAAACAAATACATTATCAGCACAGCAGAATAGTTGTTCCATAATAGTTCATTTTTCCATATAATAGTCCATTGGTATATAACTTAAAATCATAAATCTTTACAGAGGCCCCACACCCCTCATATGTCAATAGAGTACAATCATTTGTTGATACGCGCTATTGAGCATCCATGATAGTTTCGGTAATGAGGACGATTTGATTGAAACGCTTATACTGATATCAACTTAACAATTGCAGAGGTAATTAGTTAATTAATCGGGGAAATAACAACCGATCCCCGCTGGTCGTAAACGTCTTTAAAAAAACAAAGTAAACGTCTCTTATGGTTTACTGTTGTTTACCATCGTATTTACTACGCTATATACCAGGGATGGCGAACCTTTTTTGATGAATGGATCAAAAAATATAGTTTTATCGCGGAACAGGAAACAGTGAGTCACAAATATTTAATCAATGTTGGTATCTATAAGAAACGTCTGAAACATTTTTTAAGCTTCTGTTGGTGTTGTTCTCGTATAACCCCTTAAACAGTCTGCAGATGCACTTTTGAAAGAGACAATACGTTGCGAGAAATGAACAGATCAATTGCATTGTTATGACATGCTGTATAACGGTACACGGCCGTGCAGACATGCGTCCTGGATTATGGGTTTTGAAAATTACCTTTCCAGCCCGGAAATTAGCAATTTGAATATGAGCTGTCGCAGCCCTGACTGCCCAACTGACGGTACATTTTAATGGTTTAGTTATTGTTAGATTACTTTAAGGCCGGTTTTTTCAATTTTTTATCACTGATATGTTACTTTTTATTTTATTAGTGCCTTGACACGAATAAAACGCGGTGGGTCTCTTTGTGACCCGCGGGTCAGTGGTTCGCCATCCCTGCTATATACAATGGTGGCTTTCTGGGAATACCTGCGAACCCGGTCTTGTTTTTTTCGTTTGGCGACCTCAGCAGATGAGATACGTGCACCGTATATTTGCGTCATGTTGAGGCTAATTAGTAACATATCAGTACATAAATTTTCTGAAATGAGAGAACCCGTTGTTAGTGAGTTCGATACATTGAATCTCACAACCGATATGTACACAATAAACATAGACAAAGGCAAACATTTCGCATGGTTTAGTGATCTCGCGTATAAGTTATTAATGCTTTGTAGAATTTGTTCATGCGACCGTGGCGTTTTATAGGTTTGTTTGGCAACGGCAAAGCAGTCGAGGTGGATAAATATAAAGCGCAGCCGATGTTAGAAAACGATTTGTCGATGTTTCGATTTTTTAAACAGGAAACTTCATCAGGGCATGATATGAAGAAGCATATAACGTATACACATATAGCAAGGAAAATTGTCGAGGCGTAAAATCAAATCTAAAAAGACGATAGTTCAAAGTTCAAACAAGCCGGAAAGCAGTTTTATAAGACCTGATGTATTGACTCGGATTGCGTACTTATGACTTATGCCCGTCGGCGTAGAGATTTGTTAATTCGCATTGCGAGCATGGTGAACGAATAAGCCACACCTCGGGAATGAATAGTTGAGAGTATTGTTTGCCTAAGACCATGACTGAGGCGAAGTCGTGGTAATAGTTTAAAACAGTAAACAAAGGGGTACTCCTGAAGTATGCGTTCCAAGATGGCGGACACCGGAATGTAGCATGTGTACCAGGTTAGGGTTAGGCCATAAACAATAAACTTAAGTAAACAAAGTTACTTATAAGCAGCTATGCATTGTCGACACCGGTAAAATAAGTTCCATTCGGATCAGATAATGGTCTGATAGACAAAGTTAATGCAAGGGTGCCTTTTCAAAAATCACAAATGCAATCAAGGCTAGGTTGAATGTCAAAGGGTAAGGCAGCTAATGGGAGGGTAAACTCTTCAATGAACACGCCGATCGAGGTTATTAAATCTCTCTATGATGAAATAAAAGCTTGGTGGATTGCATAATACTAGTATTGCACGCACCGCTGCAATAAATCTGTATTTATTTTCCCAGTTTCATTATTTATTTTGGTAACATGGCGTTATTACGGCAAACATTCAAGTCCTGTAACTTGACTACAAGATTTATTCATGGAAATAGATCGCGTGGTTACGTGACGTCATCAGACCGACCCCGGATGCCAGAATGTGAGTTTGAATTCGAAGGATACGAGTGAGTACTTCGACTAGTTTGGTTGATTTGTTGAATATTAGCAATCACTATTGTCTAACAGGCATTTCAGAAAATGTGAGACGCTTCATGAAAATTAATTTATAACCGTCGCGGATTGTGCTTTCTATAATAGAATAGGAACATGGCCATTTCTCGCGGCAAATCCTAGCCTCTAACCCGGCTTACAGCCCAGGTCGGATTGTTAATGCTCATCTCAGAGTTTTCCAAATATTTTGGGCCGCTGACCCTTATTTGAGAATTCTAATTTTGACGAACCCTCACGCTCTGCCGTATTAATTTCAGTGCCAGAAGAACGAGCAAAGATAATGTTTCATTTTCATCACAACACAAACGATAATAATGTGATGAATTAGGCTGCTTTTCACTGCACAAATTTTCGATTCTCGGAGCAATTCGTGACAAGCAAACCTATAGATCGGACGGCAAGGGTCGGCCTGTATTTTGTCATCCTATTTATAGAGATGAAATTGCTGCCTCACGAATGTAGGTCGTTGCAAAGGGATTTTAATTGTCTTTTCTGAGTGCAATGGATATTCGTCCGCAACGCCTAACCAATATGCAATTTCTCTTTAATTGAAATCAATCATTAAATATCGATCAGACCTTTTCATGTCGTTGCGAGACCCCCTGTGCAGTTGTCACGAACCCTCGGGGGTACGCGGACCCCACTTTGGGAAACCCTGGCTTATAGGATAGGATTTACATATTTATCCCGGGGGAAAAGTAAGCCGATAAGACGGCTTATCCATATGGCGAACCACGGCCTCTCGTCCGGTTACCATTCCAAGTCGGGTATGGGATTAGTTTTACTGTATTGTTTGTTTTCGGAAGCATGGACTTGGTGGTGGAGGAAGCCGTAACCGACCAGCGGTTACGTGAACCACCCAACGACGGCGAGAAGTCCAGCAATCCTCTCGCACACAACTATCCCGCATGGGATTCGAACCTGCGAACCCACGCAGAGTAATTAGAGGTGCGATAGCGAGCGTATTCCTAACGCTTAGCCCGTTGAGCCACACCGCCGTGATTGTTCCGCGTGCGCGGACTTTTATGACGGAGAGCGTCGTAATCGACCATCGTTCACGCGTACCACATTGACTGCAAAAAGAAACAGAAATCCTTTGCATCAGGGGTGTCAAACTCATGGGTTATCGTGGGCAACATTGCATTTTTAGAATTGTTTAAAGGGCCGCAAACATTTTCTGGTAAATCTTTAATAATGTATACTTGAAGTATATTTTTAGACAGGTGTACTTTGTGACATATATTGTGATGCAATTGAACAGCCGAATAAAGTTTTGTTATTTTCTTGAATTTTAAATGCCATTTACAAATTAAATTTTTCATTTCACTATTATTTCAATTTACTGTATTTATTACATAAAATCATAATTTTTTATGTACAACTATCCAAATCATTTTTGAACAAAGTTTTGATAAAGAAAGAATAATACCTACACTAAAAATGACTTAATCTAAATATATAGACTTAAAATTTACAAAAATACTGAAGAATAAACTCAGTGTTTTTTTTTTATTACATATGTCCTGACGTTTGGCATCTGTTTTGTGCCACCAGCTTACTATTATCAGATTTTACAGTTGCAACTCTAATTAACGAGGTCACTTGATCATCGGTTACTCTGGATCGTTGAGAATGTTTGATTAATTTCAGTAGAGCAAAAATATTACGTTTATCATTTTTATGTATAGATCACTAAACAAGAAAATGACTGATTTTTCGGACCAGACATTTCCCGCCACATTTCCTACCAATACGTGGCACAGGACCTCCCTGGATTATGAAAAATATTGATCTTTAGTAACTAGGTAGTGTATAATTATAATAATATACAACCACATAAAAATTTCTGTTTGAAGTTGATTTTTAAATTTGTCATATTGACTGCTGATCTTATTCTGATGATGTCTACTTGTATTGTATTCTTTCATCGTACTGATGGAAATATGACAAATCAAACAATGTGCTTTAGAAATTTGAAAAATGAAGAAATATTGCCACTCCCTTTTTTCTTCAAAAATGTCACCTTCTTCATGTTCACTGCGTTTTATTTGATCCCTGGAGTATTTTTTCAAGTATTCTTTTGTAAGCTTTGTGTGTATACGTAATTGGGTCAAATTAAAAACAGAAAAAAAAAATTTTCAAAGACTACTTCAGTAAATTGTCGTTTTCTGTGGGAATAATCAATTTCACTTTGAAAAATGTAATATATATAACTATATATATATTTAAATAAAAAAAAATATTACAATTATTGTTAAGCGTTCGAGGGCCGCATTGGAAGTTCTCTGGGGCCGCGAGTTTGACACCCCTGCTCAACATAATTTTGCATCGCAGGATTCGAACCCACGCAGAGTAATGAGCGATCGCCAATAGGATTCAAATAGTTGTCTGTATGACGGTGTCGAACATCACCTAATGTGCTATTGCCACATCGACGCAATAAAAACAAAATAGCGTATTTAAGGAATGGATTAATTAATTAACAACGAGATCGCTGACTTATCGATCTAGCGGCATGTATCCTTCACTCTGACTCAATGGCGTGGAAACTTTTTCGAAGGGAAACTTGCGCATCGCACACACACACTCAGCACATGCGCGCTCTCGCCTAAAAAATCCAGGTCATACGCGTCTCTCGTAGATCCCTTTATCACTAATCAATTAATAACTCGCTAATTATACGACATAATTCATCAAAAATCCATGGGCTTTTGGTCCGAGATATGATGAATGCACATGCAAAATTTGGAGCAGATTCAACCTCGCTTTCGTGAGATATCGCGCGTATCTAACAGACAGACAAACAAACAAACAAATACCTATCAACATACTTACCGATCAAGATCGATAAGTAACAATGACCAGAGGGCCTGGGTTTCAAATCTGTCGGTACCTATCTTAGGTTTGATTTTAGGTTTGCGTGTACAATTAAATGCGATTTTGTTAAAACTTTAAAAATGTGACGTAAACCAATTCGGTCATACAGCGGCTAGTTGATATATCAGGTATTATCAAAATGATAGTATTACAGCTTATTTGTGTTTTACACTCATTGTCATCGACCGTACAATTTACATTGATTTGATGCAAAACGTGTTTTTGCTAATTGCCTGAGGCCGCAGTGACTATTTGAGACAATACGAGAAAAAAACAAACGCATGCAACGGCGCAATTGCTTTATCCCCTTTATTTAACATATCCCCTCGTTTAATTATGGCTCACCAAGTATATATATATACACGCAGTATATTTACTATATAGAAATTTCTCTGAATATAAACCATATCGTTTACGGATGTTTTGTTGCGAAATAATTGACAATTTTTTGTTCAACAGTGGGAAGCATTATGACCAAACACGTACATTGCATGAAGAGAAGCTATCGCCGTCACTGTCTCCATATTACAGCAGACCATTGCTCGCCACACAGGTATATTATGTCGTCAGTATTTACAGAACGACATCAGGCCACCTTAAGCTATGGGCACTCACTTCCATAGGCGCCGCGTTAGATTATTGTAGTTAACCGATATAAATTATAACAATACGACATTGGCGATATATACACGGACTGACTTTTCGCCACGCACAAGGCTTTAATTGAAGTAATTTTAATCGGGATTTGCGACTTAGTTAAAATGTAAAGTCGAATATATTTTCTATCACAAAATCCTAAATTTCATTCAGTATCTCTGTCTACGATAGGCCCCGCATTAGCTAAAGCTTTGTACGTTTCGAACCTTACTTTTGTTTTCTCTCCTGATTTTGTAATCGTCTTTTCTTTCGTTTTTATCAATCATTTTATCGTCAGTTTTGCGATTACGGAATCGAAATAAACCTATAGTTGTAACACGCTTGCTTTTTTTAATTTGATTTTCTATTGAGTTAAATATCTGCGAAATCTCTAGTTCAGCAAACCCATTATAGCGATCAAACAAGCCCTTAAAATACCTCCCAACCTTTGTTTCAGGGCCGAATGCAATGGATTTGGGATCAGAATGGCAAGCGATACCTCGATCTATTTGCTGGGATTGTTACGGTCAGCGTAGGTCATTGCCATCCCAAGGTGAACGAGGCCGCACAAAAACAAATGGGAAAGTTATGGCACACTACCGCCATCTATATGACTCCGCCAATATATGAATTCACTGAGAAATTGGTTGCAACTATGCCTGGAGATTTGAAGGTGAGGTATGAGGTCTAGGCGATCGACTCAACTGGAATAAATATTCGATTCAATTCTGAAATCACCAGGTAGTCGAAAATGACCGTCCATGAAAGTAAGGATATATTTGCCTTTGATCTGTCCGCAAGATGAGAATGCCTATATGATGGCTAGGGTGACCGTACATTTGAACCCACGTACATTTGAACCCATGCGTATATCCACGGGTTCAATCTATATGCGGGTGCTAAAACCCATGGGTTAGGGTTAGTATGGGTTTAACTATCCGTGAAACAAAAAAAATTCCATAGGTGCAATAGCATACAGGCGCAATTGTCATGGGTTCAAATGTACGTGGGTTCAAATGTAATGGAACCGATGGCTAGACCTTCTTTGCAATGACCAAGGCTATGGTTACCGTCCTCATGCGTATGTATGAAATGAATGCAGAATGGTCATTACAAGCAAAGCGGGGTACTCCTCAGTGTGTGCCCGGTTAGGATTAGGTCATCATTTTATTCAGATTTACTTTATTTTAGTTCTGTTACTGTCTGTGTTAGCCAAGTGAATATACCCCTGCCTAAAGATTTAAGTCCCTTTACACAACTTGATGTAAAGTAGGCGAACAACATAAGTTACCCGATGGTGTTGACTGTTGAAACTGAGTGTGTTGTGGTCGATAATAAAAACAACTGGTGGTTCGAATCCCAAGCCCATATTGAGGGTGTAGAGTAGTTTGTGCGAGCAAGGTTGCCTCCCAAAAAGAGTCGCTTTTTACTATCGGTTGCAGCTTGTGCACAGCCGTTTTCGGGTTGAAGGTGTGCGAACGCCCCGTGCAGATCACCTTGGAGAGCGAAAAATTTAAGCAATGGTCGTACATTTCTTTCATATAATGTTTGTAAAACTCACTGTATTTCGGATAGGTGTATCCGGAATTGTACTCCAACCATCACTTTTTGACAGGTCTGTATTCTTGCCAACAGTGGCTCAGAAGCGAACGACATGGCTTTGATGTTGGCGAGGATCCACACAGGAGCGTTTGATGCGATATCATTGAGGAACGCGTATCACGGTGCCGGGCCTTATACGATTGGACTGACTGCCCACGGAACATGGAAGCATTCATACGCTAATGGGTTTGTATTAGTAGAAAAATAATATTGTATGTGTTTGATTTTCTCGCTTTAGCCCAAACAAGCGGGCTCCAGAAGTATGTGTACCAATATGGAGGTAACTAATTCGCCTACTTCACGCCTACTAACTAATCGCCTACTTTACAGCAAGTTGTGTAAAGGGACTGTAACCTATGGGCATGGGGTATATTCACTTGGCTAACACAGGCAGTCCCCGAACCCGTAATATAATTAAAATAAAGAAAATCGGAATAAAATTATGGCCTAACCTGGTACACACATTACGGGAGTACCCTAACAAGGCGCCGCATTCACGCATGCAGCATGCATTCACTTATACTGAAGGAGATGTCATAGTTTTATCGAATGTTGAATTATTCCGAATCTGTTTGTTGGGGTTGTGGACCAGGGTTCAAACCAAAATAAGTAAACAACGGCATTAACATGACTAACGGCGCTATCACCAGACTAGATAGCGGCGTGAAACTGGGCAGGTGATGCAAGCTTGAGTGCTTAGAACCATATTTCCCAGCTATGGAGGAATTCGAATTTTGTCGTTCTTTGGAAGGGATTTCGCATTTGATGCAGTACTACTAATATTCTTTAGTTCTTTAATATTATTATAGCGCTCCCGGAGTATGTGCACTAAGATGACGCACAACCTGAACCCTAACCTGGTACACTTACTATGTTCAGGTTGAGCGCCATCTCGGTGCATATAATTCGGGAGCCACCTTATTGGTAACTTTTTGACCTTTGGAGAAGCCAGCAACTGCAGGTATACAAAGTGGGTCTTCTTGGGTTTCCCATATTTAAGTATATGTGTTGTATGGGCGCTCCCGAAGTATGGGCACCAAGATGGCGCACAACCTGAACATAGTATGTTTACCAGGTTACACATACTTCTGGAACTACGTTGTATGTTATGTAAAAAATTATTTAGCAAAAGGATCAAAAAATAATTTCCTTTTTCACAGATTCGGAATCCACCATGCAATGAACCCCGATCCATATCGTGGGGTCTGGGGAGGGTCGCATTGCCGGGATTCCCCGGTTCAGGTGGATCGAACTTGCAGCTGCGCGGAAGGACACTGTATGGCGGAGGATGAATACATAGGGCAGCTGGAAGAAGTCTTGAACTATTCGGTACCTCCGAAAATTGCTGCATTTTTTGCTGAATCGATTCAAGGAGTTGGCGGTTCCGTTCAGTTTCCAAAAGTAAGGAATAAACAGCTAACAGTATATGATGGACAAATCCAAATGAAAGGTTGAATCCGAATATTCAGTCTGTTCATATTCATCGCGGAAGAGGAAAGCCAGTAAGATGGGATGTCATAGGGCAAACCAAGGCCTCCTGTCCAGTCGGCAGTTTATGTAGGTGTAGGTGATAGGAATAGTTAGGCCTGATATTATATGATGAATGAACTCAAATGAAATGTTGATGCCGAGCTTTCAATTCGATAGGTTTTCGTGTTTATCTTTAGAGGTGGTCAGACGGCTTAATCATATGGCGAACAACAGTCTCTTGTCTGGTTCGAGCTTAGAATTATTTGTAAATTATTAATAAATTTGGCGATTATTGCGAGCATGTGCCTGACGCTTGCACGATATACAACTGTCGAACTTATATTTTATGACCATAATTTCAATTCTATCTGCAGGGGTATTTGAAACGAGCCTTCGAACTTGTCAGATCAAGGGGAGGTTTGTGCATTTCGGACGAAGTTCAAACAGGTTTCGGACGGATGGGATCGCATATGTGGGGGTTTCAAACTCATGACGTAATACCGGATATTGTAACAATGGCAAAAGGTAATTTCCGGTTCCATACGGTTTTATGACTTACTAGAAATTTAGGTACTCATGTAGTATTTGAACCAAGATGACAGACACCGGAACATGGTATGTGTACCAAGTTGGGCCATAATTTCAGGTACAAATACTACGGAAGTCACTTGGCTAGTCCCCGAACTATTAATAGAACTAAAATAGGGAAAATTGGAATAAAATTATGTCCCAACCTGGTACACATACTACGTTCCGGTGCCCGCCATTTTAGTTCACATACTACGTGAGCGCCAAAATTTAATAACGGTTAACGGTCTTCATCGCTGAGGCATAAAGCTCCGCTAATCTACCTTGAGGCACATATGTTTTCTCGTGAAACTAGGACCCTATTGTGAATTCCTAAACAGCTTGGCGTAAGGAAAGCCCCTAACCCCCCTAATAATTTTTTTTTCAATTCATCCAGAACTCTCCTATTGTAATAAAATAGTACATGCAGAATAAATATGTTACCAATATAAATCCTTTTTTGACTTTTTGACAAAAGATAACGGGCCCTTTCATAAGAAAATAATGCAGTACATGGTATAGTACTTGATGAATGCTAAAAAATAAGCAAAAATAGAAAATGTATTATTGAATTGATGAAAAACAAACTTACACGACAACAATAACACATTGTCCAAACTTAGAGACTTAAATAAAAATGCACCATAAAAAGTGAATTTGTCTTGATTAGTTTTTTCTGTGGACTCATTATAGCGAATGCCGCTCATAGGTGCCCGTGGATCCCATTCTAAGAATCCGTATTGTGCATATTGTTGGACACGTAGTGGACATAACGATCGTTGCAATATTATGTTGTTCTTGTTGTTTGACACAGAATAACACAACTAGTGGAAATATTAAAAAAACGCTTTTCTCTTCGAATACTGGACCAATTGCTTTGAAATTTTCAGTGGTTGAAGATAAAATTTTTCCCCAGAAGGCTATTACTTTTATTCATTTTAAATATTTCTGTTAGCTCTGTGAGATTTGTTTTTGTTTGCTATGACGTCATTAAACGTTCTGCGGACATCGGGCGCCATTTTGTGTCCTACTCTACTACTTAAATTTATTTTTAGGAATCGGAAACGGGTTTCCAATGGCTGCCCTTGTTACAACTCCCGCAATAGCGCAAGCATTGAAAGGAGTTTTACATTTCAACACTTTTAGCGGGAATCCTGTCGCGTGTGCTGTCGGCAGCAGTGTATTGGATGTAATGGAAGAAGAAAAAACGCAACAAAGATGCGCGGATATTGGAACTTATTTCCTAGAAGAGCTCGGAAAAGTTCGAGATCAATATGACGTAGTTGGTGACGTCAGAGGGAAAGGACTAATGATGGGAATTGAACTCGTGGCCAATAAAGCTACTCGAGATCCACTATTGGGTCCAGATTTTGTCAAAATATTCGATGAAATCAAGGATTTAGGGGTTTTAGTTGGGAGAGGCGGTTACTATGGCAACGTATTACGCATCAAACCCCCAATGTGCATCACAGTAGATGACGTCAATTTTGCGGTTTCAGTTTTCAGGCGAGCCTTCCAATCTTATCAAGACAGACAGGCTTGAGTTCTCTGGGACTTTGCAGTTTGCACACCCCTTACCTTGGTGCCTAATTAAAGCTGTTGGCATCGCAGATTACGCATCTTGCGTTCAACCCCAATCGGCCTTACCCAAAGTTAAATAAGTTGGGCAGCAAATGCCGAACCCGAAACATTCATGTCCCTCCACATAATAGTAGCTCCCATGGAGCAAAATGCAATTTTTTTATCCATAAGGGGTAGAGAATAACAAAAGTTAAGAACAATCAAGTTTCGCCAAATATTCTCATTTCACGATGCCTCCATGGCCCTTGCCACATTTTCTGCCGAAAAATCATTGTTCACTTCTCACGACACTTTTGCTTTTTTCAAAATTATTTTTCTATTTGTGATTGTCGGATATCATCTCGTTCTAGTTGATGTATAAGTATGTACGTGAAATATATTTAGAATCTAGTATGTTGAAATATATCGTTTATCTTCCGCTTGAGAAGTTCATTATAAGCCAGTGGTTGTCAACCATTTACGGGTCGTGCGTGGCCCCCTTCCGGCGCCTTTTTGCACTCGTGGCCCCCCTGTTCGTCATTTCAAAAAACTAAACCTGTTGGATTTTAATATGTTTTTACGACCTTTCATGGAATGCAAACCACAGACAAGAAAGTAAAAGCTTTTTAGTATACAATCATGGGAATCTTGCGCTTGGGACTGTCTGACGAGGTTTCTTATATTGGACAACGGTTTAATATGGCCAGACGAATGTCACTGTCAATATCAAGACAGTTTCTAGATTTTGTGGGTAAGAATCTGATATGCCACTTCATAGATGCATTCAAGAGCAGGTTCTTCCTCTGACAAAACCGGACCTTCCACCCGGGGATGATTTTTTGTCATGGTGGTTTTGGAGTTTACGTGAACGTGGTGTTTTATTGCTAATTACATACGAGCAATGCAGGCATTGGACACATTCTCTGTCATCTCGATTTACTTTGATAAAGCCAAAGCCAACGTAACTGTCGTTCCATTTTCGTATTTTGGGCATTAGGAATTTACAAATGGGTTTTTGCATCTATAATACCATAGCGAAGGTTATCTCACAGTCTGGCGAAATTGCCCGTCTACAGGTTAGACGGCCTACCGGCGAACTATTTAGATTGGTAGATTCCAAGTTCCATAGTGATCAAACAATTCACGGACAAGAAAGTGAATACACCCTGCGACCGCAAATAACCTATTCAGGCAATGAACGGAGAATTTTATTTCAAAAGGAAAGTATGCAAACGAAGTCGATTTATGATCAATTCTTAGAGAGAGAGATTAGGTGGTTTCCCTCTAATACCGTAATTTATCAGGTCTTGGACAAAACAAAGCGATGAGAGAACGATAAGAGCCAGCTAAGATGTGGTGCGTGCGAGCGTGTTGAAATCTTTCAATTATTTCATTGTTATGCTGTTTATAGAGTCGAAAGAAACTTATACTATCGACGAATGCTTCGAATTTCGTGGACAGAGAAATCAAATGCTGAAGTCCTAAGTAGAGTGCAGGTCGGTCGATTGCTGATGCGGACCATCAAAGAAAGGCAGTGCCGATTTGTTGAACACCTATTTCGCGAAAACGATAGCATCGAATGGCACATCCTGGAGAATGAAACTGAAGGTAGGAGAGCCAGAGGTAGGCCAAGAATAAGGATGCTATATTGAATGTGCAGGGCAATAGGTGTTATTAATACTAGTGGGCTCAGAGAAAGGGCAATGGATCGAAAATTTAAGAGACAATGATTTCATCTACGGCATGAACATGCCACGACCCTAGAAGAAGAAAATCAGGTAAGATTGGGTGGTTAGAACGCATTAGTGAGGTCTGATAAAATCGAGCAAGATGATCTTGTTGTTTGTACTATTATCCACTATCATTTCCTTGGGCATTGCTATTGATAATTCAGTACATTAATTATTTCTAAAACTTTATCTAAGGTAGGGTTGCCATATCTGGAAAGACAAAATCCCTGATAAAATTTTGATGAGCCACATTGGCCAATAATAAGAATAAATACAAAACAAAACGGAAGGAGCAAAATTGTTGCTTAATCTTTAGTGCTTGTGACTAAACCCTAGCACGGCATAAAGTACACTTGCATGTAGTGCAGCCAAAATACCGATTACAAAATGCTGGGAATTCAGGTCATATGTAACACGTATGTATGTATGTTTATTTGACTCAAATAAAATAACAGTAGGGTGACCATCCTCCTTTTTTGTTAAAAATTTTAGGTTATGTAGACCCAGTGAGTTATGCCGAAAAATAACTTTTTTAACCAGGTGCTGAAGAAAAAGTATCCATGCTTTAGATTTGGAAAAGATCAGACTGATAGCGTAGCGGAGTGCATACCTTGCGGCTACAGTTGCTCGTTGACACGACAAGAATGCATTATTGCTTCGCCACTTCGTCTATTGTCATTTCTATGTTTAATTCTAGAGAACTTAGCATATATAATGTGTATATCTCAGGCACATGTGAAATATGGTCCTACCATGCGACGTGTTCTCCTTTTAGTGCTTGAAAATATGGTCACCCTATATAACAGTATCTGCATAATATTTAAACAGTAAAACAGACGAGACGGAATACATGTTCAAGACCTTACTGGCCTAAGACACAGATGTGCGACATGCATCCCTACTAACAATTATAACAGCAGTTTAGGACTGTTGCATTATAATAGGACAACAGATGTGAAATAGGATATACAAACAAAATTTTTAGTGAAAAACACAAGACAAAATGACACAACGACTATATGTACAATATAGTCAGTTGGTTTATGGCACGTTCATGTCCCGGTGTGAGGGGATGAAGATCGGGTATGTGTCGCTGAAATGATATGTATAAGTTTATTCCAACTCCAATAGACGATGAAATAATAGATAAACAAAAAATAAAAGTAACTGATTATAGAATAGGGAAAGCAAACAAAACCTCAAGTGAAGTCTGAAGCGTACAGATTTTAGATGAAAAGGTATTGATAAAAGAAGTAGTACGTGTTCGCCCACCTATATGTTTTTACAATGAATCTCACGAACACGTACAGATTTGTTCAACATTGCATTTACGCGACGCAATCCGTGTTGCACAAAAAGGTTAGACTGTGACATATCTTTGAAAAAATGGGATTTTGTGGATGCACAACATCTGAAAACTCGAGGATCTGTAGCATGGGTGGGCAACTTCTCTAGTCGGCGGGCCGGATTATTACAAAAATACTACGGTATCTTCGTTAAATGCTCGACACTCTCTGTCAACTTTTCGTTTCGTGGGATATTCCATGGTTAATAAAATTTATTTATATTCAGAATCTAAATATAACTGATAACAGTAGTGGAGAATAGTGCATGATTGCCACCAGGTAAACTCATGTTGATATTACATCGTTTTGCTAACACCGGTTGTGCTTCATTTATTATCAACAGTAGTGGGGAATGTTTACAACGCTGTCTGCTTTGACCTTATATTGTTTGTTTACCAAGTGTGCTAACGCAATTGTTTGTTCACTAAGGCAATTGATCACTCTGTCTTCCTAAGAGTTTTAATCTAATTGCAGTAATAAAAAATTAGGGTAAAAATAGCTGTGATAAACTAGGCTAAAATTCATTTACAGCTACTTAAAAAAAACAGATTGTTGTATGCGATGAATCCTGATGATGGTTCGAAACACATACCCCATTTTACAGGCGCCAACTCGCAAAGGCACTCTTAAAAGGTTAGGCGCGGCGGTGTGGCTCAGGGCACGGCGGTGTGGCTCAACGGGCTAAGCGTTAGGAATACGCTCGCCACCGCACCTCTAATTACTCTGCGTGGGTTCGCAGGTTCGAATCCCATGCAGGGATGGTTGTGTGCGTGAGGATTGCTGGACTCCTCGCCGTCGTTGGGTGGTTCACGTAACCGCTGGTCGGTTACGGCTTCCTCCACCATGAAGTCCATGCTTCCGAAAACAAACAATACAACTAATCCCATACCGAACTTGGAATGGTAACCAGACGAGAGGCCGTGGTTCGCCATCTGGATAAGCCGTCTTATCGGCGTTCCTCTCCCCCGGGATAAATATGTAAATCCTATCCTAAAATAGCCCCGAAAATTTTCTAATGGTAGAGTAAAGGAAGAATTTTCTGGGGGTCAAAGGTCGGGGAAAGGTCCATTAGGATAAGTATAAGCCTCAAGTTTCAAGAGATGTTCATAGAAGTTCGTTGAAAATCGGCATGAGTGTTGGCGTGTTTATGAAAGAAGAAAGATGCGTTCACTATATCAGTCAGTTTGTAATGTTAGAACTTTTCAGCGCAGTTCTGTAGACTGTCAGCTGGATATAATTATAATACATTAAATTCAATTATCCACTTCAATTTGCTGTATTTGTTAAATTGCTTCCAAAGTACTGCCCGATTCTAAATCGCGTTTTTCTGTGTTTGTTTTATTTATTTTTTGGTGGACGGGCACATACATTGTACCCTTTTTAACTTTATTTTAAGTTCTGCTCGTCTCCCAAGTCCCAGGTATCTCTGCATTTTGTTTTGTCCATTTACATTCTGTATTGTTTAGGTCAGAGAACCAAAATAAATGATTGATTGATTGATTGATAGTCGCGGTGGTGTGGCTCATCGTGCTAAGCGTTAGGAATAACTGAATACACGGGCCACCCCGTCTCTTATTACTCTGAGTAAGAGTGGGTTCGCAGGTACGGTATGAATCCCATGCAGGGGTGGTTATGTGCGAGAGGATTGCTGGACTCCTTGCGCCGAAGAGTGGTTTATGAACCGCTTTTCGCTGTTTCAGTCACGACTTCCTCCACCATCAAGTCCATCCTTCCGAAAACAAATACCTGACTAACTAATCCCATACCCGACATGGACTGGTAACCGGACAAGAGGCCGTGGTTCGCCATAAATCAATTTTATTTTAGTCATATATGGTTGAGCTCCCAAAGCAAATGTGAAGCAAAATCATGACTATGCCAAAAAAGTCGGTGAGGCTAAACTATTACTAAATTATTGATATGGGGTGGCAAATTATTTTTTCCTTCTTTGTTTATTATTTTTGTTTACTATGTCAGTATGTAATTCACCATGAGCTTATCACGTCTTTTTAGGTAATTTCTTAGTAGTTGTGTGTGTGTGGTGGGTGCGTGTGAGTGTGTGTGATATAATTTGATGATTTTTTGAGGTGAGTGAGCACGTACCACTTCTTCTTGGCAAAACCTTCCACCTTCTGTGCGTTTTGAACCTTATCTAAGGTTTTGTTTAAAATTCAGTTTTTATTTATTTATCATTTTATTGTTTTGCTGATTATGGAGTTGAATAAACTTATACTTACAGTTATATGCATGTTAGCTTTATATGATTAAGCTGTCTTGTCGGCTTACTTCTCTTTCAGCATAACTATTAAAATTTTTCAACTGGCCAACTTTAGCCAAGTCAATTTTCTGATCCTGTTTTTTTTTTCATTAGATTTAGGAATTGTTAGACTAGTCTTACAGTCTGTGCAGTACGCAGTCTTGGATCTTGTTCGCTGCTTCAATCAGAAGTGCAAGATGGGGAGAGACGATTGGAGATACGAGGACAGGTATTTTCATTACTGTGTTCATTGTTGGTGCGTCACATGCGCTAGGAATACGCTCGCCACTGCACCTCTGATTCCTACACCATCAAGTCCATGCTTCGGAAAACGAATAATTAATAATTTATCCCATACCCGACATGGACTGGTAACCTGATGCAGGGATGAGAGGCCGTGGTTCGCCATATGATTAAGCCGTCTTATCGTGTTTCCTTCCCCTGGGATCAATATGCAAATCCCATTCAAACCAGCTCAAGCAAATAATAATATACAAATAAATCTGCACATGTGGATTTATAGAGTATTTGAGTCCATCGAATTAAATGCTGTTACTACGTTAATACTGGCAAGCAAAATTGTGATGTAAAAATGAATACAGTCTGACTGTAATTGCTTGAATAGCGCCAAAGAAAAATGTGGACATAGTATCAGCGCTGACAGGCATTTGTCACTACTGAAAATAAATATCAATAAATAAACCCAGTATTTGTACATTATAATTGAATAACAATTTCAAAGGTGACTCGAAATAAAGCTCATAACTCAAACTGTCATATGTCACCTCGTAGAATTGTTAGTGAGACAAAAATTTCAGTAATAGTTAACGTATGTTACCCTATTATCGCCATTTTTTATTACAATCCTTCGAAGTCCATCCACTTCTGGTAATAATTTCTCTATATTGTCTCGGAACATTAGCTACAGATCGGAGAAAAAAATGCCAATAGCAGCGAGTCGCGAAATGAATTTGCTATAGCGACGCCTCACGAATATAGTGGAAATGTGGGTATGGCGATAATAGGAACTACGATTATCCTATTATCGCCACTTATGTCAAACTTTTTTTTTAATAGCTTTTCTCTTTGAATACATAATCATTTGCTATGAAATTTTTAGTGATTAAGGAGTGTTACTGCTGCTAGAAGGTTATTACTTTTATTTATTTCAAACAGTTATGTGGCCCCTACAAGATTTGTTTTTCACTTCAAATTTAAAATTAAAAATTGCGCATCGTAGCATGGCGGTTCTGCGATCACATTGGGGCGATCTGGCGGTCAGCGAAATCGGGAGTTTTTTTTATTAAATGAGACTACTGTTACTGTGAAAGATTTGATAACACTTCGTTTTAGTTTTTGTCCTCACATTATTGAGCATTGCTGTTTTGTTTTTTCACGATTTTTTCGGTTCTCCTTTTTGGCGGGCTAAAATTTTCTTATCCTATTATCGCCATCCTGCGGATACAATAATTAACAACAGCACGATATTTACAAACACTTCCCATTTCAAACTTGATTCAGCGTCGATCTAACACTGACTAGGCAAAAACTAAAATAAATAAACACTGTCGCGCAATTTTGGCCTGCTAATTAGTAATTACCGGCCTCCCAAAAAGTTGGCCGAGCGTGATATCAGCTGATTTTTACATTTTACAAAAATGTATGTTTTTATTGAAATGTCTTTACGCCACCGGGTGACAGAATATGTTTAATATTTATCACTTATGACGTCGCAACCCGAAAACAACTCATATTCAGCGCTATCTGAAAGTGCGACTGCAGCAGGGCGATTCTGAAGGCGTGTGGTGAAAATTGGCGAGTGGCGATAATAGAGTAACGGGCGTTACTTGTACTGTAAAAAGGGAAACATTCCAGATGTATTGTGTATGGAATGCATAGGATTTGGAATGTTCATGTAAGACAGGTTTGCAGAGGTTCTTAAAGAATTAGTTTATATAACTATTTGTTGTGTTGTGTCTGGGTAACTTGAGGGCGCTCCTGTAGTATGTGAACCAGGAGACCTGAACATAGTATGTATACCAGGTTAGGGTTAGGCCAAAATTTTATTCCAATTTTCCTTATTTTAGTTCTCTTATGAGTTCGGGGACTAGGCAAGTGACTCCTGTAGTATTTGTATCTGAACTTATGGCCTAACCCTAACCTGGTACACATACTACGTTCCGGTGTCCGCCATCTTGGTTCACATACTACAGGAGTACCAACATGTGCGATTGAACCACACTCTCAAGGACCTAGCATTGTTCTGTTAGATTGTTAATATTTTGTCCTGTAATGCCTTGATCTCTGTGATGCTGTTTGTACTTGAACTCAAATGGGACAATCCAATGTTTAGGAGAGGAAACCTGTTGAGACATCTCAGTTATATAGTATGCTCTAACGCAGGGGTCGGCAACCTTTTGTTGCTCACGAGCTAAATCTGTATGATTATCATATTCTCATAATTTGTGTTCGATTATTAATGTTTTTTACTGATTGGAAAAAATAAACTTGACTTGCAATCCTGCATAACATTATGCAGCACAACATTCGAGCCTGCTGACCCATGTTGGTTGATGGAAAGTCTGAACGCCAAGTGCAACAGTAACTCATATAATATTTCATTTCTGCAGAGGTCGGGACCGGTACAACGATCGAAGCAGAGATCGAGACAGAAGAGACCGAGACAGGAGGTAACATTTCCAACGAAACGATAAAGTTTGTATTTTCAGGTCAAGGATCCAACATGAAGGAAATCAACGTTTGATACCGGAGTCAGAAACTGCCGTAACATACTGAGGGTCACATCAAAAATGCATCATTTAAATGTTTCAATTGTGTGACCAAGTATTTGTTTCGGTTAAGTCAGAATAATTTTAAAAACGAACGTTCAATTCTAAATCCTGTCGCTTCAACTGTTTAGTCTCAGTATAAGTACATTCACGATGACCAAAACGAATCGAATAGTTAAATTAATTTCAATTTAATTATGTTCGATATTTCGAATTGTCATTTAAATTTAAAAAAATTGGCTGCTTATATGATGAACATGACCATATTAAGTAACATGTTGGAGATATTACTTCGTAACGTATTTCGGATTGTAAGTTATTGAGTTTTGGCCATCCCTGTATTCACCTTTGCATTGCGGGATAATGGCTGCCACGATTAAATAACTTGATATTAACAAGGATAAACTGTCATTCCACCGTGATATTCACCTTTGACCCTCAGTATGAAGTATCTAATTTTCTGGGGTCGGACAAACCCACATATTTTCAACAGATATGAGAGAGATGATCGCAGGAGAGATGACAGACGGCATCGTTCAAGCTATGGAGATAGAAGAGATCAATATGGAGGTGGAAATTAGATAAAACATTTATCGAACCTGCGCTTTTTGCTATGAGCGGGACTTAGTAAAAGCACTGATGTTGAGAGAAATTCGAAGTTACTTCAGCTGATGTTTTTATGGAGTCTTCACTCCAAACAAGGCTCCAATCAAGCATATGCTGATTTTTAAATTTCTGGGAGGACACACCCCTCCCCGAATATCTTGGATTAGTTGGTGATCCTCAACCCAAGATGAGGGGTTCACTTCTATAGAAATTACAAGACAATTGCCACCCTGTAACAATAAAACAGCACCATCATTCATTGCTACCACAATTAAATTTACATGAATTTATGATTAACGAATCTGGCGTTTTTTAATTGGTATCCTCAAAATGTTCCTGTGGCCCTGGTTGAGAACCGTTGTTGTAGTGTATAGACATTTTGGGTATCTCTCACAAAAACAAACAAAAAGATGAAATACCCAAAAGCATACAAAACTTCTAATGAGTTTTTCTTTCAAATATAAGTGCCAATGTTCATTTTTTAAATGATTAATATTAGAATACTAGTATCATACTTCCCTAGTTTAGGTCTTCACAGGAAGTAATAGTTACTCTTTGCCAAAAATCAAAACAAGTTTCTCAGACATTTTCAATCTATGTTTGTGTTCAGGTAACCGTGATCGTCGCAGTGGTGGAGGCGGAAGGTTCAGAGGTCGTGGAGGGTTCAGAGGTCATGGAGGGTTCAGAGGTCGTGGAGGTGGTTTCGGTGACCGAAATGAGAGAGATAGAGATGAAATTGACCCTGAAGAATTAGAATATATGAGGAAACGTCAAGAGGTGAGTATTCCAGGGATTGTTTACAAATGAGTTCTCATGACCAGAACTCCAGAGAAATGTTCCAAATTCTACAGTGAAATTAAATTCCGAAAGTTTCACAAAACTAATTTTCGTTATACCAGCTGACTGTTTGTCAGTATGAGTTATCTTAGAACGTCCGCAAAGATACTTCTCCATAATTCACTTTGAGTCTTGTGCCACAGCGAACATCAATAATTAGTTTTTTATGCACTTTAAACTGTCAGTGCAGTCAGTGAAAACAGTCCTCGAACTCCTAATAGAACTAGAATAAAGAAAATCAGAATAAAATTATGGCCTAACCCCTATCTGGTACACATACTACAGGAGTACCCATAAAGGAGTGAAAACACAGCTCAAATTTCCCACTGCCAATAAAGGAGTATTAAGATTGACAAACCGGGTTTATAAATTTTTCATGTAAGCTCTGATTTATATCTTTCATGACGACTGTGGCGCTCTTCTGCTCACAAATTAACCCCCGCTTTTCTGCTCACAAATTAACCCCGCCAACTTGTATTGAAAATTAATATCATCAACGACTACCGGGTTCATCAACTAAAAATAACTGAACTAAAAATTCTTGGTGTCACTTTAGATTTGAACACTAACACACATGTACTATACTTTAAGGAGGTGTGTGTTTAATCCTTGAGAATTTTGGACATCAGGTATTTTTATGCTGCGGTTTACTGGTATCCAAATATAGTTTTGTACAAGCACTAACTGCTATTATTATTTGCACAGCTAGGAACGGTCAATTCAGAATGCTACTATGTTTACATAAAAACTGGTGCTTCGGAATGATGTACACCAAGATGGCGCACAACCTGAACCCTAACCTGGTACACATACTAGTTTCAGGTTGTGCGCCATCTTGGTGCACATAGTTTGTGAGCACATAAAAACTTGCCAATGTTCTAGCGAACCAATCTCTATAATTTGTCTCTGTCCATATTGGCAGGTTTTAAAGAAGCGTCGAGAGGAAGAGGCGGAAGAAGTTGGAGCCTACGTCGCAGAAGATGTTGATGCTGATGCTCTCGCTGCTATGGGTCTACCAGTCGGATTTGGGATGCTTCGACAGACAGAGGAAGAGAATGGGCAAGGTAATTATTGCTAGAGGAATCGGTGTGTTGCTCATCAATAGCTGCCTTCAGCAAATTTACATGTAATAGTTCCAAGCCATGTTTAATGCAGAGACTCATCATCATACTGAAAGCACACTTGATATATTACAGATTGCAATAAATAATTAAAAAGCATTTCAGGGTGAGGGGAGCGGGAGAAACCAAATTTGGTTATCGAGCAGCGGCAACCATAAGCAAGTCTAACAAGAAAATAATAACAAAAAGTCGAACTGTATATGTTATTTGAAAAAAAAAATAAATACATTGAAGTAAGCCAACTTGGTATGCCCAGTAGTCGCACGTTTCAACAATCTGTCACCAACTCCGTTCACCAACAATCTAATCCTTTGAATCATAACTTGAAACTTTCAACGTCGCCAAGAATTATAATACAAAATTAAGTGATAATTAATTGAATGATTGCAAACAATATAGGCAGAAGTATCCATTTGGCCTTGCTTATTCAAGAATCATACTATGGGGTTTTTCAACCGAAGAATGAAAATAGGGCATACGCAGAGAATAGTTCTTATCTAGCTACCAATGGAATTTAAGATGTCTGCATTGTTCGCTTCAGTTATGTTATGAATTGTTACAACACAGATACATATTTAAAAGTATGATCAATGTATTCTATGTGGAACACCAGAGTATGTGCATCCGTTGAATTAGTTTCTTATCCAATACCTCTCAATGACATTTTTTTCTAATTTTCTCAGATTCTGAAAGAAAGAGAAACGACAACGATAACAGGAGAGGTCAGTTATAGATTTCAAACCTTCTCAACATTTTATTTTGGGAATCTAGATTTAGGAAAAAATTTGGGATATTTTTTCCTTTTTGAAAATCATAATTGGCAATGTGGCACATCTTGCTTAGCGTTAGGAATACGCTCGTTTCGCACCTATAATACCCTGCGTGGGTTCGAGAAGATTGCTGGGCTCCTCATCGCCGCATAGTGGTTCACGTAACCATTGGTCGGTTACGGCTTCCTCCACCCAATTCCATGAATGTGAAACAAATTACTAGATTGCAAATCCCATACCCAACATGGAGTAGTAACCGGACGAGAGGCCGTGGTTCGCCATGTAAATAAGCTTTTCTTTCCCCCGGGATAAATATATAAATCATATTACTTATTTATTGAAATATGTAGAAAATAGAAATCAATCAAACCTCCGTTATTTCACAACCAATTTAAAATATAAATATTATTTAATATGTGAGAATATATTTTTGATTATTTTCAGAATTGTAGGTTATTCTTGTTTGGTCATCCCTGTTTTGTACCAAAAACTCAGTTTCAAATAAAACTCAAAACTAAATTCATTTAATTTTTCATTTCAGATCGTCATGGTGACAGAGACCAGGTATTTCACATTCTTTTATGTTCGTTCCACCTGAATGAGCTGAGGTACGAGGGTGACTATTCCTTTATGGTACGGAATACTAAAGAGACCGCAAGAAGAACATGGCCTTGAATCTTGAGCCCATAATTGTCTTGCATGGATTATCAAAACCCAAAACACATTGTGGTTCACATGGTCAGCTACAGCTTCCTGCGCCATCCATGACCATGAGTTGTTAACACATACTGGACATGGTAACAGGACGAGAGGTTTGCCGTATGCTTGAAATAATAAATATATATAAATATGTCTCTTGGAAAATCTGCGTTTACTAGCATTTTCGACTTTGAGCTGAGGGCTTGTTAGCTTGCACCGAGCAAAGATGTAGTATAACAAAATGTAATTGATCACCATTTGCTTTTTGATTATGTGGATGTCAGAAACGATATGTTGGTCTCCAGAATTAGTTTTATCCAAGATGGTATATTTTTGTATTAGGAGAGAATTGGAAATTTGAAAAACTGTTGTTTCAGCTCTTAGCATCAAATAGGCCCTTCAACTTCAATATTTCGAAATATTGATTGATTGGCGCTCTCGAAGTATGTGCACCAGAATGGCGCACAACCTGAACCGAAACCTGGTACACATACTATGTTCAGGTTGTGCGCCATCTTGGTACACATACTTTCGGGAGCTCTGATTGATTTTTGCGAACTTTATGCGGCCCAATTTATAATACTCCCTGATGCATTTGACATAGTTGTTCATTTTTTCGCATTTTGACCCCCAACTGTGAACCTTCAGAAAATCTGAGTGAACCGATGTTTTAACTTCAGTATCGTGGTGAACGGCGTCGTCGAAGTCGAGACAACAGTCGTGAGAGAGATCGAGATTCTTACCGACAACGTCGTGATCAAGATGATGACGGAGAGACAGAAGCAAAGAGAAGACACGTCGCTGAAGGTTTGTTCTCCTTTCGAATTGCTGAAATAGTCTCGGAATGAAATATTCCTGCATTATCTTTACTAATTCTTTGATAATATATATCCCCTCCCTCCAAACCAGGTATGGCAAAAAAACAGAAATCTGCTGTTCTGAGTTCCTTCCAAGTTAATATTTTGAAACATGAATGATGGAATAGAGATGGGGAATAGTGACTCTTTGATATTCTGCAATTGTGAGATTATTTGACTTCGTAAACTGGCAATAATCGAGCACTTCTTTGAAGTTTTATGAAGTCTTGCTTCACTTTGCGATATTTGGATTCTGAAAATTACAATCTGTTTATTCAAATTTTATGCGATTTTATATCAAAGTTCAAATCGCCACCCTAGGTTTGTCAGTGGACAACTTTGGTATTTTTTATGTAGTATTTAATTATTTTCTCATATTCCCCTTCTCCAGAGATCGACAATGATAAACCGGAGGTGATGGCAGTACTCGATCAGGTTGGGGCAGACAACGACGATTCATTACCATATCAAGAAGAAATCAATAGCACGACTCCTGAAAACAATGGCACGACTCCTGAAAACAATGGCACGACTCCTGAAAACAATGGCACGACTCCTGAAAACAATGGCACGGCTCCTGAAAACAATTGCACGTCTCCTGAAAACAATGGCACGGCTCCTGAAAACATTGGCACGACTCTTGAAAACAATGGCGCGACTCCTGAAAACTATGGCACGGCCCCTGAAAACAATGGCACGGCTCCTCCTGTAGTTGCAAACTGATCTCTCATACAAGTATAAGAGTCCTAATCTTACAATAGGCTTGCATTCCTATGCCAGACCTCCGTACGACAGCACAATTAGTTGGTTGACTGCGTTGGAAGCGTCTTGTTGGGTTTCTCACTTTCAGTGTGAAAATGAAATCCCATACAAAATCATCAGTAATTGATACTGAATGCTGTAATTTGGGTGCTCCCGAAGTATGTGAACCAAGATGGCGGACATCTGAACGTAGTTGGTTAGGGTTAAGCCATAATTTATTTCCAATTTTCCTCAAGTTTAGGGACTACCCAATTGACTCCGTAGTATTTGTACCTGAAATTTTGGCCTAACCCTAACCCGGTACACATACTACGTTCCGGAGTCCACCATCTTGGTTCACATACTTCGGGAATGCTGTAATTTGACTTATTTTTTTATTCCGTTTTAATTTTTACTTCTTTGCTTTACGCTCACGAAACTGAATGGTTTTCCGAATTGATGATTTTAAGAATATCTGCCTCTTGCAAGGACACTTGTCCTCATTTCCCTGGACTGTTTCTATCAGGACCATGAATGTTAAAGCTTTTGTTTCGTGTACAAATTATGGCTTCTCTATTTCTTGGCCATAATGAAGTGCTGGTCTGTATAGAGCAGTGTTTATTTCAAATTGAGCACTTTTTACAAAACAGCGCTTCAAACAATTCATCTGCAGACTTATGATTTCTTCTGAGACTAATTAAGACTAAAATGAGGTATTGAGAAATTCACAATCGATAATTGCCGAAATTTGACAATACAAAAAATTGACTTAGATTTTAGCTCTGGATTGTAAAAACAAGGAAAAATTAAATTTTAGATGATTGAAACTTCTTTAATAGGTTGTTAAGAAAGCTTAATGCCTTGCTGTATCAAGTTTTGCTTTCTGTCTGAGCCTAAAACTCGTTTGGAAATAGCTAACACTAACAGTCGAAACTAGTCACTAAATTTGTGAGCAGATGACTGACATTTCTGTGCGATAGAGAATGAATGTTTCAAGATTTCGGGATTACGAAACCGCTTAGACATATTTTTATCGATAATTTAGTCTTGAGCTCAAGAAAAGGCCATAAGACGGCTTGAACATATCAAATCTTCTCGTCCGATTACCAGTCTGGTGTGGTATTAGCCAACCATTTCTTTGTTCAGATGCATAGACCTGATTGAGGAGAAAGCCGCAAATGACCAATGATTATGAAAACCACCTTACAGCGATGAGTAGTCCAGCGAATAATTATCTCCCACTAGATTCAATCTTTAACGCTACGCTAACGCTTTAACGTGGGCCAACAGCCAGCTGGATATGGTGGTAATCTAAATATGTATCTCCTTTGTGAACTAAAAGAGCCAGAGTAAAAAGCCAGAGCCAGAGTAAAAATTCCAATAAGGCCAAGTCCTAGAGAACCATAGTTAGGGGTTTGGCGTAAAATAAATTTATCCTGAATACACATCCCTTTTGAAATTCCGATGCTAAAATATTATGAACCAGAGACCTAACCACCAATTCATGACTATGGTGGGCTGTAGTGGAGAACAAATGATATTTGCTATCTCAAATACCCCCGTTAAAAACTCTCAATCATCTCCTAAAATTTGGGCTAAACAGAGAGATAGAGAGCTATATTTTGTAACAAATAACCATAAATTTTGGAAATAATGACATCAAGACTAAAAATGATTCCTAAGTCCTAAATATTGGAGAGTATTCAAGAACATTCTAAATATGATATTTCAACATAACGTGCAAAATAGCGAATAATTTCCCAATGTGATATGTTGAATGGCCTTGTTTTACATGAATAATCAATGTAAAAACGGTCTCGAATAATCGAGAAAATTGTGTACCCCTTTAAATGCGATCTCAAACGTACAAGAGATCATCGTCTTTATCGTCAAATATCAATAATTCTGATGATCGCTACGCTACTGTTATGAATAATAACTTGAAAATGTAAGTTGGTTTATTTGATTTAATTTATTGTAATATAATTATCGAAGAAAATAAAATCTATACAGGCAATTGTCTAGAATCTAGACTCTAGATCCTTGCTGTTATATCAAATTAACAGACGTCTCGACTTGAACAAGTAACAACCGATTATATTCTGTTTGGAGTCAGATTAATATCTAACTAGTTTAATTGGTTTAATTTTTTTACTTTTTTACTTATCACTTTAATACTATCTCGTTCAAGCATCCTCGTGGTGAGTACCACATACGGATCCGAAGTAGAAAGCAAACAAGGAGAAAGGACCTGCAGTTCAATACACAATATCCAAGTCCCCTTAGTATTGGCATATGTGCATAGTCTGTGTATTGCTAGTATCCAACTATGGATCCTGCCTCGTCTGGATTCAATGACAAAGATCACCCAAAAACCAACCTTTCTTTCAACAACCTACGGAAATTGGAAATCAAAAGAACAAAACTGCTACACCACGAAAAAAACTTGGCACAATATGATATCCAGGGGATCATCCCGAAGGGACTATTGATTAAAGAAAAATCGTGCGCAATACCAATTTCAAGAAAACAAAAATGGAAAAACATCCATATTGAATTCTCAAAGCAACTCACCAAACAGTCACTTCGAGAAGCAAGGATAGCAATTAAAGACATCTCAACTCAAATCCAAGCATACCGGAAAAAGATCAGGCCAAATTACAGCACTTCAAAATGGAGCCATTTGACACAACAACTGGGACTTACGATTTCCAAACTAGAAAAGAAACTTACAAAGACGAGAACAAAAAAGATGAAATCTAAGACGAAACAAATCCAAATTAAGGAAAACGGTGAACAGCAACACAGAAAAAATCGACGCTTTACCAGAGGCAAAAAACGAAAGATAAAGAACATAGAACAGGCGCATTCAACTGTCTACAACCACTCGAATATTAAATTAAGTGAAGCCCATACCAAACTCTTACAGAAAGGACTAGGATTCAGTGTAACCCCTCCAAACGCAGACAAATTCCAATTGGCGTCGGACATAGACACAACAATCAGAAACTACAGACTTAGAGAATATTTCCAGGATTTCGACATTAGCCAAAATGAAAACCATTACAATGATACTAAATTACCCTCCTCATTACAAGAACGCCGCAAATGGACCCCGGAGCATGGACGTAGTGTAGACTTGGACGACTATGCCAAAATAGTGAAAAAAGAAATTATTAAAAACACACCAAAGAAACGAGCACATCCAAATCTGCCCAAGGATGAACAAATTGCTTTAAAAGAACTAAAAAACAGAGCAGCCCGCGATATAGTCATTGTCCCGGCAGACAAGGGGGGAGGAACTTGCATACTATTCAGAGAAGACTATATTAAAGAAGGACTCCGCCAATTGAACGACAGCAATATCTACCAAACTCTTGACAAGGATGTAACGAACAAAATTGCCAAATCAGTTACCAAAATATGCAAGGACATGTGGGATGCCAAAATTATAGATGAAAAATTATACCGAGCAATACTACCAAAAGACCCGAAACCAGGAAGATTAGGACTACAACCCAAAGTACACAAACAAAACCATCCATCAAGGCCTATAATATCCGGTAATGGTTCCGCCACAGAAAAGCTCTCCGGATTTGTGGACTACAAACTAACTCCCCTCATGGCTACCAAATTTATACCATCCTATATAAAAGACACCACGGATTTCCTAAACAAAATTCAAACTATTGGACACATCCCAACAGGATCCCTCCTAGTGACAATGGACGTCGTATCACTGTATACCAACATACCCCACGCAGAAGGAATTTCGGCCCTACAAAAGATGTTACAAATTAATAAGACAGACCCGGATGTGATTCACTGGACCATTAAGGCAGCTGAGTGCGTGCTAACCAATAATAACTTCGAATTCAATGGCCGCAACTACATACAGATTCAAGGAACGGCCATGGGAACGAAGATGGCACCCAAATACGCTTGCTGTTTCATGGCAATACTAGAAAAGGAAATAATCGAAAAATCGCCATTCAAACCCTTAACTTATTTGAGATTTATAGACGACTGCAAATTAATTTGGACCTCTGGATTAGAAAACCTAGAAAAATTTGTCAAATTCGCGAACTCATACCACCCATCAATCAAGTTTACATTTGAACATTCCCAAACCAAATTACCGTTCTTAGACACAATGGTCCACTTAATTGATAATAGACTAGAAACGGAACTCTACTCCAAACCAACAGACATCCACCAATATCTATTGCCGTCATCCTGCCACCCAAGACATGTACACCGGAATATAACCCATGGATTAGCAATAAGAATTAGAAGAATATGTTCAACTACCGAATTTTTCAACAAACACAGTGACATCCTCAAGCAGCATCTAAAAAAGAGGAATTACCCCGAGCACCTGTTAAACAAAGCCATAGAGCGAGCAAGAAATACGGATAAAACCACGATACTGAAACCAAAAAAGCCGACAAAACGAAAAGAAGACACACCTCTGGTCACGACGTACCACCCACTTCTCCCACCAATCAGAAAAATATTTCAAAAGTACCAATACATCCTACACCGCGACGCCCGACTTCAGAAAATATTCCCCAACCCCCCCATTATAGGCTACAGAAAATGTCCAACACTAAGAGATTTATTAGTACGAGCAGAATTGAAAGTAGAGCACAAAGAAACCGACCAAAAAGGATTTGAAAAATGCAACAGAAAAGGATGCACGACCTTCGCATTTCGTACGAGGTATGCAACTTTGAAACCTCATATCTCGCGAACCATTTATTATATTTAGACAAGTTTTACATCGTGTAAAAGATAATCTACAGGAATAAGTATAATTTTGAAATTGAGATAAAATATTGTGATCATCTTATGAAAATTGGCAAAATTAAAAAGCATAAAAAACTTCTGAAAATTGCTCAAATGTAATTGACGAAACTTCAATTTGTTTTTGATTAAACCTAATACATTATTGACAAAATTTGTAGAATTTGAAGATAGCTTTCCAGTGATACCATTAGATTGAACTTATGTTGCACCATTCAAATTTTAGAAGCATTTTTATTCGTAATTTTGTTTGTCGCAAGATCGAGGCGACGTCAAGTTGACGTAAATAACGACCTAACACATTTACGCCGTTACGCAGCGACGTTAAGCAATTACGTTGGCACCTAGCACGTTTACGTTTCCTACGAGAAACACTTTTCCTCGCATGCTCGTAACGTCATTTACTTAAGTTCGTAATCGTGAAGCGACTAACGACTTGTAAACGATACACGGGGAATTTACGCATTACATCCAGCCTCAAAATCTGTTTGACTAAAACACACAATACGCAGTGTTATTGCCGATTTAATTGCATAAAGATATGAAAAATACGAATAGCAAAAATAAGGATTTCTAAAAACGGAATGATGGAACATATCGATGGATGCATTGTTTAGCGCCATTGCTGAGTTTTATTGTGCCATATTTTCTTCTTCCGATAGATGAATACTATCCAGTATTTCATCTGGACAAAGCTTTCGTTTAAAATCCATTGTAAATATAGCGATATCAGGAATGTAGCGTATATGCAGTAATTTCGAAAATCTTATGAGGCCGCAAAATGTAAAACACTGACCAGGTGAGCTACTGGTGCCACCATGTCTTCCGTGTACCCGTTATCAATTTTTTTTTATTCAATTTTCATGATATCCAACGGTGAATAATTAGCCTTGATGTTTCCGGCGGAACCTCATAATTGCATGAGGATCAAATATTTCGTTTTGGCCATTCATTTTCGTCCCATATCCAAATAGTAAACGTATATAAAATGGCCTTTATATTCTAGCAATTTTACTAGGTTCGATCAAAATTCGTCTGAAAGGGTTTTATCTGCGGCCGAGGATATGATACTGATGCAATGATGACACAATCTGAACTCAAGCTGTGAACGACCAGATGTTCAATGTCGCAATATACCTCACGCAAAGAGTTACGTACGAAACGTCGCATGAACGTTATCACGACGATATCGTCGTCGCCCTTTGCGTCGTTACGCAAACTTGGCGTCAAAATAGTTGATCAATTTTGTTCGCAAACCATTTGAATCGATAGTACAAATTCTGCAATATAATGAGTTATGCGTATGTTAAGAAAGTCATCCGTATATTCTCCGAAAGGTAATTTTGTATACTTTTCAAAATTACATTTCTAAAAAATGTATTAAATATTACCAAAATACAAAAAAATAGTAGATGGGACTAAAAAAAGGCTTACACATCTCATCAAAACATCTCATGAAAAATAATGCCAGTTAAAAATAAAAGACTAGATAAGCTTTTATATGACATATTACAGACCATCTGATATCTAATGGTTTAGAAGTTATTTTGATTTGAAATTAGGGATATTACAAATTTTTAACGCGTCAAATCGATGCGACGCCGTGGGAGGTCAGGGTGAGAGAGTAGCATCGTTCTGGGGATTCAGAGTTCAAAGAGTTAATTAGCAACTACAACAAGAGTCGTCTCAATTTCTTAGGGTTGGTTTTGTATTTTTAACACAAATAGAATATGAGCGAAGTTAATTACATCGGATATGGCAAAAAGTCGACTGTATTCGATTCCAATTCACTCTGGACAATCCTGATTTTGTCACCTTTGAAAATTTAGATATTTATATCATATGTCAAAGTTACCAAAATCAAAATGATTTATTGATAGGCTGTTCCCTGAAACACTACAACGAAGTGTTGTCCCGTTTTGAGGCTACGGGATTGTCAGATTTATCGTACTTGTGTTAAGTATGATTCTCTGTTATTCGGTCCTCGAAAAACATTCTATGATTTGTGTATCGCAGACGAGACCTTGAAGTAGGGGTTCTCAATGCGGCCCACCGATGCATATTTTGCGCCAGCCAAAGATCTTTGATTTACCCAAACATGTATCATTAATCTGCGGCGCAACGAATATAAACGATTTTTAAATTCGGTATCACTCTTCTCATCCCTTACAGCGCATGATAAGACCATGGATTGTGTCATCACATAAAACAGATTACGTAATGTTACGTAAAAATTGAGTTACTCAGCTCACTCATCGCACATTCTATCCAATTTCGGAAGTGCGCTTTACAACAGTATTACACTGCGTCCAGCTTAAAAAACAATAAGTCATGGCGACAAAGAAGAAGAAAGTAAACGACGAAAACAGGGTTTTTAACTCTGCGTGGAACAATGAATTCGCTTTTGCAGAAATAAATGGGAAACACTTGTGTCTTGCTTGTCAAAGAATGATTGCTGTGCCGGAGCAAGCAAATTTACAACGACACCACGAACAGCTTCAGCCAGAGTTCAAAATTGCATATCCATCTGGTTGTGATCTTAAAAAAAAGATTTTGAAGTACTGGTAAACAGAATGCAGACTCAGAACTCTCATTAAGAAAAAACAATTGTAAAACGTTTTTGTAATTGAAAAACATTGTTGCTGTTGGGCATAATTATATTTTTTTCTATGTTGTAAAATTCTGTCATAGTTCTAGCTAAGGAAGAAGTTGCAACTGCAAACTTGCGAACGCTATTCAATAACTATATTTTAGAATGCATAAAAATGAAAACAAAGAGTATATAATACATCAGTATCGGACTAATAAATGAATCGAATAAAACAAATACGTGATAATAATATTCTGTGGCCCGTCGCATCTTTTGTGGTCAAAAAGCGGCCCTTTTACCTGGGAGGTTGAGTACCCCTGCTCTAAAGTCTACCTAGTATATGTGTCTCGTTTTGTACCTATTTACTCAACTATTGTGGAGGTATCGAAGTATTTGGTTACGGATTTCTCCAACATCAAGTCCATGCATCTGAATCGAACAACTAACTAATCCCATACCCAACATGGACGGGTAACCGGACGAGATGCCGGGGTTCGCCGTATAGTTAAGACGTCGTATCGACTTTCCTTCAATGTTCCTCCTAAGACAGTGGTGTGCAACATGCGGGCCGCGTTTGGCCCGCGACGAAATTTTGACCGGCCCGCTGACTGTATCCAACCACACTATGCAATGTGGTCCGACGCATCATTCCTGAAAGTTGCCGATCACTACTACTCTCACCGCACTGTCAGTGCGAGCTGGTGAAATAAACAATTGCCTTAGTGAACGAACAATTGCGTTAGCTTAGCACACTGGCTAAACAAACAATATAAGATCGAAGCAGACAGCGTTGTAAACATTCCCCACTACTGTTATGAGTTATATTTAAATTCTAAATATATATAAATAAATCTTAGGATTTAGATTTTATATTAGGTGTTATCCCAAGAAACGTAACGTTGACAGAGAGTGTCGAGCATTTAACAAAGATTGAATACCTGAGTATTTTTTGTAATAATTCGGCACACCGAGGACTTCATTTTCCCACATCCGGCCCGCCGACTAGAAAAGTTGCCTACCGCTGTCCTAAGAGCTTTCTTAGTTGCGCGGAATATAAAAGAACACAACATCTTAATACTTATGCAGTGCGCGGCAGAACGAAAGTACTGCGCGGGGATTCTCGGCCAGCTGCGCAGCTTAGAAGGAACGTTACGTTTCTCTCCTAAATATAAAAATCCTGTCTCATATAAACTCTGCTAGATTATACCAGTATATCCATATAATTGTGTACTAGAGCTGTAAAATGGCTGCTCAGCAGTATTGCTTTTTTGTCTTAATATTCTGCTCGCAAGTAACAGTAGTGTTTGCTTGTTTAAAATCTATTTTTCTCATTTTTATAGCTGCCCATATGTAGTAGACGAGGAAATGAATACCTCTGATTTCAACTTCGATAATATTAAACCATGTTTGTCACTTGATATTGTTGACAATGTATATATTAACTTAGGCTGTTAGACCCAAAAATAAATTTACTGTGGCACATTTCAATATTCGGTTTTACAAAAGCATATCGATGAATTGTCAAACATTATGCTGGTTAGAAATCTAGCAATGAATCCATTTTTATTGGAATTCCTATTCAAGAAAAGCCCGACAATGTGAACAAGTGAGCATCGGTTCAACATATAGGCATCAGGTTTGAATTCAGTGGCATTGATTGTGTGAAGTACATAAGAGAGAATGGTATGGGATTAGTATACAGAAGCATGAACTTGATGATGGAGAAAAGCCGTGACCGACCAGCAGCGATTGGTTCAGCTAGATAGCCGATGACTGGCTTTGATTTCATAAAGAAAAAATCCAAAAATAGCCAGTTTGCAATCTTTAAAATTTTGTTTTGATAAAAACACATATAATCATTATAAGATAGTGCAGTCAATGAGAAGAACAGATAAAGCTTCTGCTGTAAAGTGGAATTCGTATAATTGATGAAGATATACCATACCAACGCAGAGCCTAGGAACAATGCTGGTTTGACTAAACCGGATTAAAGGAGTCAAGTTTCGTGAATCCGGATAAGAAAATTTTTCATCCGCGCAAGATAATGCCAGATAGGTTTTATTGGATACATAATGGACCAATAGATTGTTTTTGTAAAATGTTGTTTTTATTGTATTTCTTCTGGTTCCATTTTGAAAAATCGATTCTCTAATTCATTAATGGACCGATTGTTTTGAAATTTTCAGTGGTTAAGAATGGTATTTTTTGCTAGAACGCTATTATTTTATTACATTCACATTACATTTACAGTATTCTTAAATTTCCTATGATATCTAATTTTCATCCAGAATATTTTCATTTTTTATGAAAACACGAATTGCATGTCAGCGTTTTCCGAATATACGCGACGCTACGCGAAACTCGGAGATTAATTAATACCGACCGGTAAGTACGTTGCAAAGAGAACTTTGTTTTAGATTTCGTGTTTATATATTTGAGCATCGCTCTCATGTTTTGCAAACCATAGTAACACTCACAACTATAAGATAAAATTTTCATATTCATCTCAGAGAAAGGAAAGCCGATAATAATCCTATGGCGAATTACGTCTTTTGTCCGGTTACCGATTCATGTTGACAATAAGATTAGTTAACCGGTTCGACAAGGATATGATTTACCGAGCTCGAGACTAATTCCTCTATTTTCTATTTCGAACATTTTATTCCTCCCTATGTATACAAAGCCCTTTTCCCTGTTTCTTCAATCTTTAATAATAGATCCTCAATAGTGTTAACGCCGTAAAGGTGAACTCTCACCCTAGATTTTGCAAGGTTCGACTCACTGGTTCAGAACAATAACGAAGAAAACCACAAATGATCGAATCAATATTTATTATCATGTTTGGTTATATACAGAAATCACATGGAGACAGCTATGAATTTATTTACTAAGCAAAAAATTTTCAATAGACAAGGCGACCAATTTATAGCATGGGATATACGGTTAATAATAGAATAATAGTAAAGTGATAATATATAAGTAAGCAGTGGCAGGATTCAAAGGGTTCAAACTGTTCCAGGTTTTTATATTATTTAGTTCCGCATGTTTCTCTAAAATGAGAGAACCCGTTGTTAGCGAGTTTTGTTTATGGCGGACTTATGGCTACCTTCGTATCCATCTCAGTTGGTGAAACAAGGCAGGGCTGAATTAACCATTAAGCGAAATAAGTAAGTGCTTAGGGCACAAAGAGAAAAGGTGTAACGAAGAAATTTTCATAGACAATTTTTTAATTGTGCTTCATTCATTTTGTTTATGGCGGACATCGGAACGTAACATGGGTAACAGGTTAGGGTTAGGCGATAATTTTTTTCCAATTTTCCTTATTTTAGTCCTATTATCAGTTCGAAGACTAGCCAAGAGCCTCCCGTAGTATTTATTCCTAAAATTATGGCCTAACCAGATGCATGGACTTGGTGGTGGAGGAAGCCGAACCGACCAGCGACGGGGTCCAGAAATCCTCTCGATGAAAATGGAAAGCGAACCAAAAAGAGGGATCAGAGGTGCGATGGCTAGCGTATTCAAAACGCAAAGATTAAAACAATGCGCCATGTCGCCGAGTTGCATGATGTCGGTTGAAATATTTTACCAGCACTAAGAGATAAAAAAAAAAATTGCGACTAACGACTCTAACCAGAACCACGACACTTGTTATATTAAAATTATCACAAGTCTCACCAGGTAATAATTTCTTTCCAAACATGAAGCCGATGAAAAAGAAAAGGCAGAATACTTTGAACACCACTTTCGTGCAAAGCGTCCTAGATTTCTGAAACTAATCATACACAAAGTAAACGCATGTTTAAGTATGAACAAAATAAAATAAGTTTTCTTCATTTTCGTAGTAATCAATTTTTGTTCTTTCATCACGCTATACATATTACTGCGTAAAGCAAATTAAAGAAATGGAGTAAAGATTGTGATATGCCTAACTTAACCAATTCTGGTTCTCCGCCACTTCCCTTCCCCAATAAAAACGGTATGTTTAATTTTGTATTTCGTCTATTTCATATGTTATTTTTTACTGGATGGAAAGAATGAACTTGAATATGATTAAGACACTCTGGCAGCAAACTCAGAACACAACAATGTCAACGTGCTTTATCCCGTGAACTAATACCTATCGATATCTACAATTTATTGAAAGAAACAGTAACGTATAAGCATCGACACCAAATCCATTACACTCTAGACAAGGTGGAGAGCATAGTATCTGAATCTGAGATTAGAGAACTGGGTACTCTCGTAGTATGTGAAGCAAGATAGCGGACACCGGAACGTAGTATGTGTACCCGGTTAGGGTAAGGCCATAATTTTATTCCAAGTTCCCTTATTTTAGTTCTATTACAATGTTAGGGGACTAGTCAAGTAACTTCCGTAGGATTTGTACCTAAAGTTATGGCCCAATCCTAATCTGGTACACATACTACGTTCCGGTGTCCACCATCTTGGTTCCTATACTACGGGAGTACCGTGAACTGCGATGATATCATATTTACTATATTTTACGGACCATAAGGCGAACTTCAAATCCATTCCCCCTCAAGAATCAATCGTGCACTCCACGCTTAAAAGCAGTATCGGTAACGGATGCGTATTATAGCCCAGTGCCCCTTACGTATGAAAAAAATCTAAGAAATTTATTGACTGGTGCACCTTATGAAATACACGTACCTGACGTAACATCCCAGGTCAAGCCCTCCCGATTTAACCAATGACAAAATGCAACAGAGGTCACGCTCAACATAATAACATTATTCACAGCGATATAAGACTTAGTGAGAGAAATATATTCCAAGTGCTATAAAAGATATACGCGCTCTTTATAATTTCCGATTGGTCGATCACTTTCTGAAATTGAATTTTTTTTCAATTTTGAAATCTCCAAATTTCGTGTACCGAGATCATGATAAGATGTGATACAATCATGTCCTTTTTAATATGACGTTATACGACGCTTACTCGCGGCTCTCGCTCTGTACAAGGCCAGATACAAGCAGTCAATGATATTTACCGATATTTTAAATAATCTCTCTTCACAGACTTACTCCACTAATTCATTACATCCTGGGTGAGATAGCAGGCATGGGATTCGAACCTGAAATGTCATCAGAATTACCGTATTGTACGAACCACAAAGCGCATTTTTACTCGAAAATCGATCGTCCTATATAAGCCAATGTTTCTAGCCACATATGCCTTATTGTATGAAAAAAAACAATCTAATCAATTCATTGACAGTGTGTCTTATAATCCGGATCAATTTATAAAATACATTTGCCTTACTTAATAACCCTTGATCATGCCCTTCCGATGACCAGGGGCAACCTATGTCATGTCCTCCCGATATAACCGATGACATCCAGGTCGTGCTTCTTCTACACTACATAATCACATCGATATTTCAATAACGTTAAGAGCGCTAGACAGCCCAAAATATATACATTTTTTATGGGGAGTAAATTTTTAATATGGCGTAATACGGCTGATTCAGGACCTCAGAAATCCGAGTTTGGTGCTTTCTCATCAATCTCAAACGCGGGTTTTATTTTCTCCCGAAGTAATGCGTTTAATGTTGTATATTTGCAAATAACTAAAACACCTGCCGTTCAGTTACGACCACACTCAAATTGCTACTACTTATTGTCGAATGGTGATTTCAAAAGTTTGAATAAACTAACAGTGAATAATTTTCCTAGAAGTCAGCAAGCGGTATGTATGACTTTATATTGTACTTCAAGCTCGTGTTAGAAACGGTTTCGAATTTCAACAGAAAAACTCCAAAACTCGGGTCGTACGAACGGATGACGGAACTCCTGGTGCCGCGGAACCCTGGTTTAATAACCACTGTCTTACAGGTTCACTCTGAACGACAACGAATTATTTGTCAAAACGGTTTCTCTTTTTATGCCCCTTATATTAATATTTTCTATGCTACAAATCGCATGACGTAACATCCTTAGTAGACCGCGGCAACCTATGTCATGCCCCCTTCCCCACACGACGTAATAACAACTTTCATAACGGTGTTTGTTAGGTAATCCAATATATAAGGTGTCCATAAAGTTCTAATTCGGCCCTCAAATATATATTAAATGAAGTAGAAGTACTTAAACAATTACTGATTGAAAAACAACAAACTTGGTTGGGATATATTGAGAACTGACTTCGTAACAAAATCGAAATTGTCAAGGGACTTCATGTAAAGGTACTCACACTATACACACTGTGGTACCGGCATTTTTTTTTGGTGGAGGGGAGAGGGTCAATTTTTATTAATATGACGCTTACTCGCGCCTCTCGCTTTAAAAAAAGCCAGATACAAGCAGTCACTGATAACTGATTATACATCAAATAATCTCCCCACAGTCTTACTTTGTTTCCGGAGCTAGAAAAGTTTATACCTCATTGTAAATGCCGCCTAATTGCTGTTCGTAGCAAATAATTTTTTTGTTGTATGGGGGATTCATTGTGAAAAAAATAAATAAATTTTCCCAAAAAATTAACCATTCTCTACTTTAAAACATGAAATAGAATTTCAATACAGCATTGCCAATATCCTTTGAACTGTATAATTTATACAATTATACTTTTACACCCTAATTTCAATGTTCAGAACCGCCCTTTAACGACCTTAAATTATTTGTTGCTTTTTAGTGGACTAATATGGACTAGAAGCCTAAGCCGGTAATCTCCACTGCAAATGCTGATTATACTGCTAAACTAAACAAATTCATTCCATTACAAAAAATTTCAACTTTACGTTTGCAAAATATATTTGATGATCGTTACATCAGCAGTCGGCAAATTTCATGTACTACTGGGCCAAATATACACATTTCTGGTAACATGCGGGCCACTTTAATTTCTGCCTACAAACTATCGCTACACAAAACTTTGAAATATAACGCACCTGCAATTTCTGTGTTATTCACAACAGACGGTAGGTGCGTTCTGCAAACAACTGACATCTGTTTTCGTTTACGCTAATTGCAAAATTGATGTTTCTGGTCTTATGGAATGGTTTTCAACATTTATAGCCCAGTGGAACCTCAAGTGAAACATCCCAGAGGCTTGAGAATCCCAGTGCAATTGATTATAGATGTATTTGTTATCATAAAATAAACGGTGAATCATCGATTTGACCACGAACTCCTGATCCCATAATCAGTTTTATTTTTATTTTTTATCAATCATTTATCGTCTGTTATGCTGATTATGGAGTCGAATTAAACTTATATTTAAACTAACACCTGAATCTAACACGGAACACTTGTGAAATACACTTATTATATTATACACGCGTATCTGACTATATCTCACAATCTACATATTTTAATATTGACTCTCGAATTTGAATGTAAACTTGCGGAACCCTGAACTGGATTGCCAGAGCACTAGAGCAGGGGATTGCAACCTGCGGCCCGCGGGCCGAATGTGACCCTCGCGGGAAAATTGTGCAGCCCGCGGAGAAGCGCAAATTTTGAATGACGTGCGTCCGGCGATACGAGTTTTTAATTTAATTTGGTACGTGCGAGTAAATCCAATCCCTTTGCAATGTGAAGCCTATACTTGAGACTAATTTATAATCTATGTCTATGCGTTACAATGCTTTAACAGCTAGCTTGTGCAAAAACAAATATCACAAGATCAATATCCAAAATTTTGTGCCTGAAACTACTAGAAAGCCTATGTTAAATAAAAGTTCGGCCCGCGGTTTCCCCCAGATATTTCTATCTGGCCCTCCTGTATTAAAGATTGCACACCCTTGCCCTAGATGTCCCCGGAACCCTGGTTAAGAATCACTCCCTAACAGGCTCACGCCAAATGAATTATGTGTCGAAACGGTTTCTCTTTTTATAACCCTATTATCAATATTTTCTGTGCTATACACCTGCATGACGTAACATCCTTAGTCAACCGCGGCAACCTATGTCATACCCCTCCCCCACACGACGTAATAACAACACTCATAACGGCGTTTGCGGGATATCCGAGATATAGGGTGTCCATAAAATCTTTAAAAAAAAGTGTAAAAGGCATTTATCGATACCATGTATATATATTGTTTTGGCCCTCACAGATTTATTAAAAAGTAGTAAAAATACTTTACAATTACAAAACTGATTAAAAAACAACAAACCTGGTTACGATAAAATGAAACCTGACTTCACAACAAAATCAAAATGCCTTTATTGACACCCTGTATATTCACTTACCTAATCCAGGATAGTGATATAAGTGTACCAAAGAGGGAAATGAAATTGTTTCGAGAAACCTGGAAAATTATACATACTACATTGAAAATATTATTCACAGCGATATATTAATACTCAGGAAAGATATATATTCCAGTCGCTATGAAATATATACGCGCCCTTTATGATTTCCGATTGGTCGATCACTTCCTGAAGTCGAGAAACGACAAATTTCTTGCACCTAGAGCATAATAATAACATGTAATACCTAATAGTCCTATCACAGGTTCGACGGATGCGTTGGATTGTGCTAAACTAAACATCAGAACAGGATTTCAACTTTGTTCGGTATAGTACTACACGTCAAGCTCTAGGCAGCCAAAAATTATGTTTTTTGAGGGAGGGAGGGGAATTAATTTTTTAATATGACGTAATACAGCTGATTCGGGACTTTAGCAACCCGGTTCGGGGCTTTCTCAAGTCTCGAAAGCGGGTATTTTTCTACCGAAGTGATGCGTTTATTGTTATATATTTGTAAACAATGAAAATGCGGTAAAAAAAATGAGTGCATTTTGGATCGTGTTTTATTTTTCAAAATGTGATTGAAAGCTTTCGAATTTTGAATGAACCTATAAATACAAAGTAACTAAAGCATGCTCTCCCTGTTTAACTAACTCGCCCCAACTTAGTCTCAGCGACTTTCCAGTTTATAGCTATTATTACCTTACAGTTACGACAGCGCACATTGATATTACTTAGTGCCGAACGAACAACCCGTGAATATTTTTTTTATTAGTCAGCAAGTGGTATGTATGACTTTATATTGTACTTCAAGTTCGTGTTTTGCTCATAGAAACGGTTTCGAATATTTCAAAACCGTTGTTTTCGCGGGGCAAACTTCCTACCTCAGTTTTTCTATTCATATTCTTCAAGTCTGGGTTACTCCCAACTAACGATAGGCGCGTTCTACAAACCACTGGCATGTGATTTCGTTTACACTAATTACCACAAAACAACAGTCATTGTTACGACATACATCCGTGCGCATACAAATATATAAATTTATGAACATTTTTATTAATCGCGAAAAAATTGTTTGCTGGACGCATTTTGCCGATCACTGTCTCACAGTTTCACTACAAACAATAACGAATTATTTGTCGAAACGGTTTCTCTCCGTAAAACCCTATTATTAATATTTTCTATGCATCTGCATGACGTAACATCCTTAGTAAACCGCTGCAACCTAGGTCATGCCCCCTTCCCTCACACGATGTAATAACAACGCTTATAACGGTGTTTGTTAGGCTATCGAAGATATAGGGTGTCCATAAGTCCTAAAATATTTTATATTTTGCAAAGGGAGTTCATCGATACTCTCGTCCAGTTACCAGTACCGTGTTGGGTCATAATAGACAGTAGGTTTGGGCAGAGAATTCCTATATATTGTTCTAAGTGTAATCTGTGAACGAGGGTAGATTCAACGCTTTTCCCAGATATCTGGTTTCAATCGCTTCTCCAATAACTGACTCACTGGTTAAGATCAAGAACGAAGAAACCCAAAAATGATCGAATCAATGTTTATTATCATGTTTGGTTATATACAGAAATCACATGGAGACAGCTATAAATTTATTTACTGAGCAAATACGTTTCAATAGACAAGGCGACCAGTTCAAGGCATGGGTTATACGGTTAATAATAGAATAATAGTAAAGGAACAATGTAAGCAGTGGCAGGATTCAAGAGGCTCTTGCAAACCGTTCCTGTTTTTTTATGATTTAGTTCAGTATGTTTCTCTAAAATGAGAGAACCCGTTGTTAGCGAGTTCGGTGCAATAGAGAACCCGTTCTTAGATTTTTGAATTCTGCCACTGAAAGTGAGTAATCATAAGTAAAAAGCAAGTTTCATTTATATTAGGACGAACATTGTGTGGCCTTTGTCTAATCATATTCACAGGCCGGCTTCAGTGTGGAATAAAAATGCATAAGTAAAAATATTAGTAATTTAACTTTTATAAACACGTAATTTAGACTTCTTTCATAAATAAAATCGGGTTTTAACGGTTTTAAGGCTTGAAAAACAGACTTTGTAAAAAAATGCGATTTAGTAAAATTGGAGAGTAATTTAAGATCGGATCGTTCATGGGCAGCTTATAAATTTTGCATAATCAGACATGGACCTATCATAATTAGAACATTTAGAACAACGGCCATAGAAAAGCGAACAAAAATTTTAATGAAAATCTATATAGATAACAACAGTCATTTAACTGTTTCTGTCTTTTTTATCATTGAATCCGTCAACGAAGTTCTGTCAGGTTTTGATCTGGTTTTATATTTCACAGATGACACCGTTGGTTGTGTAGGATGGTGAATTATTGAACATTCCCTGATATGCATACCCTTGATCTTTATCGACACGAACACCAACATTTGTACGGAATGTATCGGATCCCGGATAAGAAGGAAACCACACTTCTGTTGCAATAGTGATTGGTCTTCCATTGGACAGCAAAAGCTGATTGTTCTGTCACAATTGAATAAACAGTTTTTAATATCTATTGCATGCAATGTTAATGCGGCTGACATATTACATGAAGAATGAAAATATTTGCGTGTAGGAATAGTCTCCATAGTAAAGGTTGTCAGCATAGATAGACGTATGGTGAGTAATGTTAGCAACATGCGTCATTCTTGTGTTTGGAACTGCATGAAAATGGGTGAAAACCAGAAATCAATGAATTACAAATTCTAAAATGTTTGTAAATTAAAAAGATACGCGATCAGACGGCTAGGCTATGACGTCACAATATATTGTAAACTATATTTCTATATTTTTTTTTTTTTTAATTATCCAATCTTCTAATAAATCATAAGGCAATGTTTGACCTCCCATTATTCGGTAATTTTATTAAAAAGTGCTTTTGGTCAATCCTCGACCCGGTTAACTTTATAATCTTTATAAAAAGTCAAACTCTGCTGAGATTGTGATCCATCAACTGACCTTATACTCCATTCCAGTCCAGATGTTTATATATGTCCAACCAGCAGGGATCAGTGAACGTAGATAAGGGAGCAGCAGCTGGTAATGCTTGAGGTCGTAAATATTCGCGGGTTTTCCGTTCATTGATTTGCAGATTGCTTTGGCATAGGTGAAGATAACGTTCTGTACATCATACACAATTGCTCGGTAGCATTTTTTCTTGTATGTGACGTCACACTTAACTGAAAACATTATTGTTGTCATTGAATAACTTCATGTTAAATTATGACAGGGAATGACTTCATAGAATTTAGGATTAAAATTCCAACCTGACCACTAAGCAAAAAAAGCACGTGCTCACTGCGTCATGGGAAAGCAAATCTTCAATGGGACCGCAGTGTATAAAGAAAAATAATTCGGGTCAGGCGACTCAAACCGCGATACTCGTCCGATCCTAAATTATTTTTTTATGTTTTTTTTGAATGACACAAATAAGGCACCAAGGTCTTAGGTGGTTATGGCCTCGCTGATTGGGTGCGGCTTCCGCTATCATGGATCAATATTCGGGCTTTAGGGCGGAAAGGGCTCATAAATAAACCTAGGCTTACCATACGTCCCGTTTTAGGCGGGACATTCCTACTTTTTAACGTCTTGTCCAGGCCGTTCAGCCAAAGGTCCTCTTTGGCTTTCAGCCAGCATAATGAGTGGAATATTACCAATTAGCCTGTTTTTGTTACTGTTGTTTTTTTATTTCGATTAGTTTTTATATTATCCCTATATTCATAAGTCGCTTCATATTTTTGCCCCCGTGGTCGGGAAGGTTCGAGATAATCAGAATATCTTAACAAAATTTTTAATTTTTACAAATTTGCCAATATTCGAGCATCAAAAGGTCGCGAAATGTCACCACAATCTATCTACGATGAATATAGTAAAAATAAATTTATAACAAGATTTTGAAATTTTGATTTTCGTTTTACGACTCATGTAAACACGCTGTTATGACATCTGGGAGAAATCACCAAGCATTTGACTGGCATTGCGGTGGCAGAGGTACTTGTGGTACGATACCAGACCCGAGTTCTTCAGATGCACCGCGAAACGATAGCACCAATGAGCATCAAGAGAGACAACGCTCAGACTATGGACGCCATCTTGAGGTAATTTTGCTCTGCCCTATATTAAGGCGTCTTGCGTGGATCAAGAAGTTAGTTTTTCAATAATAATCTATGGTGAACACGTTGATGTCTTATATTCAGCAAATTTATTCAGTGTGTTTGTGATTCATTTTCACATTCAACTCCAAACACGGCGTTTGACAAGGCAAATACTAATACATAAAGATCCCCTTGTCGCAATTTCTCCTGTTTTGGACCTCAGGTGCTGGGGAATTCCAAATTAATATATTTGACGCGAACTAAAAAGCGTTTAGGGGGAAAATATTTTCCGAGTGAAAAACGAGAGAGGGAAGGCCACACCAACCTGTACTCTGTTCAACTTTTGTAGTTTGTGGGCGAAAAGTAGAGAAAAAGGCTTCCTTAGTTGACCAAGGTGATGTGCCAATGGCGGTTGAAGCGCTGGTAGAAGAAGTTTTCTTGTCTTTGTATCCTGCGTGAAAAAACGAGTTTATATTACAAGTTTACAGCAAGATTTATAGTTCTGGGTACTTTAAGGTACTAAATGACAATGTGAATATATTTCAATTTTTTTCTATTTCAGTTTCTTTGCACAATCGCCGTATTGCCAATTACTATGAGTGAAATGGACTATTTTAGTATCTATTCTAGTGCATGTGATACCAAATAACATCATTAAAACTTCATACCATTGGGAGTGGTCGTTTCTTTGACACCTACAACAGAATTCGTGGTCGCTTCTTTATGACCTACAACAGAGGGTGTAGTCGTTTTTTTGACAGTTGCAACAGAGGGCGTGGTCGTTTCTTTGACAGTTGCAACAGAGGGCGTGGTCGTTTCTTTGACAGTTGCAACAGAGGGCGTAGTTGTTTCTTTGACACTTGCAACAGAGGGCGTAGTTGTTTCTTTGACACTTGCAACAGAGGGCAGCACTGAGTTTGTCTCTGATTTTTCCATTGTCTTTTTTAATTGATGGAGCTCACTTTTCATTCCGTGTAATTGTTCCGTTAAGGCTGCGAAACGAAATCCGAATTTAATTTGAGCCATCAGTTTTACAGTCCGAATTCGGTAAATTTTTTGTTGGAAGATATGTACCGCTCTCTCCCGTTAAAAATAAGAATATGAGATGGGTATTGCTAAACTCCACGTTAGATGTGATTGTTAAAAATGACACATTAAAGATATAAAATGATTTGAATTTTACCAATAAAACGATTGTTTAAACGTATTTCGAACTATATTGTAGACGCTAACCTTCCAAAGCCTTCTCTTCGTCTTTTGTGCACTGTCCATTCTGAAATAGAACAAGAGAAATGTTTGAATATATGGATATGTAGGTTGCACATCCGTGTAGTAATGCCTTAGCTAAGCAAGTCTTTCCATATGCCGTAAAAAAGTGTTCCCATGGATTGAAGTGAAAACGTAGAATCTGGGATAAAGTATCGGGTCCCATCGAACTCAATGCTAGTTTCAAACCTCCATTACTTACAGAAAAAATCGCTAGAACGTTCTATTTTCTTATATTTGTTCCCGATTTCAAACAAAACAGTTTTATTTTCACAAATAATACCAACAATATGAAACTACCACTAAGCTCTCACCTTAACGTCTCTCCAAGTAGGTTGCCCGTCGCAAACCATAGGCATCCAGCATTTCTCACCTGTTATTAAGAGAAAACTGAAATTAGAAATCGAGAGAAATGTTCATTTATAATATGTTTATTTTAAAATAGTATTATAACAGATAAACAAAAATATTTAAATAAACTTTTTTTTTTAACGAGACAAGTTCAGTACCTATCCACTTATGGCGCGCATTCGCTCATTCCATACTAAATTTTATACTTTTACACTCGTCATGCGAACGCACTATTTTTTTTCTCCTCGATGATGATTAGTCGAATCAAATTTGAGTTATTACGCCCGCCATTGGGGAATCTAACAATGTTTAACGGGCATGCGCTAATTTCTGATCAATACCCGCGATTAAATTTCCGTTTTTTGAGAATCGTTTCATTTTTTTAACGAACAATAAACTCTTGAAAGTTGAATTCCCCATAGTTTGCTGCTTTTGTTTATACGCCTTTCTATCAATCAATCAAATCGGCAAATCATAACAAAATGAAAACAAGAAAGATCACAAAAATATTTTACGGGATGGCGGAATAACCGCGAAATGACCCTTCGGTCTACTTGTCAGCGGCAACCTTAAAATAGCTCAAAACTTATGGCTACAAAATTTGCACAGCGCGAAACGTTTTTATGCACGAACATCGCCCCAAGATGACGCTTCACCAATTGGTCCCCACACCCGCTTATCTATGAGAGATTTTTCCATTCTGGACATTCGAGTGTTTATGACAATATTTAAAATTTTAGGTTTAAAAACCAAAACGTTTCAAATGAGGTGATGCTCGCATCGGAGATTTCAAAACCAAATCGTTGTATTGTTTTACAATGAGGGAAGGGCCATTTACTAAGATCTACGGCCATTGCAGGATTAAGACGATAAGAGGCCCTAGGCTGTGCCATTTGTGAGATTTCTTCTGAACAATGACGTAATAAAGAATATATTATGACATCAAAAATTAATTGACTATTATCTACTGGCAAAATACGACGGTAATCCCCCGAGTAGATTAAATAGTGGATAAAGAAACTCTGGCCGTGATAGAAGGTCATGTAATCAGAGTATAGTTTTGTACAATTTCAATATTCCAGTATTTTTAATTTTTGAAACGGTAAATACTTGGGAGGAGAACTCATTTGATTATCAGCTTTATAAAATTGTAAACCGGCTTTATTCTAGAACAATCTTTTACGATTTAAAAACGATTTAAAATTGGCTGAAAACAGTTTAAAATTAAATGCCTGGGCTCCTAAGAATGAGGCACCTAGGCTTCAGCTTACTTTGCCTGGTAAATCAAACCTTTTCTACAGTACAGAAACTCATCCAATACTTGGCAAAATGAACGAGGTATTCAGAGAAGAAGATATCGGATGAAAAAAAAAAAATTCATATTTAAATGTAGGTTTAACCTTTATCGAGAGACCGAGGTTCGCCATACTATTACACCGTCATACCGACATCCTCTACGCCGGAATAAATAAATATTTCTTCTGATACAAATATACCGGGTGCGACGCGAGAAAACAGCTTCAAAATTCGCCGAAAGAATTGTTTCGATTCACAATTAAGTCGTGTCGCCTTTAGTAGCTAAAACGTTTATTTACGAATATAATTATGAGATATATGGTAAAATTTGTTAACTTAGACAAATACTGTTTTTTTTTCATCTTCTTTTGTACAATTTTTTTTTTGATGTGGTTCAGAAAAAATATTGAAATTTATAAAATAACGTCATCAATACACTAAGGACAAAAATTATTAGATTTCTGAATTCTATACTTATAAAAGGTTCTTGCTGTTTAAATATCAATGGCCTGATTTTTTTAGGGGCTTTATATAATTTTTGAATAGCCAATTTATTGCCACTAATTTTCCTATTTGAATATCGCTGGTGAGGTTTTAAAATATATATATATTTTTTTTTTTGTAAAATAAGCAAATATTACTAGCCGATTGAAAAAACAGCGCTAACACTATAGAATTCTGGCCCAAAAATTTATTCAATGTTCAGCTACCATAAGAATAGCTCAAATATCCTGCCTGATTTACTGGGGGAAACTTCTACTTGATGTCAGAATTACCTCACCAACTGGGGATCAAATAATCAAAGAAATTTAATTATAGTATGCTCCATCCCTCCATCCTACCCCCAGCCCTTCTTCAAAAAATAAAAATAACAGGCAAACAAGCAAACCGATCAAAGCATGCACGATTATACTAACCTTTAATGAATAAACAAGCTTCCATCAACAGTATTAGTCCGATGAAACTGTGTCGAATCGGAATCTTCATTTCGAATCCAAGAATTTCGTCAATTTCGCTTCGATGAAAATAAATTTTCGAACAGCAAAGTTTAGAATGAAGCTTCAGTCTATTCACATCGGAATATATCCTATGCAAGCTGACTCACTACTCTGAAGCGGGAAGAGAAATTGTTCTCTCTCTTTCAAATTTTAGGATACGTGTTGCGTCACAAAAGAGAGTTTGGGCTGCTCTTTCTATCTTTATGAAACGACGTCGTCGATACCACACCCGTGAGTAATATTCGGTGAATTTCAGATACATTTTCTGACGGATTTTGCTCTCCCAGTTTCGGTAGATAAAAATATACTAAATGAAAATTAAGGATAAGGAATGATTTGAATTTCCAGCGCAATCTTCATTCCTAGCCCTCACTCTTACTGGATAATTATTATTTGTTGGGCGGTGGCGGATGAGTTTTTTTTTTCTGTCAAGGGTAACTGTCGGTGTCAAAATTCTGATGCTTCTGGTCTTGAAATTTCCACCCCTTACAGCTGGGATAACAGTTTATAGCGGCCCACCAGTCGAATATAGTATTTCGGACGTCGAATATAGAATTTTGGACGTCAAATATAAGTTTTCGGATGTAGAAGATAGGTGTTGTACGTCGAATATAGGTTTATGGACGTCGAACACAATAGTACCTGAAGTAGTGCACCTGATGTGCACCAAGATGGCGCACAACCTTAACATAGTGAAAAAACATAGAAAAAGCCCTAGTCTCGCCTTGTCCTTATTCGGCGTTGCGTTGATTTCATATATGGGTGAGCGATACGAATCGCTGTTCAGTTGATCACAACATTCCATGGCTGTGTGTTAGTGAGCTGAATTTATATTTGTGCAACAATTAAACTTAGATAAATCAATTAGATTGGCTTCACAATGAATGTATAAAGCTTTTTTCAGGCCTGGAACTTGATAACATTTATCAAATATGCCGATGTAGGCATAGTATAGCATATGGCGCTGAGAACCACTCAATATTATCAAAAATTTCTGTGCAATTCCCCCTATCGTTAGACTAATTTTCCGATGTATCGTTCATGAGTAACACCATGATTTTAAAATACCGCATTTCCAAAACACATTCGTAATTATACGAGATGGTTATCGTTTAAAAAAATCGCGGAAGCTCACGTCAATCATTTACTTTCTGTTCAAACAGCCCAACGCAAATTTACCGCCATCTGTATTTAAATATATCTGTAAAACATTCTGGTTATAATTTTACTCGAATCCCTCACTATATTTTCCAAACACTGACCATACGTATAAATGCATCGGAATACCGGGATTTATGAACATAAAAAAGTTGGGTTTTGCCATGGGGGGTTGAATTTTATTTTAAATTCGCATAGAGGTAAATTAAGCAATAAAGGCTGGAAAGTTTTTTTTTATAAATTCCGATAACAGCAAACAAAGGCGAGATAGATGGCTGCTTTATTTGCATTGCTACTTCGTTGGCAATGGTTAAAATGTGAAAATCGGATGCCAGGGTTATGCTAGTTCATATCGGCAAAAATTTTTAAATTTTGATTCCTCGAAACCAATGGTGTATTCACGTAAATTGTGCAGTGATCGTTTGAATTTTTTGATTGAAATTAGTTTGAAATAGTTTTATATCGCTTACTCACTGTTGAATCACGCAATGATCACACACTCGGGAGTTGGAAATATCAGTGATTATGAGTTATGTCGAGTTATGGTGAAACGTGGTCTTTCCCTGACCCTGTCCGCCAACCCCCCCCCCCCCCCCCCCACACAACGTTTCCATTCTTCTTTAAATATTTACCATGAGCCAAAAAATTGCCGGATATTTTTGGTACTATGATTTTAAATTTAATTAGCTTTGTGACGAATCAAGCAGAGCGGTCATATTGTTTCAGACAACATTTTTATGAGAAATCTACCTCGTGTAGGAATTGTCGCGTCAAAATTGCCACTTTGACTGGGAATAGTTATATGCGACCTTTCTTATAGCAGAGATGATTTAAAGGGAGAACCCAACATAATTCGAATAAAATTATATTTTGTTTTATGAATATCACGCAACCCAAACAGTCGGAAAAGTGTTATTATCAGTCATTATCATATTTTATTCGTCAATCCGCGCAATTTTTGAGCCAACTTCAGGCTGATTCGAGCAAGTCAGTATGCCGTATTTTATGGACCACAAGGCGCACTCTGAATCTTTTATAACTTAAAAATTGATTGTGCGCCTCATAGACCAATTACACAAATGCATGGATAACGTAAAGCTACACTCAACACCAGTACGGGCTACGCCTTCTAGCCTGGTGCGTCTTATGTAAGCATAAAGCCCCAGCCACCGCATTTAAAGACGGTGAGGCATATTCGTGTGCTAGGTAGTGCTTTATGTTCGCCCTGTTCGTCATATACATTTACAAACCCCCTAGGCCTAAGCAATTCATTGACGGTGCACCCTATGGTCCGTAAAATACGGTAATTTTAGGATTCCATATGCGTATATCAATGTAGAGTAGAAGATGTCACGTGGCCTTATTTGGCGCTACGTGCGTTGATTTCATATATGGCCGAGCAATATTAGTCGCATATGTCTGTTCTGTTTAACATAACATTCTATAGTCGTGTGTTGCTGCGCTGAATTTATGTTTGTGTCACAGTCAAACTAGGATTATTAAATTAGATTGGCTCTGTAAAGAATGTATAGGGCTTTGGTCGAGGCTGGCACTAGATCAGAGTTATTGAATATGCCGATGTAGGCATAGTATAGCATATGGCGCTGTGAACCACTCAATATTTTCAAAAATTTATGTGCAATTCCCGCTATCGTTAAACTAAATTTTCGATGTATCGTTCATAAGTAACACCATGATTTCAAAGTAACGCATTTCCAAAACACATTCGTAATTATACGAGATGGTTAACGTTTAAAAAATAGCGGAAGCTCACGTCAATCCTTTACTTTGTGTTCAAACAGCCCAACGCAAATTTAACGCTATCTGTATTCAAATATATCTGTAAGACATTCTAATTATAATTTTACTCGAATTTCTTACTATATTTTCCAAACACTAACATATCATACGTATAAATGCATTGAAATGCCGCGATTTATGAACATAAAAAAGTGGGTTTTGCCATGGGGGGTTGAATTTTATTTTAAATTCGCAAAGAGGTAAATTAGGGAATAAAGGCTGGAAACTTCTCCTATAAATTCCGATAACAGCAAACAAAGGCCAGATAGATGGCTGCTTCATTTGCATTGCTATTTCGTTGACAATGGGTAAAATGTGAAAAATCGGATACAAGAGTTATGCTAGTTCACAACGGCAAAATTTTTTAAATTTTGATCCCTCGAAACCAATGGTGTAATGACGTAAATCGTGCAGTGATCGTTTGAATTTTTTGATTGAAATTAATTTGAAATTTTTTTATGTCGGTTACTCACTGTTGAATCAGACAATGATCACACACTCGGGGGTTAGAAATGTCAGCGATTATGAGTTATGTCGAGTTATGATGAAACGTGGTCTTTCCCTGACCCTGTCCGCCCCCCAACGTTTCCATTCTTCTTTAAATATTTACCATAAGCCGAAAAGTTGTCGTACATTTTTGGTACTATGATTTTAAGTTTAATTAGCTTTGTGACGAATCAAGCAGGAATGTCATATTGTTTCAGACAACATTTTTATGAGAAATTTACCTCGTGTAGCAATTGTCGCGTCACAATTCCCACTTTGACTGGAAATGGTTATATGCGACCTTTTCTTATAGCAGAGGTGAATTAAAGGGAGAATTGAAAGTCAAAATACTATAAAAACCCAACATAATTCGAATTAAAGTATATTTTGTTTTATGAATATCTCGCAAACCAAACATTGGGGAAATCTTTTCTCGTGTTAGCCAAGATCGTGGCGTTTGCTAGCTTTGCTTAAATAACTGTCGGTGTCGAAAGTCTGAATCTTCTGGTCTTGGAATTCAATTCCTAGAAAGTCGAACGGTTTAGCGGCCTATCAGTCGATATACAAGATTTCGGACGTTGTATATAGTATTTCGGACGTCGAATACACGATTTCAGACTTCGAATTTTTGATTTCGAACGTCGAATATAAGATTTCGGTATTTCGAACTTCGAAATTTTAATTTCATACGTCGAATATAGGATTTCGGTGTTTAGAACGTCAAATTTTTTATTTCAAACGTCGAATATAGGATTTCGGTATTTCGAACTTCGAATTTTTGATTTCGAACGTCGAATATAAGATTTCGGTATTTCGAACTTCGAAATTTTAATTTCATACGTCGAATATAGGATTTCGGTGTTTAGAACGTCGAATTTTTTATTTCAAACGTCGAATATAGGATTTCGGTATTTCGAACTTCGAATTTTTAATTTCATACGTCGAATATGGGATTTCGGTATTTCGAACTTCGAATTTTTAATTTCATACGTCGAATATAGGATTTCGGTAATTCAAACGTCATTTTTTTTATTTCAAACGTCGAATATAAGATTTCGATATTTCGAACGTCAATTTTTTTGTTTCAAACGTCGAATATAAGATTTCGATATTTCGAACGTCAATTTTTTTGTTTCAAACGTCGAATATAAGATTTCGGACGTTGAATACTCGGTTTACTTGCTTCAGAAGCGCAGAACAAGAAATCGTCCTATATGAGCGCCACATAATGCATGACTGCCACAAGGTAAACTCATGTTGTTAATAAAAGAAGCACAACCGGTGTTGGCAAAAAGATGTATAGAAACTCGAAACGTCGGCAAATTAGATTCGTTATAGACAAGACACGTGAAGTAACTTTTATCGTGATTTTGTATCAAGTCAAAAGCTTGTAAAAGAAGAAAACGACATCTCTTTTGTACATAGTTATTATTATATTTTATTTATCCATCCGCGCAATTTTTGAGCCAACTTCTGGCTGATTTGAGAAAGTCAGTATGCCGTATTTTACGTACCACAAGGCGAACTCTGAATCCTTTTTTATCTTAAAAATTGATTGTGCGCCTTATAGGCCAATTACACAAATGCATGGATAACGTTACGCTACACTCAACACCAGTACGGGCTACGCCTTCTAGTCCGGTGCGTCTTATGTAAGCATAAAGCCCCAGCCACCGCATTTAATGACGGTGAGACATATGCGTGTGCTAGGTAGTGTTTTATTTTTATTGCCTACAGTCAATACCAGTATTAGTGCCGGCTTCGCTCTATACCCCTGTTCGCCTTATGCATTTACAAACCCCCTAGGCCTAAGCAATTCATTGACGGTGCACCCTATGGTCCGTAAAATACGGTAATTTTGGGATTCCATATGCGTATGTCAATGTAGAGTAGCAGATGTAACGTGCCTTATTTGGCGCTACGTGCGTTGATTTTATAAAAGGTCGAGCAATATTAGTCGCATATGTCTGTTCTGTTTAACATAACATTACATGGCCGTGTGTTGCTGCGCTGAATTTATGTTTGTGTCACAGTCAAACTAGGATTAATAAATTAGGTTGGATCCGTAAGGAATGTATATAGAGCATCGGTCCAGGCTGGCACTAGATTGAAGTTATCGAATATGCCGATGTAGGTATGGTATAGCATATGACGCTAAGAACCATTCAAAATTTACAAAAATTTCTGTGCAATTCCCGCCATTGTTAAAAAAAATTTCCGCTGTATCGTTCATGAGTAACACCGTGATTTCAAAGTAACGCATTTCCAAAACACATTCTTAATTATACGAGATCATTATCGTTTATAAAAAATCGCGGAAGTATACGTCAATCATTTACTTTCTGTTCAAACCAGACAATATTATCCAAACTTCCTGTGCAATTCCCGCTGTATCGTTCATGAGTAACTCCATGATTTCATAGTAACGCATTTCCAACATACATTCGTGACTATACGAAATCATTATCGTTTAAAAAAATTGCGAGAGCTCACGTCAATCATTCAATTTCTGTTCAAACCAGACAATATTATCCAAACTTCCTGTGCAATTCCCGCTGTATCGTTCATGAGTAACTCCATGATTTCAAAGTAACGCCTTTCCAACATACATTCGTGACTATAGGAAATCATTATCGTTTAAAAAAATCGCGAGAGCTCACGTCAATCATTTACTTTCTGTTCAAACCAGACAATATTAACCAAACTTCCTGTGCAATTCCCGCTGTATCGTTCATGAGTAACTCCAGGATTTCAAAGTAACGCATTTCCAATGCACATTCGTGATTATACAAGAAAATTATTGTTTAAAAAAATCGCGGAAGTATACGTCAAACATTTACTTTCTGTTCAAACAGCGCAACGTAAATTTAAAACTAAATATATTTTTAAGTTAATCAAAGTCTTTACTATATTTCCAAAAACTGACCTATCACACTTAGAAATGCATTAAATTACCCCGAAGCATGGACATAAAAGATGTTGGATTTTGCCTCTTTGAATATTTGCGCTGAAGGTTTATCATGTGATTTGTAGCTCAAAGAGCCGGAATCTCAGACTTTAAAAAGCGATAAAATAACTCAAAACTTCTTACTAAATCTCAGAATTTCAATTTTACCGTCTGTTTACTAGTTTTTTATATAGGACACTTATGCACGCCGTTCGCTCTGGTATTTGTCTGGCGCTTTCCTAGACCGCCCAAAAATTTTTCATGGTCAGTAGAAGAATTAGGACGAGTTTGAATTTTTCTTATCAGAATATACATTGCAGATAATACTTTAAATAACAAATGCACAAATTAATTTTGTATAAAATATGGTGCGAAAATGAATTAAATTCACAAAGCGTACTTGACAGTCTAAAGAAGGATTGCTAGGCCAAATTTTCGTAAGCAAACCTTAATTTTGATTTTCATAGCGGAGACCAAATAATTTTAAATTTGGAGTCGAATTATATTTTAATCGAGTTCCCTATCTCTGAGTTGATTAAGTCGCAGTTTTGTAATACTAACTTCGAATCCGCAGTGTTTCAAAATATGACTCTCCAGCTCTGGAAAAACATGTTAAACTCGGACTCCTGGCACCAAAGTCTTGAATCTACTATATGTAGTGTTTGATAATTTAAAGAGAGAACTCTTATAGCATTGGTTTTCATTCTGGGTTCAATCGAACCCTGGGGTTCGGTGTAGCTGTTTCTGGGATTCGACGAAGGTCTTCTGAAACAGCTGTAAACATGAAGTTTTTTTATTACCCAGGCTTTAAATCTTGTAATAAGTACTGTAGTTCACCACAGATATCTTGACTTATTCAAATAAACATTTTATAAAATAAGAAATCTGTGGTTAGTTCCGTTCAGAGACAACTTTAATGGACCATTAATATTGGTCGCACTGTATATCCCAGCACACTTCACCGAAAAATCGATGTATCGTCGCAATGATTGCATTTTTAGATGCTTTCTGTCTACGGCTTCGAAATATTTTGGATTGTTTTGAGGGGTGAAAATTGGAAGTGAAATCGCATGAATGAAAAAGAAATCAGTGCACTGAATGGTGAAATTTTCATCAAAGAATCTTATGTTTGCTCAAAAATAGTATCACCCGCCCTGTGATCAACTTCATTATGGCGCTGAGTAATATTGTATCGTATCTTTATTTCTTCTATAAAACAATGTTATTTTCGATTGATTTTTTTGTGAGTTCGAGTAATAATCCGATTCTCCGATTAGGCTAATTTCTCTGTTTTGCTGGTAAATAAATTTAGTCTCTATTATGTTCAAAACACATCGATAACGTTTTGCAAGACAAATTTATTACCACAAAGTAAAATTACTATTTTTGCACTGACAGTTCAAATTATGTTTCATAAATTTCATTTGTTAAGATTAGTTAGTGAAATAATAATTTGTTCTGACAAAATATTTGCCGAAAATGATAAGATTCAAAAACACATCTAAAAAATTTGCATATCACACTAGTTTACAAACATAAAAAATGGAAAGCAATCTCTTTTTTTCACTTCATAACGAAACTTTAATTTAATAAAAATCAAAAAAAAAATTCGAATCTACATATACATAAAAGTCAATTGAAAACTCGGACCCAAAAGTTGGGAAAATCAACATTATATTTGTAAAAAGATTTTTCAGCAAAAAATCTGTAGGTATTTTATCTGGGAGAAATATATGGACCTAGTAATTGGTATAAAAAGCTAAAAGGGCTTAACAGCATCGACAATATGAGCTCTTGGATCTATCGGAAATTAGTGTTAAAACTATGTGCGAAATATTTTAGAAAAATTAACAACACTTACATGGCTTTTGCTTGAAAAGGTATTCGTCGGGAAAAAAATTTAAAAAACAAAAACAAAAGAAATTCTGAAAAATGATAAGGAAAAGTAATGAATAATCCATTCCGATCAATTATGTTTATATCAAAACTATTCTGTATTCTTGTTGGACACGTAGTGGACATAACGATCGTTTCAATATTATGTTGTTGTTGTTGTTTTCCGTCAACATCATAATTAAAAAATCGCTTTTCTCTTCGAATACTGGACCAATTGCTTTGAAATTTTCAGTGGTTAAAGATAGAATTTTTCTTCAGAAGGCTATCATTTTTTTCGCTATGGTGCCATCAAAATTATGTGACTCTACGTGTCCATATATTTGAGCATAGCTCTATTGTTTTATGGTAATCTGGATTTCGAGTTTTCTAAATGAATCGAATTTGCATAAAACGATTCATCGCAAAATGACAAACTTTACGAAATACAGAGTCTGGGGAGTGGTTTAGCAAGTTAGAGCAGAATCTGAATTTGTCGGAACTGTAGATTTTCAATGTTTTCAAAAAAATCAAAACTTCACCATAAATTTAAAAGGGATTATTTTACTGAGCGTTCGAAATGTCTTATAAAAAAGTTTGCATTTTCCAAAAAATTTGTTATCAAAGATATGTGTTTTCAGCATTGATTGTTAATATTCTACAATTTCACAACCTTATCGAAATAAGGTCCAGTGACAAATATTTGAAGACGATCTTTTAAAAAATTTTGAAACCTGTAGTTTTTTTTAGATATTTAGAGAGTACAGATATGATGTCGTTATCTAGAAAGTATTAAACAGTTTTGTAATTCACAGAACTTTTCTGAACATGAAATATATATTTGAATAACAAATAGCATGAGAACAAATAACCTTCCAACATATCTATGTATCACAGTTTGAATGGATCCAAATCAAACAATTCTTAGTTTTCCAAATATAATTGACTTCCTGTGCAGTGCCTTGTTTAGAGTGAGGATTTGAAACACCTCAGCCTTTTACGAAAACTCTATCATCGTGACATTTTAAAAATAGAAATTCAACAAATAAAAGTATCGGTGAATTATACAGGTGATAAGTAGTTACCATACATCCCTACTGTATCCCATAGGAGGGTTATATAATGCATGTAGGATCTATGGACTTGTTCAACTGTGGGCCGTGGAAATAGTAAGCTGGGGTGTAGATTAGGCCGCATTTGTAGCTAACGAATTTTCGGAAATTCAATAGTATATGCCTGTTTCACTGTGGAAATAGTAATTTAAAGTTGTAATTAAGCTACGAAAGAGAATAACAATTACTTAAACTCAAGTAATTCAACAGTTATTTGTTTTTCGATCATTCAATAGACAAAGTTATAATTCATTTTCACAGATGGCTCCGTAATATACATTGGTGGGGGAAACATTAGAAATTCTTGATTGCTGTCTTCCGGGTATCGATCGACACGAACAACAACAGTTGTGCGCGGTACATCGGAACGCGGAAAATTTGGAAGCCAAACCTCAGTTGGCAGAGACACAGCTTGGCCCGTCGATGAATGCAGCTGAACGTTATGCTGAAATAAAAAATATATGTTTTAGGAAATATAAAAAAAATGGCAGTTTGAGAATATAGTTGAGTATGGTTGAACCAGTAATCCCTGTCATATTATGTGACAGAAAAGAAGAATCTTATTTAATTTATGTATGTATGTATGTGAGTGTGTGTGTGTGTGTGTATGTGTGTGTGTGTGTGTGTGTGCGTGCGTGCCGTGCCGTGCGTGCTTGCGTGCACGCGTGCGTGCGTGATAAGTAAGTAAGTGTATGTATGTGTGTGCTTGATTGTGTGTATGGGTGTATATATATGTGTGTGTGTGTGTATGTGTGTATGTGTGTGTGTGTGTGTGTGTGTATTTGTGTGTGCGTGTGTGTGTGTGTATGATGTGTGTTTGTATGTATGTTTATTCATCTCGTAAAGGCAAAAATACAGGAATTAATAAATATCAACATTAAAGACGGGATGTATACACAAGATCATACTGGCCTAAAACACATGAAAGTGCGGCATACACGCCTCCAGTTAATCTCCAGTAAGAAACTGACTGAAGCGTGACAATACAACGTGATTATTCTGCTCAGTCACCTTACAGTGATTACCGTTGGTGGATAAGAATTGTATGTTGTATGGAATAGACACATAAATCATATTAGTTTGGATTAGTACCAGAGCTGTGTAGTTGAAGTTTTCCATTGGTGTTGGAGTCAATTTTTGAATTACCTGGAAACATCACATGGAGACGAAAGTTTTTGGTTGAACTTTTTGATAGAAACTGGAAAACGCTGACAAAATTTTTTTAAATCCGGTAGGAATATCTAATTTGATGCCAGCCTAGAGTAGTTAGTGGTATAAATGGCTCGATTTGAACTACTGTCTTACGCTGAAGATATGTGGGTTTAACCTCAAGATAATTTAAAATTTGTTACAACATGGTAATGCGGTAACAACATCGGCCATATTTCATAATGATTTCATGTATGGCCGAATAAGAAACATGATTCAGACTCGATCTATCTACCTTGTAAGTCATTCCGGTACGAACGTCCATGTATGACTTTTCATCACGAATTATTGGTCGTAAATATTCTCGAAGCAGATTGTAGTGTGTGATGTCATATATGTTAGCAAGTTTGTTCTCGCAAAGAGTTTCAGCGAAGCTGAATGTGACGTTCTTCACGTCATAAACGATCGCTCGAAAACATTTCGAATTATAGATAACGCCGCATTCTAAAAGAAAAATATCAGTCAAAATAAATAGATAGTCAGATATTTATGGAACAATTATTAAGGAGAATACTTATTAGTTTTGTAGGTAGTTTCTTGAGGTAATTTTGCTCTGCCCTATATTAAGGCGTCTTGCGGGGATGAAGAAGTTAGTTTTTCAAAAATAATCTTAGGCGAACACGTTGATGTCTTATAACCAAGCAAACAATTTAGTGATTTCTTGATTCGTTTTCACATCTCAGTTCAAACAAGGCGCAAGACAAAACAATTGCTTCTACATAAGTATCTAGCATTCTCGAGAGCATTGCAATTTTTCTATTTTGGGCCTTAGTGCTGGGGAATTCATTTAACAAAAAAATGTCGCGTAGTAAAATGCATTTAAGAGAGAAATATTTTCCGCGTAAAAGACGAGGAAAGAGAAGGCCAAACACACCTGCACTCTGTTCGGCTTTCGTAGTTTGTGGGTGCACAGTAGAGAGAAAGGATTCCTTAGTTGACCACGGGAATATAGCAGGGTCGGTTGAAGTACGGGCCGACGAAGTTTTATTGTTTCTGAATTCTGTGTGAAAGAGTGAATTTATATTACAAATTATTTATATTACAAGTTTATTGCAAGATTTATAGTTTTACGTACTTAAGGTGAGAATGGAATACTAAACGACAATGTGGATATATTACAGATTACTATGACTGACAGACCATTTTCTAATATTTATTCTACTGGATGCGTCACCGAAAGACATAGATTTTTATACCCTGGGGAGTAGTCGTTTCTTTGACACCTACAACAAAGGGCGTGGTCGTTTCTTTTACACCTACAAGAGAGGGAGTGGTCGTTTCTTTTATACCTACAACAGATGGCGGCACTGAGTTCGTCTCTGATTCTTCCATCGACTTTTTTAATTGATAAAGCTTACTTTCAACTTCGTCAAATCGTTTCGTTAAAGCTGCAAAGCACAAATATAAACATAATTTAAATTAAGTCAGTTTTGCAATCCGTATTCATTGAAGTTTTTTATCAGACGATTTGAACCTCTCTTTTTCTGGTTAAAAAGGGGATTTGAGATAGGTATTGTTAAACTACACGTTATGATATGATATATGAAAATTATATTAAAAAATTGAAATTCACTAATAAAACGATTGTTTGGGGACATGTTTGCTACATTTGACAAATTAGAAAAAAAATAACAAACGTATTTTGAAGAAAATTATATTGTGGACACGAACCTTCCAAAGCCTTCTGTTCGTCTTTTGTGCACTGTCCCTCCTGAAATAGAACAAGAGAAACGTTTTAATATATGGATATAAAGGTTGCACATCCGCACAGTAAGACTGAACAATTGTTCCCATATTCGGTAAAATAGTGTTTCCATGGATTGGAGTGAAAACGTAAAATCTGAGATGACAGATCAATTAAAGTAAGTTTCAAACCTTCAGTACTCAAAGATGGAAGAAGTTGCTAGGAAGCTCAATTTTTTAATTATTGTTCTCAAATTTCAAACAAAAAGATTTTATTTCTGCAAATAATACCAATGAAAAGAAACTACTGCTAAAGCTCTCACCGTATTAACGTCTATCCAAGTAGGTTTCCCGTCACAAACCATAGTTGCCCAGCATTTCTCACCTGTTAAGGAAAATTAAAATTAGAAATCAAGCAAAATTTTCAATTTTAAATAGATTTATAACAGATAAATATAATTTATGTCACTGAACTTTTCTCACAACGAGACTAACTCAATAACTATTTCCGTATGGCGCGCATTCGCTCATTCCATCTATAATTTTATGCTGCTACCCAAGTCATGCGAATGCACTATTTTTCTCGATAATAATCGGTCAAATCAAATTCGAAAGATCACGCCCGTCATTGGGGAACCTAATAATGTTTAGTGATCTTGTGAGCATGGCCTAAGATCTGATCGATACCCGCAATTCAATTTGTGCTTTCGGAGAATAGTTTCAATTTTTCTGGCGAGCAATAAACTCGAAAAAGTCAAATTCCCTCAGTTTGCTGTATTGATCTTTTCGTCCCAGTTTTAGATAATTTAGATTACTTCTGTAGTTCATTCGGCATTGCTTTTTCAGTTTTTAACACCCTGGGTGGTGGTGGGTGTAAAATTGAACCAGAGAATTTACTAAGCGATGCCAAAATATCCGAGGCTAACGCTTTACCAATGGGCCACTACGCCCGCTAATCTACGATCAAATTTTACGTCTGAACATAACGATTTGACTGTATATTACGATAGCAAAAATTGATCGCAAAATATACATTTCAAACAAGGTGATCCTCCCTCATCGAATATTTTAAAATCAAAGCGTGGTATCTATATATATCTATATTCTGATAGGGGAACGGCCATTTGGACCGATCTACTGTACAACAGCGGCAACGCATTGAATACGAACAATCATTATTTATTTTTTGTATCAATGACGGTCTCCGCTTTTGGAGTGCAACAAAGATCGAGTTCGATTTTCTCCGTACATAATCCAACCTTTTGAGATATCGATATTTGCCATATCATCATACCATGTCCTTATCCCCTTAGTACAAATATGTAATCCAGGAGAGGAAAAGGAATTTTTAATTTTGCGAAAAACAACAAGGCAAGCAAATCCAACAGAGCATACACGGTTATACTAACCTTTAATCAATGGAAATTCCTCGATAAACATAAGAAGAATATATTGAATCGGAATCTTCATTTTGAATTGGAGAATTTTGTCAACTTTGCTTCAGTGAATCTCGATTCCCGAAGAGCGTAGGTTACGATGAAGCTTTAATCTATTCGCATTGATATATCCTAAGCAAGTGCGATTCACTACTCGAGAGCAAAAAAGTAAAATTGTTTGATGATGACGACGTACGTCACTAGCACTTTGCTGGATTCGTTAGCAATGATTAGAATGTGAAAAATATGATGCCAGGGTTATGCCAGTTTAAAGCAAAAGTATTAAACGCTCATTTCCTGAAATCGAACAGGTTAAAAAAGTTAAAAACAAGTTAAACAAGTTAAAATATTATTTGTATCAATTACTCACAGTTCAATTTAATCAGAAATATCAGTGTGTATTGTTGTGTTATGCAACTTCGCCGCAGCTCATATCCAACTGTTGAGACGGTTTTCTGCATAGATATTTTATTTGCTGTATAACATTGTGTAAAGCAAATTTAAAACTGAAGTATCAGTCAGGGACCTGATTATGGTATTGCCCAAATAATCTTCCAGATTTCTTAACACACATGATAATGCCACAAAATACCGCAATTCAAGGACAGACATATAATACTTTGAGCCCTGACTCTGATGACAATTTTAATCAAAGTACGTTTTACAGTTCCTTCAAAACAGATATAATGCACATACAAACCCGCGAAAATATCGTGATTTAGGGACATACAGCACGCTGGATTTTAGCTTCGCTAGAAATTTTAATCGATACACACATGATAATGAAACAATATACCGCGAATCAGCAAATAACGATACACTTTGACGATATTTGACATACGCTTTAATGTTGATGGGAGGGATGTTCATCACTTATCACCTCCATCACTTATAGAGGGTGCTGGGGGGAGGGGAATCACTGTTTCTCGTGATATATGCACACTTGCTGTTAGCCTTAGCCGAAGTTTTCAAGGATTTTTTCTATTTTTTATACTAAAACATGTTCAACTGGTAGGAAGCAAACAATACAATTAGGTGAATGTCTTGGATGTTAATGCCGGTGGTTTTATAGCCTTTAGGTGGAGCGGTAATCTTTGAAGAATAATATTTTGCCGAATTCGTTAGCAATTGTTAGAATGTGCAAAATTTGATGCCGGGGTATGCTCGTTTAAAACGACAAAAGTTTTAAACGCTCAATTCCTGAAATAAAACAGGTCAAAAAAGTTGAGAAGAAGTTAAACGGGTTAATATATTATTTATATCGATTACTCACAGTTGAATCAGAAATATCAGTGATAATTGTTGTGTTTTGCAACGTGATCTTTGACTGATCATGTCCAATCGCTGAGACTGATTATGTAAAGCAAATTTACCACTGAATATATCAGCTAATGACCTGATTATAATATTAATCAAAGTACTTTCTAGATTTCCCTCAAAACTAAGACAACACACAAGATAATGCAACAAAATACCGCGATTAGAAGACTGATACCTGTTGACGCCTTTAAACAAAGTACTTTCTACAGTTCTCTTAAAATTGAAACGTTTCATACCTAAGATATAGGGCCTATAGGTAATCACCAAAAAATATCTAAATCTGAACTAAAACACATACAGTCTCATTGTCGTACAGGGCAATGGATTTTAGCTTTGCTTGAAATTTCAATCAAAGTTCTGTCTCTATATTTCTCTGAAAACTGAGACAACACAAATGAAATGCGTTGAATTACCGTGATTCAGGTACAAAAACACGCTGTCTTTCCTTTTTTAAAGTTGATGATCACTTGACCAGGTGATTTCAACTCCGAAGTCGGGACTCCAAGTCGGAATGGCAGAATTTTTCTCTGGGCACTAAGTGTATGTCATACCATCCAAAATTATAAACGATTGCTGTTAATTGTGAACTTTTAAGCAAACGTTTACGAATTAAATCGGCAAATACGATTTTGGCTTCAAAATTCATTCAATGCTTGTTAACTTGTCGGTCATTGCGATTTCATGCCCCATAGCTAAATAATATTGAGGCTGGTGTCTTACAACTCAATAAAATATAGCCCTCTGTATTATTCAGCTTTTGCCCTAACAGATAGCAGAGCTCAAGCGATTAATTTATTTCGTCTGTCAGTGAGTTTTTGTAAAATGAAGGAAATCCCCTGTGGCGTAACATTGTGAGGTTTCAGGTGTTAAATTAACGGATTTAAAATATCGAATATAAATAATTTCGAGTTGATTCGGATATTGGATTTTGTTCGGACGTTAGAATTAATTGTCATAAGAAGCCATACAGTATGGATAATCGGAAGAAGGCTTTATAGTCTTAGCGGAAATACCCGAAACTCGAATCAAATTCGATTAAATCACTGTGTTGAGTTTTATCGGTGGGTAGTTGCGTCCGAGGTATTTCATCCAGGTAACTCGAGTCAATTCAGGTCATTGATAAATCGTCATTTGAGCCTTCACAACGCTGCTACTTTCACGTTGCGATATTTGACAAAAGCATTATTTTAGAAATAAAGGGAGAGTGTTAATCACCACTTATAGAGGGGAGGGGGGGGGGGGAAACACTGTCTCTAGTGAGTAGTGATACATGCACAGTTGCTGTTCGCTTCAGCCCACGTTTCGAACAATTTTTTATTTTCTATCATAATAAAACATGTTCAACTGGAAAGAGCTGTTAATGCCAGTGGTTTTGGCCTTAAGGTGGAGCATTTGGTTGAACTTGTTGACAATGGTTAGAATGTGCAAATTCTGATTTCCTGGGTGATTTCAGTTTAATACGACAAACGTTTCAAATTTTCGGAAATCAAACAGGTCAAAAAACGAGACGAGTTGAACAGGTGAATATGTTATTTATATCAAATTCTTACAGTTGAATTATTAATATCAGTGATTATTGTTGTGTTATGCAACGTGGACTTTCTCCGCTTATGTACAATCGCTGAGACTGTTACTGAGACTACTTCGGTTAACTGAATAGTTACTGCTAATTTTAGAGAACCGCTTTAACTAGATTTTTGCTGTGAATTGACCAAATTCCAACACACAGTTGTATTGTAAATACGTACATATGTATAATTTTTCTCGAATCAAAATGATTGTGCATTTTGATGTTGCATGTGACAATAGATAAAAATTTAAGCCTTGTAATCGTACAGCTGAATATTAGGATGAAACATTTTTTAAACCACTGTGTCATAGTTGTCTTTTCCCCGACTGCTTATTTATTTTCTTCTATTCAAATCATATTTAAAGATTTATAGTATTTCTTACTCTATTGTTAAGTATTCGAAAAAGTTTCTCTTTGTGTTTCGAGCCTGTTCTCTTTAAATTTTGACTCGTACTAAATTTTAGTATCGCAGACTCACGATGACCATTTCTGATCCTTCGCAACTTCCTGTCAATTGCAATGAAATCTATTATTGTCATGTATAGTATTTTGTGTTATGTATTATTTCGTGATTTTTTGCTCGACGAAATAAACTTTGTACATGTGTACTGTAAAAGCATACATACATATACTCAGCATTTTACGGATGGCTAAAATATAGGCAGAGTACTGTGAATAAAAGTTGTGATTATATGCTCTGGTAGATGTCAGTCGCCACTAACAAAAAATATAAAAATCACTAATGCGCATATGCATTATTTATACTACACTATTATTTGGTTAACCGTCACAATAATATTTGGATATCAGATAGCAAAACAACTCTCGGTTAACCGTATATCTACTGTCTGGATAATCCAACCCTGCTTGGGACAATGCTGGTTTGACTAAACCGGATTACCGGAGTCCAGTTTCGGGAATCCGGATAAGATTATTTTTCAACCGCGCAAGATAATGAGAGATACGTTTCATTGGATACGAAGTAGACCTGTGAATCGTTTTCAGAAAATGTTCCGGTTCACTTTTGAAAAATCGATTCTCTAATTCACTGATGGACCAAATGCTTTGAAATTTACAGTGGTTAAAGATTGTATTCTTTGCTAAAAGGCTATTATTTTCATTTATTTCTAAATTTCATATGGAATCTGATTTTCATCCACAATATTTTCATTTTTCATGGGAACACGATTTTAATCCGCTAATCATGACAGATTTTTCCGAATATACGCGACGCTACGCGAAACTCGGAGATTAATTAGTACCGGTAAGTACGTTGCAAAGAGTACTTTGTTTCAGATTTCGTGTTCATATATTTGAGCATCGCTCTCTTGTTTTGCAAACAATAGTAACACTTACAACTATAAGATAGGATTTCCCATTTATCCCATTGAATGGAAAGACGATAATGTGGATTGATCCTATGTCCAAAAACGGTCTTTCGCCCGGTTACCGGTCCATGTTGAGTATAAGATTAGTTAACCAGTACGACAGGGATAGGATTTACCGAGCTCGAGACTAATTTGCTATTTTGAACTTTTTATTTCTCTCTCACTATGTATAAGTAGGCTTACCATAAATCTGGAACAAAAAACCGGGACGGTGCGATTTGGCAAACATTCGGTCGATTGCCAGTCTTGATAATATTGGAACGTCTACCATGCTATTGCGGGTATATACGGCTGTAAATCTCTACTGATCATTGAATTAGAAAAAACACAAAAAATTAGTTTGTATTATTCATTTAGACCAAAAGTATTTGTCCGCAGATGGAACCTTTCTCAGAAAATTCTTGTTTTGATTTTGTCATAAAACTGATAACAAGAGACATCACCATTAAATTTGCAGGTTACGGAGTGGTTTTATATTTTCTTCTGGCATTCTGCACCTGCTTTCGGACCAAAATTTTTTAACAATGGAAAAAATCCTTTCAACAGATGCCGATGTTCCGAAAAACAAAATCAACCAATTTGCTGCAAATTTGAAATGCTAATATTTCTGTTAGAAAAAACGTTAAACATCTCTGTCCACTTCATTTCAACCGGCAAAGTAAGTCAAATTGCATTTGAACCATGCTCAGATAAATATCTCTTTATCAGTATTCGTCGAAAAGTGCATCGCTATTCAAAACCTGATCAGCTAACCAAACATATCATTTATCAATTTTGCAGACCAAACACTTCAGTCCAGTTTATTTCACTCTTCAAATTTGTCCATATGTGTGGCCTGGCAGCATTGTAGGCCTTGGGCCTTATCAACCAAAAAATTGTTCACTGGAACAATCCCATGACGGAGGAAAGCGTCGGCATACATTCTGCGCAGAAACTTGGTATAAAAAACACGAATGGTTGTGTTTCAGCGAGGACAAAAATGCACTTTTTTGTTTTTATTGCCTACTTTTTGCTACCGCCCGTGACTCACGTTGGTGTAAATTTGGTTTTAGAGATCTTAAACATCTTTCCGAGCGTGCCAGGGATCATCAATCTTCTATGGAGCATCTGGACAATGCAGTAAAATACCGAACATTCGGAAATGTTAATATTGCAGCACAGTTGGATGAAGGACGCGCGGTTTCTATTCGTCGGCACAACCAAAACGCCGAGAAAAACCGCCATGTTCTCGGTCGATTGATAGATGTTTTGAAGTTGATTGGTTGTCATGAGCTGTCCCTCCGTGGGCACGATGAACGGGCTGGCTCTTCTAATAGAGGGGTATTTTTGGATATGGTGGAATACACCGCATCCCTAGATACAGTATTGAGAGATCATCTTGATGCCGCAACTGTTTCGAAAGGGACATCTAAGGATATCCAAAATGATTTGCTCGACTCAATGTATAAAATTTATTTACAACATTTGGCTCTGGAAATTGAGAATTGCCAGTTCCTTTCGATTCAGTCTGACGAGACAACTGACATCACGTGCGTTTCCCAACTGGCTGTGATTTTTCGGTTTGTGAAAGATGGTAAACCTACCGAGAGATTTCACAGCTTTGTACCAATCGTTGATCGCACGGCTTGCGGGATATCGGCTGTACTGAAAGAAGTGTTACAGCCTTACAACGCGAAGTCAAAATTGATAGCTCAAACTTATGACGGCGCGGCAGTCATGAGTGGGTCGAAAACATGGTGTTCAAGTTTATATAAAAGAAGATTTTCCTCATGCGCATTTTTTACATTGTTATGCACACCAATTTAACCTCGTTATTAAAAATATGTGTCTTGATACCCCTCTCGTCCGCTCTGACCTCCTTCGCCAGATATGTAGCCGCCGTCTCCCAGCTTGTGCACCAACACGTTGGAACTTCCAATCACGCGTGGTGCAGGGCGTGTCCGAAATTAGGTTTGAGCTCATTGAGTGTTTCAATAGCATTCAGAGCTCTCCGGTTTGGGACGAACGCTCTGTGAGGGAGGCGGCAGGTCTAAAGCGTCTGCTAGAAGATGGTGGGTTTTCATTTTTTCTCGCTTTTTTCTCCACAATATTCTATCACGTGGATGTATTATACGGCGCATTGCAGTCAAGGCTAATGGATGGAGTGTCTGTGCAGTCGTGTATTTCAGACTTCTGCGATGCTGTATCTCGTATCCGGGAAACAATAAAATACGACGACACATGGAGTGCTTCTTTACGCCGCATGCAAACAACGCAGCGTTTGATTTTGTCTGCAAAGGAATGCTGTGACATTCTGGTGAATCAAAATAGGCGATCGTCTGCGCACTGAACACCTTGCCGCGTTCTCTTTGATGAACCCCAAAAATTTTTCAAAATTTGCACTTCAATTTCCCATCCATTTGTTGGCTACTGTCTCCAAATTTTACCCCATGATAAACGTGGGTAAATTGGAAAATGAATTGCGATGTATATACACCAATCAAACTTTTTTGAACATCACATCAACTTGCGCGCTCTATGGGTTCCTCATAGATAAAACTCTAGTAACTACCTTTGTGGCGTCTGCAAAATTTCAGGACATCATTTTGACGACGCCTATTTCCTCCGCCGACGCGAAACGAACATTCAGCACGCTGAAGCGTATTGAAAAGTATCTCAGAAACACAATGAAGCAAGATAGATTAAATTCCTTGGCTGTTTTATCCATTCACAGAGACGTTATTTCTGGGATGCATCACTTTAATCAGCGCGTTATTGAGCATTTTGCTTCCAAGAAACCGCGGCGTGTTGCATATATGTTCAAGCAGTAGAAGTCTAGCAGCATATATATCTATGAGTGAGCGACGCATGTCCTTATCTTTGCATTACCTTTCCTTTCTTCATAGTAACGTTTTAAACCTTATTTTAGGTTTTGTGTGCTTTCCCGAAGTTTCTGTTAATATGTCATTGTATTTATCTGGGTAAATATTGCCTTTCCTTTTGAAAGAGGTTTCAAAATAAACTATGTCTATATTTATTAATCCCTTGATTTGGACCGGTTTTAAAGACACTTTTTTATCGTTAAAAATTGTCGCTTTTGCCGATTGGTTGTTACCGATGGAATGGTTTTTATACTCATAAAATGATGGGAGAACTTACAGCGCTCATCCTGTCCCCGTAGATGGGGGTGACTTGGTCCCGCAGTAGCTTGCCCCGGTTGTCAAAATGACCACGCGCCGCCACTGTTTGGTTGTATTAAGATGGATGGGAATTGGGATATTTGGTTGTATTAAGAAGGAAATTGGGAAGTTTGGTTGTATTCAGATGGGATGGAGATTTTTGGTTGTATTCAGATGGGATGGAGATTTTTGGTTGTATTCAGATGGGATGGAGATTTTTGGTTGTATAAAGATGTAATCGGGATATTTGGTTATATTAAGTTCGGGTTTTTTGGTTGGGTTAAGAATTTTTCGGGGGTCAAAGGTCGACGAAAGATGGTAATTGGTAATTTTGGTTGAATTAAGATGGGAATTGGGATGTTTGGTTGTATTAACTCTTTGAACTCTGAATCCCCAGAACGACGCTACTCTCTCACCCTGACCTCCCACGGCATCGCATCGATTTGACGCGGTAAATAATTGTAATATCTCTAATTTTAAATCAACATAACTTCTAAACCATAAGATATCAGATGGTTTGTAATATGTCATATAAAAGCTTATTTAGTCTTTTATTTTAAACTGGCATTATTTTTTACGAGATGTTTTGATGAGATGTGTAATCCTATTTTTAGTCCCATCTACCAAATTTTTGTATTTTGATAAGATTTAATACCTTTTTGAGAAATGTATCATCAATATAAGTAAAATTTTGAAAAGTATTCAAAAATACCTTTCGGTGAATATACGGATGACTTTCTTAACATACGCATAACTCATTTTATTGCAGAATTTGTACTATCGATTCCAATGGTTTGCGAACAAAATTGATCAACTATTCTGACGCCAAGTTTGCGTAACGACGCAAAGGGCGACGACGACATTGTCGTGATAACGTTCATGCGACGTTTCGTGCATAACGTTTTGCGTGAGGTAGATTGCGCAATCGCACATCTGGTCGTTCACAGCTTAAGTTCAGATTGTGTCATCATTGCATCAGTATCATATCCTCGGCCGCAGATAAAACCCTTTTATTCAGACGAATCTTAATCAAACATAGTATAATTGCTAGAATACAAAGGCCATTTTATATACGTTTATTATTTGGGACGAAAATGAATGGCCAAAGTGAAATATTTGATCCTCATGCATTAATGAGGTTCCGCCTGAAACATCAAGGCTAATTATTCACCGTTGGATATCATGAAAATTGAATAAAAAAAACTGATAACGGGAACGCTTAAGACATGGTGGCACCAGTTGCTCACCTGGTCAGTGTTTTACATTTTGCGGCCTCATAAGATTTTCGAAATTACTGCATATACGCTACATTCCTGATATCGCTATATTTACAATGGATTTTAAACGAAAACTTTGTCCAGATGAAATATTAGATAGTATTCATCTATCGGAAGAAGAAAATATGGCACAATGAAGTCCATCATTGGCGCTAAACAATGCATCCATCGATATGTTTCATCATTCCGTTTTTAGAAATCCGTAATTTTGCTATTTGAATTTTTCATATCTTCATGCAATTAAAACGGCAATAACACTGCATATTGTGTGTTTTAGTCGAACAGATTTTGAGGCTAGATGTAATTCGTAAATTCCCCCGTGTATCGTTTACAAGTCGTTAGTCACTTCACGAGTACGAACTTGAGTAAATGACTTTACGAGGTTGCGGGGAAAAGTGTTTTTCGTATAGAACGTAAACGCGCTACGTGCCAACGTAATTGCTCAACGTCGCTGCGTAACGGCGTAAATGTGTTAGGTCGTTATTTACGTCAACTTGACGTCGCCTCGATCTTGAGACAAACAAAATCACGAATAAAAACGCTTCTAAAATTTGAATGGTGCAACATAATTTCAATCTAATGGTATCACTGGAAAGCTATCTTCAACTTCTACAAATATTGTCGATAATGAACTAGGTTAAAAAGAAAATAATTTAAAGTTTTTCCAATTAGATTTAGGAGTTTTCCAGAATTTTTTTATGCTTTTTAATTTTGCCAATTTTCATAAGATGATCACAATATTTTATCTCAATTCTTGAATAATACTTAGTCCTGTAGATTATCTTTCCCACGATGTAAAACTTGTCTAAATATAATATATGGTTCGCAAGATATGAGGGTTTCAAAGTTACATAGCTCATAGGGGATGCCAAAGCAGATAAGCGGCTTTCAAGGTTCAAAGAGTTAAGATGGGAATCGGGGTTTTGGTTGTATTGAGGAGTGAATTGGATTGTTTGGTTGTATTAAGGAGGGAATTGGATTGTTTGGTTGTATTAAGGAGGGAATTGGATTGTTTGGTTGTATTAAGGAGGGAATTGGATTATTTGGTTGTATTAAGATGGGAATTGGGACTTTTGATTGTATTCAGATGGGATAGAAATGGTTCCATTACATTTGAACCCACGTACATTTGAACCCATGACAATTGCACCTGTATGCTATTGCATCTATGGAATTTTTTTTGTTTCACGGATAGTTAAACTCATACTAACCCTAACCCATGGGTTTTAGCACCCGCATATAGATTGAACCCGTGGATATACGCATGGGTTCAAATGTACGTGGGTTCAAATGTACGGTCACCGATAGAAATATTTGGTTGTATTAAGATGTAATCGTAATATTTGTTTATATTAAGATCGGGATTTTTGGTTTTATTAAGAATTTATTGGGGGTCAAAGGTCGGGGGAAGATGAGTATTGGGATATTTGGTTGTTTTAAGATGAGAATTGGGATATTTGGTTGTATTAAGACGGTAATTGGGAGGTTTGGTTGTATTAAAATGGGAATTGGGACTTTTGGTTGGATTGAGATGGGATAGAGATATTTTTGGTTGTATTAAGTTGGAATTGGGATGTTTGGTTGTATTAAGATGGGAATGGGAATCTCGGTTGTACTGAGATGGGATTAAGGTTTTTGGTTTTATAAGATGGGAATTGGATATTTGGTTGTATTAAGAAGGGAATTATGAATCTTGGTTGTATTGAGATGGAATCAGGATTTTTGGTTGTATTAAGATGGGAATTGGGACTTTTGGTTGTATTCAGATAGGATAGAGATATTTGGTTGTATTAAGATGGAATTGGGATAATTGGTTGTATTAAGATGGGAATGGGATATTAAGTTGTATTAAGATGGGAATAGGATATTTGGTTGTATTAAGAAGGAATCGGGATTTTTGGTTGTATTAAGATGGGAATCGGGATATTTGGTTGTATTAATATGGGAATTAAGATGTTTGGTTGTATTAAGATGGGAATTGGGACTTTTGATTGTATTCAGATGGGATAGAAATGGTTCCATTACATTTGAACCCACGTACATTTGAACCCATGACAATTGCACCTGTATGCTATTGCATCTATGGAATTTTTTTTGTTTCACGGATAGTTAAACTCATACTAACCCTAACCCATGGGTTTTAGCACCCGCATATAGATTGAACCCGTGGATATACGCATGGGTTCAAATGTACGTGGGTTCAAATGTACGGTCACCGATAGAAATGTTTGGTTGTATTAAGATGTAATCGTAATATTTGTTTATATTAAGATCGGGATTTTTGGTTTTATTAAGAATTTATTGGGGGTCAAAGGTCGGGGGAAGATGAGTATTGGGATATTTGGTTGTTTTAAGATGAGAATTGGGATATTTGGTTGTATTAAGACGGTAATTGGGATGTTTGGTTGTATTAAAATGGGAATTGGGACTTTTGGTTGGATTGAGATGGGATAGAGATATATTTGGTTGTATTAAGTTGAAATTGGGATGTTTGGTTGTATTAAGATGGGAATGGGAATCTCGGTTGTACTGAGATGGGATTAAGGTTTTTGGTTTTATAAGATGGGAATTGGATATTTGGTTGTATTAAGAAGGGAATTATGAATCTTGGTTGTATTGAGATGGAATCAGGATTTTTGGTTGTATTAAGATGGGAATTGGGACTTTTGGTTGTATTCAGATAGGATAGAGATACTTGGTTGTATTAAGATGGAATTGGGATAATTGGTTGTATTAAGATGGGAATGGGATATTAAGTTGTATTAAGATGGGAATGGGATATTTGGTTGTATTAAGAAGGAATCGGGATTTTTGGTTGTATTAAGATGGGAATCGGGATATTTGGTTGTATTAATATGGGAATTGAGATATTTGGTTGTATTAAGAAGGGAATTGGGACTTTCGGTTGTATTCAGCTGGGAATTGGGATATTTGGTTATATTAAAAAGGGAAATGAGATATTCTGTTGTATTAAGATGGGCCTAGTGCTGAGAACCTGATTAAATTATCAACACTTTCTATGCAATTCCCGCTATCGTTAAATTAAATTCCGCTGCATCGTTCATGAGTAACACCGTGATTTCAAAGTAACGCATTTCCAAAACACATTCGTAATTATACGAGATGGTTATCGTTTAAAAAAAATCGCGGAAGCTCACGTCAATCATTTACTTTCTTTTCAAACAGCCCAACGCAAATTTGAAGCTATCTGTATAGGAAAAACTTGACGAAAACGTTGAAGAAAAAATTAATTAATTAGGAATTAATTATTAACCCTCTACTGTACACAGAATATCTCAAAGTCCAATTTTTTTTTTAGAAATTTTTGAAATTTTTTTGCAAAATTTTTTTTCGTGGAGTGTGTTTTAAAGATACATTGCTGAATAGAACTCTAGCAGACGCTTTTAAAAAGCCATGAGTAAAGCTTTAGGGCTTAATGGTTGACATAAAAAAATATAAGTTTGAAAATACCCATAAAATGGGCAGGGCTTGGAGCTTAAAAAGAGTTAAACATTCTGATTATAATTTTACTCGAATCCCTTACTATATTTTTCAAAACACTGACATATTATACGTATAAATGCATTTAAATACCGGGATTTATGAACATAAAAAAGTTGGGTTTTGCCATGGGGGGTTGAATTTTATTTTAAATTCGCAAAGAGGTAAATTAAGGAATAAAGGCTGGAAAGTTTTTCTATAAATTCCGATAACAGCAAACAAAGGCGAGGTAGATGGCGGCTTTATTTGCATTGCTATTTCGTTGGCAATGGTTAATATGTGAGAAACCGGATGCCAGGGTTATGCTAGTTCAAAACGGCGAAAAATTTCAAATTTTGATTCCTCGAAACCAATGGTTTATTGACGTAAATCGTGCAGTGATCGTTTGAATTGTTTGATTGAAATTAAAATGAAATATTTTTATATCGGTTAGTCACTGTTGAATCAGGCAATTATCACACACTTGGGAGTTAGAAATGTCAGCGATTATGAGTTATGTCGAGTTATGATGAAACGTGGTCTTTCCCTGACCCTGTCCGCCCCCCAACGTTTTCGTTCTTCTTTAAATATTTACCATAAGCCAAAAAATTCCCGGATATTTTTGGTACTATGATTTTAAATTTAATTAGCTTTGTGACGAATCAAACAGGAATGTTATATTGTTTCAGACAACATTTTTATGAGAAATCTACCTCGTGTAGGAATTGTCGCGTCACAATTCCCACTTTGACTGGAAATGATTATATGCGACCTTTTTTTTTATAGCAGAAGTGAATTGAAAGGGAGAATTGAAAGTCAGAATACTATAAAAACCCAACATAATTCGAATTAAATTATATTTTTTTTCATGAATATCTCGCAACCCAAACATTGGGAAAATCGTTATTATTAGATATTATTATATTATATTTATCCATTCGCGCAGTTTTTGAGCCAACTTCTGGCTGATTCGAGCAAGTCAGTATACCGTATTTTACGGACCACAAGGCGCACTCTGAATCCTTTATAACTTAAAAATGGATTGTGCGCCTTATAGGTCAATTACACAAATGCATGGATAACGTAACGCTACACTCAACATCAGTACGGGTTACGCCTTCTAGTCCGGTGCGTCTTGTGTAAGCATAAAGCCCCAGCCACCGCATTTAATGACGATGAGGCATATGCGTGTGCTAGGTAGTGCTTTATGTTCGCCTTATGCATTTACAAACCCCCTAGGCCTAAGCAGTTCATTGACGGTGCACCCTATGGTCCTTAAAATACGGTAATTTTGGGATTCCATATGCGTATATCAATGTAGAGTAGCAGATGCCACGTGGCCTTCTTTGGCGCTACGTGCGTTGATTTTATATATGGCCGAGCGATATTAGTGGCATATGTCTGTTCTGTTTAACATAACATTCCATGGTCGTGTGTTGCTGCGCTGAATTTGTGTTTGTGTCACAGTCAAACTAGGATTAATAAATTAGGTTTGCTACCCAAAGAATGTATAGAGCTTTGGACCAGGCTGGCACTAGATTGAAGGTATTGATAGCATATGGCGCTGAGAACCACTCAATATTATCAAAAATTTCTGTGCGATTCCCGCTATCGTTCGTCTAAATTTCCGCTGTATCGTTCATGACTAACATCATGATTTCAAAGTAACGCATTTTCAAAACACATTCGTGATTATACGAGATCATTATCATTTAAAAAATCGCGGAAGCTCACGTCAATCATTTACTTTCTGTTCAAACAGCCCAACGCAAATTTAACGCTATCTGTATTTAAATATATCTGTAAGACATTCTGATTATAATTTTACTCGAATATCTTACTATATTTTTGCAAACACTAACATACCATACGTACAAATGCATTGAAATACCGGGATTTATGGACATAAAAAAGTTGGGTTTTGCCATGGGGGGTTGAATTTTATTTTAAATTCGCATAGAGGTAAATTAGAGAATAAAGGCTGAAAACATTTTTCTATAAATTCCGATAACAGCAAACAAAGGCGAGATAGATGGCGGCTTTCTTTGCATTGCTATTTCGTTGACAATGGTTAAAATGTGAGAAATCGGATGCCAGGGTTATGCTAGTTCAAAACGGCAAAAAATTTCAAATTTCGATTCCTCGAAACCAATGGTGTATTGACGTAAATCGTGAAGTGATCGTTTGAATTTTTTGATTGAAATTAATTTGAAATAATTTATGTCGGTTATCACTGTTGAATCAAGCAATGATCACACACTCGGGAGTTAGAAATGTCAGCGAATATGAATTATGTCGAGTTATGATGAAACGTGGTCTTTCCCTGACCCTGTCCGCCAACCCCCCTCTCCAACGTTTCCATTCCTCTTTAAATATTTACCATGAGCCAAAAAATTGCCGGATATTTTTGGTACTATGATTTTAAATTTAATTAGCTTTGTGACGAATCAAGCAGGGCGGTCATATTGTTTCAGACAACATTTTCATGAGAAATCCACCTCGTGTAGGAATTGTCGCGTCACATTTCCCACTTTAACAGGAAATGGTTATATGCGACCTTTTCTTATAGCAGAGGTGAATTAAAGGAAGAATTGAAAGTCGAAATACTATAAAAACCCAACATAATTCGGATTGAATTATTTTTTGTTTTATGAATATCTCGCAAACCAAACATTGGGAAAATTGTTATTATTAGTTATTATTATATTTTATTTATCCATCCGCGCAGTTTTTGAGCCAACTTCTGGCTGATTCGAGCAAGTCAGTATGCCGTATTTTACGGACCACAAGGCGCACTCTGAATCCTCTTTATCCTAAAAATTGATTGTGCGCCTTATAGGCCAATTACACAAATGCATGGATAACGTAACGCTACACTCAACCCCAGTACGGGCTACGCCTTCTAGTCCGGTGCGTCTTATGTAAGCATAAAGCCCAGCCACCGCATTTAATGACGGTGAGGCATATGCGTGTGCTAGGTAGTGCTTTATGTTCGCCCTGTTTGCCTTATGTATTTACAAACCCCCTAGGCCTAAGCAATTCATTGACGATGAACCATATGGTCCGTAAAATACGGTAATTTTGGGATTCCATATTCGTATATCAATGTAGAGTAGCAGATGTCACGTGGCCTCATTTGTATATGACCTGGCCCATTTGTATATGACACATCATAATGTTGGTTTGAAACACATAGCCCATTTTACAGGTGCCAACTCGTGAAACCACTACTAAAATAGCACCTAAACTTTTGCAATAGTAAAGTATAAGAAGAATTTTTCGGGGGTCAAAGGTCGGGGAAAGGTCTATAGAATGTATAGGTTAGATTCGAGCACATATTCAACCTAAGCACTAGACTACTAGAGTTCTCCCATCTAAATGGTTATTGTGCTTGAACCGATTTAGCAGAATGGTGAATTTCGTTAGGATGGGTATTAGAAAATTTGTTTGTATTAAGATGATATTTAAGTATTTGGTTGTATTAATACAACCAAACACTTCAATACCATCTTAATACAGCCAAATATCCTCATCTTTTCTCAATACAACCAAATATCCCAATTCCATCATAATACAACCAAATATTCCAATTCCCTTCTTAATACAACCAAAAATCGAAATTCCCATCTTAATACAACCAAATATCTCAATCCCATCTTACTACATGCAAACATCATGTTCCCATCCCAAGTTAATTCAACCAGATATTACAATACCCTTCTTAATACAACCAAATATCCAAATCCCATCTTGATACAACCGAAAATCCCAATTCCCATCTTAATACATCCAAATGTCCAAATTCCCATCTCCGTGATATAAATTATAAGGATGAGTATTCCTAATCCTTTGATCTTCAGAATCCGTGTTTTGATTGACACGAACAACAATTGTTGTGTATAATTCATTAGAAAATGGGTAATTAGGAAGCCAAACCTCATTTGGCAGAGACATAGCTTGGCCCGTCGTTGAATACTGCTGACCGTTCTGTCGAAATAATAAAGAACAAATGGCAGTTTGAGAATATAGTTGAGTAAAGTTGAACCAGTAATCTGTGCTATATGAACTGACAGAACATAACAAAATTATTTGGTATTCAGTAAGAAACTTGATGAAGCGTGACACTATCACGTGATTATTCTGCTCAGTCATTGTTGAATTACACTAAAACATTATAAGGAGACGAGGTTCGCGGTTAAATTTTTTTTGCTAAAAACTGAAAAACGCTGGCAAACCATTTTTTTAAATTTAGTAGGAAAGTCAAATTTGATATCAGCCTGGAATAGTTAGTGTTATATGACTTGATTTGAATGTAACTTATTTCCTATGCTAAAGTTATATGGGTTCAACCCAGAGATGGGCTAAGTCAATGGACCATGGGCCAAAAATTCGCCTACCTAGATTAGCGCGTCATGTAAGTGTGACGTAAAAACGTATGACAGCATAAGACGGGCCGAATTGAATTACCAAATCTCAAGATTTATTGTAATTAATAAGATGGGAATTTGGACATTTGGGGATGGTATTTCGATATTTGATTGTATTAATTAAGGTGGATAGGTTATTCCAGGGGTGGGCAAATTACGGCCCGCGGGCTGGATCCGGCTCACTTGAGTGTTTCATCCGGCCCACTTGTGCCTGCGGAGATGACTATAGTTTTCATGGATATAAATTTTTGTTGAAAATATCGGAGAAATAACAAACGCTAAAGTAAATAACGTAATTTCCGACAAATCATCATCATATAAAGTGCAAAATCACCTATTCGAATCATTTTTGTCTTCAAAAACTCCCGTAGCGTCTGATATATCAGTGTTTAGTCCTGCAAATTTTTCGCGGGGTCGCAAATGCCGCAACACGTGTTCTTTCCTGTTGTCTGATACATCAATTTAAGTTCATAAATCCAGTTATTCTGTCTTTGATTTCAATGCTATGGAGCATGAATTTCATTTAATGAAGTCCTCATTCTCCTATTATGTTTAAACGGTCGGTGACGAGTTACAAGTGGAACTCCTAGATCTCCAAGCTGACAATGCTTCAAAAAGCAGTTTTAAGAGAAGTCATTTGTTGAGTTTTATCAATCACGTAATCATGAAAAATTCAAAAATATCAAAGATTTTGCAAGAAAAATGTTTCTTGTGATTGCATCAACATTCATACATATGCGAGCAAACCTTCTCGTGTACGGAGATCAACAGAAACAAAAACTTATCTCTGCTAACGGACTCAAATTTACAATCAGTTTTAAAAAATCACCGCAAGCAGCTTAGAGCCTGATTTAAACAAGATTTCAGGCGCATGTACTAGTTCCATTAATCATAAGTGTCTTGTTATTTGCAAATAAACCGTTTTATTCCATTTTAAGTTTGGAGCAAGGTTGTTATTTCGGAGCCAGTTTGAAATCCCGAGGTTGGGGTTTTCACCGTCTAATCCCGGGATGAATGGAAATAAAACAAACACTGTCGTGTTCGTTTCTTATGCAAAAAACATGAGCATTGAGAGAGTCATGGTTGAGGCGATTCCTGATTTTGTTGGCAAAAAATCGGTTCTCACGAAGTATGTGTACGGGTTGTGCATCATCTTGGTACGAATACTCTTGGAGCGCCAAAAATTCACTTGCCGAAAATATACGCTAAGTTTCAACTAACGTAGGCTCGGTTGTTTTAAGTGCTTCATACAATTTTTCCAATGTTTTCTGTCCTCTCCCTGCTTGCCTCACATAGCAGAATTACTTTCTCAACCACCGTTGGACATCGATAACAACCCTTCGTTCCTTTGTTTCCATCGCGTGCAACGAAGGCGTTCCTGTGCCAGCGTCATTTCAGTGTCGTCGCCGTCGTCGTCTTTGCTATTTTTTGATCAAATAGGTTTTAAATAGTATCTTGATCGAATTCTCCAGTAGCCTACAAAACAATCATTGAAGGATATTTGTCGCCCAGTCAGCAATTATTTGACGACTCAATCTAGGAAGTTTAGAAGAACACTACGTCACGTATCAAATCCCGGAATTATATTCAAAATGACCCCGGGATAGGGATTTGCCCGCATCATAACACTATTAAGCATCCGGCCCAGTAACCAAGTCTAATATCTGTATCCGGCTCGCTCAGAAAAGTAATTGCCCACCCCTGGTTATTTGGTTGTATCAAGATGGAATTAGGACTTTTGGTTGTATTCAGATGGGATAGAGATATTTAGTTGTATTAAGAAGGGATGGGATTTCGATATTTGGTTGTATTCAGAAGGGATAGAGATATTTGGTTGTATTGAGATGGGATAGAGATATTTGGTTGTATTAAGAAGGGATGGGATTTCGAGTTTAGTTGTATTAAGATGGGATGGGATTTCGATATTTAGTTGTATTAAGATGGGATGGGATTTCGATGTTTGGTTGTATTGAGATGGGAATTGGTATATTTAGTTGTATTAAGATGGGATGGGATTTCGATATTTGGTTGTATTAAGATGGGATGGGATTTCGATATTTAGTTGTATTAAGATGGGATGGGATTTCGACATTTAGTTGTATTAAGATGGGATGGGATTTCGATGTTTGGTTGTATTAAGATGGGATGGGATTTCGATGTTTGGTTGTATTAAGATGGGATGGGATTTCGACATTTAGTTGTATTAAGATGGGATGGGATTTCGACATTTAGTTGTATTAAGATGGGATGGGATTTCGACATTTAGTTGTATTAAGATGGGATGGGATTTCGACGTTTGGTTGTATTAAGACGGGATGGGATTTCGACATTTAGTTGTATTAAGATGGGATGGGATTTCGACATTTAGTTGTATTAAGATGGGATGGGATTTCGATGTTTGGTTGTATTAAGATGGGATGGGATTTCGATGTTTGGTTGTATTAAGATGGGATGGGATTTCGACATTTAGTTGTATTAAGATGGGATGGGATTTCGACATTTAGTTGTATTAAGATGGGATGGGATTTCGACATTTAGTTGTATTAAGATGGGATGGGATTTCGATGTTTGGTTGTATTAAGATGGGATGGGATTTCGACGTTTGGTTGTATTAAGACGGGATGGGATTTCGACATTTAGTTGTATTAAGATGGGATGGGATTTCGACATTTATTGGTATTAATATGGGATGGGATTTCGACATTTAGTTGTATTAAGATGGGATGGGATTTCGATGTTTGGTTGTATTAAGATGGGATGGGATTTCGACATTTAGTTGTATTAAGATGGGATGGGATTTCGACATTTAGTTGTATTAAGATGGGATGGGATTTCGATGTTTGGTTGTATTAAGACGGGATGGGATTTCGACATTTAGTTGTATTAAGATGGGATGGGATTTCGATGTTTGGTTGTATTGAGATGGGAATTGGTATATTTAGTTGTATTAAGATGGGATGGGATTTCGATGTTTGGTTGTATTAAGATGGGATGGGATTTCGACATTTAGTTGTATTAAGATGGGATGGGATTTCGATGTTTGGTTGTATTAAGATGGGATGGGATTTCGATATTTAGTTGTATTAAGATGGGATGGGATTTCGACATTTAGTTGTATTAAGATGGGATGGGATTTCGATGTTTGGTTGTATTGAGATGGGAATTGGTATATTTAGTTGTATTAAGATGGGATGGGATTTCGATGTTTGGTTGTATTGAGATGGGATGGGATTTCGATGTTTGGTTGTATTGAGATGGGATGGGATTTCGATATTTAGTTGTATTAAGATGGGATGGGATTTCGATGTTTGGTTGTATTAAGATGGGATGGGATTTCGATGTTTGGTTGTATTGAGATGGGAATTGGTATATTTAGTTGTCTTAAGATGGGATGGGATTGCGATATTTGGTTGTATTAAGATGGGATGGGATTTCGATATTTGGTTGTATTAAGAAGGGATGGGATTTCGATATTTAGTTGTATTAAGATGGGATGGGATTTCGATGTTTGGTTGTATTGAGATGGGAATTGGTATATTTAGTTGTATTAAGATGGGATGGGAATTGGTATATTTGGTTGTATTAAGATGGGATGGGATTTCGATGTTTGGTTGTATTGAGATGGGATGGGATTTCGATGTTTGGTTGTATTGAGATGGGAATTGGAATATATGGTTGTATTAAGATGGGAAAGGTATATTTAGTTGTATCAAGTCGGGAATTGGGATATTTGGTTATATTAGTATGGGATTTGGGGTATTTGGCTGTATTAAGATGGGACTGGTATTATTGGTTGTATTAAGATGTAATCGGGATTTTTGGTTGTATTGAGAATTTTTCGGGGGTCAAAAGTCAGGGAAAGATGGGAATTGAGAAATTTGGTTGTATTAAGATGGGAATTGGGACGTTTGGTTGTATTAAGATGGGAATTGGGATATTTGGTTGTATTAAGATGGGAATTGGGATGTTTGGTTGTCTTAAGATGGAAATTGGGACTTTTGGTTGTATTAAGATGGGATAGAGAAGTTTGGTTGTATTAGGATGGGAATTGAGATATTTGGTTATATTAAAAAGGGATGTGGGATTTTTGGATGTATTAAGATGGGAATTGGGATGTTTGGTTGTCTTAAGATGGAAATTGGGACTTTTGGTTGTATTAAGAAGGGATAGAGAAGTTTGGTTGTATTAAGATGGGAATTGAGATATTTGGTTATATTAAAAAGGGATGTGGGATTTTTGGATGTATTAAGATGGGAATGGGAATCATGGTTGTTTTGAGATATTTTGTTGTATTAAGATGGAATTAGTATGTTTGGTTGTATTAAAAAGGAAATCGGGATAATTGGTTGTATTAAGATGGGCCTTGTGATGAGAACCTGATTAAATTATCAAAACTTTCTATGCAATTCCCGCTAAACTAAATTCCACTGCATCGTTCATGAGTAACACCATGATTTCAAAGTAACGCATTTCCAAAACACATTCGTGATTATACGATATCATTATCGTTTAAAAAAATCGCGGAAGCTCACGTCAATCATTTACTTTCTGTTCAAACAGCCCAACGCAAATTTACCTCTATCTGTATTTAAATATATCTGTAAGACATTCTGATTATAATTTTACTCGAATCCCTTACTATATTTTCCAAACACTAACATACCATACGTATAAATGCATTTAAATGCCGCGATTTATGAACATAAAAAAGGTGGGTTTTGTCATGGGGGGTTGAATTTTATTTTAAATTCGCAAAGAGGTAAGTTAAGGAATAAAGGATGGAAACTTTTTATATAAATTCCGATAACAGCAGACAAAGCCAAGATAAAATGTTGCTTTATTTGCATTGCTTTTTTCGTTGGCAATGGATAAAATGTGAAAAATCGGATGCAAGGGTTATGCTAGTTCACAACGGCAAAAATTTTTAAATTTCGATTCCCCGAAACCATTGGTGTATTGACGTAAATCGTGCAGTGATCGTTAAAATTTTTCGATTGAAATTAATTTGAAATAATTTATGTCGGTTACTCACTGTTGAATCAGGCAATTATCACACACTCGGGAGTTAGAAATGTCAGCGAATATGAGTTATAATGAAACGTGGTCTTTCCTTGACCCTGTCCGCCAATTCTCCCCAACGTTTCCATTCTTCTTTAAATATTTACCATGAGCCAAAAAATTGCCGATATTTTTGGTACTATGATTTTAAATTTAATTAGCTTTGTGACGAATCAAGCAGGAATGTCATATTGTTTCAGACAACATTTTTATGAGAAATGTACCTCGTGTAGGAATTGTCGCGTCACAATTCCCACATTCACTGGAATGGGTTTTATGCTACCTTTTTTTATAGCAGAGGTGAATAAAAGGGAGAATTGAAAGTCAAAATACTATCAAAACCCAACATAATTCGGATAGAATTAAATTTTGTTTTATTAATATCTTGCAACCCAAACATTGGGAAAATCGTTATTATTAGTAATTATTATATTTTATTTATCCATCCGCGCAGTCTTTGAGCCAACTTCTGGCTGATTCGAGCAAGTCAGTATGCCGTATTTTACAAACCACAAGGCGCACTCTGAATCTAGTTTTTTAGCACTAGTTTTATAAGTTATCGAATATTCCGATGTAGGTATAGTATAGCATATGACGCTGAGAACCATTCAAAATTTTTAAAAATTTTTGTGCAATTCCCGCCATTGTTAAAAAAAATTTCCGCTGTATCGTTCATGAGTAACACCGTGATTTCAAAGTAACGTATTTCCAAAACACATTCGTAATTATACGAGATCATTATCGTTCAAAAAAAATCGCGGAAGTATACGTCAATCATTTACTTTCTGTTCAAACCAGACAATATTAACCAAATTTCCTGTGCAATTCCCGCTGTATCGTTCATGAGTAACTCCATGATTTCAAAGTAACGCATTTCCAATACACATTCGTGACTATACGAAATCAATATCGTTTAAAAAAATTGCGAGAGCTCACGTCAATCATTTACTTTCTGTTCAAACTAGACAATATTAACCAAACTTCCTGTGCAATTCCCGCTGTATCGTTCATGAGTAACTCCATGATTTCAAAGTAACGCATTTCCAATGCACATTCGTGATTATACAAGAAAATTGTCGTTTAAAAAAATCGCGGAAGTATACGTCAATCATTTACTTTCTGTTCAAACAGCGCAACGTAAATTTGAAACTAAATATATTTGTAAGTTAATCAAAGTCCTTACTATATTTCCAAAAACTGATCTATCACACGTAGAAATGCATTAAAATACCCCGAAGCATGACATAAAATACGTTGGATTTTGCTCCTTTCAATATTTGGGCTGAAGGTTTATCATGTTATTTGTAACTCCAAGAGCCGGAATCTCAGACTTTAAAAAGCGATAAAATAACTCAAAACTTCTTACTAAATCTCAGAATTTCAATTTTACCGTCTGTTTACTAGTTTTATATGTAGGGCACTTATGCATGCCGTTCGCTCTGGTATTTGCCTGACGCTTTCCTAGGTCGCCTAGAAATGTTTCATGATCAGTAGAAGAATAAGGACGTGTATGAATTTTTCTTATCAGAACATACATTGCAGATAATACTTTAAAAAACAAATGCACAAAGTAATTTTGTATAAAATATGATGCGAAAATGAATCAATTTCACAAAGCGTTCTTGACAGTCTAAAAAAGGATTGCTACGCCAAATTTTCGTAAGCAAACTTTATTTTTTATTTTCGTAGCGGAAACCGAATTATTTTAAATTTGGAGTCGAATCTATATTTTAATCGAGTTACCCATCTCTAAGTTGATTAAGTCGCAGTTTTGAAATATCGACTTCGAATCCGCAGAGTTTCAAAATATGACTCTCCAGCTCCGGTGAAAACATGTTAAACTCAGACTCCTAGCACCACAGTCTTGAATCAACTATATGTAGTGTTTGATAATTAGGAGAGAGAACTCTTATAGCATTGGTTTTCATTCTGGGTTCAATCGAACCCTGGGGTTCAGTGTAGCTGTTTCTGGGATTCGTCGAAGGTCCTCTGAAACAGCTGTAAACACGAAGTCTTTCTATTACCCAGGCTTTTGATCTTGTAAAAACTAATATAGTTCACCATAGATATCCTGGATATCTGGAGTTTTTAAGGCTCCAACATTTTTTTCTTTGGTAAACGTGGGAATTTTTAGTGTGGTATGCATGGGCCAATTAGAGTCACTAACTAGTGCATGATTGTCACCAGGTAAACTCCAGGTAAATTTCTATACAGAAAAACTTCATCGGGGCATGATATAGAAAGGACACAAGTGGATATATATAGAGCAAGAAAAAGACGAGAGTATCGGTCAGCGACCGAAGACTTATCGATCAAAAGTTGGGGGATCCCCCAAAACAGCGCTCTTACTCCACAGTGACATCTTGTGTCCCATCACTAATTAATTAATAACTCGCTAATTTTACGACATAATTCATCCAAAATCAATAGACTTCTGGTCCGACATATGATTAATGCACATGCAAAATCTGGAGCAGATTTAATTTCGCATTCGTGAGATATGGCGTGCATCTAACAGACAAATACTTTACATATTTACCGATTAAAATCGATAAGTAATAAAAAGAAAAATAGGAAAAAATTATCATGGAGTCAACTCTAATCTAAAAGGATGATGATAAGATAATATATATAAATAAACAAATTAGCGCAATTTCAAACAAAAAGGGGACTATCTAAACCAGGGGTTCTCAAACTCTTGGCGTTGCGGAGCCCTTGAAAAGGTTGACCATTATTCACGGAGCCCCAAAGAAATGATAAAATTGTTACTTTCAGATTAATATTCCTGAGTAAGTTAAAAGTACTTTACCTAATTTAAATGCTAAACCTTGGGAAACATAATAAACTAGGGATCGAAACTTTATACGAACACTTATATCACTTTCACTGATTTTCTGTTGTATAAATTCCTGTTTCTTCTGTTTTTCATTTATTTCGCTAAGATTAGCTACGGTACACTGTGCTCAATTTTCCAACACCTTATCCCTGCCTTATGCCTTCCTTCAAAATTCACCTTTTTTCTTCCAAATATTCTTTACTTTTCTGGGAATAACGAGAAATCCATAATTGATGGGACATATTCAGCTGATAATGGGTTATCATTCTTTTTTCCTGAAAAGAAATTACACACTAATCATCATTTGTACAGTGACTTGTTTGTGTATTTATGAATTGATGTCGCTAATAGCTTCTGTTGTTTTCTGCATGACCACTGGTGTTAAACTTGATCTATTCAACTTTTCACGCTTATTAATAGAGTAAAAGATTACATGGTAACTAACGAAACAATGTCTTCTGACCATTGATGAAGATTTCTTACCGATTTGAAACGCAAGTATGCCTACCAATAACGGTAGTTTGTCATATGTTCTGGGTTGCTACTTCAAATAGAAGTGCAAGATGGATAGAGACAATTGGAGATATTACGAGATATTACTGTATTCATTGTTGTTTATTAAAGCTGATTAGTTGAATCGACACGGCGGTGTGGTGCATCGAGCTGAACGTTAGGAATACGCTCGCCGCACCTCTGACTACCCTGCATGGGTTAGCAGGTTTGAATCCCATGCTAGGATAGTCATATGCGAGAAGACTCCTCGACGTCGTAGGGTAGTTCACGTCATCGCTGGTCGGTTACGGCTTTCTTCACAATCAAGTACATGCTTCCGAAAATAAATACCTAACTAATCCCAAACCCGACTTTGACTGGTAACCGGACGAGAGGCTGTGGTTCGCTGAATGATCCCTCCACCTGGCTAAATATGCAAATCCTATCCAAATCATCACAACAAACCCATCAAATATTAATATACAAATATCTGCACATGTGAATCTATAGCAGTGCTCGTCAACCTTTTTGTATTGGTACACCCTTTCAACCAATTCTTGAAATCTGGTACACCCCGCCGTCCTACATTTTTAATACGTGGAAAACTGAATATTTAGAAGTTAGAGAATGAATGCTTCAAGATTTCGGGATTACAAAAACCGCTTAGACATATTTTTATCGATAATTTAGTCTTGATCTCAGGAAAAGGCCATAAGACGGCTTGAACATATCAAAGCTTCTCGTTCGATTACCAGTCTGGTGTGGTATTAGCCAACCATTTATTTGTTCAGATGCATAGACTTGATTGAGAAGAAAGCCGCAAATGACCAATGATTATGAAAACCACCTTACAGCGATGAGTAGTCCAGCGAATAATTATCTCCCACTAGATTCAATCTTTAACGCTACGCTAACGCTTTAACGTGGGCCAACAGCCAGCTGGATATGGCGGTAATCTAAATATGTATCTCCTTTGTGAACTAAAGTAGCCAGAGTAAAAAGCCAGAGCCAGAGTAAAAATTCCAATAAGGCCAAGTCCTAGAGAACCATAGTTAGGGGTTTGGCGTAAAATAAATTTATCCTAGATACACATCCCTATTGAAATTCCGATGCTAAAATATTATGGACCAGAGACCTAACCACCAATTCATGACTATGGTGGGCTGTAGTGGAGAACAAATGATATTTGCTATCTCAAATACCCCCGTTAAAAACTCTCAATCATCTCCTAAATTTGGGCTAAACAGAGAGATAGAGAGCTATATTTTGTAACAAATAACCATAAATTTTGGAAATAATGGCATCAAGACTAAAAATGATTCCTAAGGCCAAATTAATATTGGAGAGTATTCAAGAACATTCTAAATATGATATTTCAACATAACGTGCAAAATAGCGAATAATTTCCCAATGTGGTATGTTGAATGACCTTGTTTTACATGAATAATCAATGTAAAAACGGTCTCGAATAATCGAGAAAATTGTGTACCCCTTTAAATGCGATCTCAAACGTACAAGAGATCATCGTCTTTATCGTCAAATATCAATAATTCTGATGATCGCTACGCTACTGTTATGAATAATAACTTGAAAATGTAAGTTGGTTTATTTGATTTAATTTATTGTAATATACTTATCGAAGAAAATAAAATCTATACAGGCAATTGTCTAGATCCTTGCTGTTATATCAAATTAACAGACGTCTCGACTTGAACAAGTAACAACCGATTATATTCTGTTTGGAGTCAGATTAATATCTAACTAGTTTAATTTTTTTACTTATCACTTTAATACTATCTCGTTCAAGCATCCTCGTGGTGAGTACCACATACCGATCCGAAGTAGAAAGCAAACAAGGAGAAAGAACCTGCAGTTCAATACACAATATCCAAGTCCCCTTAGTATTGGCATATGTGCATAGTCTGTGTATTGCTAGTATCCAACTATGGATCCTGCCTCGTCTGGATTCAATGACTGCAATGACAAAGATCACCCAAAAACCAACCTTTCTTTCAACAACCTACGGAAATTGGAAATCAAAAGAACAAAACTTCTACACCACGAAAAAAACTTGGCACAATATGATATCCAGGGGATCATCCCGAAGGGACTATTGATTAAAGAAAAATCGTGCGCAATACCAATTTCAAGAAACCAAAGTGGAAAAACATCCATATTGAATTCTCAAAGCAACTCACCAAACAGTCACTTCGAGAAGCAAGGATAGCAATTAAAGACATCTCAACTCAAATCCAAGCATACCGGAAAAAGATCAGGCCAAATTACAGCACTTCAAAATGGAGCCATTTGACACAACAACTGGGACTTACGATTTCCAAACTAGAAAAGAAACTTACAAAGACGAGAACAAAAAAGATGAAATCTAAGACGAAACAAATCCAAATTAAGGAAAACGGTGAACAGCAACACAGAAAAAATCGACGCTTTACCAGAGGCAAAAAACGAAAGATAAAGAACATAGAACAGGCGCATTCAACTGTCTACAACCACTCGAATATTAAATTAAGTGAAGCCCATACCAAACTCTTACAGAAAGGACTAGGATTCAGTGTAACCCCTCCAAACGCAGACAAATTCCAATTGGTGTCGGACATAGACACAACAATCAGAAACTACAGACTTAGAGAATATTTCCAGGATTTCGACATTAGCCAAAATGAAAACCATTACAATGATACTAAATTACCCTCCTCATTACAAGAACGCCGCAAATGGACCCCGGAGCATGGACGTAGTGTAGACTTGGACGACTATGCCAAAATAGTGAAAAAAGAAATTATTAAACACACACCAAAGAAACGAGCACATCCAAATCTGCCCAAGGATGAACAAATTACTTTAAAAGAACTAAAAAACAGAGCAGCCCGCGATATAGTCATTGTCCCGGCAGACAAGGGGGGAGGAACTTGCATACTATCCAGAGAAGACTATATTAAAGAAGGACCCTGCCAATTGAACGACAGCAATATCTACCAAACTCTTGACAAGGATGTAACGAACAAAATTGCCAAATCAGTTACCAAAATATGCAAGGACATCTGGGATGCCAAAATTATAGATGAAAAATTATACCGAGCAATACTACCAAAAGACCCGAAACCAGGAAGATTAGGACTACAACCCAAATTCCACAAACAAAACCATCCATCAAGGCCTATAATATCCGGTAATGCCTCCGCCACAGAATAGCTCTCCGGATTTGTGGACTACAAACTAACTCCCCTCATGGCTACCAAATTTATACCATCCTATATAAAAGACACCACGGATTTTCTAAACAAAATTCAAACTATTGGACACATCCCAACAGGATCCCTCCTAGTGACAATGGACGTCGTATCACTGTATACCAACATACCCCACGCAGAAGGAATTTCGGCCCTACAAAAGATGTTACAAATTAATAAGACAGACCCGGATGTGATTCACCGGACCATTAAGGCAGCTGAGTGCGTGCTAACCAATAATAACTTCGAATTCAATGGCCGCAACTACATACAGATTCAAGGAACGGCCATGGGAACGAAGATCCAACAGACACCCACCAATATCTATTGCCGTCATCCTGCCACCCAAGACATGTACACCGGAATATACCCCATGGATTAGCAATAAGAATTAGAAGAATATGTTCAACTACCGAATTTTTCAACAAACACAGTGACATCCTCAAGCAGCATCTAAAAAAGAGGAATTACCCCGAGCACCTGTTAAACAAAGCCATAGAGCGAGCAAGAAATACGGATAGAACCACGATACTAAAACCAAAAAAGCCGACAAAACGAAAAGCAGACACACCTCTGGTCACGACGTACCACCCACTCCTCCCACCAATCAGAAAAATATTTCAAAAGTACCAATACATCCTACACCGCGACGCCCGACTTCAGAAAATATTCCCCTACCCCCCCATTATAGGCTACAGAAAATGTCCAACACTAAGGGATTTATTAGTACGAGCAAAATTGAAAGTAGAGCACAAAGAAACCGACCAAAAAGGATTTGAAAAATGCAACAGAAAAGGATGCACGACCTTCGCATTTCGTACGAGGTATGCAACTTTGAAACCTCATATCTCGCGAACCATTTATTATATTTAGACAAGTTTTACATCGCGTAAAAGATAATCTACAGGAATAAGTATAATTTTGAAATTGAGATAAAATATTGTGATCATCTTATGAAAATTGGCAAAATTAAAAAGCATAAAAAACTTCTGAAAATTGCTCAAATGTAATTGACAAAACTTCAATTTGTTTTTGATTAAACCTAATACATTATCGACAAAATTTGTAGAATTTGAAGATAGCTTTCCAGTGATACCATTAGATTGAACTTATGTTGCACCATTCAAATTTTAGAAGCATTTTTATTCGTAATTTTGTTTGTCGCAAGATCGAGGCGACGTCAAGTTGACGTAAATAACGACCTAACACATTTACGCCGTTACGCAGCGACGTTAAGCAATTACGTTGGCACCTAGCACGTTTACGTTTCCTACGAGAAACACTTTTCCTCGCATGCTCGTAACGTCATTTACTTAAGTTCGTAATCGTGAAGCGACTAACGACTTGTAAACGATACACGGGGAATTTACGCATTACATCCAGCCTCAAAATCTGTTTGACTAAAACACACAATACGCAGTGTTATTGCCGATTTAATTGCATAAAGATATGAAAAATACGAATAGCAAAAATAAGGATTTCTAAAAACGAAATGATGGAACATATCGATGGATGCATTGTTTAGCGCCATTGCTGAGTTTTATTGTGCCATATTTTCTTCTTCCGATAGATGAATACTATCCAGTATTTCATCTGGACAAAGCTTTCGTTTAAAATCCATTGTAAATATAGCGATATCAGGAATGTAGCGTATATGCAGTAATTTCGAAAATCTTATGAGGCCGCAAAATGTAAAACACTGACCAGGTGAGCTACTGGTGCCACCATGTCTTCCGTGTACCCGTTATCAATTTTTTTTTATTCAATTTTCATGATATCCAAAGGTGAATAATTAGCCTTGATGTTTCCGGCGGAACCTCATAATTGCATGAGGATCAAATATTTCGTTTTGGCCATTCATTTTCGTCCCATATCCAAATAGTAAACGTATATAAAATGGCCTTTATATTCTAGCAATTTTACTAGGTTCGATCAAAATTCGTCTGAAAGGGTTTTATCTGCGGCCGAGGATATGATACTGATGCAATGATGACACAATCTGAACTCAAGCTGTGAACGACCAGATGTGCAATGTCGCAATATACCTCACGCAAAGAGTTACGTACGAAACGTCGCATGAACGTTATCACGACGATATCGTCGTCGCCCTTTGCGTCGTTACGCAAACTTGGCGTCAAAATAGTTGATCAATTTTGTTCGCAAACCATTTGAATCGATAGTACAAATTCTGCAATAAAATGAGTTATGCGTATGTTAAGAAAGTCATCCGTATATTCTCCGAAAGGTAATTTTGTATACTTTTCAAAATTACATTTCTAAAAAATGTATTAAATATTACCAAAATACAAAAAAATAGTAGATGGGACTAAAAAAAGGCTTACACATCTCATCAAAATATCTCATGAAAAATAATGCAAGTTAAAAATAAAAGACTAGATAAGCTTTTATATGACATATTACAGACCATCTGATATCTAATGGTTTAGAAGTTATTTTGATTTGAAATTAGGGATATTACAAATTTTTAACGCGTCAAATCGATGCGACGCCGTGGGAGGTCAGGGTGAGAGAGTAGCATCGTTCTGGGGATTCAGAGGTCAAAGAGTTAATTAGCAACTACAACAAGAGTCGTCTCAATTTCTTAGGGTTGGTTTTGTATTTTTAACACAAGTAGAATATGAGCGAAGTTAATTACATCGGATATGACAAAAGTTGACTGGATTCGATTCCAATTCACTCTGGACAATCCTGATTTTGTCACCTTTGAAAATTTAGATATTTATATCATATGTCAAAGTGACCAAAATCAAATTGATTTATTGATAGGCTGTTCCCTGAAACACTACAACGAAGTGTTGTCCCGTTTTGAGGCTACGGGATTGGCAGATTTATCGTACTCGTGTTAAGTATGATTCTCTGTTATTCGGTCCTCGAAAAACATTCTATGATTTGTGTATCGCAGACGAGACCTTGAAGTAGGGGTTCTCAATGCGGCCCACCGATGCATATTTTGCGGCCAGCCAAAGATCTTTGATGAAACCAAACATGTGTGATTAAATCTGCGGCGCAACGAATATAAACGTTTTTTAAATTCGGTATCACTCTTCTCATCCCTTACAGCGCGCATTATAAGACTATGAATTGTGTCATCACTGAAAACAGATGAATTACGTTTGTTACGTAAAAATTGAGTTACTTAGCTCGCTCATCGCACACTTTATCTACCTTCGGAAGTGCGCTTTGCAACAGTATTACGCTGCGTCCAACTTAAAAACAACAATAAGTCATGGCGATAAAGAGGAAAAGAGGAAGAAAGTAAACGACGAAAACAGGGTTTTTAAGTCTGCGTGGAACAATGAATTCGCTTTTGCAGAGATAAATGGGAAACCCATGTGTCTTGTTTGTCCAAGAATGGTTGCTGTGCCGAAGCAAGCAAATTTACAACGACAATACAAACAGCTTCAGCCAGAGTTCAAAATTGCATATCCATCTGGTTGTGATCTTAGGAAAAAGATTGTAAAGTACTTGTGAACAGAATGCAGACTCAGAACTCTCATTAAGAATAAAACAATTGTAAAACGTTTTTGTAATTGAAAAACATTGTTGCTGTTGGGCATAATTATATTTTTTTCTATGTTGTAAAATTCTGTCATAGTTCTAGCTAGGGGAGAAGTTGCAACTGCAAACTTGCGAATGCTATTGCGAAACTATCTTTTAGAATGCATAAAAATGAAAACAAAGAGCATATTATACATCAGTATTGGACTAATAAATGAATCGAATATTACAAATACATGGTAATATTATTCTGTGGCCCGTCGCATCTTTTGTGGTCAAAATGCAGCTCATTTACCTGGGAGGTTGAGTACCCCTGCTCTAAAGTCTACCTAGTATATGTGTCTCGTTTTGTACCTATTTACTCAACTATTGTCAGGAGCTCGCTAAGCAAAATGTTGATTTTGTATATAGTGAAAAAGCTTTTTGTATACTGAAAAAAGTATCGCAAGTAATATGAACTCATTGTGGAGGTATCGAAGTATTTGGTTACGGATTTCTCCATCATCAAGTCCATGCATCTGAAACAAACAACTAACTAATCCCATACCCAACATGAACTGGTAATCGGACGAGATGCTGGGGTTCGCCGTATAGTTAAGACGTCGTATCAGCTTTCCTCCAACATTCCTCCTAAGACAGGGGTGTGGAACATACGGCCCTCGGACCGCGTCCGGCCCGCGACGACTGTATCCAACCACACTATGCTATGTGGTCCGACGCATCATTCCTGAAAGTTGCTCACCGTACTGTCAGTGCGAGCTGGTGAAATAAACAATTGCCTTGGTGAACAAACAATTGCGTTAGCACACTTGTTAAACAAACAATATAAAATCGAAGCAGAGAGCATTGTAAACATTCCCCACTACTGTTATCAGTTATATTTAGATTCTAAATATAAATAGATTTTAGAAATTAGATTTTATATTAAGTTTTATTAACCATGGAATATCCCAAGAAACGTAAAGTTGACAGAGAGTGTCGAGTATTTAACAAAGATTGGATACCTGAGTATTTTTTGTAATAATCCGGCCCACCGAGGACTTCATTTTCCCACATCTGGCCCGCCGACTAGAGAAGTTGCCCACCGCTGTCCTAAGAGCTTGCTTAGTTGCGCGGAATAGAAGGCCATGTGAGCTTCAAAAAAAAGGTCTGCTCGGAATAGAAAAGAACACAACATTTTAATACTTATGCAGTGCGCGGCAGAACGAAAGTATTGCGCGGGGATTCTCGGCCAGCTGCGCAGCTTAGAAGGAACGTTACATCCCTCTCCTAAATATGTAAATCCTGTCTCATGTAAACTCTGCGCTAGATTATACCAGTATATCCATATAATTGTGTACTAGAGCTGTAAAATGGCTGCTCAGCAGTATTGCTTTTTTGTTTTACATTCTGCTCGCAAGTAACAGTAGTGTTTGCTTGTTTAAAATCTATTTTTCCCATTTTTATAGCTGCCCATGTATAGTAGACGAGGGATTTGAGCCCCTTGATACCTCTGATATCAACTTCGATAATATTAAACTATGTTTGTCACTTGATATTGTTGACAATGTGTATATTAACTTAGGCTGTTAGACCCAAAAATCAATTAACTGTGGCACATTTTAAAACCCTATGACCGCTCTCACCCCTAACCCATTTATATTGTCATTTTCAAAATATTATTACTCGTCTACCATAAGGGCCTTCCTTTATCTTCACTCAAGGCTTTCTAGGAGCGTATGCTTATGTTCTCTGCCGCGAGATGATGCTGCGGAGCAATATTGTTGGCGATAATTTTCGCCTACGAAGTAATGCTTAGAATTTGTGAATGAAATTTCTGTAGTTCAGTAAACAGGGACCCATATGTCTGAGAGAACTAGTTTATGACTAATTATTATCATTCCTAGCGTATTCTCGTGTAAATTTCCAACACAACGATACACAAACCATCCTTCTTAACCGAAACCGCTGACGAGTAATTCAAAATTGTATTTATTTATGTCAGTTGTTGCGCGTTGCGCGTCGAGTAATTTACAATAAGTACTGTACAATGAGTATCAGAATGTGATGTTTATAGTTATTATTATAGGTGTAGAGTAGGTCGTTATAAGGCATAAACAAGCAGCGTGTATCTGTATACAGTTACACTACTAGAAAGAAACTGAAAAATATTTTTAGTTTTTCAAAAAAGTTAAATTTTGACTTCTTATTATTTGATAATTATATTATTCAATGTTGGATAAATGCTAAAATTCAGTTATTCATATTGAGTTATCAAATATATTTATTGTTAGCCACAAAATAAAATTGAAGCGAGCGTCGAACGCCTAAACCTTATCGCATAATTGGCACGCTGCGTCACTCTCTTCGCGGTATGTTGTCGCGTTTTCGCGTTGTGGTATTGATAACCGCTACGTCTCATAATAAATGAACGTTTCGTTTATTGTGCGCTTTCTATTATGAAAAACAGGAAGATTATTGCTGTTTTGATTAAGGTAAGCTGGTTTCGGCGCACTTACCTTCAACAGCAGACAGCTGGAGTCGTTTGGGCCTCAAAACCCCGCTCCAGTCAGTCTAGTTTGGGGGAGGCCATCCCGCCGCATTATCGCTCTGGGCCTCTCCGTCAGCCTTATATCAGATAAATTGAAAAGATTAAATAAAAGGGAAAGGATTAGAAAAGTTCGTAAGGAAATTCTGGAAGTATGTCATACTCTGCTGCTGCCTCCTCAATAACTAGGACTACCACCAGACCAAGGACCCTATTCCTTAGGACGGAACAAGAGCTGGACTTTGCAAAACTGATGGACATATTAAAGAATGACACCAACACCCGGAAGTACTGCACGGACATAAGAGCGCTCTATGAAGAGAGAAAGGGATTGTGGATCCTGTCGTTTGCGGCATTGGACGGCCCGGAATCAAGTGTCCGAGGTGATTTCCTTCGTGATACGGGTGGAAAAATACGCATGCAGAACATCGACATAGATGTGTCTTTGCCCACCAAGGCGCCAATACGGATATCCGTCCGAAGTATACCGCCCGAAACAACATTTGCCACAGCCTCCGCCATAATGAACAATATCGGATGCGGAAAAATCATAAGTGCAGTGAGAAATTACCATCGAGGTACCGATTTATATAATGGGTATACTTCTTTTCTTATGGAAAATTTTGAAAAGGATCGACTGCCAGACTATGTGACTATAGAGGGCGTACGCTGCAAGACTTTCCTGCCTAGAGAATTGTATGTCCCTACATGTGGCAGGTGCCTGCAGACCGGCCACGTCTTTACGAATTGTGAGAATGAGCCGGTGTGCAGACACTGTAAAGAACCTGGACACATCCAGAAACATTGTAATCTGAGGGAAAAAGAATTCCCAGACCTCCAAAAAACAACCTGGAAGATCCCGAGGAACAGAAGAACCAAGACAAAACAAAATGAGCAAGAGCTCGTTTCGGACGAAACAATAGCAACCCCAATAGGCAACAACATGGCCGAAAAATCAGACGGAATTACAAAGAAAAATTCACGAACTTTTGAAAAGATCCCAACCGACGCACAGAAAGACACATCACAAAATTCAAACGAATCAGATAACGAAAATTTGGATAACCCGGCCAACAAAAATACGCAAGAAGATACTACTCAACAACTTGACGAAACCCAAAACACGGCAAACAACACGGACACGCACATGATCTCATCCTCGAGCGCAGAACTCAACGACTGGTCTTTGTGTGAGGATACCAACGGACCAATTAGTCCGATATTAACACCCCCGCAAATTGAATCATCCAAGTCACGCCTCAAGCCCACGTCGACAATCGGGAACACGCCCTTCCATGCGCCACCTAAAGGAAGCGCGTATGTGAAGGTGTTAGTTCACAATTACGAGTCGAGAGACACGACACCACCATCAGTGTTCAGTGACTCGCCGCTGGAGATTACATCAGCGCCGGCAGATTTGGGAAACAACATGCCTTTGCCAAGTAGACTGAATTTGGACATAACTGAAACTGATATTGAAAATAACGGCCATAATAATAAGAGAGATAGAGAAGACACATCATCATCAGGTTCATCGCTATCTGCGACTCACACTATAAAAGAGAAATCTACCGGGAAAAAGAAAAAGGGACCGACTGCATAACCGTGAGTTGTAAAAACCAGTTAACAAAAAAGTAAGATATTTTTGTAAATAGACCCTGATAAAATACATATATATAGTGTTTCTATACTTACCCACCACAAGGATTAGTTTACAACATCTCGTACACCCCACCTAAAGTGCATTCCATGTGTAAACCTGAGCCTGTGTGGTATGTTGAGAATTTTTTTAAAACTTGCCTAACCACCACAAATGTTGGTATTGAAGTACCACAGGCCTACCTGTTCTTTTATACTTACCTGATCCTATATGCGTGAAATAGCGGGAATAAAGATAATATCTTTGAATTCAAACGGTGTCCAACACCGATTGAATGATCTAAGAAATTATATCGGTCACGAGAGGCCAAATGTCCTGTGCGTGCAAGAGGTGCGCAAGATAGACAAATTATTGGTCACACAATGGGCGGAAGCACTAGGATATAACATATTTATGAATACGCTGGATAAATTGGACAAGTACCATACGACTTTCAAGCAAGGGACCCTGATTATGATTAAATCTGAAAACACTATTTTGCCAACCACCTACGCCATACATATCCAACACCGCTTGGATAGCGTAGAAATTAATATCGACCGCCAAACAATAAAAATTTTCAACGTATATGCCCCAGCCCAAAACGGACCTGAAAAAACGAAATTTTGTGAAAAACTGGTAGTAACGTTAAAGAATTACATAGACACATATGACATAATAGTGGTAGGCGATTTTAACTTTGTGCTTGAGCCAATTGATGTTCTAATCCCCAGAAATTTTAAACTTCGGCCGCCGGAAAAAATTCTAAAAAATATCATTCAGGAAAACAACATTGTCGACACATATAGAAGAAAATACCCCAAAAAACAAATTTTCACGCACCTTACCGGATCGCAGGGAAGACGTATCGACAACATCTATAACTCGAAAAACTTGGATCATATGGTCTCAGAAATATCCCATATAATAAACACAGTGTCAGATCACCTGTTGTGCCCCCAGATAGTACTCAAACAAGCTCAAAAAATCCGATGGGGAAAAAGCGTATGGCGAAATAACGTTCTGTTATATGACGATCCAACTTACGTTAGAGTGATTAAAAACACCTATGCATCCGCTCTAAACGAAATACAAAACTTTGAATCGCTTCAATTATGGTGGGATTATGTAAAGAACAGAATCAAAAAAGTGACAATGGCTTACTCAAAAAACGTTGCAAATAATAAACGAAACAATTTGGCTCAATTACGGAAAAACTTGGATAAATTGATAAATGAAGGGAAAAGGGAGAATACTTTAAAAATAGAAAACCTAAAATCGCAACTAAAAACACTGTCTGAAGAACGAAACAAATTGGATATCTTGATGGCAAATATTCAAACCCTTGAGGAGAACGAAAAGCCAACAAAAACTTTTTTCGCCCGAATAAAAAAAAGAGCCAAAGAAACTACCATAACTGAACTGAGGGCACCAAACAATAGGGCAACCACCAAAGAGGAAGAGATCATAAAGCTGGTAGAAAACTTCTACGCAAATTTATGGGGTGAGGAACATCAAACATCCGAGTACTACCAACAATATTATCTCTCACTCATGGGAACAACTCAAATTTCAAAACAAGATAACGACGGCCTAGAACAATACGTGACCAGCGCTGAGATTCTGCATACAATCAAGCAGATGTTTAACAACCGATCGCCGGGGATGGACGGACTAGGAAAAGAGTTTTGCGTTACTTTCTGGGACACCATACAATTTCAATTTACGCAACTTATAAACAATATTTTCTCTTTCGGCCCCCTACCCAAATCTGCCTCAATTGCCAAAGTAAAACTGTTGTATAAAAAGAACGACCAATTAAACCTCAAAAACTGGCGCCCAATCACAACTTTGAATACAGACTATAAGATTATATCGAAAATTATCGTAAATCGTCTGGAACCCATTATGGACCCAATTATAAGCCCCTCTCAAAAATGTTCAATCAAATCAAGGAATATGGTCGACATTCATTATAACATAGATGCTATCTTCCGACACTGTCAGAATAATAACATCCCTGGCTCTCTGGTAATGATCGATAACTTAAAAGCCTTCGATAATGTAAGTCACAGCTTCGTATTTAAGGTCTTGCAACACATAGGTTTGGGATGCAAGACTTTAAACATCATAAAAAGCATGTATACGGACATATATAGCCGTATAGATGTGAATGGTCGTCTAACCAACCCAATAACTATACGGCGCGGCATACGACAGGGATGCCCGTTAAGTATGATGTTATATTGCTTAACGGTCGAACCACTCGCAAGATCAATCCAGACAAACTCGCAAATAAAAGGAATAAAACTCGGCGCATATGAGCATAAATTAGACCAATATGCTGACGACATTACTTTTGCGGTTAGGGATCAAATATCCATATCAAAAATCTTTGAAGAATTAGAAAATTTTAAACAAGCAGCCGGACAACAAATCAATAAAGAAAAAACGGAAATACTATGTATCACCAAAATAGCGCTCAACTCGATATTAAAATCTCCATACCACCAATATATTAAACCGGACTGCAAAATACTTGGCATCCATTTTGGACTTAAACCATTGGAAAAAATGTGGGACGAGATAATTGGATTACTAACCCGGACCCTAAATTCATTGAAACCAAGAAACCTGACTTGGTATGGCAAATTAACTGCAATCAACTCCTTAATAATGTCGATCATCACATTTCATGCGCGGGTCAAGACCATCTCCTCAAGGAATATCAAATCAATCGAGAGCGTACTCCATAAATTTATATGGTATCCCGCAAAAATAGAGGCAATAAAGAGAAAACATCTCCAACTCTCAGTAGCGAGTGGGGGTATCGGAATGGTTGATGTAAAGTCAAAAGTGGGAGCCTGTAAGATCGAACGATTAAAAGCCTTTGTGAGAGGTGAAAACCTCAATCAATTTTGGCATATTGAAGGCCTATACTCACTTGGGTCAAAAATTAAAGAAATAAATCCAAGCCTTTACAGCAACTCGATGCCGCACAGTAACACAACCCCCACAACATGGAGGGAAATGCTGGACCTCTACCGTAAAATAGATCTCACACGGGATGTCTGGGAAACAGCAAGACACAAACACCTCTATCAGGAGCTTAAGAGCAAGGCACCTGAACAAGACCAACAGATACCAACCATAAACTGGGAAGAAGTTCAGCTCTTTAGTAATACCTTGAGAAACAAGTTCACAAATGCGGAACGAATACTATCCTACCGAATAGTCCGTGAAGGATACATCTTCGGCGACCGCATGCGGGGAATGTCCCTAAGATTCGACCAAACCGGAGTGCTAAAGATATTAAACTGTAAATTCTGCAAAACCCCTTCCGACAACACGAAGCATCTTATTCAACACTGCAATAAAACTGACTATTATATTGGAAAAACTGTAAACTTTATCAGCGACATATTACGTACCCCCATAAAAATCAACAGAGAGCAAATATTTTACAACAGTTATGATGGCCCACACCAGATAGCAGTAACTAAATGCTTCGTCCTTTTAAAGAAGAATATAATTGGAACAAAAATCAAACTGGACATACAAAACAAATACCTGGCCCCAACCGATGATAAAATAATTCAAAAAACAATAGACAAATTTGCAGAATTTCTAATTACAATGGAATACAAACATACGGACATACAGTTTCTTGGCTTTCCAGCAAATTGGAAAGCAATCTTAAGTGGGTATTTAAATATGTGACACGATGCTTGAAAAGAACTTTACCACCCAAAGAGGTCGCCCTACCTACATTCACCATAAAAGGGAGCTTAAACCTGGTAATACCATCCTCAAATTTCCGCGGAAATGATGAATCGGAAGCTTCACGGTGGATGTCATGCTGTGTACGTGTCACACGCCTCGCAGTATGTACGGTAGCCGGGGGTGGCGGAAGTTGAGCTGTGTTAAACATGGCATTGACGGAAGCCCTGGGCAGACGGAAGGAAGACATAACATTCTTACCGATGAGGTAAACTTTGATTTGTTCATTAGTCATGAGTTATTGCGTGCTTATTACCGTGAAACTGAAAAATATTTTTAGTTTTTCAAAAAAAGTTAAATTTTGATTTCTTATTATTCGACAATTATATTATTCAATGTTGGATGAATGCTAAAATTGAGTTATTCATATTGAGTTATCAAATATATTTATTGTTAGCCACAAAATAAAATTGAAGCGAGCGCCGAACGCCTAAACCTTATCGCATAATTGGCACGATGCGTCATTCCCTTCGCGGTATGTTGTCGCGTTTTCGCGCTGTGTTTTTGATAACCGTTATGTCTCATAATAAATAAATGTTTCGTTTATTGTGCGCTTTCTATTATGAAACAGGAAGACAATACATTCTTACCGATAAGTAAACTTTGATTTGTTCATTAGTCATGAGTTATTGCGTGCTTATTACTGTGAAACAAAAGAACAAACTTTTCTCCTCGACCTAGAAAACTAAGAAACGTTTTATCTCCGCGCTCCCGCGACGTGCAGCTGCAAATGCATGCGCATGTATTTGCATATACAGTCAGTCAGTAGTTTATTTTTCACCAAAATGAAAATGCACTCACAGTGAACATAAACTTAAAAAAATGACATTTCATTGTGAAAGGTGACGCGAAAAACCAAAGTTGGTTATCGAGCAGCAACACCTGTGATAAGAGTCTAACTTTGATACAAGTTTAATAGAAATAAGACGAACAATATATATATAAATTATTATATCAAGTATTAAAGTCCAAAAACCAAATTTGTTACAGAAAAGAGACTCCGGGCACCGTCAAGTACGGGAGGGGTAACCATGGGCAGCAAACAGCATAGCAACGACCAAAGTGAATATCACCTTGGCACAGTGACAGCAAGCAGGCTGGCCTGGCTGGGTACAGTCATACTGGAAAAGCCGACGACGTTTAGGTACTAGTTTTTAAGTGTGCACGTTCTGGTGGTGTACCTAACAAGACAGTTATTAGGTAAACAAATTATACATTTAAAATGGTCACAACTTAAATCTTGTTTATATGTTTAGGCAGACAAGTGATATGTCGATGGATAATATGGTAATACATTTGGAACTATGAGTAATGTCTGAATTGTTAACAGTTTCTTAATATGGGACCAGTTTCTACTGCACTTCAATTCGGCACTGTGACATGGTTACCGGGACTGGAGTCATTAGAAAAATTATCAGAATCGGAATAGTACATTCCAATTCTAGAAAGACGAGAAACAAAGGAATAAACAGGTAAAACATCTATCTAGATTGTGGACTGAGAAGTCCTGAGAGTAACATTAAACCAAGCTAACGTTACACAATCAGATACTCGTGCAACAAATATAGACACCAGATGAGAAAAATAAAATAATAATTCAATCAATACAGAGGGAAATGAACTAAGCAATAACTAACCTTGTTCAAGAGATATCACAATGATAAAATTAATTACAAAAACAGTAGAATTAGGCACAATACAGTGGGGTTTATAATATATGGTTGCAATGTACCAAATAACTATTGAAATAATTATCTGGCAATTAGGGTTGATACAGTGACCAGGGATCTCGGTTCATCTGGGGCGATAATTAGGAAACCAGATCATACATAACCAGCCAGTGAATTATTTGATTGAGTTCCAGTGGTAGGCAAAAATTCATCTCTTGTGGAATTAGTGGGATTGTTAAGAAATGGCTACATTTTAAATATACAGTGTAGAGCAGTAGTCACCAACGCGTTGCCCGCGGGCACCAAGTCGCCCGCGAAGATCATATGAGTCGCCCGCCGGTCTGTTCCAAACTAAGCTTAATAACGGCTTTTATAAGTAAGCTAGATCAATTAAATTTTGTCCTGCTATTTTAGTATAAATCACACTTATATGGGAACTAGAAATGACACTATATTAATATTTGTAACCATCAACCTTATTTTTGTTTGATCTCAGTAATGTGACGGATCAATTAACACTCTTCCAATTATGACATCACACCGATATCACTTTCCACGAACCCGCACTTTTTCTTGTCCGTTGGTTTGTGGAGCAGCAATAATACAATTATTGATTCCAAAGAAAAATGGCAGAAAAGCGATGAAAAACTCATCATTTTCACAATGAAATCATTTTTACCACCATGAAAAAAGCCTGCGTGTGTCTCTCTCATTAGTGGAGCGATAGTAGCGACGGCAAAGCGGAGAGATATTTCACATCTTGTCACGCAATCTATCCACTGGTCAGCGCAGTACGGGCAGAAAAAGCTCGCGATTCAAATCATACAGCAATCCTATTTTACAAGACCATCATTTGGTTCAACCTATCTTTGTGAATTAACATTTTTAACATAAACTCAGGATAGGATTTACATATTTATCCCGGGGAGAAGATAGCCGATAAGACGACTCAACCATATGACGACCACGGCCTCTTGCCCAGTTACCAGTCCATGTCGGGTATGAGATTAGTTAGTTATTTGTTTGCGGATGCATGGACTTGATGGCGAATGAAGCCGTAATCGGCTTGCGGTTACGTGAACCACCGCACGGCGTTGAGGAGTCTAACAATCCTTTAGTACATAACTATCCCCGCATGGAATTCTAACCTGCGAACCTAACGCTTAACACGATGGGCCACAGCGCCGCGACTCATTCCAACAGGAACAAACACGGAACACGCCTCACTGATGAAAATCTGCAAGACTTGCTCAGAGTTACAGTGTCAAGTTACACATCGGAGTACGATACTCTGCAACATTTGGTAGTATAACTGTTTAGTACATTTTATCTTAAACTTGCCCAGAGTGTTGAAAATCAATTTGAAAACGAGTTGTGATAATCGTTTGATTCCCTGAAGAATCCTAAAGTTTATTAGTGTCTCTACTTCACTAAATACCAGTAATTATACCAATAATTGAAGCTTAATCGGGCAACTGACTTTTTCAGAAGTGTACATTGAACTGGTAGCCCGCAGCTCAATCTGTACCCAAAAAGTAGCCCTCGGCCTCGAAAAGGTTGGTGACCCCTGGTGTAGAGCATACACTGTGGAGGTTAGGAAATAGCATTACAAAAATTGTCGAATCATTAATGAAATATATTCCAGATGGAACACTTCTGGGGACTGTGGATCAGATCAAGTATTCTGATGACAATGACAAGGCATGCAAAATAGATGTTGATAGCACATTAACTCAAGGTACCGATAGGTAAGAAGAGAGCATAAGTTTTTTATACTCAAATTTAAAAGTGGCATAGGTGAAGTCACGTAAACTGATGGGAATACTATTCCAAGTGACTATTCCTCTATATTTAAGAGAGTTTTGGAACTTGCTTGTTGTAAACCGGGGTACAAAAAAATTGAATTTAGTCGAAGAGCGCGTGTTATGCTCATGCATGTTACTAAGCTTAACAAAATAATCATCAAAAGCTGCAGGCAACTGGTTGTTGTGAAATAGATGCATGACTTTAGAGATTTCTAGTTTATAGATGTCAGATAGTTTCAGCACCCTGGTCTTATGATACAGGGTGTTAACATTAGAACGAAAAGGTGCCCTAGAAAGCATTCTAACGGCTCTATTTTGTAAGACCTCTAATCTGCGTAAATTGGTTAGGGATGTAGAGCCCCACGCAGCTAATGCATATTGGATGTGTGAATGAACAATGGCAAAATATACCGTTCGCAGAGTTATGTCTTGGACATAATGCCTAAGTTTACTAAGAATTCCTACAGATTTTGACAGTTTATTATGAATATCAGTAGTATGGGCGTTCCATTTTAGATGATCGTCAATATGTAGTCCAAGATATTTGTGCGAACGGACAACTTCCAGTGGGATACCGTTGTGCAGCTGGCTGGCACCGACTCGCGGCACAACAAACAACAAAATTTCACTGGACTATTGATTGACAAGATGACGATATATTTATTGAATACATATGTGAAAACAAAAAGAAACAAACACACTAAGAAAATCAACACTGGTGCAAACAAAAGAGAAAAAAATGTCAAATGCGAAATGAATATACAATGAACAAAAAACGTAAAGAAAACACTATTTACAAAAATATTAGAATAAATCTATCTCCAGTATTCTAATTTAGTATGCCAGTCTGTAAAACAAGTTTTGTTTGCGAGAACGCAAAGGAGAACATCGCATTCGGCGCATTTGACTCGGCTGCGCGAAACATAAGATTTGTCATCACTGCCTCGTGACGCCACTTGATTTTTCTTCGAACAAACGACGCAAACCCCCCGCCTTTCGTCAAACGAAGGAAAGTGCCGGCCAACGTTCTGTAATCTTTGAAGGGAGCCGGACCCCGATACGCGTCGCGAGGTCCTATGGCTCCCAATCAGACGGGCTATTATGGACATTCGGAACGACAATCCGTCCAGACAGACGCCTTCCTTGTACGCTTTCGGCTAAAATCCTAGCATTATGCAATGAAACCTCTACAAGATAGGAAAATACCCGTATATACCAGACCTTTGACCGTCTGGTCAAATTATAGTATTTACTCATTTGATCTGATAGGTCCACGCCCTCCATGTGAGTATTATAGTCTTTGAGTACGGGGGGGGGGGGGGGGGGGGGGCATGGAATTTCAGCGGTTCTTGACGAGGTTCGACCACGGCCTCCTTTACGTTTCACAATTTTGCTTCCAGAATAATTGTTTTCATATTCTGGTCTATGAATCGTCGTCAGAAAGTAGACCGCCCGGTTGTCGACCCATGATTGGGCTAGCAAATCCCCAGCCATTCGCCAATCTGTCGTTCCCCTCTCAATAGTACTTATTCTTTTGATGATCATTTCCTTAGGAAAGCCAATGCGATTGACATGGAATGTGTCGCAGGCGTAGACTCCCTTGGATAGCAAATATTCAAAAAGTTTTGGACTAGTGTAGAAATTATCTACATATAAATGGTAGTTCATTCCGACAAACGGATCGACAAGGTACTTTACGACACGCGATGAAAGTTCATTCTCTGGACTTGCAGTTGGGTCTTTTCCAGTGTAGAATTGGAGTCGCGATACATAGCCGGTAGAAGACTCAGCTAAAACCCAAACCTTGATCCCGAAGCGAGCCCGCTTTGTTTTAATAAATTGGCGGAAACTAATTCTGCCCTTGAACAAGAACAACAAGAATTTCAGTATTTTGAAGAGTTTGTCTTTGCCAGGATATGCAGCATCAGGTGCTGAACTCTCGTCGCATAGATGCAGGTACTTCATAATTTCCCTGAAGCGCTTTCTGGTCATGATCTCGTTGAAGCAGGGAATATCTAGCAGCCAGTTCTTCTTTTGCCAATAAAAATCGACAACTGGAAGACGAATTATTCCCATAAGTATTATCAGTCCAAGAAAACAATGAATTTCCGACGCAGTGACAAGCTCCCATTCTTTCGGCTCGGTCCCTGTTGCAACGGCGGTCGCTGTAAAAAAAATCATAAAATTAGCATACGGCTTTTGATATTGGCGTAACTTCATTGATTGATTTGATAAAAATAAATATAATCCTATATCTAACTTTATTCTAAACACAAAAATAAAACAAAAATTTGTGGAGACTCACCTTGGAGTTTTCTAACGGCGTTGAGATTTGTCATTTCGACGATAAATCCAACTACGGTTGAATTGGAAAATTGAAAAAAGAAAGTCTCTGCACTCGAGTTTTCGTTCAATTGACGATTGCGTACCCGTCTTTGTCCCTCGAAGGGTCTGATTGTCCTCCCAGTAAAGGACTTTGTCCAGTTGTAAGACGGGCGAATTCCACCCGATCTCGTGGTCGACGATCGCCGAGCCCTTTTTCTTGCCCCAGCCCATGCAGACCGACCCCCTCGTCTTCTAGGTGGAGCAGTTAAAGTTGACGGTTCATCATCTGAAGTAATAAAATGTTATAAATGAGACGTTATCGATTGAATCAAAATAAATTTATCTCATCTCACTGAAATCTATCAATAAAGAAATTAGTAAGAACCTTCCAAAACTTCATCGCTTTGACTTTCTAAAATGTCTTCTTCTTCAGAAAAATCCGAATTTTCTAGATTGTCATTGTCAGAGTCATCTTCTGGAATAAATTTCTCGTTCTCCAACTGCCATAAAACATCCTCGACATCAAGAACTCTAGTTGTACGTCCAGCCATAATTCAATAAATGTAGTAGATAACTCGCATATATCGCTCGTCAAAAACTATATGAGTCACTTCTATCAAAACGGCGCTATTCATAGAACGGTGGATACCAGACGGCTACTGAAGTCTTTTTCTTGAAGCTAACGAGGCGTATCAACCTCTCTCTTATTTACGGCCTCAGATAAACTGTACATTACCAGTAAGCTCAAAGCGAACACGCAAAAGCCCATATAGGCTTACCGGCGGTAGGAGGGTTTTGACATCCGGTTTGACAAAAGCATATCGATGAATTGCCAAATATTATGCTGGTTATAAATCTAGCAATGAATGCAGTTTAATTGGAATTCCTATTCAAGAAAAGCCCGACAATGTGAATAAGTGAGCATCGGTTCGACATATAGGCATCAGGTTTGAATTCAGTGGCATTGATTGTGTGAAGTACATAAGAGAGAATGGTATGGGATTAGTTTCCAGAAGCATGAACTTGATGATGGAGAAAAGCCGTGGCCGACCAGCAGCGGTTGGTTCAGCTAGATAGCCGATGACTAGCTTTGATATTGCTGAAAATATTCCGAATCTCGCGACATTTTAATAAAAAAAATCCAAAAATAACCTGTTTGCAATCTTTAAAATTTTATTTTGGCAATAACACTTCTAATCATTATAAGATAGTTGAGTCAAAGAGGAGAACAAATAACGCTTCTGCTGTAAAGTGGAATTTGCATAATTGATGAAGATATTCCAGCACAGGGCCTAGGGACAATGCTGGTTTGACTGAACAAGATTGAGTCAAGTTTCGTGAATCTGGATAAGATTATTGTTCAACCTCGCAAGATAATGCGGGATAGTTTTTTTTGGATACGAAATGGATCTATGGATCGTATTTGAAAAATGTTGTTTTCATCGTGTTTCTTCCTTTTCTGTGTTTCTTCAATCTTTAATAGATTCTCAATAGTGTTAATGCCGTAAAGGTGTGAACTCTCACCCTAGATTTTGCAAGGTTTGAATACTGGTTCAGAACAATAACAAAGAAATCTCACAAATGATCGAATCAATATTTATTATCATGTTTGGTTATATACAGAAATCACCTGGAGAAAGCTATGAATTTATTTACTGAGCAAAAGATTCCAATAGACAAGGCGACCAATTCAATGCATGGGTTATACGGTTAATAATAGAATAATAGTAAAGTGATAATATATAAGTAAGCAGTGGCAGGAGTCAAGGGGGTCTCGCAAACCGTTCTTGTTTTATTGTTGGTTTAATTCTCTGAAATGAGGGAACCGTTGTAAGCGAATTCAATTCAAAGAGAACCCGTTCTTGGAATTTTAAATCCCGCCACTGAATGTAAGTAATAATAAGTGAAGCAAGTTTCATTTATTAAGACGAACATACTTGTGTGACCTTTGTTTAATCATAATCACAGGCGACTTCAGTGTGAAATAAAAATGCACAAATAAAAATAACAGTAATTTAACTTTCATAAACATGTAATTTAGACTCCTCTCATAAATAAAACAAGGTTTTTTTTTTGCTTGAAAAACAGACTTTGTAAAATTATGCCATTTAGTAAAATTGAAGAGTAATTTGAGATCAGATCATTCATGGGCAGCTTATAAATTTTGCATAATCAGACATGGACCTATCATAATTAGAACATTTAGAACAACGGCCATAGAAAAGCGAACAAAAATTTTAATGAAAATCTATATAGATCAGTGATTCCCAAAGTGGGCGATATCGCCCCCCGCTGGGCGATAACGCTACAGAGGGGGGCGAAAAAGTCGAAGGGGGCGATTTTTAAAAATCTGTTTGTTCGGCGCATCGTGCACTTGATTACTGTACTCTGCGTGCTTTCGTATGTTTGAATCACGTAGGCAATTATCACACGCGGACGGATTGCTGGACTCGTCTTCGCAGTAAGATACGGTCGTTTCCGTATCCCAGTGCTCGGCAAAATACGGCGGCCGAAGTAAAATAATCAGGTCCGGGACGCTCCACTGAATGGACCGTTCGCCGACCTTTGACCCCAGAAAATTTTTTCAATACTTTACCATTTTAAAATTTTCGGTGCGTATTCTAAGAGTGGTTTTGCGAGTTGTTGCCTGTTAAACGGGGTATTTGTTTCATTCAAACTATCATTCTAATAAATACCATTCAACCATCTGTTTTTTATAGGTACCAGTAAAGAATTTTAGCCTAGTCAATCAAAGATATTTCTACACCAAATTTTTGCCTACTTTAAATAAACTGAAACTTCTGGGGAGACAAAGTGATCATTGACTTCCGATAAATTTCCGAAAAACAACTAAAAACTAACGAATATAATTCAAAAACGCCAAAATGAGGTAATTTTCACAACCACACCTGAAAATCTGTCTGAGTGAGAAATGTGTCTGAGCGGATGCGAAAGGGGGCATTGTTACGTTTATATTGCATCTTGCTGAATGGCCAATGTCACGAAGTAAACAAGGAATGCCCGGGGAAACATCCAAACGGCGGTTTTGAAGATGAAATAATTTTATTTACAATCTACGCTCGAGGAGTAAATTACATTTTTTATGTAACAGAATTTTTCGTGAGGCACGTTTAGACAAAATTTTATTATATCCTTAAAATTATATTGAACAGCTTCTCGTTTAACGAGCCTACAATTCAATTATAACTAGAGCTGCGTGCAGCTTTAACAGGCTTCCCGCGTAAAAAAAATTTGCATTTTATTGCTAGCTGAGAACTTCTGCACATTTGAGGTGAATTTCAAGTTTGTAGGACCAATTTGAAAAAATAATAATAATAAATGAATAATAATAATAATAAAACACAGGAATACAATAGGTTCCCTGCTGACAAGCAGCGGGAAGCCTAATTAGACAATAGGAAACACGCAGAAAAGTTGATGCTGAGTGCAGGGGTTCAATAGCGCAGTAAATATTAGAATATATTGCAATGCAATAAGGAAATGAAATTCATATTCTATTAGAGGGATTCATCACTGCTTAATTTTTGTAAGAGTGTATCTTCCTAAAGAAAATCTTCATCAAAATTTGACAAACCATGCGATAACATTCATTTCGTTGTTCGGAAGTACATATCTGTGCGAACAATTATTTTCGAAATGAACATTACAAAGAACAAGCTAGAACTAGGATTAGTGATGCCTATTTAGAAATCTTCCAATCTTGGCGTCGTAAAGCTGCAACAAGACACACATTAAATGTCATTGTAATATTTTATAATAAGACGACTGAGTTGAGTTCACGAATTGTCGCGGTTTTCGCCCGCTGTTCCGTTTTTAACTTTCAAAAAATATATGCGATCCGCAAAAGATTAGCAACCCTAAATGTGAAATGGGTGAATTTAGGGAGTTAAATGCTACAAGGCAAAAGTACACTGCGGTTTTTGTGTAGGTAGAACCCTAGATTCTTTCATTTCCTACCGCTAATATGATGAGGGGTTTTCAGCCGTGCTACTATTGCTATCAAAACAACGAAATCGCCTTTCCATCAGTAAACGGGGTGATTTTAGATATTATAAAAAACTCGCTGAAGAACAACAAGCTCATTAAAAAACACTATAAACTATGATTTGTCTTCTTATTTGGTCTGTAATATATTCGTTTCAGATTTTACATTTTTTTCGCAGTGCCGGGGGGTGATGAACTTGTATAAACTACTGTAGGGGGGCGATGGTACAAAAAGTTTGGTAACCACTGATATAGATAACAACAAAGTCATTTAACTGTTTTAGTCGTTACATCATTGAATCCGTCAACGAAGTTCTGTCAGGTTTTGAGCTGGTATTATATTTCACAGATGACACCGTTGCGATTATAGGATGGTGCAATATTGAACATTCCCTGAATTGTATCCTCTGGATCTTTATTGACGTAAACACCAACATTATTCCACGATGCATCGGATACCGGAAAACTAGGATAACAGACTTCTGTTGCAATAGTGATGGGTTTTCCACCAGACAGCAAAAGTTGATTGTTCTGTAACAATTGAATAAATAATTCCAAAATCTGTTTTTTGAAATGTTAATGCGACTGACATATTAGTTGAAGAATGAAAATATTTGCTTGTTGTAATATGCTCGATAGTAATTGTAGTCATCATAGACGAAGTATTGTGGCTCCATACTGACATATTCTAAAATATCGATCGGACGGCCAGGCTATGACTTCATATTATATTGGAAATCATGTTTAATATTTTTAAATTATCTTTTCTTTTAAATACCCAATAAGGCATCGTTAACCTGCCCATCTTTTAATAATTTCAATAGTAAACCGCTTTTGGCCAATCGTTGACAAGATGAAGTTTACAAAAATGAGTCAAACTCTGCTGAGATCGTGATCCATCAATTGACCTTATATTCTATCTCAGTCCAGATGCCAATCCATTTCTGACCAGTCAACGAAGTGAATCAGTGAACGAAGATAAGGGAGCAGCAGCTGGTAATGCTTGAGGTCGTAAATATTCGCGGGTTTTCCGTTCATTGATTTGCAGATTGCTTTGGCATCGTTGAAGGTAACGTTCCTTGCATCATACACAACTGCTCGGAAGCATATTTTCTTGTATGTGACGTCACACTTATCTGAAAACATTATTGTGGTCATTGAATATTTCATGTTAGCAAATAAAAGCTTTCAGAAATAACTTCGTGGAATCTGGGATTAAAATTTTCACATGTGTCGTAGAACAATAGTATAGTGCCAAATGTTCGCGTTCCAAATTTATTCCGACAAGAAAGTTGATGCCGAATCGAAGAGATTCTGTTTTTCCGAAGATATGGCAGCTACCTCTGTAATCATCTTGGTTAATGCCACAAAGCAGGGCTGGATTGATCATTGAGGAAAATAAGCACGTGCTTAGGGCGCCAAGAGATTGAAGGGAAGGATGCATCACTTTCAATAACGGAATTTTCAATGAGGCATTAGTGTTTTATGTAATAATTCGAGTTGGACAGACGACTCAGACCGCGATACTGGCCATATTGATATACATTTTTCATTTCGATGAATAATATATTGTGTGATTAATTGTGTTCATATATTAGGGCTTTAGGATAGGAGGGGCATGTAGAGTTTAACCAATATTTTGCTGGCTCGTGGCCCCCTCTTGATAGTTTTTGGCACGTATGGCCCCTCTGTTCATCATACAGTGGTATTTAAAGAGTTATTGTGATTGGTGGATTTCAAATCCCATTCTATTAAAACAATTCATGCCTAACAAGGTGAAAACACAAATAACCTTATCAATGATGAGAATGAGATAGAACGAGAATTTTTTTGTAAATTGAAAAGTAAAATTATTTATGGGGCTAGCAGTGTGGCCCCCATCCAACTGCTATGTGGCCTCCTTGGTAGGCACGGACCACTGGTATAAAGTTTAACCAATATTGTGTTGCACTCTCAAATATGCGACTTGTTCCAAAATATAAAACAACTTACATTGTTGCTTATTTGCGAGACTTTCTTTAATCAGTTTGGCAATCTCTGTAAAAATAAAATACCGTGGATCACGACTGCAACTTCAAAACCAAACTCAATATTTGACTAGACTTCATAGTGAAATAATCGATTAAGTTTATTCCAAATATACAGTTTTAGGTTATAAAGATGTTGACGAGAATATTCTCTCAAATAAAACCCGCCTGTATTAATGTTTTCGTTTAAAACAAATATGCATATAGTAGAATACTCATTCTAAGGGGAATATCGCTCGACTTATCTGCCCAGTCTTTTATATTTTGCTCAAACTTCTTACCGAATCCATCGTTTTTCTGTAGAATAAAGTTTAATATTGTTAATAAAACAAAATTTTCTAATATCAGTCCTATCTGACAAACCAGACACGAAAAATTTGATGAAATTTTTTTATTCAGATCGTGACTCTGAACCCATTTAGAAATCCGACGCCGAGATTCTGTTGGTGAAACATGCGACTATGTTATTAAGGACTTGATTTAATTACCAAAGATTGAATACCCTGTGGTCATTTGGGTCAACGATTTTATTTTTCAAGTTGAGCACTTTGCATAATTATAGCATTTTATGACTGATAAACAAATTAATTTGCCTACTAGTGTAGGATTGTAATAGTTTTACCTTGCAATCTCCTACAGAGACGAGTTTTCCTTTCACTAGTTTGGTGACGCAGACTCCATCTGTAAAATATAAAACGATGTTGGCCTGGTACTGTTGTTGGTGATAGCGTATCTCATAAATTTAGAGTTAGAACAGAAAAGGATTTTGACTTTATTCCGGGTATGAAAGCCGATTGACGTAACACGGCCACTCGTCCGGTTACCAGTTCATGCCTGGTATGAAGTTGGTCAGTAATTTGTATCAGATGCATGGACTTGATGGTAGAGGAAGCCAAAAACGACCGGTGGTGGTTTAATATAATAAAGATATCTAAAGTTTTACCAGGTAATTTCTTTCCAAAAGAAAATCCGATGCAAAGGAAAAGGCAGAATACTTTGACAAAAATCATATTTGACTCCTGATTGCCTAAGTGTAAAATGTCTGTAAGGTAACGAGAAGGAATCAAGGTTATTGACTTTTCAGCAGAGTTGAGGGTGTGTCATCGTACAGGCTGACAAAAAATACCAGAAACCACAAATTTCCTAAAAAAAATTCTTCAAAAAAAGGGAAATTTACTTAATTTTGTTCACACTTAAAACTCGTGTTTGTGCATAATAATACCCGAATGTTTCAGTAATTTAGGACGTTTGCGAGTCTGTCTACAATATCAAGAAGGTGATTTGGAACATATAATAGAGAGGACATGACTTTTGTGCAAAGTGTCCAACTTTGTACATAGAACTACGTATCGAAAATTGGCATACGACAGTTTCTAAAAATCTAAAACAAGTGCCACGATTACGCCCATTGCTGAACTAGCCGATTTTTTCGGCGGAGAACAATTTTTCTGTTGCGTAAATTATTCAATCCATTGCCGATGAGAGCATTTAAAATGCCTTGCCATATTAATTTAATTGTGTTTGTCGTAATTCGTCTTTGCGTCGACTTACGGTGCGACTTACTAATTTGCCAGAACTTTTGCAACACTTACTCTCTTGCTTTCATTATAATGATATAATTTTATTGCTCCACTCAGAACAAGGCCGCGTACAAGCGGCCACTTCAAGGGCACTTTTAAGTATTTTGCGGCGTCTAAAGCTGCCGCGAAACCATGACGGGATTTCAAACCATGTCAGCTGTGGTCAAACTATGGCGGCTGACTTTTTAGATGCCACAAAGCAATGGCGTGAGACGGGTTCCACGGCAGCAAATTGAAAACCATGGCGGGCAAAATTGTGCTGCCATAAACCAAGGCATATTGGCTGTAATGGCAGGACAACCCCTGATGGTGACAAACTATGGTTGAGTTGGAACATTCTACTTATGGATACAGTCTTGATGGATTTGGGGTTAGGTTTCAGATTTTTGGGTAAATATAAATGCAATTTTACTGCAATAGAATAGTGCAATGAGCATGTATGCATGTTCATTGAATAGTGTGCAGTGTTTGTTTTTTTCACAACATTTGAGTGACATATTTTCCATTGTTCAGCACGAAATGCTATTTTGCGGAGTGCTTTTTATTTCTCCTTTTAATAATAATAATGAAAATATATATATAATTCCGATTGCATCGTGCTAGCGTTAGGAATACGCTCGCCACCGCATCTCTGATTACCCTTCGTGGGATCGCAGGTTCGAATCCCATGCGAGGATGGTTATGTGCAAAAGGATTTCTGGACTCCTTGCCGCCGTAGGGTGGTTAACGTAACCCCTGGCCGGTTACGGCTTTCTGCACCATCAAGTCCGTGCTTCCGAAAACAAATAACTGGCTTAACTAATCTGATATCTGACCTGGACTGGTAACTAGGCGAGAGGCCGTGGTTCGCAATATGATTGAGTCGTCTTACCGGGTTTCCTTTCTCCCGGGATAAATATGTAAATCCTATCCTATAATCTCTCGATAGACCAACTGCCCTGTCGGAGTTATATAAGCTAGACAAGTTTGAGTCTCACTGCGAATGCCGCAAAATCGCATCTAAAGAAACAATAAGTTGGAAGTTTTTTGGGTGTAAGTGGGGAATTGAAGTCACTCCTATGCTAGACATGTTCATTTTCTTCTCGGCCTAACGAGCCTCACAAACTTTCCGAATAAATTATTGATATTATATATTGATATTATTATATCATAATATATTGCCTTTCAGTACCTAATAGTCAATGTTTTTGGACTGTATTTGATAATGTTTTGACATCTTAATCCTCGGCGTTTAGAACCGCCCCCCAACGAACGCCGCCCAGATGCTGCTTATTAGCGGACTAACGTGGAATCATCCTATTACTAATTCATCATATTACAGAGATCGCAACTGCACGTTTGCAATATACGTATCTGGTCTTATAAATTTGATGGTCGTTACAACAGCAGTCGACAAACTTTACGTAATACCGGGCCAAATATACACATTTCCGGTTGCGTGTGGGCCGCATCAGATGCCGCCTGCAAATTATCGAAACAGTAAACTTCGAAATATGGCGCAATTGCAAATTCTATTTCCGTGTAAATTCCAACGATATGTTAGACGTTAGTTATAACTAACCTAACGGTAGGCGTGTTCTAGCAACAACTGACATTTGCTTTCGCTTACGTTAATTTCTACAACAACACCCATTGTTACAACATACATCCGCGCGCAGACAATAATAAGTTTATGAACAACTTCTGTTAATAATGGGTACTCCCGACGTATGTGAATCAAGATGGCGTACACCGGAACGTAGTATGTATACCAGGTTAGGCTATAATTTCAGGTAGAAATACTACGGGAGTCATTGACTAGACCTCGAATTCGTAACAGAACTAAAATAAGAAAAATTGAAATAAAATTATGGTCTAACCCTAACCTAGCACACATACTACGTTCGGGTGTCGCCATCTTGGTTCACATACTTCGGGAGTACCAAAACATGTTTGCTGGCCGCCGTTTGCGATCACTGCCATACGGGTTAACTGAATACAATATTAATAACATTTTTTTATGCTGTATACTTGCATGACGTAACATCCTTAGTAAACCGCAGCAACCTAAGTCATGTCCCTCCCCCACACAACTTAATGACAACACTCATCGATACGAGGTTTGGTAGGAATATCGAAGATATATATTTAAAACTGTACAAAATATGAGGGTTTTAGTTTAATGAATTCTGATTGACGGATACTTCCCGGATGTTTTCCCGAGCCCACAAAAATTCTTAAAAATACTCTACTACTACAAAATTGCTAGTGCTTATTTTGGGAGCGCCAGGGTGCATGAACATGATTATAAGGAAAGCCTACGGCGGGAGAAGTACAGCGATCCCATCGAACATAATTATCTCCGCATGGAATTCAAACATGCGAACCCACGCAGGGTAATCAGAGGTGCGATTGCAGTCTATTTCTAACACTTAGTGCCACACCTGATGATGTAAGAAGCCGTGAGGAGCGACCACTAGTGGTTGGTTTAGCTAGAATACTGATGACAAATTTATTCCGAATCTTGCAACATTTTCACAAAAAAGTTATTAGTGGAAACCGCCAGTTTGCATACTCAAAAATTTTATTCTGACATCAATACTTATAACTCTTATAAGATTGTGCAGTCGGGGAGGAAAACGGATATATATTGCTTCTGACACGCATTATTGATGAAGATATTCCAACACAGAGCTAAGTGACAATGATGGTTTGACTGAACCACATTAAACGAGTCAAGTTTTGTGAATCCGGATAAGAATATTTTTCAACCGCGCAAGATAATGCGAGATAGGTTTTATTAGATACATAATGGACCTTTATTCGTTTTTGTAAAATGTTGTTTTTATTGTATTTCTTCTGGTTCCGTTTTGAAAAATCGATTCTCTAATTCACTAATGGACCGATTGCTTTGAAATTTTCAGTGGTTAAAGATAGAATTTTTTTATATTTAAATCACATTGACAGTATTCTTAAATTTTCCTATGATATCTGATTTTCATCCAGAATATTTTCATTTTTTATGAAAACACGATTTTAAATCCGCTAAGCATGACAGCGTTTTCCGAATATACGCGACGCTACGCGAAACTCGGAGATTAATTAATACCGGTAAGTACGGTGCAAAGAGTACTTTGTTTTAGATTTCTTGTCCATATATTTGAGTATTGCTGTCTTGTTTTGCAAACCATAGTAACACTCACAACTATAAGATAAAATTTTCATATTCATCCCAGAGAAAGGAAAGCCGATAATATTCCTATGGCGAATTACTGTCTTTTGTCCGGTTACCGGTTCATGTTGACAATAAGATTGGTTAACCAGTTCGACAAGGATAGGATTTACCGAGCTCGAGACTAATTCCTCTATTTTCTATTTTGAACATTTTATTCCTCCCTATGTATACAAAGCCCTTTTCCGTGTTTCTTCAATCTTTAATAATAGATCCTCCATAGTGTCTACGCCGTAAAGGTGTGAACTCTCACTCTAGCTTTTGCAAGGTTTGAATACTGGTTCAGAACAAAAACGAAGAAAACCACAAAGGATCGAATCAATGTTTATTATCATGTTTGGTTATATACAGAAATCACATGGAGAAAGCTATGAATTTAGTTACTGAGCAAAAGGGTCCAATAGACAAGGCGACCGATTCAATGCATGGGTTATACGGATAATAATAGAATAATAGTAAAGGAACAATATATAAGTAAGCAGTGGCAGGAGTCAAGAGGCTCTCGCAAACCGTTCTTGTTTCATTGTTGGTTTAGTTCAGCATGTTTCTCTGAATTGAGGAACCGTTGTTAGCGAATTTGATTCAAAGAGAACCCGTTCTTGGAATTTCAAATCCCGCCTCTGAAAGTAAGTACTAATAAGTGGAGCAAGTTTCATTTATTAGCACGAACATACTTGTTTAATCATAATCACAGGCCGACTTCAGTGTGGAAATAGAATGCATGAGTAAAAATATCAGTAATTTACTTTTATAAACACGTAATTTAGTGTTCTCTCATAAATAAAATCAGGTTTTAATGCTTGGAAACAGATTTTGAAAAATATGCAATTTTAATAAAATTGGAAAAAAAATTATGAAGTTATTTTCATTGATAGATTCCAAATCCCTATTATGTTCAAACAATAAGAAAGCGCATAAGAAAGCGAAAACACCCTGTGAAATAACCTTGTTGAGCAGTAAACTAGGAAAAACTGGGAGATTCATTGTAAAGTGAAAAGTAAAAGAGCCGAGGGCCTCCGGTTGAGAACCGCTGGTTTATATAATCATCGGCCATAGAAAAGCGAACAAAAATTTGAAAAAAAAAATCCATATAAATAACAAAAGTCATTTAACTGTTTTTGTCTTTTTTATCATTGAATCCGTCAACGAAGTTCTGTCAGGTTTTGATCTGGTTTTATATTTCACAGATGACACCGTGGTATTGGTAGGATGGTGGATAATTGAACATTCCCTGATACACAGACTTTGGATCTTTATTGACATCAACAGCAACATTTGTCCACGATGCATAGGATCTCGGATAATTAGGATCCCACACTTCTGTTGCTATAGTGATGGGTTTTCCATCAGACAGCAGAAGCTGATTGTTCTGTAACAATTGAAATAAACAGTTTTAAAATCTATTGCTTGAAATGTTAATGCAACTGACATATTAGATGGAGAATGAAAATATTTGCGTGTGATAATAGGCTTCATAGTGACAAATTATAAATTCTAAAATATCGATCGGATGGCCGGGCTATGACGTCATAATATATTAGAATTCATGTTTAATATTTTTAATTATTAAATTATCTAATCTTTTAAATTACCAATTAGGCATTGTTAACCTGCCCATCACTTGATAATTTCAATAGTAAACCGCTTTTGGTCAATCGTTGACAAGATGAAGTTTACAAAAAAGAGTCAAACTCTGCTGAGAATGTGATCCATCAACTGACCTTATACTCCAACCCAGTCCAGATGTAAATCCATGTCTGACCAGCAGGTATTAGTGAACGTAGATAAGGGAGCAGCAACTGGTAATGCTTGAGGTCGTAAATATTCGCGGGTTTTCCGTTCATTGATTTGCAAATTGCTTCGGCATCGTTGAAGGTGATGTTCCGTACATCATGCACAACTGCTCGGAAGCAGTTTTTCTTGTATGTGACGTCACATTTCTCTGAAAACATTATTGTGGACATTGACTATTTTATGTTAAATTTTAAACCGCTTTCAAAAATGACTTCATGAGATCTGGGATTGAAATCTTGGAACAGTGTTTCTCAACCTATGGGTCGAAAATTTTTTGAGTCGCTCGTTTTTTCAACAAAAACCTAAAAGTTACTAATTTTATTTTCTAGCAGATTTATTGTTGCTCAGTAATAATTGTATATGTGGGAAGTATCACAGCGTAAATACTTGGCATCTGCTATTATTAGTCAGACAGTTGATTTTGTGACCATTCAAGCAATGAGCAATACGTATCGCATAGTATTTGAGCATATCCTTGGGCTGCGAGATTTTGTAAAATTTATTTTTGAAAAATTTTGGTCGCTTGAAAATAAGTTTGGGAACCACTGCCCTAAAAGAATTGCGCCAAAGCTTCAAATTCTACATTTAATTCGACTGAGCGACAAGGAATGTAAGGCTAAAACGAAGAGATTTTTTTTTTTCAGAAATGTGATAAATATTCTGTGGTAATTAATTTCTACCTTCATATCCATCTCAGTTAATGCCACACGGCAGGGCTGAATTAACCATCGAGCGAAATAAGTAAGTGCCTAGGGCACAAAGAGAAAAGATGTAATGCAGAAATTTTCATAGACAATTTTTTAATGGTGCTTCAGTGTTTAATGAAATAATTCAAGTTCGTCAGACGACCCAGACTGCTATACTGGCCCGATTGAAATAAACTTTTCATTTTGTTTATATTTTGAACGACATAAATAGGGAACCAAAGACTTGAGTGCTTAGGCCTTCCAAAAGACATGTTCCGGCATGTTGAGTTACAGTCTGAAATATGCGAATCCTTGCAACATATTGAAATAACTTACGCTGTTGCTTCTTGCCGAGACTTTCTTTAATCAGGTTGGCAATCTCTGTAAAAGATGAAATTTGTTTAAACGACGATGCAGGCATTCAAGTCCAAGATTTGAACACCATTATTATGAGTCAAAGTTCATGTTCATTTCACAATATATGAAACACTTATTTCAATCATTATATCACACACAATTAGTGCCAGTTTGGTATGCGAATGAGGGCATGTCGAGCAATCGCATACCAAAGTGTCAACCAAAAGTTGATGTCGCTAGATGTCATTAGTTCAGTATCGGTATGGGGATCACCAGCTAATTTCTTATTACACGCACTTGGCGTAGGTAACGCTACAAAGCGTAAGAGTCGTAAATTAATTTATTTTTGTTAAACGATTAAAAGGCTTGTTATTATCACGCATTAAACACAAGCTCATATTTTGAGTAAAACTTTAAAGTTATAATGTAAAAATCATTAAATTTATCTCAGATCACTGTGAGTTTTATGTTAGAAGGACGTTGACGAGAGTATTTTCTTGAATAAAATCGTCCGATTTCTGTTTTCGTTAAAATCAAATATGCATGAAGCATAATCAATGAATCAATTTATTTTCAAAATTAAAATATTTATTTAGAAGGAAACATGACTCGCACTTATCTGGCCTGCCCTTTAAAAAAATCTTTTTTTTAATTTCTTACCAGATCCGTCGCCTTTCTGTGAAATAAAGTTAAATAATGTTAACAAAACATAAGTTTTCAAAATTAGTTCTACAAAATAAGCCAGGCCGTAAAGTTGGAAAGGGTTTTTATTCAACTCCTGATTCCAAACCTACGTTTCCCAAACGAAAAGGAACTTTGTGATATTTTCGGAGAAGCAATTTGAATGAAATTAGCCTACCGATAGACAAGGTGCAATAACTTTGGGGAAATCGAATTTGATTAGCCAAGATAGAAAGGAAATGGGGGTTAAAAAATTTATTCTCAAAGTCGAGACATTTGCTTAACTACAGCTTTTCATGACTGATAAATAAAGTACTTATGAATCTGAAATAATTTACCTTGCAATCTCCCACAGAGACGAGTTTCCCTTTCACTAGTTTGATGACGCAGACTCCATCTGTAAAATATAAAATGACAATAGGTGTTAGTAAACCTAGCAGTCTGGTATTGCTGCTTGTGGTAGCGGAGTTGAATTGGGCAAAAGAATTTTCGTATTTCACTCGGTGAGACAAAAGCCGAAGAGACGCCTTAGTATTATCGCAAACCACGGTCTCACTTTCGGCTACATGGACATGCATGGACTTGATGGTGGAGGAAGCCGAACCGACCAGCGGCGGGGTCCAGAAATCCTCTCAATGAAAATGGAAAGCGAACCAAGGAATCAGAGGTGCGATGGCAAGCGTATTCATAACGCAAAGATTAAAACAATGCGTCTTGTCTTCGAGTTGCATGATGTCGGTTGAAATATTTTACCAGCACTAAGAGTTATAAAGAAATTCCGACTAACGACTCTAACCAGAACCACGATGCCCTAAGAAACACTTATCATATTAATATTATCACATGTCTTACCAGGTATCTTCTTTCCGAACATGAAGCCGATGAAAAAGAAAAGGCAGAATACTTTGACAAAAATCATATTTGACTTCTGAATTAGCCTGCTAAATACTTAAGTGTAGAATGTCTGTAAAGTAACAAGAAGGATCAAATTTATTAACTGTTTAGCTCGCACAAGATGGCCCCAAAAACAGGACTCATAAATTTCTCATGGCTCAATACAAATATGAACGGATACAAGTCTCTCTACAAAACCAGGACATTTGAAACATATTCTACTTTGAAAACCACGTTCGTGCAAACCGTCCTGTATTTCTTAAACTTCGGGGTATAAACATACACAAAGTGAACGCATGTTCAAGTATGAACAAAACTATTTTTTTTTTCAAGTTTTATAAAAAGTTTTCTTTGTTATCGTAGAAGTAATTTATGTTTTTTGACCACTCTGTATATGTTACTGAGTAAAGCAAATGAATGGAGTGGAGTCGAGATTGTTATATGCCCACTCAACACACTCTGGCAGCAAACTACCCAGACCCGAATTGCAACATTGTCAGCGTGTGTTTTCGTTTCGAACCGATATTAATCTATATGTAAGGATATCTATTGTTTACGAGAAGACACAGAACCGTTTGAGCATCGACACCAAAATCAATACAGATGGTAAGCGTGGAAACCGAATCTTAGGCGAGTAACTGCGATGTCATCATATTTACCATATTTACGAGCCCAAGGCGCGCACTTTGTATCTATTCCCAAAATCTATCGTGCACTCTACACTCAAGAGAAGCATCGGTGCCGGATGCGTATTATAGCCCAGTGCCCCTGACGGATGAAAAAAAAAATTAAGCAATTTATTGACAGGTGCATTATATGAAATACACCTGCTCTCTCGATTTAACCAATGACAAGATGCAACCGAGGTCACTCCTCCGCACTACATAATAACATTATCCACAGTAGGATATGTATTCCAAACGCTAGCGCTATGAAATATATACGCGCCCTTATTATTTCCGGTTGTCAGACCAAAATCTTCGAATTGCGTGAACCGAGATCACCATAAGATATGATACACGTATGTCCGTCCTTGGGGCCAGATACATGCAGCCAATGATATCTGACTTTATCTCAAACAATCCATAGACAGACTTAATTCGGTAATCAAGCTGAACAAGTTTGTCATCATTTTTAATGTTTTATAATCGCGGTCTATAGCACCTTTTCTATTCAATTCTGAAATCACCAGATGCGCTAAAATGCCCAATCCTACCACTGGTACATGAGAAGCTGTTATTTATTGGAAGAACAAGGAATATTTCCGATTCTCCCCAATTTATTACACTCTTGGTGAGGTGGGGGGCGTGGGATTTGAACCTGAGACTAATCAACTGCGATGTTATTACAGTTATCGTATCTTACGAACCATGAGGCTTCAAATATTTTTCATTTAAGAATCGATCGTGCGTCTATGTTTAGATCACGTAGTGCTTCGTTGCCTACAATCAAAACAAGCACCAATACCGGTTGCGTCTTATAGTCCAGTGCCGATTACGTATGGAAAAAAAATTCAAGGAATATATATTGACAATGTGCCTTAATCCGGTGAACCTTATGAACACACGTAATATTGCTATGCATAGGTCATGCCCTCCCAACGACAAGATGCAACCTATGCCATGCTTCCCAATTGAACCAATGACATTCAAGCCTGCCTCTCCCGCACTATAAAGATTTTTTTATTATGACATAATAAGATGCTCACTCGCGCCTCTCGCCCTGAACAAGGTCAGATAAAGCGGCAACCGATATCCGATTTTCATCTTGAATATTCTCTCCACAGTCTTACTTCACTGTCGAAGTACTCCAAGCTAGACAAGTTTATGCTTAACAGTAAATGCCGCAAAATCGCTTTTCAGGAAAACATACCGAGATATAGGGCTGGATGTCAATAAGTCTTAAAATATTTTAAAATTACAAAGGGAATTCATCGATAATATATATTGTTTTGGCCCTCACAGGTGTATATAATGAATTGAAATTACTTGAACTATCACTGATTAAAAAACAACAAACCTGGTTAAGATATATTGAGAACTGACTTCATGACAAAATTGAAATTGTAAAAGAACTGTATGGACACCCTGTATATCCACTAGCCCAGAATAGTGAGACTATTGTACCAAAGCGAAACCTTTTTTGAGAAACCTGGAAAAACATACATAATACATTAATAACATACATAATAACATTATTCACAGCGATATATTAATATTCAGTGAGATATATCTTCCAAGCGCTATAAAATATATACGCGCTCTTTATGATTTCCGATTGGTCGATCACTTCTTGAAATTGAATTTTTTTCAATTACAAAATCTCCAAATTTCGTGTACCGAGATCATGATGAGATGTGATACAATCAAACCCTTTTTAATATGACGTAATACGACGCTTACTCGCGGCTGTCGCTCTGTACAAGGCCGGATACAAGCAGTCAATGATATTTAACGGTATTCTTAATAATCTCTCTTCACAGACTTACTTCACTAATTTATTATATCGTGGGTGAGGTAGCGGGCATGGGATTCGAACCTGAGATGTCATCAGAATCACCGTTTTGTACGAACCACAAATCGTATTTTTTCTCGAAAATCGATCGCCTTATAAGCCAATGTTCCTCTCCACATATGCCTCACGTATGAAAAAAAAAACAATTTAATCAATTTATTGACAGTGTGTCTTATAATCCCGCTCGATTTATAAAATACATTTGCCTTACTTATTAATCTCCCGATGACCAGGGGCAATCTGTCATGTCCTCCCGATATAACCGATGACATCCAGGCTGTGCTTCCTCTACACTACATAATCACATCAATATTTTAAGAACGTTAAGAGCGCTAGACAGCCCAAAATATATATATTTTATGGGGGACCAAATATTTTAATATGACGTAATACGGCTGATTCAGGACCTTAGAAATCCGGGTTTGGGGCTTTCTCAATCTCAAACGCGGGTTTTATTTTCTCCCGAAGTGATGCGTTTAATGTTGTATATTTGCAAATAACTAAAACACCTGCCTTTCAGTTAAGACCACACTCAAATTGTTACAACTTATTGCCGAATGGTTCACTCCGAACGACAACGAATTATTTGTCAAAACGGTTTCGCTTTTTTTGATCCTATTATTAATATTTTCTATGCTACAAACCTGCATGACGTAATATCATTAGTGAACCGCGGCAACCTAGGTCATGCCCCCTTCCTTCACACAATGTAATAACAACGCTCATAACGGCATTTGTTAGGCTATCGAAGATATAGGGTGTCCATAAGTCTTAAAATATTTTATATTTTGCAAAGGGAGTTCATCGATACTCTCGTCCAGTTACCAGTACCGTGTTGGGTCATATTAGATATTAGGTTTGGGCAGAGAATTTCGATATATTGTTCTAAGTGTAATCTGTGAACGAGGGTAGATTCAACGCTTTTCCCAGATATCTGGTTTCATTCGCTTCTCCAATAACTGACTCACTGTTTCAGAACAAGAACGAAGAAACCCAAAAATGATCGAATTAATGTTTATTATCATGTTTGGTTATATACAGAAATCACATGGAGACAGCTATGAATTTATTTACTGAGCAAATACGTTTCAATAGACAAGGCGACCAGTTCAAGGCATGGGTTATACGGTTAATAATAAAATAATAGTATAGAAACAATATATAAGTAAGCAGTGGCAGGATTCAAGAGGCTCTTGCAAACCGTTCCTTTTTTTTTATGATTTAGTTCAGTATGTTTCTCTAAAATGAGAGAACCCGTTGTTAGCGAGTTCGGTGCAATAGAGAACCTGTTCTTAGTTTTTTGAATTCTGCCACTGAAAGTGAGTAATAATAAGTAAAAAGCAAGTTTCATTTATAATAGGACGAACATACTTGTATGGCCTTTGTCTAATTCTAATCACAGGCCGACTTCAGTGTGGAATAAAAATGCATAAGTAAAAATATCAGTAATTTAACTTTTATAAACACGTAATTTAGTCTCCTCTCATAAATAAAATCACGTTTTAAAGGTTTTAATGCTTGGAAAACAGTCTTTGTAAAAATATGCGATTTAGTGAAATTGAAGAGTAATTTAAGATCGGATCGTTCATGGGCAGCTTATAAATTTTGCATAATCAGACATGGACCTATCATAATTAGAACATTTAGAACAACGGCCATAGAAAAGCGAACAAATATTTTAATGAAAATCTATATAGATAACAACAGTCATTTAACTGTTTTTGTCTTTTTCATCATTGAATCGTCAACAAAGTTCTGTCAGGTTTTGATCTGGTTTTATATTTCACAGATGACACCGTGGTATGAGTAGGGTGGTGGAACATTGAACATTCCCTGATATGCATCCCCTGGATCTTTATCGACATAAACAACAACATTTGTCCGCGATGCTTCGGATGTCGGATAAGTAGGAAACCACACTTCTGTTGCTATAGTGATTGGTCTTCCATTGGACAGCAAAAGCTGATTGTTCTGTCACAATTGAATAAACAGTTTTTAATATCTATTGCATGCAATGTTAATGCGGCTGACATATTACATGAAGAATGAAAATATTTGCGTGTAGGAATAGTCTCCATAGTAAAGGTTGTCAGCATAGCTAGACGTATGGTGAGTAATGTTAGCAACATGCGTCATTCTTGTGTTTGGAACTGCATGAAAATGGGTGAAAACCAGCAATCAATGAATTTCTATATATATATATTTTTTTTAATTATCCAATCTTCTAATAAATCATAAGGCAATGTTTGACTGCCCATTATTCGGTAATTTTATTAAAAAGCGCTTTTGGTCAATCCTCGACCCGGTTAACTTTATAATCTTTATAAAAAGTCAAACTCTGCTGAGATTGTGATCCATCAACTGACCTTATACTCCATTCCAGTCCAGATGTCAATATTTGTCCTACCAGCAGGCATCAGTGAACGTAGATAAGGGAGCAGCAGCAGGTAATGCTTGAGGTCGTAAATATTCGCGGCTTTTCCGTTCATTGATTTGCAGATTGCTTTGGCATCGTTGAATGTAACGTTGTTCATAGCATACATAACTGCTCGGTAGCATTTTTTCTTATATGTGACGCCACACTTATCTGAAACATTATTGTGGTCATTGAATAACTTCATGTTAAATTATGACAGGAAATGACATAGAATTTAGGATTAAAATTTCAACCTGACCACTAAGCAAAAAAGCACGTGCTCACTGCGCCATGGGAAAGCAAATCTTCAATGGGACCGCAGTGTATAAAGAAAAATAATTCGGGTCAGGCGACCCAAACCGCGATACTCGTCCTATATGAATAGGCACCAAGGTCTTAGGTGGTTATGGCCTCGCTGATTGGGTGCGGCTTCCGCTATCATCGATCAATATTCGGGCTTTAGGGCGGAAAGGGCTCATAAATAAACCTAGGCTTACCATACGTCCCGTTTAAGGCGGGACATTCCTACTTTTTAACGTCTTGTCCCGGCCGTTCAGCCAAAGGTCCTGCTTTGGCTTTCAGCCAGCATAATGAGTGGAATATTACCAATTAGCCTGTTTTTGTTACTGTTGTTTTTTTATTTCGATTAGTTCTTATATTATCCCTATATTCATAAGTAGCTTCAAATTTTTGCTCCCGTGGTCGGGAAGGTTCGAGATAATCGAATTATCTAAACAAAATTTTTAATTTTTACAAACTTGCCAATATTCAAGCCTCAAAAGGTCGCGAAATGTCACCGCAATCTATCTACGATGAATATAGTAAAAATAAATTTATAACAAGATTTTGAAATTTTGATTTTCGTTTTACGACTCATGTAAACACGCTGTTATGACATCCGGTAGAAATCACCAAGCAAATGACTGGCTTTGCGGTGGCAGAGGTACTTGTGGTACGATACCAGACCCGAGTTCTCCAGATGCACCGCGAAACGATAGCACCAATGAGCATCAAGAGAGACAACGCTCAGACTATGGACGCCATCCTGAGGTAATTTTGCTCTGCCCTATATTAAGGCGTCTTGCGTGGATCAAGAAGTTAGTTTTTCAATAATAATCTATGGTGAACACGTTGATGTCTTATATTCAAGCAAATTTATTTAGTGTGTTTGTGATTCATTTTCACATTCAACTCCAAACACGGCGTTTGACAAGGCAAATACTAATACATAAAGATCCCCTTGTCGCAATTTTTCCTGTTTTAGACCTCAGGTGCTGGGGAATTCCAAATTAATATATTTGACGCGAACTAAAAAGCGTTTAGGGGGGAAAATATTTTCCGAGTGAAAAACGAATGAGGGAAAGCCACACCAACCTGCACTCTGTTCAACTTTTGTAGTTTGTGGGCGAAAAGTAGAGAAAAAGGCTTCCTTAGTTGACCAAGGTGATGTGCCAATGGCGGTTGAAGCGCTGGTAGAAGAAGTTGTCTTGTCTTTGTATTCTGTGTGAAAAAATGAGTTTATATTACGAGTTTACAGCAAGATTTATAGTTCTGGGTACTTTAAGGTACTAAATGACAATGTGAATATATTTCAATTTTTCTCTATTTCAGTTTCTTCGCACAATCGCCGTATTGCCAATTACTATGACTGAAATGGACTATTTTAGTATCTATTCTAGTGCATGTGATACCAAATAACATCATTAAAACTTTATACCATGGGGAGTGGTCGTTTCTTTGACACCTAAAACAGAATTCGTGGTCGTTTCTTTAAGACCTAAAACAGAATTCGTGGTCGCTTCTTTAAGACCTACAACAGAGGGCGTGGTCGTTTCTTTGACACTTGCAACAGAGGGCGTAGTTGTTTCTTTGACACTTGCAACAGAGGACAGCACTGAGTTTGTCTCTGATTTTTCCATTGTCTTTTTTAACTGATGGAGCTCACTTTTCATCCCGTGTAATTGTTCCGTTAAGGCTGCAAAACGAAATCAGAATTTAATTTGAGCCATCAGTTTTACAATCCGAATTTGGTGAATTTTTTGTTAGAAGATATGTACCGCTCTCTCCCGTTAAAAATAAGAATATGAGCTTGGTATTGCTAAACTCCACGTTAGATGTGATTGTTAAAAATGACGCATTAAAGATATGAAATGATTTGAATTTTACCAATAAAACGATTGTTTAACAAACGTATTTCGAACTATATTGTAGACGCTAACCTTCCAAAGCCTTCTCTTCGTCTTTTTTGCACTGTCCATTCTGAAATAGAACAAGAGAAATGTTTGAATATATGGATATGTAGGTTGCACATCCGTGTAGTATTGCCCTAGCTAAGCAAGTCTTTCCATATGCCGTAAAAAAGTGTTCCCATGGATTAAAGTGAAAACGTAGAATCTGGGATAAAGTATCGGGTCCCATCGAACTCAGTGTTAGTTTCAAACCTCCATTACTTACAGAAAAAATCGCTAGAACGTTCTATTTTCTTATATTTGTTCCCGATTTCAAACAAAACAGTTTTATTTTCACAAATAATACCAGCAATATAAAACTACCACTAAGCACTACCACTCTCACCTTAACGTCTCTCCAAGTAGGTTGCCCGTCGCAAACCATAGGCATCCAGCATTTCTCACCTGTTATTAGGAGAAAATTGAAATTAGAAATCGATCGAAATGTTCATTTATAATATGTTTATTTTAAAATAGTTTTATAACAGATAAACAAAAATATGTAAATAAACTTTTTTCATAACGAGACAAGTTCAGTACCTATCCACTTATGGCGCGCATTCGCTCATTCCATACTAAATTTTATACTTTTACACTCGTCATGCGAACGCACTATTTTTTTTCTCCTCTCCGATGATGATTAGTCGAATCAAATTTGAATTATTACGCCCGCCGTTGGGGAACCTAACAATGTTTAGCGGGCATGCGCTAATTTCTGATCAATACCCGCGATTCAATTTCCGTTTTTTGAGAATCGTTTCATTTTTTTGACGAACAATAAACTCTTGAAAGTTGAATTCCCCATAGTTTGCTGCTTTTGTTTATACACCTTTCTATCAATCAATCAAATCGGCAAATCATAACAAAATGAAAACAAGAAAGATCACAAAAATATTTTACGGGATGGCGGGATAACCGCGAAATGACCATTCGGTCTACTTGTCAGCGGCAACCTTAAAATAGCTCAAAACTTATGGCTACAAAATTTGCACAGCGGGAAACGTTTTTATGCACGAACATCGCCCCAAGATGACGCTTCACCAATTGGCCACTACACCCGCTTATCTATGAGAGATTTTTCCATTCTGGACATTTGAGTGTATATGACAATATTTAAAATTTTAGGTTTAATAACCAAATCAAATGAGGTGATGCTCGCATCGGAGATTTCAAAACCAAAAGCGTTGTATCGTTTTACATCGTTATGAGGGAAGAGCCATTTACTAAGATCTACCGCCATTGCGGGATTAAGACGATAAGAGGCCCTAGGCTGTGCCATTTGTGAGATTTCTCCTGAACAATGACGTCATAAAGAATATATTATGACATCAAAAATTAATTGACTATTATCTACTGGCAAAATACGACGGTAATCCCCCGAGTAGATTAAATAGTGGATTAAGAAACTATGGCCGTAATAAAAGGTCATGGAATCAGAGTATAGTTTTACAAATTATACAATTTCAATATTCCACTGTTTTCAATTTTTGAAACGGTAAATACTTGGGAGGAGAACTATTTGATTATCAGCTTTATAAAATTTTAAACCGGTTTTATTCTAGAACTATCTTTTACGATTTAAAAACGACTTAAAAATGGCTGAAAACAGTTTAAAATTAAATGCCGGGGCCCCTAAGATTGAGGCACCTAGGCTTCAGCTTACTTTGCCTGGTAAATCAAACCTTGTTTACGGTACAGAAACTCATCCAATACTTGGCAAAATAAACGAGGTATTCAGAGAATAAGATATCGGATATAAAAAAAAATCATATTTAAATGTCGGTTCAACCTTTATCGAGAGACCGAGGTTCGCCATACTATTACACCGTCATACCGGCATCCCCTACGCCGGAATAAATAAATATTCCTTCTGATACAAATATACCGGGCGCAACGCGAAAAAAACAGCTTCAAAATTCGCCAAAAGAATTGTTTCGATTCACAATTAAGTTGTGTCGTCTTTAGTAGCTAAAACGTTTATTTACGAATATAATTATGAGATATATGGTAAAATTTGTTAACTTGGACAAATAATGTTTTTTTTCATCTTCTTTTGTACAATTTTTTTTTGACGTGGTTCAGAAAAAATATTGAAATTTATAAAATAACGTCATCAATACACTAAGGACAAAAATTATTAGATTTCTGAATTCTATACTTATAAAAGGTTCTTGCTGTTTAAAATATCAACGACCTGATTTTTTTAGGAGCTTTATATAATTTTTGAATAACCAATTTATTGTCACTAATTTTAATATTTGAATATCGCTGGTGAGGTTTTAAAATATTTTAGTTTTTTTTTTCTGTAAAATAAGCAAATATTACTAGCTGATTGAAAAAACAGCGCTAACAGTATAGAATTTTGACCCAAAAATTTATTCAATGTTCAGCTACCATAAGAATAGCTCAAATATCCTGCCTGATTTACTGGGGAAAACTTCTACTTGATGTCAGAATTACCTCACCAACTGAGGATCAAATAATCAAAGAAATTTAATTATAGTATGCTCCATCCCTCCATCCTACCCCCAGCCCTTCTTCAAAAAATAAAAATAACAGGCAAACAAGCAAACCGAACAAAGCATGCACGATTATACTGACCTTTAATGAATAAACAAGCTTCCATCAACAGTATTAGTCCGATGAAACTGTGTCGAATCGGAATCTTCATTTCGAATCCAAGAATTTCGTCAATTTCGCTTCGATGAAAATAAATTTTCGAACAGCAAAGTTTAGAATGAAGCTTCAGTCTATTCACATCGGAATATATCCTATGCAAGCTGACTCACTACTCTGAAGCGGGAAGAGAAATTGTTCTCTCTCTTTCAAATTTTAGGATACGTGTTGCGTCACAAAAGAGAGTTTGGGCTGCTCTTTCTATCTTTATGAAACGACGTCGTCGATACCACACCCGTGAGTAATATTCGGTGAATTTCAGATACATTTTCTGATGGATTTTGCTCTCCCAGTTTCGGTAGATAAAGATATACTAAATGAAAATTAAGAATAAGGAATGATTTGAATTTCCAGCGCAATCTTCATTCCTAGCCCTCACTCTTACTGGATAATTATTATTTGTTGGGCGGTGGCGGATGAGTTTTTTTTCTGTCAAGGGCTTTGTACAAAATATCCCGATTCATTAGAAAGAGTCGGATTAACAAAACTGAAATATCCTTTCCAAGATAGTGGCGTCTGCTAGCCTTGCTTTAAGTAACTGTCGGTGTCAAAATTCTGATGCTTCTGGTCTTGAAATTTTCACCCCTTACAGCTGGGATAACAGTTTATAGCGGCCCACCAGTCGAATATAGTATTTCGGACGTCGAATATAGAATTTTGGACGTCAAATATAAGTTTTCGGATGTAGAAGATAGGTGTTGTACGTCGAATATAGGTTTATGGACGTCGAACACAATAGTACCTGAAGTAGTGCACCTGATGTGCACCAAGATGGCGCACAACCTTAACATAGTGTGTGTACCAAGTTAGGGTTATCAGGTTGTGCGCCATCTTGGTGCACATACTACAGGAGCGCCCACAAATGTATGGATTAGTTAACACTACTCTCAAAATCAGTATCAGTACGGGCTAAGTCTTCTAACCCAGTGCGCCTTATGTATAGAAAAAGCCCTAGTCTCGCCTTGTCCTTATTCGGCGTTGCGTTGAATACATAGATGGGTGAGCGATACGAGTCGCTGTTCAGTTGATCACAACATTCCATGGCTGTGTGTTAGTGAGCTGAATTTAAATTTGTGCAACAATTAAACTTAGATAAATCAATTAGATTGGCTTCACAATGAATGTATAAAGCTTTTGTTCAGGCCTGGAACTTGATAACATTTATCAAATATGCCGATGTAGGCATAGTATAGCATATGGCGCTGAGAACCACTCAATATTATCAAAAATTTCTGTGCAATTCCCCCTATCGTTAGACTAATTTTCCGATGTATCGTTCATGAGTAACACCATGATTTTAAAATACCGCATTTACAAAACACATTCGTAATTATACGAGATGGTTATCGTTTAAAAAAATCGCGGAAGCTCACGTCAATCATTTACTTTCTGTTCAAACAGCCCAACGCAAATTTACCGCCATCTGTATTTAAATATATCTGTAAAACATTCTGGTTATAATTTTACTCGAATCCCTCACTATATTTTCCAAACACTGACCATACGTATAAATGCATCGGAATACCGGGATTTATGAACATAAAAAAGTTTGGTTTTGCCATGGGGGGTTGAATTTTATTTTAAATTCGCATAGAGGTAAATTAAGGAATAAAGGCTGGGAACTTTTTCTATAAATTCCGATAACAGCAAACAAAGGCGAGATAGATGGCGGCTTTATTTGCATTACTATTTCGTTGGCAATGGTTAAAATATGAAAAATCGGATGCCAGGGTTATGCTAGTTCGAAACGGCAACAATTTTCAAATTTAGATTCCTCTAAACCAATGGTGTATTGACGTAAATCGTGCAGTGCTCGTTTGAATTTTTTGATTGAAATTAATTTGAAATTTTTTTTATGTCGGTTACTCACTGTTGAATCGGGCAATGATCACACACTCGGGAGTTAGAAATGTCAGCGATTATGAATTATGTCGAGTTATGATGAAACGTGGTCTTTCCCTGACCCTGTCCGCCAATCCTCCCCCCCCCCCCCCCAACGTTTCCATTCTTCTTTAAATATTTACCATGAGCCCAAAAATTGCCGACATTTTTGGTACTATGATTTTAAATTTAATTAGCTTTGTGACAAATCAAGCAGGGCGGTCATATTGTTTCCGACAACATTTTTATGAGAAATCTAACTCGTGTAGGAATTGTCGCGTCACAATTCCCACTTTCACTGGAAATAATTGTTACATGCAACCTTTTTTTATAGCAGAGGTGAATTGAAGGGAGAATTGAAAGTCAGAATACTATAAAAACCCAACATAATTCGGATTGAATTATATTTTGTTTTATTAATATCTTGCAACCCAAACATTGGGAAAATCGTTATTATTAGTTACTATTATATTTTATTTATCCATCCGCGCAGTTTTTGAGCCAACTTCTGGCTGATTCGAGCAAGTTAATCTGCCGTATTTTACGGACAACAAGGCGCACTCTGAATCCTTTATAACTTAAAAAGTGATTGTGCGCCTTATAGGCCAATTACACAAATGCAGGGATAACGTTACGCTACACTCAACACCAGTACGGGCTACGTCTTGTTGCCCGGTGCGTCTTATGTAAGCATAAAGCCCCAGCCACCGCATTTAATGACGGTGAGGCATATGCGTGTGCTAGGTAGTGCTTTATGTTCGCCTTATGCATTTACAAACCCCCTAGGCCTAAGCAATTCATTGACGGTGCACCCTATGTTCCGTAAAATACGGTAATTTTGGGATTCCATATGCGTATATCAATGTAGAGAAGCAGATGTCCCGTGCCCTTATTTGGCGATAAGTGCGTTGATTTCATTTATGGGCGAGCGATATTAGTGGCATATGTCTGTTCTGTTTAACATAACATTCTATAGTCGTGTGTTGCTGCGCTTAATTTATGTTTGTGTCACAGTCAAACTAGGATTATTAAATTAGATTGGCTCTGTAAAGAATGTATAGGGCTTTGGTCGAGGCTGGCACTAGATCAGAGTTATTGAATATGCCGACGTAGGTATAGTATAGCCTATGGCGCTGAGAACCACTCAATATTTTCAAAAATTTCTGTGCGATTCCCGCTATCGTTAAACTAATTTTCCGATGTATCGTTCATGAGTAACACCATGATTTCAATGTAACGCATTTCCAAAACACATTCGTAATTATACGAGATGGTTAACGTTTAAAAAATAGCGGAAGCTCACGTCAATCCTTTACTTTCTGTTGAAACAGCCCAACGCAAATTTAACGCTATATGTATTTAAATATATCTATAAGGCATTCTGATTATAATTTTACTCGAATTTCTTACTATATTTTCCAAACACTAACATATCATACGTATAAATGAAATGCATTCAATGAAATACGTACATTGAAATGCCGCGATTTATGGACATAAAAAAGTGGGTTTTGCCATGGGGGGTTGAATTTTATTTTTAATTCGCAAAGAGGTAAATTAGGGAATGAAGGCTGGAAACTTTTTTTTATAAATTCCGATAACAGCAAACAAAGGCGAGATAGATGGCTGCTTTATTTGCATAGTTATTTCGTTGGCAATGGTTAAAATGTGAAAAAGCGGATACAAGGGTTATGCTAGTTCACAACGGCAAAAATTTTTAAATTTTGATTCCTCGAAATCAATGGTGTATTGACGTAAATCGTGCAGTGATCGTTTGAATTTTTTGATTGAAATTAGTTTGAAATTTTTTATGTGGGTTACTCACTGTTGAATCAGGCAATGATCACACACTCGGCAGTTAGAAATGTCAGCGATTATGATGAAACGTGGTCTCTCCCTGACCCTGTCCGCCCCCCAACGTTTTTATTCTTCTTTAAATATTTCCCATAACCCAAAAAATTGCCGGATATTTTTGGTACTATGATTTTAAATTTAATTAGCTTTGTGACAAATCAAGCAGGAATGTCATATTGTTTCAGACAACATTTTTATAAAAAATCTACCTTGTGTAGGAATTGTCGTGTCACAATTCCCACTTTGACTGGAAATGGTTATATGCGACCTTTTCTTATAGCAGAGGTGAATTAAAGGGAGAATTAAAAGTCAAAATACTATAAAAACCCAACATAATTCGAATTTAATTATTTTTTGTTTTATGATTATCTCGCAAACCAAACATTGGGGAAATCTTTTCTCGTGTTAGCCAAGATCGTGGCGTTTGCTAGCTTTGCTTAAATAACTGTCGGTGTCGAAAGTCTGAATCTTCTGGTCTTGGAATTCAATTCCTAGAAACTCGAACGGTTTAGCGGCCTATCAGTCGATATACAAGATTTCGGACGTTGTATATAGTATTTCGGACGTCGAATACACGATTTCAGACTTCGAATTTTTGATTTCGAACGTCGAATATAAGATTTCGGTATTTCGAACTTCGAAATTTTAATTTCATACGTCGAATATAGGATTTCGGTGTTTAGAACGTCGAATTTTTTATTTCAAACGTCGAATATAGGATTTCGGTATTTCGAACTTCGAATTTTTAATTTCATACGTCGAATATAGGATTTCGGTATTTCGAACTTCGAATTTTTAATTTCATACGTCGAATATAGGATTTCGGTAATTCGAACGTCAATTTTTTTATTTCAAACGTCGAATATAAGATTTCGATATTTCGAACGTCAAATTTTTTGTTTCAAACGTCGAATATAAGATTTCGGACGTTGAATACTCGGTTTACTTGCTTCAGAGGCGCAGAACAAGAAATCGTCCTATATGAGCGTCACATAATGAATGACTGCCACAAGTTAAACTCATGTTGTTAATAAAAGAAGCACAACCGGTGTTGGCAAAAAGATGTATAGAAACTCGAAACGTCGGCAAATTAGATTCGTTATAGACAAGACACGTGAAGTAACTTTTATCGTGATTTTGTATCAAGTCGAAAGCTTGTAAAAGAAGAAAACGACATCTCTTTTGTACATAGTTATTATTATATTTTATTTATCCATCCGCGCAATTTTTGAGTCAACTTCTGGCTGATTTGAGCAAGTCAGTATGCCGTATTTTACGTACCACAAGGCGAACTCTAAATCCTTTTTTATCTTAAAAATTGATTGTGCGCCTTATAGGCCAATTACACAAATGCATGGATAACGTTACGCTACACTCAACACCAGTACGGGCTACGCCTTCTAGTCCGGTGCGTCTTATGTAAGCATACAGCCCCAGCCACCGCATTTAATGACGGTGAGGCATATGCGTGTGCTAGGTAGTGCTTCATGTTCGCCCTGTTCGCCTTATGTTTTTACAAACCCCCTAGGCCTAAGCAATTCATTGACGGTGCACCCTATGGTCCGTAAAATACGGTAATTTTGGGATTCCATATGCGTATATCAATGTAGAGTAGCAGATGTCACGTGGCCTTATTTGGCGCTACGTGCGTTGATTTCATATATGGCCGAGCGATATTAGTGGCATATGTCTGTTCTGTTTAACATAACATTACATGGCCGTGTGTTGCTGCGCTGAATTTATGTTTGTGTCACAGTCAAACTAGGATTAATAAATTAGGTTGGATCCGTAAGGAATGTATATAGAGCATCGGTCCAGGCTGGCACTAGATTGAAGTTATCGAATATGCCGATGTAGGTATAGTATAGCATATGACGCTAAGAACCATTCAAAATTTTCAAAAATTTCTGTGCAATTCCCGCCATTGTTAAAAAAAATTTCCGCTGTATCGTTCATGAGTAACACCGTGATTTCAAAGTAACGCATTTCCAAAACACATTCTTAATTATACGAGATCATTATCGTTTATAAAAAATCGCGGAAGTATACGTCAATCATTTACTTTCTGTTCAAACCAGACAATATTATCCAAACTTCCTGTGCAATTCCCGCTGTATCGTTCATGAGTAACTCCATGATTTCAAAGTAACGCATTTCCAACATACATTCGTGACTATACGAAATCATTATCGTTTAAAAAATTGCGAGAGCTCACGTCAATCATTCAATTTCTGTTCAAACCAGACAATATTATCCAAACTTCCTGTGCAATTCCCGCTGTATCGTTCATGAGTAACTCCATGATTTCAAAGTAACGCATTTTCAACATACATTCGTGACTATACGAAATCATTATCGTTTAAAAAAATCGCGAGAGCTCACGTCAATCATTTACTTTCTGTTCAAACCAGACAATATTAACCAAATTTCCTGTGCAATTCCCGCTGTATCGTTCATGAGTAACTCCAGGATTTCAAAGTAACGCATTTCCAATGCACATTCGTGATTATACAAGAAAATTATTGTTTAAAAAAATCGCGGAAGTATACGTCAATCATTTACTTTCTGTTCAAACAGCGCAACGTGAATTTAAAACTAAATATATTTGTAAGTTAATCAAAGTCCTTACTGTATTTCCAAAAACTGACCTATCACACTTAGAAATGCATTAAAATACCCCGAAGCATGGACATAAAATACGTTGGATTTTGCCTCTTTGAATATTTGCGCTGAAGGTTTATCATGTGATTTGTAGCTCAAAGAGCCGGAATCTCAGACTTTAAAAAGCGATAAAATAACTCAAAACTTCTTACTAAATTTCAGAAATTTCAATTTTACCGTCTGTTTACTAGTTTTTTATATAGGACACTTATGCACGCCGTTCGCTCTGGTATTTGTCTGGCGCTTTCCTAGGTCGCCTAAAAATGTTTCATGGTCAGTAGAAAAATTAAGACGAGATTGAATTTTTCTTATTAGAACATACATTGCAGATAATACTTTAAAAAACAAATCAACAAATTAATTTTGTATAAAATATGATGCGAAAATGAATTAATTTCACAAAGCGTACTTGACAGTCTAAACAAGGATTGCTACGCCAAATTTTCGTAAGCAAACCTTATTTTTTATTTTCGTAGCGGAGACCCCATTATTTTAAATTTGGAGTCGAAATTATATTTTAATCGAGTTCCTCATCTCTAAGTTGATTAAGTCGCAGTTTTGAAATACTAACTTCGAATTCGCAGTGTTTTAAAATATGATTCTCCAGCACCGGTGAAAACATGTTAAACTCAGACTAGGGATCGAAACTTTTCCCTTTTGACATTTTCGGAAGGCCGCTAACAACGTGCGCGATTGCATTTTGTTACAATCACCGGTAGTTTTCGTCAGTATGGCGTGTTTTTAAACATCTTTACGCCGGTGTTTATTTTCCCTACATCAAAAATTTTCCTCGGCATATACATGTATTGTTCCACAATGACGATGATAATTGCTTTTTTATTCTCGTGGGCAATTATGAGTCCACTTTGAAAAACATGTTACCATATAGTCATTGGCGACGAAGTGATAAAAATGATATTTAATAATGAGGAGGTAAATCCGCAACCCAAATTTCTTGATTGAAAAACGGCATTGTCAAATTGTTGTCAAATTTTATCAAAGCTGTTATTGCTTCTTTGAACAGTTACAAAATTAGCCAAGTCATTATTTTGAAAAGTAATCGAATAGCTCGTGGAGTCCCTGGGTTTTTCTTGCAGAGCCCTGGGGCTCCGTACGGAGCACTTTGGGAACCTATGATCTAAACAATGATTTATAGTCACTAACATCAAAATCTTTATCAGCAAGGATAAGATCACCTGGAATAACATTCCATGATTTAGGGTTAAAAATGTATTTACCTCCACAGCCCCTTCAAACGAAAGATATGATGCCTTGAGGGGTGATTTATAACAAGTTTTTACAGTGTTATGGTGCTTCTAGCGAAAATGGATTTGGGCGGCTGCTTTTAATTAAAGCGGCAAGTCTAGTTGAACAACAAATTAAATATTCATGGTAACAACAGCAATGTGATATTGCAACGCATACAAGCTAACATAATTTGTTGAAATTGTGATAGCGATGCATGTTCTTTACGAAGTAGTTTCAGAATATCAATCACAACTTTAAAACTTTGACTGTGGGCAAGCCAGTCGATGGAAAATTACGAAAATTTCAGTTTGTCTTTCAGCTGTTCTATTTGTCAAATTGTCAACTTCACTTATATCACTTTCACTGATTTTCTGTTGCATAAATTCCTGTTTCTTCTGTTTTTCATTTATTTCGCTAAGATTAGCTACGGTACACTGTGCTCAATTTTCCAACACCTCATCCCTGCCTTTTGCCTTCCTTCAAAATTCACCTTTTTTCTTCCAAATATTCTTCACTTTTCTGGGAATAACGAGAAATCCATAATTGATGGGACATATTCAGCTAATAACTGGTTATCATTCTTTTTTCCTAAAAAGAAATTACACACTAATCATCATTTGTACAGTGACTTGTTTGTGTATTTATGAATTGATGTCGCTAATAGCTTCTGTTGTTTTCTGCATGACCACTGGTGTTAAACTTGATCTATTCAACTTTTCACGCTTATTAATAGAGTAAAAGATTACATGCTAACTAACGAAACAATGTCTTCTGACCATTGATGAAGATTTCTTACCGATTTGAAACGCAAGTATGCCTACCAATAACGGTAGTTTGTCATATGTTCTGGGTTGCTACTTCAAATAGAAGTGCAAGATGGATAGAGACAATTGGAGATATTACGAGATATTACTGTATTCATTGTTGTTTATTAAAGCTGATTAGTTGAATCGACACGGCGGTGTGGTGCATCGAGCTGAACGTTAGGAATACGCTCGCCGCACCTCTGACTACCCTGCATGGGTTAGCAGGTTTGAATCCCATGCTAGGATAGTCATATGCGAGAAGACTCCTCGTCGTCGTAGGGTAGTTCACGTCAACGCTGGTCGGTTACGGCTTTCTTCACAATCAAGTACATGCTTCCGAAAATAAATACCTAACTAATCCCAAACCCGACTTTGACTGGTAACCGGACGAGAGGCTGTGGTTCGCTGAATGATCCCTCCACCTGGCTAAATATGCAAATCCTATCCAAATCATCACAACAGACCCATCAAATAATAATATACGAATATCTGCACATGTGAATCTATAGCAGTGCTCGTCAACCTTTTTTGTATTGGTACACCCTTCCAACCAATTCTTGAAATCTGGTACACCCCGCCGTCCTACATTTTTAATACGTGGAAAACTGAATATTTAGAAGTTAGAGAATGAATGCTTCAAGATTTCGGGATTACAAAAACCGCTTAGACATATTTTTATCGATAATTTAGTCTTGAGCTCAAGAAAAGGCCATAAGACGGCTTGAACATATCAAATCTTCTCGTCCGATTACCAGTCTGGTGTGGTATTAGCCAACCATTTCTTTGTTCAGATGCATAGACTTGATTGAGGAGAAAGCCGCAAATGACCAATGATTATGAAAACCACCTTACAGCGATGAGTAGTCCAGCGAATAATTATCTCCCACTAGATACAATCTTTATTTAACGCTACGCGCGGAGGGACAACAGCCAGCTGGGTATGGTGGTAATCTAAATATGTATCTGCTTTGTGAACTAAAAGGCGTTTATATGAAGACGATAGGAGGTGGTTGCCTATACCAGGACTACTCAGCTTGCGGTCCGAATCTGGACCTTTCGAGTATTTGATTTGGACCGCACCTGATTCTTTATTTTGAATCCTTAGTCCCATTTTTGAAATTTCCTTTTATAAAATGCCTTTTATAGTTTTAAATACATATGAGAGGAGCTATGACACCATAATAAACAGTCTTGATTATCTAATAATCATTAGCCGGTCGAGGAATTACGCGTTTAAGGATGCCGAAATATAATTTCTAGACAGACCGGACCTGAATAATTTTGTAAGCGGATCTATGATAAAAATAGTTGAGTAGCCCTGGCCTATACCAAAGTTTCAAAGTCGAAATTCTCTTCAACCTTCATTCCGAGTGCAGAGTAAATATTACCAAGTCCTAGAAAACCATAGTTAGGGGTTTGGCGTAAAATAAATTTATCCTAGATACACATCCCTATTGAAATTCCGATGCTAAAATATTATGGACCAGAGACCTAACCACCAATTCATGACTATGGTGGGCTGTAGTGGAGAACAAATGATATTTGCTATCTCAAATACCCCCGTTAAAAACTCTCAATCATCTCCTAAATTTGGGCTAAACAGAGAGATAGAAAGCTATATAGATAGAAAGACATCAAGACTAAAGATGATTCCTAAGTCCTAAATATTGGAGAGTATTCAAGAACATTCTAAATATGATATTTCAACATAACGTGCAAAATAGCGAATAATTTCCCAATGTGATAAGTTGAATGACCTTGTTTTACATGAATAATCAGTGTAAGAACGATCTCGAATAATCGAGAAAATTGTGTACCCCTTTAAATGCGATCTCAAACGTACAAGAGATCATCGTCTTTATCGTCAAATATCAATAATTCTGATGATCGCTACGCTACTGTTACGAATAATAACTTGAAAATGTAAGTTGGTTTATTTGATTTAATTTATTGTAATATAATTATCGAAGAAAATAAAATCTATACAGGCAATTGTCTAGATCCTTGCTGTTATATCAAATTAACAGACGTCTCGACTTGAACAAGTAACAACCGATTATATTCTGTTTGGAGTCAGATTAATATCTAACTAGTTTAATTAGCTTAATTAGCAACTACAACAAGAGTCGTCTCAATTTCTTAGGGTTGGTTTTGTATTTTTAACACAAGTAGAATATGAGCGAAGTTAATTACATCGGATATGACAAAAGTTGACTGGATTCGATTCCAATTCACTCTGGACAATCCTGATTTTGTCACCTTTGAAAATTTAGATATTTATATCATATTCAAAGTGACCAAAATCAAATTGATTTATTGATAGGCTGTTCCCTGAAACACTACAACGAAGTGTTGTCCCGTTTTGAGGCTACGGGATTGGCAGATTTATCGTACTTGTGTTAAGTATGATTCTCTGTTATTCGGTCCTCGAAAAACATTCTATGATTTGTGTATCGCAGACGAGACCTTGAAGCAGGGGTTCTCAATGCGGTCAGCCGATGCATATTTTGCGGCCAGCCAAAGATCTTTGATGAAATCAAACATGTGTGATTAAATCTGCGGCGCAACGAATATAAACGATTTTTAAATTCGGTATCACTCTTCTCATCCCTTACAGCGCGCATTATAAGACTATGAATTGTGTCATCACTGAAAACAGATGAATTACGTATTGTTACGTAAAAATTGAGTTACTTAGCTCGCTCATCGCACACTTTATCTACCTTCGGAAGTGCGCTTTGCAACAGTATTACGCTGCGTCCAACTTAAAAACAATAAGTCATGGCGATAAAGAGGAAAAGAGGAAGAAAGTAAACGACGAAAACAGGGTTTTTAAGTCTGCTTGGAACAATGAATTCGCTTTTGCAGAGATAAATGGGAAACCCATGTGTCTTGTTTGTCAAAGAATGGTTGCTGTGCCGAAGCAAGCAAATTTACAACGACAATACAAACAGCTTCAGCCAGAGTTCAAAATTGCATATCCATCTGGTTGTGATCTTAGGAAAAAGATTGTAAAGTACTTGTGAACAGAATGCAGACTCAGAACTCTCATTAAGAATAAAACAATTGTAAAACGTTTTTGTAATTGAAAAACATTGTTGCTGTTGGGCATAATTATATTTTTTTCTATGTTGTAAATTTCTGTCATAGTTCTAGCTAGGTGAGAAGTTGCAACTGCAAACTTGCGAATGCTATTCATTAACTTTGTTTTAGAATGCACAAAAATGAAAACAAAAAGCAAATTATACATCAGTATCGGACTAATAAATGAATTGAATATTACAAATACATGGTAATATTATTCTGTGGCCCGTCGCATCTTTTGTGGTCAAAATGCAGCTCATTTACCTGGGAGGTTGAGTACCCCTGCTGTAAAGTCTATCTAGTATATGTGTCTCGTTTTGTACCTATTTACTCAACTATTTTCAGGAGCTAAGCATAATGTTGTTTTTGTATATAGTGAAAAAGCTTTTTGTATACTGAAAAAAAGTCTCGCAAATAATTCTGTTATGTCTTATTTGAATCCTAAGCCTTGTACTGAACTCATTGTGGCGGTTTTGAAGTATTTGGTTACGTTTTTCTCCACCGACAAGTCCATGCATCTGAAACAAACAACTAACTAATCCCATACCCAACATGGACGGGTAACCGGACGAGATGCCGGGGTTCACCGTATAGTTAAGACGTCATATCGGCTTTCCTCCTAATATAGATAGAATTTAGATTTTATATTAGGTTTTTATCCCAAGAAACGTAAAGTTGACAAAACACACATTTTATTACTTATGCAGTGCGCGGCAACACGAAAGTACTGCGCAGGGATTCTCGGCCAGCTGCGCAGCTTAGAAGGAACGTTACTTTCCTCTCCTAAATATGTAAATCCTGTCTCATATAAACCCCGCTAGATTATACCAGTATATCCATATAATTGTGTACTAGAGCTGTAAAATGGCTGCTCAGCAGTATTGCTTTTTTGTCTTAATATTCTGCTCGCAAGTAACAGTAGTGTTTGCTTGTTTAAAATCTATTTTTCTCATTTTTATAGCTGCCCATATGTAGTAGACGAGGAATTGAATACCTCTGATTTCAACTTCGATAATATTAAACCATGTTTGTCACTTGATATTGTTGACAATGTATATATTAACTTAGGCTGTTAGACCCAAAAATCAATTTACTGTGGCACATTTTAATATTCGGTTTTACAAAAGCATATCGATGAATAGCCAAACATTATGCTGGTTAGAAATCTAGCAATGAATGCAGTTTTATTGGAATTCCTATTCAAGAAAAGCCCGACAATGTGAACAAGTGAGCATCGGTTCAACTTATAGGCATCTGGTTTGAAATCAGTGGCATTGATTGTGTGAAGTACATAAGAGAGAATGGTATGGGATTAGTATACAGAAGCATGAACTTGATGATGGAGAAAAGCCGTGACCGACCAGCAGCGGTTGGTTCAGCTAGATAGCCGATGACTGGCTTTGATTTCATAAGGAAAAAATCCAAAAATAGCCAGTTTGCAATCTTTAAAATTTTATTTTGGCAATAACACATATAATCATTATAAAATAGTGCAGTCAATGAGAAGAACAGATAAAACTTCTGCTGTAAAGTGGAATTCGCATAATTGATGAAGATACACCATACCAACACAGAGCCTAGGAACAATGTCGGTTTGACTAATCCGGATTGAAGGAGTTAAGTTTCGTGAATCCGGATAAGATTATTTTTCAACCGCCCAAGATAATGCCAGATAGGTTTTATTGGATACATAATGGACCAATAGATTGTTTTTGTAAAATGTTGTTTTTATTGTATTTTTTCTGGTTCCCTTTTGAAAAATAGATTTTCTAATTCACTAATGGACCGATTGCTTTGATATTTTCTGTCGTTAAAGATTGTATTTTTTGCTAGAACACTATTATTTTATTACATTTATTCTTAAATTGCCTATGAGAACTGATTTTCATCCAATATATTTTAATTTTTCATGGGAACACGATTTTTAATCCGCTAAGCATGACAGCGTTTTCCGAATATACGCGAGGCTACGCGAAACTCGGAGATCCATTTAATACCGGTAAGTACGGTGCAAAGAGTACTTTGTTTTAAATTTGGTGTTCATATAGTTGAGTATTGCTCTCTTGTTTCTTAGTTTAGTTCAGCATATTTCTCCGAAATGAGGGAACCCGTTGTTAGCGAGTCTGATTCGGGAGAGAGTCTGATATATGACATTCTTGGTAATTTAAATCCCGCTACTGGAAGTAAGTAATACTAAGTGAAGCAAGTTTCATTTATTGAGACGAGCATACTCTTTAATTATAATCACAAGCGACTTCAGTTTTGAATGAAAACACAAAAATTAAAATATCAGTAATTTAACTTTCATGAACACGTAATTCAGTCTCTTCTCATAAATAAAATCAGAATTTAATGTTTGAGAAACGGGCTTTGTAAAAATATGTGATTTATAAGAATTAACGGGCAATTTAAGGGTAGATAGTTTATGAGCCGTTTATAAATTATGCATAATCAGACATGGGCATATGATAACCAGAACATTGGTAGTTAAATTTTTTATGGACATCATGAAGTCAGTTCTCAAGTTATGAAGTCAGTCCGCAATATATCTTAACCAAGTTTGTTATTTTTTAATCAGTAATTGTTTTAAGTATTTTTACTTCATTTAATTAATACATCTGTGAGAGCCAAAACAATATATGTTGCCGAAACCTCGAATTATGTTTAAAAGTGTACTATATAAGCCTTACTTCGATTAGGATTAATAATTCAGCTACCCTGCTTACCCAGTGTGTACCAAAGTAAGGAGGAAGTGCCGAATTGCAAACAAGTACAGTCCTTTGAAAAATAATAGTTCGTCACATATCCTGCATAAAGCTCTGTTTTTCACAGGAGATCCAACGAGATGTGCATTCAAAGTGTTATGGTTGTAGGCGACGAAAGCGTGTTCTATTCGGCTGTTTGTATTTCGCAGATCTAATAAAATGAAAAACCGCGGTCCCTCGTCCGGTTATCAGTACCGTGTCGGGTCATATTAGACAGTAGGTTTGGGGAAAGAATCTCGATATATTGTTTTATGTGTAATCTGTGAACGAGGGTAGATTCAACGCTTTTCCAGATATCCGGTATCATGGGCTTCTTCAATAACTGACTCACTGGTTCAGAACAATAGCAAAGCAACCCACAAATGATCGAATCAATATTTATTATCATGTTTGGTTATATACTGAAACAAGAGAGCTACGCACAAATATATGGACACGTTAGACCAGAGCGAATCAGTCCTTACCGGTACCTTTGACGCTAACGGTACCCTCAAAAAAGTTCTGAATTTCCAGTAGCAAGAATTTTGCAGAATCAAAACGTACAGCCAGTCATGACACTGACTAAAATCCGTGTTCCCATGGATAAAAAATAATAGAGCAAAATTTTAGACGAAATATCAAATTTCATAGAATTCACGAAAAATTTTGAAATAAATAAAAGTAATAGCCTTCTAGCGAAAAAATTAATCTTTAACCACTGAAAATTTCAAAGCAATTGGTCCAGTATTCGAAGAGAAAAGCGACTTTTTAAAAACGTGTCAAAGAACAAGAACAACAACAACAACAACAACATAATATTGAAACGATCGTTATGTCCACTTCGTGTCCAATCACATGGAGACAGCTATGAATTTATTTACTGAGCAAAAAGGTTTCAATAGACAAGGCGACCAATTCAATGCATGGGTTATACGGTTAATAATAGAATAATAGTAAAGGAACAATATACAAGTAAGCAGTGGCAGGATTCAAGGGGTTCTTGAAAACCGTTCTAATTTTATTGTTGGTTTAGTTCATCAACATGGTTATTTAAAATGAGGGAACCTGTTGTTAGCGAGCCAGAGAACCCGTTGTTGGAACTTTAAATCCCGCCACTGAAAGTAAGTAATAATAAAATAATAAGTGAAGCAGATTTCATTTATTAAGACGAACATATTCGTGTGGCCTTTGTCTGAGCATCATCACAGGGCGACTTCAGTGCGGAATAAACTGCACAAATCAGTATCAGTAATTTAACTTACGTAAACACATAATTTAGTTTCTTCTCATAAATAAAATCAGGTTTTATTGCCAGGAAAACAGACTTTAAGACAATATGCGATTTAGTAAAATTGAAGAGTAATTTAAAATTGGATAATTTATGGGCCGCTTATGAGTTATTCATAATCAGACATGGACCTATGATGAATAGAACATTTGAGAAATGATAGTTTATACTTTATATAATCATCGGCCATAGAAAAGCGAACAAAAATTTAAAAAAAATCCATATAAATAACAAAAGTCATTTAAACGTTTTTGTCTCTTTTATCATTGAATCCGTCAACAAAGTTTTGTCAGGTTTTGATCTGGTTTTATATTTCACAGATGACACCGTGGGATGAGTAGGATGGTGAATCATTGAACATTCCCTGATATGCATTCTCTGGATCTTTATCGACACGAACACCAACATTTGTCCGCGATGCTTCGGATTTCGGATAAGTAGGATACCACACTTCTGTTGCTATAGTGATTGATTCTCCATTGGACAGTAAAAGCTGATTATTCTGTAACAATTGAACAAACAGTATCAAAATCTGTTCCTTGAAATATCAATGCAACTGACATATTAGATGAAGAATGAAAATATTTGCTTGTAGTAATTTTATAGTAAGGTGATTTTATAATAAAATGTGTGAAAAGCTGAAAATAATGCATTAGAAATGCTAAAATATTTGGAAATAAAAAACACTCGTTCTGACGACTCGCCTATGACGTCGCAATCTATTGGGAATTATATTCAAATATTTTTAATTTTTTATGCTTCCAATCTCTTAAATTAACAGTATTTGGTAATTTTATTGAAGATATTTGAGCCAACATTGACCCGATGAAGTTTACAAAAATGAGTCAAACTCTGCTGAGATTGTGATCTATTAACTGACCTTATACTCCATCCCAGTCCAGATGTTAATCCATGTCTGACCAGCGGGCATCAGTGAACGTAGATGAGGGAGCAGCAACTGGTAATGCTTGAGGTCGTAAATATTCGCGGGTTTTTCGTTTATTGATTTGCAGATTGGTTCGGCATTGTTGAAGGTGACGTTGTATACATCATACACAACTGCTCGGTAGCATTTTTTTTTGTATGTGACGTCACACTTATCTAAAAACATTATTGTGGTCATTGAATATTCTCTGTTAAAAAATGGAAATGACTTCATAAAATTAGAGATTAAAATTTCAACATGTTTAGAAACAAAATTATTTCGCAAAAAATTCACATTCTGAATTTATTTGGAATTAGCGACAAAAAAAGCGATCCTGAAATGAAAAGATTATGATGGCTACCTCCGTATCCATCTTGGTATCCATGTCACATGGCAGGGATGGATTAATCATTAAGCGAAATAAGAAAGTGCTTAGGGCACCAAGAGAAGGATGTACCACATAGCTGAAACGCCAAACTCTGGCCTTCAGGCCCACAACGGCATACGGTTTAACTAATAATTCGTGGAGTCTAAAATATTCAACACGTTGCAAAATATAAAAAGAAATTACTCTGCTTGATGGCGAGACTTCTTCTAATCAAGTTGGCAATCTCTGTAAAAAAGACATATTTTGTTTAAATATTTCATTTACCTCACAGAAAATGAAAAGCTCTCTCATACTAGCGTGGATCGCGACTGAAACTTCAAAACCAAACTCAATTTTTGATTGTTAGACCCTTAGTGTTTCACTATAAGTCTTAGATTATAAAAATGTTGACGAGAGTATTTGCTCAGCTAAAACCCGTATGATTTACTGTTTTTGTTAAAGTTAAGTATGCATAAAACATTATCAATCATGAGTTGTTATTTTCACAAATTGAAATAATATTTTAGACGGCAACATGACTCGCACTTATCTGGTCTCCAATGAAAAATCTGTTTAAATTTCTTACCAGATCCGTCGTCTTTCTGTGAAATAAAGTTGAATCTTGGTAATAAAACGAAGTTTTATTTTTAGTTGGAAACGATTTTTATTCGACTTCTGATTATTAACTTCCGTTTTCCAACCGTGGAAGAATTAAGATGTTTGCAGAGATGATTTTACTTTGTATTTGAATTGTTTAGCTATTTAGTATTTTTGTAAAAATACCTATGTACACATAATAAACAATCCAATTTGTGCATGAGCAGCTTCTCTTCAAACCAGATACCGGACAAGGAGCTAGTACTCGATAAGGTGCGACTTCTTTGGGGGAATCGATTTCAATTAGCCAAGATGAAATGGCATTTGGGTTAACGATGTTATTCTACAAGTTGCGCACTTTGAAAAATACTGCACTTTGCATAATTATAGCATTTTATGACTAATAAACAAATTAATTTGCCAACGAGTTTGAAAATGTAATCATTTCAGTTTTACCTTGCAATCTCCTACAGAGACGAGTTTCCCTTTCACTAGCTTGGTGACGCAGACTCCATCTGTAAAATATAAAATGACGTGTCAGTAATCCTAGTATTTGCAGTCTCGTATCATTGCTTGTGTATATTATTTATTATGTTTGAGTAAAGATGGGAAATGATTTTCATATTTATCTCGGGTTAGAGGAAAGCTTATAAAACGGTATGGAGAACCACAACCTCTCGAACGGTTACCAGTTTATCTCGGGTATGGGATTAGTTAACCAGTTATTTGTTTTAGATGCATGAACTTGATGGTAGAAGAAGTGACCAGCGTTCACCTGAACCAGCCTACGGTGATGAAAAATCCAGCAATACTATCGAGAATTATTCATCTCCCATGAGATGCGAACCAGGCAATGCATGGCAATCAGAGGTGCGATGTATCACTAACGCTTAGCACGATACGCCATGCCGCCGGATTACATCGTGTCGGTTGAACTTTTTATCAGGACTATGAGGTATTATAACATTGACTTGAACCACGACGCTCTAAAAAATTTATTATATTAAAATGATCACAAGTCTTACCAGGGATTTTCTTTCCGAACGAGAAGCCGATGATAAGAAAAAGGCAGATTACTTTGATGAAAATCATATCTGACTTATAATCACCCTGCTAAATGCTTAAACCTATAATGTCTGTGAGAAAACAAGAAAGAATCAAAGTTAATAACTGTTCAGCAAAGCTCGTGGTTTGTCTGTCTTGTATGTTGAGATGCGTAAACACTCTTGTATCTAGGTAAAATGGCGCTCATGGCAAAGTTTTGAAATGCGACCATTTAACCGTAGAGCGACAATTTTTCACAACTGTTGTTGAATTGCATAATTGTACGTCATTATTTAAGTAAAAATACGAGTTGCAATTATTTCCAAGTTGAAACTGATTTATTGAAACATTTTACGATTATGCCTTCTTGCCTTTTTTGCGTTCCCTTTCCAAAAAGCGCCCATTTAATGATCCATCGCTTCCATACCCTAATATATTCGAGTTGACATTGAGATGCGACTTAAACTTAACACACTCTGGCATCGAACCCAGAGGCGTAGCCTGGAGTTTCCAAAGAATGCTTTATTTCGTATAAGGACCCGTAAAAGTATTGTTGTAATTAACCGCTCAGCGAACTGTTTGAATGATGGAATCTGTTTTCAGCAATTTATGTGGCTGTAGGACCCATTATAAAAAAAAAGTCACATACAATTTAACATCACATAAATACTCGAGATTCGATACGAAAAAATTATTCGGTAAGGTTTTGGAATCATGAGGTATTCGAAAATTCCAAGCCCTACGATTGTTAACTAACGATATGTGGAGTCCGCAATCGTTTCGGTTCAGCTTTGCCTACCCAATTTATTACATTTATGACGTAACAACAGACCCTTTCACATCTGCTCAGACACCTATGTTACACTGACAGATTTTTAGCCGTGGTTTCAAACAATACCTCGTTTTCGCAATTATGAATGCTAATCGTTAGTTTTGGGTCGTGATTTCGAAATTTAAGTATGAATGAAAGAAGTCAATAATCATTGTGCCTTCTTAGGAGTTGTAATTTAATAGCAGTAATCAAAAAATGTCTAGAAATAGCTGTGATGAAATTGGATAAAATTCTCTACCGGTACGCAACGTTTTGGGGTAGGCAAGGATGCACTCGTGGTGCGTGCTTTTGGTGAAACTGTTGCTGTGTACGTTTCTCGTGCTAAAATAAACGTTGAACGTGTATTTCACGCCAATAGTACAAGTCTCGTTAACTTTTGTACTGCTTACATGAAGATATTCATGACAGCAATTATTTTACTAACAGTTAACCTCATGATAGTTGTCTAGAAATCTCGTATAGTTGTTTTTCTATGATGTTCTTGATCTATATTCTGCGATATAGAATTTAATATTCAAGTCTTCAGATATGTAGAATTTATATTGTTGGATAAATTAAATGGATTTTCCGACTTTTGGGAATTCATTGTATTGCATTGACAAAAATAGTTGCCCGGCCCGTTTCAACACAGTTTAAGTCATACAAAGTCCGCGGTCAAAAGAGTTTGGTGACCCCTGCCCGAGAAAGGCACCGGAACCCTGGGAACACCCTAAGGGTGTCCATACAGCCTTAAAAAAAATTTAAATTTTCATTATGAATGCACGCGCATCTCGTTCCATACGAGACAAGACTTTTTATTTATTTGTTTTTATCAATCATTTTATCGCCTGTTATGTTGATTATGAGGTCGAAATAAACTTATATTTAAACTAACACCTGAATCTAACACGGAACACTTGTGAAATACACTAATTATATTATACACGCGCATCTGACTATATCTCACAATCTACATAGCATTCACTCTCGGATTTCAATGTAAACTTGCGGAACCCCTGAACTGGATTGCCGGAGCACTAGAGCAGGGGTTTGCAACCTGCGGGACAAATGTGGCCCTCAAGAAAAAATTCTGCAGCCCGCGGTGAAGTGCCAATTTTGAATGATTTGCGGCACGCAAAACAAGTTTTATTTAAGTTGGTACGTGCGAGCAATTCCAATCCCTTTGCGTTGCAAAGTCTATAACTGAATTCAATTTATTGTCTATGACGTTACAATGCTTTAACAGCTAGATTGTGCAAAAAACGAATGTCACAAGATCAATATCCAAAATATTTGTGCCTGGAACTACTAGAGAGCTTATATGTTAAATAAAGATGCAGCCCGCGTTTTTACCCAGTTATTTCCATCTGGCCCTCCTGTATTAAAGGTTGCACATCCTTACTTTAGAGGGCATCGCAACCCTGGTTAAAAACCACTGCCTTACAAGTTCACTCCTAATGACAACGAATTATTTGTCAAAACGGTTCCTCTTTTAATAACCCTATTATCAATATTTTCTGTGCTATACACCTATATGACATAACATCTTTAGTGAACCGCGGCAACCTATGTCATGCCCCCTCCCCCACACGACGTAATAACAACGCTCATAACGGTGTTTGGTATGATATCCAAGATATAGGGTGTCCATAACGGCCTAAAAAAATTAAAATTGCCAAAGGGAATTTATCGATACCATACATTGTTTTGCCTCACAAATGTATTAAAAGAAGTAAAAATACTTGAACAATTACTGACTAAAAACAACAAACCTGTTTAGGATATATTGAGAACTGACTGCATAACAAAATTAGAATTGTGAAGGGACTCTATGTACACCATGTATATTCACTAACCTAACCCAGGATAGTGATATAAGTGTACCAAAGAGGGAAATGAAATTGTTTCGAGAGACCTGGAAAATCATACATGCTACAATAATAACATTATTCCCAGCGATATATTAATACTCAGGGAGATATATATTCCAATCGCTATGAAATATATACGCGCCCTTTATGATTTCCGATTGGTCGATCACTTCCTGAAGTCGAGAAACGACAAAATTCTTGCATCTAGAGCATAATAATAACATGTAATAGCTAATAGTCCTATCACTGGTTCGACGGATGAGTCTGATTGTGCTAAACTAAACAACAGAACAGGATTTCAACTTTGTTCGGTATAGTACTACACGCCAAGCTCTAGGCAGCCAAAAATTATATTTTTTGAAGGAGGGAGGGGAGGGGGAATTAATTTTTTAATATGACGTAATACAGCTGATTCGGGACTTTAGCAACCCGGTTCGGGGCTTTCTCAGTCTCGAAAGCGGGTATTTTTCTCCCGAAGTGATGCGTTTATTGTTATATATTTGTAAACAATGAAAATGCGGTAAAAAAAATGAGTGCATTTTGGTCATCGTGTTTTATTTTTCAAAATGTGATTGAAAGTTTTCGAGAATTTTGAATGAACCTTTAAATACAAAGTAACTAAATCATGCTCTCCCTGTTTAACTAACTCGCCCCAACTTATTCTCAGCGACTTTCCAATTTATAGCTATTATTACCTTACTTTTTATTAGTCAGCAAGTGGTATGTATGACTTTATATTGTACTTCAAGTTCGTGTTTTGCTCATAGAAACGGTTTCGAACCTTTCAAAACTGTTGTTTTTTCGGGGCAAACTTCCTACCTCAGTTTTTCTATTCATATTCTTCTATGTCTGCGTTACTCCCAACTAACGATAGGCGCGTTCTACACACCACTGGCATGTGATTTCGTTTACACTAATTACCACAAAACAATAGCCTACAACAGCCATTGTTACGACATACATCCGTGCGCATACAAATATATGAATTTATGAACATTTTTATTAGTCGCAAAAAAATTGTTTGCTGGACGCATTTTACCGATCACTGTCTCACAGTTTCACTACAAACGATAACGAATTATTTGTCGAAACGGTTTCTCTCCGTAAAACCCTATTATTAATATTTTCTATGCATCTGCATGACGTAACATCCTTAGTAAACCGCTGCAACCTAGGTCATGCCCCCTTCCCTCACACGATGTAATAACAACGTTTATAACGGTGTTTGTTAGGCTATCGAAGATATAGGGTGTCCATAAGTCCTAAAATATTTTATATTTTGCAAAGGGAGTTCATCGATACTCTCGTCCAGTTACCAGTACCGTGTTGGGTCATAATAGACAGTAGGTTTGGGCAGAGAATTCCTATATATTGTTCTAAGTGTAATCTGTGAACGAGGGTAGATTCAACGCTTTTCCCAGATATCTGGTTTCAATCGCTTCTCCAATAACTGACTCACTGGTTAAGAACAAGAACGAAGAAACCCAAAAATGATCGAATCAATGTTTATTATCATGTTTGGTTATATACAGAAATCACATGGAGACAGCTATAAATTTATTTACTGAGCAAATACGTTTCAATAGACAAGGCGACCAGTTCAAGGCATGGGTTATACGGTTAATAATAGAATAATAGTAAAGGAACAATGTAAGCAGTGGCAGGATTCAAGAGGCTCTTGCAAACCGTTCCTGTTTTTTTATGATTTAGTTCAGTATGTTTCTCTAAAATGAGAGAACCCGTTGTTAGCGAGTTCGGTGCGATAGAGAACCCGTTCTTAGATTTTTGAATTCTGCCACTGAATGTGAGTAATCATAAGTAAAAAGCAAGTTTCATTTATATTAGGACGAACATTGTGTGGCCTTTGTCTAATCATATTCACAGGCCGGCTTCAGTGTGGAATAAAAATGCATAAGTAAAAATATTAGTAATTTAACTTTTATAAACACGTAATTTAGACTTCTTTCATAAATAAAATCGGGTTTTAACGGTTTTAAGGCTTGAAAAACAGACTTTGTAAAAAAATGCGATTTAGTAAAATTGAAGAGTAATTTAAGATCGGATCGTTCATGGGCAGCTTATAAATTTTGCATAATCAGACATGGACCTATCATAATTAGAACATTTAGAACAACGGCCATAGAAAAGCGAACAAAAATTTTAATGAAAATCTATATAGATAACAACAGTCATTTAACTGTTTTTGTCTTTTTTATCATTGAATCCGTCAACGAAGTTCTGTCAGGTTTTGATCTGGTTTTATATTTCACAGATGACACCGTTGGTTGTGTAGGATGGTGAATTATTGAACATTCCCTGATATGCATACCCTTGATCTTTATCGACACGAACACCAACATTTGTACGGAATGTATCGGATCCCGGATAAGAAGGAAACCACACTTCTGTTGCAATAGTGATTGGTCTTCCATTGGACAGCAAAAGCTGATTGTTCTGTCACAATTGAATAAACAGTTTTTAATATCTATTGCATGCAATGTTAATGCGGCTGACATATTACATGAAGAATGAAAATATTTGCGTGTAGGAATAGTCTCCATAGTAAAGGTTGTCAGCATAGATAGACGTATGGTGAGTAATGTTAGCAACATGCGTCATTCTTGTGTTTGGAACTGCATGAAAATGGGTGAAAACCAGAAATCAATGAATTACAAATTCTAAAATGTTTGTAAATTAAAAAGATACGCGATCAGACGGCTAGGCTATGACGTCACAATATATTGTAAACTATATTTCTATATTTTGTTTTTTTTTAATTATCCAATCTTCTAATAAATCATAAGGCAATGTTTGACCTCCCATTATTCGGTAATTTTATTAAAAAGTGCTTTTGGTCAATCCTCGACCCGGTTAACTTTATAATCTTTATAAAAAGTCAAACTCTGCTGAGATTGTGATCCATCAACTGACCTTATACTCCATTCCAGTCCAGATGTTTATATATGTCCAACCAGCAGGGATCAGTGAACGTAGATAAGGGAGCAGCAGCTGGTAATGCTTGAGGTCGTAAATATTCGCGGGTTTTCCGTTCATTGATTTGCAGATTGCTTTGGCATCGGTGAAGGTAACGTTTGGTACATCATACACAATTGCTCGGTAGCATTTTTTCTTGTATGTGACGTCACACTTAACTGAAAACATTATTGTTGTCATTGAATAACTTCATGTTAAATTATGACAGGGAATGACTTCATAGAATTTAGGATTAAAATTCCAACCTGACCACTAAGCAAAAAAAGCACGTGCTCACTGCGTCATGGGAAAGCAAATCTTCAATGGGACCGCAGTGTATAAAGAAAAATAATTCGGGTCAGGCGACTCAAACCGCGATACTCGTCCGATCCTAAATTATTTTTTTATGTTTTTTTTGAATGACACAAATAAGGCACCAAGGTCTTAGGTGGTTATGGCCTCGCTGATTGGGTGCGGCTTCCGCTATCATGGATCAATATTCGGGCTTTAGGGCGGAAAGGGCTCATAAATAAACCTAGGCTTACCATACGTCCCGTTTTAGGCGGGACATTCCTACTTTTTAACGTCTTGTCCAGGCCGTTCAGCCAAAGGTCCTCTTTGGCTTTCAGCCAGCATAATGAGTGGAATATTACCAATTAGCCTGTTTTTGTTACTGTTGTTTTTTTATTTCGATTAGTTTTTATATTATCCCTATATTCATAAGTCGCTTCATATTTTTGCCCCCGTGGTCGGGAAGGTTCGAGATAATCAGAATATCTTAACAAAATTTTTAATTTTTACAAATTTGCCAATATTCGAGCATCAAAAGGTCGCGAAATGTCACCGCAATCTATCTACGATGAATATAGTAAAAATAAATTTATAACAAGATTTTGAAATTTTGATTTTCGTTTTACGACTCATGTAAACACGCTGTTATGACATCTGGGAGAAATCACCAAGCATTTGACTGGCATTGCGGTGGCAGAGGTACTTGTGGTACGATACCAGACCCGAGTTCTTCAGATGCACCGCGAAACGATAGCACCAATGAGCATCAAGAGAGACAACGCTCAGACTATGGAATCTTTCTTGAGGTAATTTTGCTCTGCCCTATATTAAGGCGTCTTGCGTGGATCAAGAAGTTAGTTTTTCAATAATAATCTATGGTGAACACGTTGATGTCTTATATTCAGCAAATTTATTCAGTGTGTTTGTGATTCATTTTCACATTCAACTCCAAACACGGCGTTTGACAAGGCAAATACTAATACATAAAGATCCCCTTGTCGCAATTTCTCCTGTTTTGGACCTCAGGTGCTGGGGAATTCCAAATTAATATATTTGACGCGAACTAAAAAGCGTTTGGGGGGGAAAATATTTTCCGAGTGAAAAACGAGAGAGGGAAGGCCACACCAACCTGTACTCTGTTCAACTTTTGTAGTTTGTGGGCGAAAAGTAGAGAAAAAGGCTTCCTTAGTTGACCAAGGTGATGTGCCAATGGCGGTTGAAGCGCTGGTAGAAGAAGTTTTCTTGTCTTTGTATCCTGCGTGAAAAAACGAGTTTATATTACAAGTTTACAGCAAGATTTATAGTTCTGGGTACTTTGAGGTACTAAATGACAATGTGAATATATTTCAATTTTTTTCTATTTCAGTTTCTTTGCACAATCGCCGTATTGCCAATTACTATGAGTGAAATGGACTATTTTAGTATCTATTCTAGTGCATGTGATACCAAATAACATCATTAAAACTTCATACCATTGGGAGTGGTCGTTTCTTTGACACCTACAACAGAATTCGTGGTCGCTTCTTTATGACCTACAACAGAGGGTGTAGTCGTTTTTTTGACAGTTGCAACAGAGGGCGTGGTCGTTTCTTTGACAGTTGCAACAGAGGGCGTGGTCGTTTCTTTGACACTTGCAACAGAGGGCAGCACTGAGTTTGTCTCTGATTTTTCCATTGTCTTTTTTAATTGATGGAGCTCACTTTTCATTCCGTGTAATTGTTCCGTTAAGGCTGCGAAACGAAATCCGAATTTAATTTGAGCCATCAGTTTTACAGTCCGAATTCGGTAAATTTTTTGTTGGAAGATATGTACCGCTCTCTCCCGTTAAAAATAAGAATATGAGATGGGTATTGCTAAACTCCACGTTAGATGTGATTGTTAAAAATGACACATTAAAGATATAAAATGATTTGAATTTTACCAATAAAACGATTGTTTAAACGTATTTCGAACTATATTGTAGACGCTAACCTTCCAAAGCCTTCTCTTCGTCTTTTGTGCACTGTCCATTCTGAAATAGAATAAGAGAAATGTTTGAATATATGGATATGTAGGTTGCACATCCGTGTAGTAATGCCTTAGCTAAGCAAGTCTTTCCATATGCCGTAAAAAAGTGTTCCCATGGATTGAAGTGAAAACGTAGAATCTGGGATAAAGTATCGGGTCCCATCGAACTCAGTGCTAGTTTCAAACCTTCATTACCTACAGAAAAAATCGCTAGAACGTTCTATTTTCCTATATTTGTTCCAGATTTCAAACAAAACAGTTTTATTTTCACAAATAATACCAACAATATGAAACTACCACTAAGCTCTCACCTTAACGTCTCTCCAAGTAGGTTGCCCGTCGCAAACCATAGGCATCCAGCATTTCTCACCTGTTATTAAGAGAAAACTGAAATTAGAAATCGAGAGAAATGTTCATTTATAATATGTTTATTTTAAAATAGTATTATAACAGATAAACAAAAATATTTAAATAAACTTTTTTTTTTAACGAGACAAGTTCAGTACCTATCCACTTATGGCGCGCATTCGCTCATTCCATACTAAATTTTATACTTTTACACTCGTCATGCGAACGCACTATTTTTTTTCGCCTCGATGATGGTTAGTCGAATCAAATTTGAATTATTACGCCCGCCATTGGGGAATCTAACAATGTTCAACGGGCATGCGCTAATTTCTGATCAATACCCGCGATTAAATTTCCGTTTTTTGAGAATCGTTTCATTTTTTTAACGAACAATAAACTCTTGAAAGTTGAATTCCCCATAGTTTGCTGCTTTTGTTTATACGCCTTTCTATCAATCAATCAAATCGGCAAATCATAACAAAATGAAAACAAGAAAGATCACAAAAATATTTTACGGGATGGCGGGATAACCGCGAAATGACCCTTCGGTCTACTTGTCAGCGGCAACCTTAAAATAGCTCAAAACTTATGGCTACAAAATTTGCACAGCGGGAAACGTTTTTATGCACGAACATCGCCCCAAGATGACGCTTCACAAATTGGCCACTACACCCGCTTATCTATGAGAGATTTTTCCATTCTGGACATTTGAGTGTATATGACGATATTTAAAATTTTAGGTTTAATAACCAAATCAAATGAGGTGATGCTCGCATCGGAGATTTCAAAACCAAAGCGTTGTATTGTTTTACATCGTTATGAGGGAAGGGCCATTTACTAAGATCTACCGCCATTGCGGGATTAAGACGATAAGAGGCCCTAGGCTGTGCCATTTGGGAGATTTCTCCTGAACAATGACGTCATAAAGAATATATTATGACATCAAAAATAAATTGACTATTATCTACTTGCAAAATAAGACGCTAATCCCCCGAGTAGATTGAATAGTGGATTAAGAAACTCTGGCCGTGATAAAAGGTCATAGAATCAGAGTATAGTTTTACAAATTATACAATTTCAATATTTCAGTGTTTTTAATTTTTGAAACGGTAAATACTTGGGAGGAGAACTCATTTGATTATCAGCTTTATAAAATTTTAAACCGGTTTTATTCTAGAACAATCTTTTACGATTTAAAAACGGCTTAAAAATGACTGAAAACAGTTTAAAATTAAATGCCGGGGCCCCTAAGATTGAGGCACCTAGGCTTCAGCTTACTTTGCCTGGTAAATCAAACCTTGTTTACGGTACAGAAACTCATCCAATACTTGGCAAAATAAATGAGGTATTCAGAGAATAAGATATCGGATAAAAAAAAAAATCATATTTAAATGTCGGTTCAACCTCTATCGAGAGACCGAGGTTTGCCATACTATTACACCGTCATACCGACATCCCCTACGCCGGAATAAATAAATATTCCTTCTGATACAAATATACCGGGCGCAACCCGAGAAAACAGCTTCAAAATTCGCCAAAAGAATTGTTTCGATTCACAATTAAGTTGTGTTGCCTTTAGTAGCTAAAACGTTTATTTACGAATATAATTATGAGATATATGGTAAAATTTGTTAACTTGGACAAATAATTTTTTTTCATCTTCTTTTGTACAATTTTTTTTTGATGTGGTTCAGAAAAAATATTGAAATTTATAAAATAACGTCATCAATACACTAAGGACGAAAATTATTAGATTTCTGAATTCTATACTTATAAAAGGTTCATGCTGTTTAAATATCGATGGCCTGATATTTTTAGGGGCTTTATATAATTTTTGAATAACCAATTTATTGCCACTAATTTTCATATATGAATATCGCTGGTGAGGTTTTAAAATATATATATATATTTTTTTTTGTAAAATAAGCCGATATTACTAGCCGATTGAAAAAACAGCGCTAACAGTATAGAATTTTGGCCCAAAAATTTATTCAATGTTCAGCTTCCATAAGAATAGCTCAAATATCCTGCCTGATTGACTGGGGAAAACTTCTACTTGATGTCAGAATTACCTCACCAACTGGGATCAAATAATCAAAGAAATTTAATTATAGTATGCTCCATCCCTCCATCATACCCCCAGCCCTTCTTCAAAAAATAAAAATAACAGGCAAACAAGCAAACCGAACAAAACATGCACGATTATACTAACCTTTAATCAATAAACAAGCTTCCATCAACAGTATTAGTCCGATGAAACTGTGTCGAATCGGAATCTTCATTTCGAATCCAAGAATTTCGTCAATTTCGCTTCGATGAAAATAAATTTTCGAACAGCAAAGTTTAGAATGAAGCTTCAGTCTATTCACATCGAAATATATCCTATGCAAGCTGACTCACTACTCTGACGCGGGAAGAGAAATTGTTCTCTCTGTTTCAAATTTTAGGATACGTGTTGCGTCACAAAAAAAAGTCTGGGCTGCTCTTTCTATCTTTATGAAACGACGTCGTCGATACCACACCCGTGAGTAATATTCGGTGAATTTCAGATACATTTTCTGATGGATTTTGCTCTCCCAGTTTCGGTAGATAAAGATATACTAAATGAAAATTAAGAATAAGGAATGATTTGAATTTCCAGCGCAATCTGCATTCCTAGCTCTCACTCTTACTGGATAATTATTATTTGTTGGGCGGTGGCGGATGAGTTTTTTTCTGTCAAGGGCTTTGTACAAAATATCCCGATTCATTAGAAAGAGTCGAATTAACAAAACTAAAATATCCTTTCCAAGATAGTGGCGTTTGCTAGCCTTGCTTAAGTAACTGTAGGTGTCAAAATTCTGATGCTACTGGTCTTGAAAGTTCCACCCATTGCAGCTGGGATAACAGTTTTTAGCGGCCCACCAGTCGAATATAGTATTTTGGACGTCGAATATAAGTTTTCGGATGTAGAAGATAGGTGTTGTACGTCGAATATAGATTTTTGGACGTCGAATACAATAGTACCTGAAGTAGTGCACCTGATGTGCACCAAGATAGCGCACAACCTTAACATAGTGTGTGTACCAAGTAAGGGTTATCAGGTTGTGCGCCATCTTGGTGCAGATACTACAGGAACGCCCACAAATGTATGGATTAGTTAACGCTACTCTCAAAATCAGTATCAGTACGGCTAAGTCTTCTAACCCAGTGCGCCTTATGTATAGAAAAAGCCCTAGTCTCGCCTTGTCCTTATTCGGCGTTGCGTTGAATACATAGATGGGTGAGCGATACGAGTCGCTGTTCAGTTGATCACAACATTCCATGGCCGTGTGTTAGTGAGCTGAATTTATATTTGTGCCACAGTTAAACTTAGATAAATCAATTAGATTCGCTTCAAAATGAATGTATAGAGCTTTGGTCCAGGCCTAGCACTAGATAACATTTATCAGATATGTCGATGTAAGTATAGTATAGCACAGGGTGGTCCAAGATTGGCAGCTCCGCGGGCCACAAAATCACTTTTGCATTGTTCGCGGGCCACAATAGTGCCAAGAACTTCGCTCGTTTAACTTCGCTAGTTGCCTCAGCAAGCCACAACACTAGTCAAATCAGTGACATTAGTGATGCAACAATATGTCGATATGTCAATATGCCACAGATAATGAAGCGGTGGGCCACATGTGGCCCGCGGCCCTGGGTTTGGACCACCCTGGTATAGTATATAGCGCTGAGAACCACTCAATATTATCAAAAATTTCTGTGCAATACCCGCTATCGTTCGTCTAAATGCCCGCTGTATCGTTCATGAGTAACACCATGATTTAAAAGTAACGCATTACCAAAACACTTTCGTGATTATACGAGATGGTTATCGTTTAAAAAATCGCGGAAGCTCACGTCAATCATTTTCTTTGTGTTCAAACAGCCCAACGCAAATTTAACGCTATCTGTATTCAAATATATCTGTAAGACATTCTGATTATAATTTTACTCGAATCCCTTACTATATTTTCCAAACACTGACCATACGTATAAATGCATTTAAATGCCGCGATTTATAAACATAAAAAAGTGGAGTTTTGCCATGGGGGTTGAATTTTATTTCAAATTCGCAAAGAGGTAAATTAGGGAATAGAGGTTGAAAACTTTTTCTCTATAAATTCCGATAACAGCAAACAAAGGCGAGATAGATGGCGGCTTTATTTGCATTGCATTTTCGTTGGCAATAAAAATCGGATGCAAGGGTTATGCTAGTTGAAAACGGCAAAAAATTTCAAACTTAGATTCCTCGAAACCAATGGTGTATTGACGTAAATCGTGCAGTGATCGTTTGAATTTTTTGAATGAAATTAATTTGAAATGTTTTTATATCGGATACTCACTGTTGAATCGGGAATGATCACACACTCGGGGGTTAGAAATGTCAGCGATTATGAGTTATGTCGAGTTTTGATGAAACGTGGTCTCCCCTGACCCTGTCCTCCAACCCCCCCCCCCCCCCCCCCCATAAATCCAACGTTTTCATTCCTCTTTAAATATTTTCCATGGGCCGGATATTTTTGGTACTATGATTTTAAATTTAATTAGCTTTGTGACGAATCAAGCAGGAATGTCATATTGTTTCAGACAACATTTTTATAAAAAATCTACCTCGTGTAGGAAATGTCGCGCCACAATTCCCACTTTGACTGCAAATGGTTACATGCGACCTTTTCTTATAGCAGAGGTAAATTAAAGGGAGAATTGAAAGTCAAAATAATATAAAAACCCAACATAATTCGAATTAAATATATTTTGTTTTATGAATATCTTGCAAACCAAACATTGGGAAAATCTTTTCTCCTTTTAGTCAAAATCGTGGCGTTTGCTTGCTTTGCTTAAACAACTGACGGTGTCGAAAGTCTGAATCTTCTGGTCTTGGAATTCTATTCCTAAAAACTCGAACAGTTTAGCGGCCCTAGAGTCGATATACAAGATTTTGGACGTCGAATATAGTATTTTGGACGTCGAACACAGGATTTTAGACGTCCAATATAGGATTTCGGTTATTAGAACGTCGAATTTATGATTACAAACGTCGAATATAGGATTTCGGATTTCGAACTTCGAATTTTTAATTTCAAACGTCGAATATAGGATTTCGGTGTTTAGAATGTCGAATTTTTGAATTTCAAACGTCGAATATAGGATTTCGGTGTTTGGAACGTCGAATTTTTGATTTCAAGCGTCGAATATAGGATTTCGAACGTCAAATTTTTTGTTTCAAACGTCGAATATAAAATTTTGGACGTTGAATACTCGGTTTACTTGCTTCAGAAGCGCAGAACAAGAAATCGTCCTATATGAGCGCCACATAATGCATGACTGCCACAAGGTAAACTCATGCAGGTTGGGCAGCCTTGCTGTAAGACATTCTGATTATAATTTTACTCGAATACCTTACTATATTTTCCAAACACTGACATATCATACGTATAAATGTATTTAAATACCGCGATTTATGGACATAAACAAGTTGGGTTTTGCCATGGGGGGTTGAATTTTATTTTGAATTCGCATAGAGGTAAATTAAGGAATAAAGGCTGGGAACTTTTTTTTATAAATTCCGATAACAGCAAACAAAGGCGAGATAGATGGCTGTTTTATTTGCATTGCTATTCCGTTGACAATGGGCAAAATGTGAAAAATCGGATACAAGGGTTATGCTAGTTCACAACCTCAAAATTTTTTAACTTTTGATTCCTCGAAACCAATGGTGTATTGACGTAAATCCTGCAGTGATCATTTGAATTTTTTGATTGAAATTAATTTGAAATTTTTTTATGTGGGTTACTCAATGTTGAATCAGGCAATGATCACACACTCGGGAGTTAGAAATTTCAGCGATTTTGAGTTATGTCGAGTTATGATGAAACGGGGTCTTTCCTTGACCCTGTCCGCCCGCCAACGTTTCCATTCTTCTTTAAATATTTACCATAAGCCGAAAAGTTGTCGTACATTTTTGTTACTATAATTTTAAGTTTAATTAGCTTTGTGACGAATCAAGCAGGAATGTCATATTGTTTCAGACAACATTTTTATAAAAAATCTACCTCGTGTAGGAATTGTCGCGTCACAATTCCCACTTTGACTGGAAATGGTTATATGCGACCTTTTCTTATAGCAGAGGTGAATTAAAGGGAGAATTGAAAGTCAAAATACTATAAAAACCCAACATAATTCGGATAGAATTATATTTTGTTTTATGAATATCTCGCAAACCAAACATTGGGAAAATCTTTTCTCGTTTTAGCCATGATCGTGGCGTTTGCTAGCTTTGCTTAAATAACTGTCGGTGTCGAAAGTCTGATGCTTCTGGACTTGGAATTAAATTCCTAGAAACTCGAACAGTTTAGCGGCCCTACAGTCGATATACAAGATTTCGGACGTCGAATATAGTATTTTGGACGTCGAACACAGCATTTTAGACGTCCAATATAGTATTTCAGTGTTTAGAACGTCGAATTTTTTATTTCAAACGTCGAATATAGGATTTCGGTATTTCGAACTTCGAATTTTTAATTTCATACGTCGAATATAGGATTTCGGTGTTTCGAACTTCGAATTTTTAATTTCATACGTCGAATATAGGATTTCGGTGTTTAGAACGTCGAATTTTTAATTTCAAACGTCGAATATAAGATTTCGGTATTTCGAACTTCGAATTTTTGATTTCATACGTCGAATATAGGATTTCGGTGTTTAGAACGTCGAATTTTTTATTTCAAACGTCGAATACAGGATTTCGGTATTTCGAACGTCGAATTTTTTGTTTCAAACGTCGAATATAAGATTTCGGACGTTGAATACTCGGTTTTCCTTGCTTCAGAAGCGCAGAACAAGAAATCGTCCTATTTGAGCGCCACATAATGCATGAATGCCACAAGGTAAACTCATGTTGTTAATAAATGAAGCACAACCGGTGTTGGCAAAAAGATGTATAGAAACTCGAAACGTCGGCAAATTAGATTCGTTATAGACAAGACACATGAAGTAACTTTTATCGTGATTTTGTACCAAGTCAAAAGCTTGTAAAAGGAGAAAACGACTCTCTTTTGTACATAGTTATTATTATATTTTATTTATCCATCCGCGCAATTTTTGAGCCAACTTCTGGCTGATTCGAGCAAGTCAGTATGCCGTATTTTATGTACCACAAGGCGCACTCTGAATCCTTTATATGTTATAAAATGGATTGTGCGCCTTATAGGCCAATTACACAAATGCATGGATAACGTAACGCTACACTCAACACCAGTACGGGCTACGCCTTCTAGTCCGGTGCGTCCTATGTAAGCATAAAGCCCCAGCCACCGCATTTAATGACAGTGAGACATATGCGTGTGCTAGATAGTGCTTTATGTTCGCCCTGTTCACCTTATGCATTTACAAACCCCCTAGGTCTAAGCAATTCATTGACGCTGCACCCTATGGTCCGTAAAATACGGTAATTTTGGGATTCCATATGCGTATATCAATGTAGAGTAGCAGATGTCCCGTGGCCTTATTTGGCGATACGTGCGTTGATTTCATTTATGGGCGAGCGATATTAGTCGCATATGTCTGTTCTGTTTAACATAACATTCCACGGTCGTGTGTTGCTGCGCTGAATTTATGTTTGTGTCACAGTCAAACTAGGATTAATAAATAAGGTTGGCTCCGTAAAGAATGTATAGAGCTTTGGTTCAGACTGGCACTAGATCAAAGTTATCGAATATGCCAATATAGGCATAGTATAGCATATGGCGCTGAGAACCACTCAATATTATCAAAAAATTCTATAAGTATACGTCAATCATTTACTTTCTGTTCAAACCAGACATTATTATCCAAACTTCCTATGCAATTCCCGCTGTATCGTTCATGAGTAACTCCATGATTTCAAAGTAACGCATTTCCAACATACGTTCGTGATTTTACGAGATCACTATCGTTTAAAAAAATCGCGAGAGCTCACGTCAATCATTTTCTTTCTGTTCAAACCAGACAATATTATCCAAACTTCCTGTGCAATTCCCGCTGTATCATTCATGAGTAACTCCATGTTTTCAAAGTAACGCATTTCCAGCATACATTCGTGATTATACGTGATCATTATCGTTTAAAAAAATCGCGAGAGCTCACGTCAATCATTTACTTTCTGTTCAAACCAGACAATATTATCCAAACTTCCTGTGCCATTCCCGCTGTATCGTTCATGAGTAACTCCATGATTTCAAAGCAACGCATTTCCAATACACATTCGTGATTATACAAGATCATTATTGTTTGAAAAAATCGCGGAAGTATACGTCAATCATTTACTTTCTGTTCAAACAGCGCAACGTAAATTTAAAACTAAATATATCTGTAAGTTAATCAAAGTCCTCACTATATTCCTAAAAACTGACCTATCACACGTAGAAATGCATAAAATACCGCGATGCATGGACATAAATCACGTTGGATTTTGCTCCTTCGAATATTTGCGCTGAAGGTTTATCATGTGATTTGTAGCTCAAAGAGCCGGAATCTCAGACTTTAAAAAGCGATAAAATATCTCAAAACTTCTTACTAAATCTCAAAAATTTTAATTTTACCGTCTGTTTACTAGTTTTATATATAGGACACTTATGCACGCCGTTCGCTCTGGTATTTGTCTGGCGCTTTCCTAGACCGCCCAAAAATTTTTCATGGTCAGTAGAAGAATTAGGACGAGTTTGAATTTTTCTTATCAGAATATACATTGCAGATAATACTTTAAATAACAAATGCACAAATTAATTTTGTATAAAATATGGTGCGAAAATGAATTAAATTCACAAAGCGTACTTGACAGTCTAAAGAAGGATTGCTAGGCCAAATTTTCGTAAGCAAACCTTAATTTTGATTTTCATAGCGGAGACCAAATAATTTTAAATTTGGAGTCGAATTATATTTTAATCGAGTTCCCTATCTCTGAGTTGATTAAGTCGCAGTTTTGTAATACTAACTTCGAATCCGCAGTGTTTCAAAATATGACTCTCCAGCTCTGGAAAAACATGTTAAACTCGGACTCCTGGCACCAAAGTCTTGAATCTACTATATGTAGTGTTTGATAATTTAAAGAGAGAACTCTTATAGCATTGGTTTTCATTCTGGGTTCAATCGAACCCTGGGGTTCGGTGTAGCTGTTTCTGGGATTCGACGAAGGTCTTCTGAAACAGCTGTAAACATGAAGTTTTTTTATTACCCAGGCTTTAAATCTTGTAATAAGTACTGTAGTTCACCACAGATATCTTGACTTATTCAAATAAACATTTTATAAAATAAGAAATCTGTGGTTAGTTCCGTTCAGAGACAACTTTAATGGACCATTAATATTGGTCGCACTGTATATCCCAGCACACTTCACCGAAAAATCGATGTATCGTCGCAATGATTGCATTTTTAGATGCTTTCTGTCTACGGCTTCGAAATATTTTGGATTGTTTTGAGGGGTGAAAATTGGAAGTGAAATCGCATGAATGAAAAAGAAATCAGTGCACTGAATGGTGAAATTTTCATCAAAGAATCTTATGTTTGCTCAAAAATAGTATCACCCGCCCTGTGATCAACTTCATTATGGCGCTGAGTAATATTGTATCGTATCTTTATTTCTTCTATAAAACAATGTTATTTTCGATTGATTTTTTTGTGAGTTCGAGTAATAATCCGATTCTCCGATTAGGCTAATTTCTCTGTTTTGCTGGTAAATAAATTTAGTCTCTATTATGTTCAAAACACATCGATAACGTTTTGCAAGACAAATTTATTACCACAAAGTAAAATTACTATTTTTGCACTGACAGTTCAAATTATGTTTCATAAATTTCATTTGTTAAGATTAGTTAGTGAAATAATAATTTGTTCTGACAAAATATTTGCCGAAAATGATAAGATTCAAAAACACATCTAAAAAATTTGCATATCACACTAGTTTACAAACATAAAAAATGGAAAGCAATCTCTTTTTTTCACTTCATAACGAAACTTTAATTTAATAAAAATCAAAAAAAAAATTCGAATCTACATATACATAAAAGTCAATTGAAAACTCGGACCCAAAAGTTGGGAAAATCAACATTATATTTGTAAAAAGATTTTTCAGCAAAAAATCTGTAGGTATTTTATCTGGGAGAAATATATGGACCTAGTAATTGGTATAAAAAGCTAAAAGGGCTTAACAGCATCGACAATATGAGCTCTTGGATCTATCGGAAATTAGTGTTAAAACTATGTGCGAAATATTTTAGAAAAATTAACAACACTTACATGGCTTTTGCTTGAAAAGGTATTCGTCGGGAAAAAAATTTAAAAAACAAAAACAAAAGAAATTCTGAAAAATGATAAGGAAAAGTAATGAATAATCCATTCCGATCAATTATGTTTATATCAAAACTATTCTGTATTCTTGTTGGACACGTAGTGGACATAACGATCGTTTCAATATTATGTTGTTGTTGTTGTTTTCCGTCAACATCATAATTAACAAATCGCTTTTCTCTTCGAATACTGGACCAATTGCTTTGAAATTTTCAGTGGTTAAAGATAGAATTTTTCTTCAGAAGGCTATCATTTTTTTCGCTATGGTGCCATCAAAATTATGTGACTCTACGTGTCCATATATTTGAGCATAGCTCTATTGTTTTATGGTAATCTGGATTTCGAGTTTTCTAAATGAATCGAATTTGCATAAAACGATTCATCGCAAAATGACAAACTTTACGAAATACAGAGTCTGGGGAGTGGTTTAGCAAGTTAGAGCAGAATCTGAATTTGTCGGAACTGTAGATTTTCAATGTTTTCAAAAAAATCAAAACTTCACCATAAATTTAAAAGGGATTATTTTACTGAGCGTTCGAAATGTCTTAAAAAAAAGTTTGCATTTTCCAAAAAATTTGTTATCAAAGATATGTGTTTTCAGCATTGATTGTTAATATTCTACAATTTCACAACCTTATCGAAATAAGGTCCAGTGACAAATATTTGAAGACGATCTTTTAAAAAATTTTGAAACCTGTAGTTTTTTTTAGATATTTAGAGAGTACAGATATGATGTCGTTATCTAGAAAGTATTAAACAGTTTTGTAATTCACAGAACTTTTCTGAACATGAAATATATATTTGAATAACAAATAGCATGAGAACAAATAACCTTCCAACATATCTATGTATCACAGTTTGAATGGATCCAAATCAAACAATTCTTAGTTTTCCAAATATAATTGACTTCCTGTGCAGTGCCTTGTTTAGAGTGAGGATTTGAAACACCTCAGCCTTTTACGAAAACTCTATCATCGTGACATTTTAAAAATAGAAATTCAACAAATAAAAGTATCGGTGAATTATACAGGTGATAAGTAGTTACCATACATCCCTACTGTATCCCATAGGAGGGTTATATAATGCATGTAGGATCTATGGACTTGTTCAACTGTGGGCCGTGGAAATAGTAAGCTGGGGTGTAGATTAGGCCGCATTTGTAGCTAACGAATTTTCGGAAATTCAATAGTATATGCCTGTTTCACTGTGGAAATAGTAATTTAAAGTTGTAATTAAGCTACGAAAGAGAATAACAATTACTTAAACTCAAGTAATTCAACAGTTATTTGTTTTTCGATCATTCAATAGACAAAGTTATAATTCATTTTCACAGATGGCTCCGTAATATACATTGGTGGGGGAAACATTAGAAATTCCTTGATTGCTGTCTTCCGGGTATCGATCGACACGAACAACAACAGTTGTGCGCGGTACATCGGAACGCGGAAAATTTGGAAGCCAAACCTCAGTTGGCAGAGACACAGCTTGGCCCGTCGATGAATGCAGCTGAACGTTATGCTGAAATAAAAAATATATGTTTTAGGAAATATAAAAAAAATGGCAGTTTGAGAATATAGTTGAGTATGGTTGAACCAGTAATCCCTGTCATATTATGTGACAGAAAAGAAGAATCTTATTTAATTTATGTATGTATGTATGTGAGTGTGTGTGTGTGTGTGTATGTGTGTGTGTGTGTGTGTGTGCGTGCGTGCCGTGCCGTGCGTGCTTGCGTGCACGCGTGCGTGCGTGATAAGTAAGTAAGTGTATGTATGTGTGTGCTTGATTGTGTGTATGGGTGTATATATATGTGTGTGTGTGTGTATGTGTGTATGTGTGTGTGTGTGTGTGTGTGTATTTGTGTGTGCGTGTGTGTGTGTGTATGATGTGTGTTTGTATGTATGTTTATTCATCTCGTAAAGGCAAAAATACAGGAATTAATAAATATCAACATTAAAGACGGGATGTATACACAAGATCATACTGGCCTAAAACACATGAAAGTGCGGCATACACGCCTCCAGTTAATCTCCAGTAAGAAACTGACTGAAGCGTGACAATACAACGTGATTATTCTGCTCAGTCACCTTACAGTGATTACCGTTGGTGGATAAGAATTGTATGTTGTATGGAATAGACACATAAATCATATTAGTTTGGATTAGTACCAGAGCTGTGTAGTTGAAGTTTTCCATTGGTGTTGGAGTCAATTTTTGAATTACCTGGAAACATCACATGGAGACGAAAGTTTTTGGTTGAACTTTTTGATAGAAACTGGAAAACGCTGACAAAATTTTTTTAAATCCGGTAGGAATATCTAATTTGATGCCAGCCTAGAGTAGTTAGTGGTATAAATGGCTCGATTTGAACTACTGTCTTACGCTGAAGATATGTGGGTTTAACCTCAAGATAATTTAAAATTTGTTACAACATGGTAATGCGGTAACAACATCGGCCATATTTCATAATGATTTCATGTATGGCCGAATAAGAAACATGATTCAGACTCGATCTATCTACCTTGTAAGTCATTCCGGTACGAACGTCCATGTATGACTTTTCATCACGAATTATTGGTCGTAAATATTCTCGAAGCAGATTGTAGTGTGTGATGTCATATATGTTAGCAAGTTTGTTCTCGCAAAGAGTTTCAGCGAAGCTGAATGTGACGTTCTTCACGTCATAAACGATCGCTCGAAAACATTTCGAATTATAGATAACGCCGCATTCTAAAAGAAAAATATCAGTCAAAATAAATAGATAGTCAGATATTTATGGAACAATTATTAAGGAGAATACTTATTAGTTTTGTAGGTAGTTTCTTGAGGTAATTTTGCTCTGCCCTATATTAAGGCGTCTTGCGGGGATGAAGAAGTTAGTTTTTCAAAAATAATCTTAGGCGAACACGTTGATGTCTTATAACCAAGCAAACAATTTAGTGATTTCTTGATTCGTTTTCACATCTCAGTTCAAACAAGGCGCAAGACAAAACAATTGCTTCTACATAAGTATCTAGCATTCTCGAGAGCATTGCAATTTTTCTATTTTGGGCCTTAGTGCTGGGGAATTCCTTTAACAAAAAAATGTCGCGTGGTAAAATGCATTTAAGAGGGAAATATTTTCCGCGTAAACGACGAGGAAAGAGAAGGCCAAACAAACCTGCACTCTGTTCGGCTTTTGTAGTTTGTGGGTGCACAGTAGAGAGAAAGGATTCCTTAGTTGACCACGGGAATATAGCAGGGTCGGTTGAAGTACGGGCCGACGAAGTTTTATTGTTTCTGAATTCTGTGTGAAAGAGTGAACTTATATTACAAGTTTATAGCAAGATTTATAGTTTCACGTACTTACGGTAAGAATGATATACTAAACGACAATGTGGATACATTACAGATTACTGTGACTGACAGGCCCATTTTCTAATATTTATTCTACTGGATGCGATACCGAAAGACATAGATTTTCATACCCTGGGGAGTGGTCGTTTCTCTGACACCTACAACAAAGGGCGTGGTCGTCTCTGTTACACCTGCAACAGATGGCGGCACTGAGTTCGTCTCTGATTCTTCAATCGACTTTTTTAATTGATAAAGCATACTTTCCACTCCGTCAAATCGTTCCGTTAAAGCTGCAAAACACAAATGTAAACAGAATTCGAATTAAGTCAGTTTCACAACCCGTATTCATTGAATTTTTTATCAGACGATTTGAACCTCTCTTTTTCAGGTTAAAAAGGGGATTTGAGATAGGTATTGTTAAACTACACGTCTTGCTATGATAGTTAAGAATTATGTTAAAAAAATGAAATTTTACTAATAAAACGATTGTTTGGGGGCATGTTTGCTATCATACCGTTTGACAAATTAAAAAAAATAACAAACGTATTTCGGAGGAAATTATATTGTGGACACGAACCTTCCAAAGCCTTCTGTTCGTCTTTTGTGCACTGTCCATTCTGAAATAGAACAAGAGAGAAATGTTTAAATATATGGACATTAAGGCTGCAAATACATGCAGAAAGGCCTCAGCTTAGCAAGTGTTCCCATACGCTGTAAAAAAGTGTTTCTATGGATTGAAGTAAAAACGTAAAATCTGAAATGAGGTCACGAAAAAAGTAAGTTTCAAACCTTCAGTACTCGTAGATAGAGGAAATTTCAAGAAAAGCTAAAAAAAATTTGTTTTTAGATTGTAAACAAAACAGTTTTATTTCTGCAAATAATACCAACAATATGAAACTATTGCTAAAGCTCTTACCGTATTAACGTCTCCCCAAGTAGGTTTCCCGTCGCAAACCATAGGTGTCCAGCATTTCTCACCTGTTAAGAAAAAAATAAAATTATAAATCGTGCAAATTGTTAAATTTAAATAGCTTTTTAACAGATGAACATAAATTATGTCACTGAATTTTTTTCATAACATATTACAATATCAAAAATTTAGTTTCCACAATTAAAACATTCAAAATGTGGCGATCCTTTCGTTAGAGATTCCAAAACTAAAGCGCTGTGTCGCACATATATAATTCTATATTATAATGAGAGAACGGCAAATTAGCACCATCCACGGTACGGCAGCGGCTACGCATTGAATATGAACAATCATCATTTATTTTTTGTACCAATGACGGTCTCCGTTTTCGGAGTGCAACGAAGAGCTAATCAGATTTATCCGAAGCTAATCCAACCCCTGACGAGAGATCGAGGTTTGACATATCATTACACCGTCATATTGGTCTTACTATGCCGGAATAAATGAATATTCTCCCTGATATAAATATGCAATCCGAGGAGCAAAAAACGAGTGTTTAATTTTGCGAAAAAACAACAATGTAAGCAAACCCAACAGAGCATACATGGTTTTACTGACCTTTAATCAATAGAAATGCATCGATGAACATAAGAAGGATATATTGAATCGGAATCTTCATTTCGAATCCAAGAATTTTGTCAGCTTTGCTTTATTGAAAGTCGATTCCCGAACAACGTAGGTTAGAATGAAGCTTCAGTCTATTCGCATCGAAATATATCCTATGCAAGCTCACTCACTACTCTAGAGCGGAAAGGGAAGTTGTTTTCTCTTTTTTTAATTTTAGGACACGTGTTGCGTCACAAACAGGAGAGTTTGGAGAATGCTGCTCTTTTTATCTTTATGAAACGATGTCGACGACGTCACCACCACGCCTGTGTAGAGAATTATTTGGTTGAATTTGTTGGCAAGGGTTGATTAGAATGAGCAAAATTTGATACCAGGGTTATGCTAGTTTAAAACGGCAAAGGTTTCAAGCGTTCATTTCCTGAATTCGAACAGGTCGAAAAAGGTTAAAACACGTTTTACAGTTTAATATATTATTTAAATCGAATTATCACAGTTAAATCAGAAATATCAAAAATTGTTATGCTTATGCAAGGTAGCAATACCCTGCTCATGTCCAATAGTTGATACGGTTTTCTGCATATCTATGTTGTTTGCAGTTTATATAACATGATGTTAAGCAAATTTAACACTGAATATATCAGTCAATGAAGCACTATCTAGATTTCTCTCAAAACTGAGACAATACACATGATACGCAACGACATTTAGAGACTTTGACATGAGTTTTAAAGTTAAAAAAAAAATATGGAAATCACTGTCTCTAGCATGCACAATTGATGTTAGCTTTTGCCGACGTTTCTAACAAAGTTTATTTGTCATTACAATAAAACATGCTCAACTGATAGAAAGCAAACAATACAATTCAGTCAATGTCTTAGATGTCAATGTCAGTGGTTTTTAACTTTTTCAGTGGAGCGGTAATATGTAGAGAGTAATATTTGGTTGGAATTGATGGCAGGGTTATGCTAGTTTAAAACGGCAAAGGTTTTAAACGTTCGTTTCCTGAAATCAAACAGGTCAAAACAGTTGAAAACAAGTTGAACAGGTTAAATTATTTTTTATTTTAATTACTCACAGTTAAAGTAGAAATATCGGTGAATATTTTTTGTTTTTTGCAACGTGGCCCTTCCCTGCTCATTTTCAATCGATGAGACTGTTATTCGCAAAGTTACCGTATTTTGTTTGCCGTATTACATTATACAATGTCAAATGTAACACTGAATATATCAGCTAACGACCTGATTATTGTAATAACCAAAACACTCTCCGCATTTCACTGAAAACTGAACCAAAACTTGTGATAATGTAAAAAAATACCTTGATTCATGGTCATGTAACACTTTAAGACCTGGCTCTGGTGTCAGTTTTTAGTACTTTCTACAGTTTTCTTAAAACTGAGATAATAAACATACATGCCCATGAAATTAAGTGATTAGCGAAAAAGGAGCCCGCTGGATTTTATCAGTTCATTCAAAATTATTTTTGTACTTTTTGGTTATAGAATATAAATTAATATAGAATCAAAATATAGAATATAATCAATTTCGATTTGATTTGTATATTTGATTTATTAGGGACGCCTGAACTAGTTGGCAGATATGAAGCAGCCAGGCAGGAATGATACCTGAAAGAAGCACTTTTCAGTCTTGGCTGAAATCCCCGAACCTCGAGTCCAAGTCGAGTCAATCACTGTGTTGAGACTCATCGGTGGTTAGAGTTATTACTTATCGATCTTTATCGTTAAGTATGTTGATTGGTATTTGTCTGTTTGTCAGCCTGTTTGTCTGTTAGATGCACGCGATTTATCACGAAAGCGCGGTTGAATCTGTTCCAAATTTTACATGTGCATTCATCATATCTCGTACCAGAAGCCTTTCGATTTTGCATGAATTATGTCGTATAACTAGCGAGTTTTCAATTAATTAGTGATGGGACACACTAAGCGCTGTTTTTTGGATCCCCTAACTTTCAATCGATAAGTCTTCGGTCTCCGACCGATATTTTTGTTTTATTCAGTTACTCGATCGAGTTGACATAAGATTTGGTGTTAAAATAAATTTCACGGGATAGGGTTATTCACTACTTATGGAGGGGGTGTACGGAACTCACGGTTCCCAATGATATTTGTACGATTGATGTTAGCTTTAGCCGACGTTTCAAACAAATTTTATTTTCTATTATAATGAAGCATGTTCATCAGGTATGAAGCAAACAATACAATTCAGTCAATGTCTTTAATGTCAATAACAGTAATTTTAAGTCTTTCGGTGGAGCGGTAATATGTAGAGAGTAATATTTGGTTGAAATTGTTGGCAATGGTTAGAATGTGCAAAATATGATGCCGGGGTTATACTGGTTTAAAACGGCAAAAGTTTCAAATGGTCTCTTCCTGAAATCAAACAGGTCAAAAAAGTTGGAAACAAGTTGAACAGGTTATATTATTTACCTATCGATTACTCGCAATTAAATCAAAAATATCAGTGAATGTTGTTGTGATATGCAACTTGGCCTTCTGCTGCTTATGTACAATCGCTGAGACCCCATGACTATTTTGTTTGCCGTTCATACAGGGCGTCTCAAAAGTAAGTATACACTTTTAATTTTTATTTTATTTTCAAGTACCATAGAGCGTTCATTCTTTGAGAAGCATAGTATGCATAAGTAGTAAAATTTAGGTATTGTTTGCATTTTTCATCAACCCACAGAATGACAAGGAGATTAACCCCTAAAATATAGTGAAAATTGGTTACCGGTCTTTGTAGAGTATAAGATTAGTTAACCAGTTCGACGAGGATAGGATTTACCGAGCCCGAGACAAATTCCAATATTTGATACTTTGAACTCTTTATTCCTCTTTCACTATGCAAATGGAACCCTTTCCGTTGTTTTTTCAATCTTTAAACCCCTTTATCTCCTATGGTCCGGATCCAATTTTGGACTCCTCATAGAAAATGTCATAACTTTATTTTCAAACATGCTACAATCTTCCCTCAACTACCGCCGAAAAGCTGATTTTCAGCGCCATATGCGTGCGTTCGCGCTGTTATTGCAGCTGTTATACGCGTCACGCCAGTCAGCAAAACGAGACATTTTTGAAATTTTTTTGAAAAAATATTGCTCACGATTTGCTCTAGTAGGAAAAGTAAGATAGATAAAAGAAATAAGAAAATATTTCTAAAATGAGCATGATTATATCTCTCATTTGAGAGATCACTGGAGTGAAGCTTGAAAGCGGAATGAATAACGTTTTATTACAGAGAATAATAGCGCAACCTACTTTCGCATATCGCGCGAATTGTCTGGCTTCTTTTTTTGTTTATTATATGCCAAAGAAATGTTTGCGCGTTGGTTTCGTATGCTTTTGCTATCAACAACACTCCAATTCTTTATATGTATCAAAGATTTGACCCATTTATACCCATATAATTCACAATCTACCAAAATAGACAATATATGAAAATAACATGATGCGTTTGCCAAGATTGCGAACACTTGTATCATGCGTGGATCATGCTTGGGTGATCAAAACGATTCTATTTTAATGCCGGAATACGTTGACCACATCATAACCCCGAAAATAACTATTACTGTCATGTTATGGCCAAGTAAGAGGGGGTACGAATATATTTATCATCAGGAAAAGAACGGTAATAGGTGCTCAAAGTTCCCACTCTAGCTTTTGCGAGGTTTGAATACTGGTTCAGTACGATAGCAAAGATAACTCACAAATGATCGAGTCAATGTTTATTATCATGTTTGGTTATATACAGAAATCACATGGTGACAGCTATGAATTTATTTACTGAGCAAAAAGGGTCGACCAGTTCAAATCATGGGTTATACGATTAATAATAGTAAAGGAAAAATATAAGTAAGTCATAATAAGTAGAAGCAAGATTTCTCTGTTAAAACAAATGTGTGGCATTTTATTTGGTCTAATTATAATATCAGGCCGACATCAGGCGACCAATTCAATAAAATATACGGTTAATAATAGTAAAGTAATAATATATAATTAAGCAGTTGGGAAATCCGAGGGTTTTCGCAAATTCTTTTTAGCATGGTTCTCTGAAATGGCGGAACCCGTTTTTAGCGAGTTCGATTCAAAAGAGAACCTGTTTTTAAATTTTTAATTCGGCACTGAACGTAAGTAACAATAAGTAGAAGCAAGTTTCATTTATTAAGACAAACATACATGTGTGGCCTTTGTCTAATCACAGGCGATATCAGGATGGAATGACAAATGCACAAATTAAAATATTAGTAATTTAACTTTCATAAACACGTAATTCAGTCTCCTCTTATAAATAAAATCAGGTTTCGATGCTTGAAAAACAGACTTTGTAAAATATGCGATATAATGAAATTGAAGAGTAATTCAAAATTGGATCATTTATGGGCCACTTATGAATTTTGCATAATCAGACATGGGCCTCTGATAACTATAACATTTAAGAACTGATATTTTATAAAATCAACGGCCATAGAAAAGCAAACAAAAACTTTAGTAAAATCTATATAGATAACAACAAGTTATTCAACTGTTTTTGTCTTTTACTTTATTTAACCCGTCAACGAAGTTCTGTCAGATTTTGATCTGGTTTTATATTTCACATATGACACCGTAGGTTGTGTAGGATGGTGGATCATTGAACATTCCCTGATATGCATCCCCTGGATCTTTATTGACAAGAACAACAACTTTTGTGCGCGATGCTTCGGATCTCGGATAAGTAGGATTCCACACTTCTGTTGCTATAGTGATTGGTCTTCCACTTGAAAGCAAAAGCTGATTGTTCTGTAACAATTGAACAAATAGTTATAAAATCTGTTGCTTGAAATATTAATGCGACTGACATATTGTGAAAAGATTTGATTGCAGTGATTCCATAATAAAAGTAGCCAGCATAGACGAAGTATGGTGAGTAATGTGTCACCCATGTGTTTTGAACTGCATGAAAATGGGCGAAAACCAGAAATCAATGAATTTCAAATTCAAAAATATTCGTAGGCTATGACGACACAATATATTGTAAATTGTATTTCTATATTTTAGGTTTTTCTAAGTATCCAATCTTCTAATAAATCATAATGCATCGTTCGGCTGCCCATTATTTGGAAATTCTATCAAAAAAACGCTTTTGGCCAATTGTCGACCCGGTTAACTTAATAAAATCAGTCAACCTTTGCTGAGATTGTGATCCATCAACTGACCTTATACTCTATCCCAGTCCAGATCCAAATCCCTATCTCACCAGCAGGGATCAGTGTACGTAGATGAGGGATCAGCAGCTGGTAATGCTTGAGGTCGTAAATATTCGCGGGTTTTCCGTTGATTGATTTGCAGATTGATTTAGCTTTGTTGAAATTGACGCTTCATGCACCATACACAACTGCTTGGTAGCATTTTTTCTTGTATGTGACGTCACACTTTTCTAAAAATATTATTGTGGCCATTGAATATTTTATGTTAATAATGACAGCGCCTTCTGGAATAACGTCAAAAAATCTGGGAATAAAATTTGTAGGTTTGTTAGTTCAATGCGATTTCCTCCTGGATTCTATTGATTCTAGGGAGAGAAAAGTCGATAAGACGAGCTAACAACGGCGGAAATATCCCGTTTCAGAGTGCAAGTTCAGATTATGGTGGTGAAAGGAGTCGTAACCGACTAGTGGTGGAGTTAACCACGCAGCGACGACCAGGGGCGCAATAAATCTATTTTTAAACCTACGCGCCTGCTATTCCTAGCGATTTGACGGGTGTGGCATATTTTATAGTTATATCATAAAACACAAATATAAATTACTTTCAGCCTTTATCTTCTCATCACGACTCTTCTTAATCAGTCTGACGATATCTGTAAGAAAATTGATTTATTTGTGAGTAAGGAAAGACGTTTTGAATCAGTCTTGCCATGTTGTTTTTTCTCGTATGACATTAAATACCTTGACCTAACCATAATATGACAACAGCATATAAAAGCGTTGATATTTTTTTTTCAGCAAAGTCCAGATCTATAATTTATCTATCCTGATATATAATATTAATCACAAAAATCGTTGTGAATGAGTTTTGCCAAACTTTTTAGAAGATTGAAAATAACAGGCAATTGAAATGCAATGCCAGAAATTTTTTAGAAAGCGGCGTTTCACCAAATAAGAGTCTAATTCGGAATTAAAAGTCTTAATTGAAAACTATTACTCTTTGACAGTTTATTTTGAACCCGTGCGTAAATATGAATCAAAGTCATATGTTTAGTGCAGGGTAATTATTTGTGAACCCAAAACACATCATAAGGTAGGAAGAACTCACCGGATCCATCGTTTTTCTGTGAAATTAATAAAAAATGCGAATGATTGGTAAAGTAATTATAACACGTAGGTTGTATTAGATTTTATTATTTGCGTGACATGCATGCAGAAGTCGGATTTAAAATTATTTACACGATTCAGAAAATAAAAGCTTCCAGTCAGTTGAAAAATTATTGTTCCTTGAACAGTGGTTCCCAAATCGTGGCTTAATTACTACCCGCGTAACAATTTAAAATGGCCCGCCGAACTTGAGTGAAATAGTTTAACAGTTTATGTTTTTTTCTTTTTGTGTTCTAGATACAGGTAATTGTTACATCACCATTACAGTTTAAGCACGTGCATATTCGTAACAATTCAGTTCGGTATCGTAACAGGTATCTACGGGCGCATCTCTATCCCGGACCAGGAATATCCTCCTGCTTCTAGTTTTTCCCGCTGTCAACCAACTTTACTGGAGAGATCATTGTCTGCCCGCCCTAAGCCTTGTTTGGAGTCAAAGTGTGAAAATGCCCGATTAAAAAAATAGCAATTGTGATTTTACCTCGCAATCCCCAATTTGAACGAGTTTTCCATTCACGATCTTTGAAACGCAGGCTCCAGCTGTCAGAAAAAACGTAAAGTTAAATATAACGACATCTTGTGCCAATTGCGACAACACTGATAGAGAGTGATATTTTTTAAAATAACATGTAATACCTAATAGTCCTATCACAGGTTCGACGGATGCGTTGGATTGTGCTAAACTAAACATCAGAACAGGATTCCAATTTTGGCCGGAATAGTACTACACGCCAAGAGCACTAGACAGCCCGAAAATTTAATAATCGTTACAGACGTATTCGGCAAACTTTATGTAGTACCGGACCAAAGATACATTTCCAGAAGCGTGTGCGCCACATTAATTTCTGTCTATTGACAATCGTTGCACTGAACTTCAAAATATGGTGAACCTGCAATGAGGTGTGTTTGCGATCATAAAATAAATAAATGTGAAATATCGATTTGACCACGAATATCACAACACTTATAACAGTGTTTGTTAGCATATCGAAAGTATACAGGGTGTCCATAAAGTTCATTTCCATTTTTGTTATGAAGTTAGTTCTCAATATATCTTGACCCGGTTTGTTGGTTTTTTGAAAAATTTCAAAACTTTACGGACACCCTATATATTCGAAGCTGTAGAAAAATGAAATCCGTTCTTATTGTTGGTTTTAGTTCAGAATGGTTCTGTTAAATGAGGGAACCCGTTGTTAGCGATTTCGATACAAAAGAGAACTCGTTTTGGAACTTTGAATTCTACCACTGAAAGTAAGTAATAATAAGCAAAAGCAAGTTTCATTTTTAGACAAGTCTTTAACCATGTTCAATTTTGATCACAGTCTAGATGGGCAAAATTTTTGGCCCCTAAAAAAACGAAAAAAGGCGAGTCAAATGCAAACCACGGCTTCTCGTCCGGTTACCAGTACCGTGTTGGGTCATATTAGACAGTAGGTTTGGGCAGAGAATCTCAATATATTGTTTCATGTGTAATCTGTGAACAAGGGTAGAAACAACGCCTTTCCCAGCTCTCTGGTTTTCATCCGCTTCTCTGATAACTGACTCACTGGTTCAGAACAAGAACAAAGAAACCCACAAATGATCGAATCAATGTTTATTATCATGTTTGGTTATATACAGAAATCACATGGAGACAGCTATGAATTTATTTACTGAGCAAAAAGGTTTCAATAGACAAGGCGACCAATTCAATGCATGGGTTATACGGTTATTTATAAAATAATAGTAAAGGAACAATGTATAAGTAAGCAGTGGCAGGATTCAAGGGGCTCCCGCAAACCGTTTCTGTTTTTTTTTATGATTTAGTTCAGCATGTTTCTCCAAAATGAGAGAACCCGTTGTTGTTAAGTTCGATGCAAAAGAGAACCCGTTCTTAGATTTTTGAATTCTGCCACTGAAATTAAGTGATAATAAGTAAAAGCAAGTTTCATTTATTACGACGAGCATACTTGTGTGGCCTTTATCTAATTATAATCACAGACCGACTTCAGTGTGGAATAAAAATTCATAAGTAAAAATATCAGTAACTTAACTTTTATAAACACGTAATTTAGTCTCCTCTCATAAATAAAATCACGTTTTAAAGGTTTTAATGCTTGGAAAACAGTCTTTGTAAAAATATGCGATTTAGTAAAATTGAAGAGTAATTTAAGATCAGATCGTTCACGGGCAGCTTATAAATTTTGCATAATCAGACATGGACCTATCATAATTTGAACATTTAGAACAACGGCCATAGAAAAGCAAACGAAAATTTTAATGAAAATCTATATAGATAACAACAGTCATTTAACTGTTTTTGTCTTTTCTATCATTGAATCCGTCAACAAAGTTCTGTCAGGTTTTGATCTGGTTTTATATTTCACAGATGACACCGTGGAATGAGGAGGATGGGTATTTATTGATCATTCCCTGATATGCATTCTCTGGATCTTTATCGACATAAACACCAACATTTGTCCACGATGCTTCGGATCCCGGAGATTTAGGATACCACACTTCTGTTGCTATAGTGATTGGTCTTCCATTGGACAACAAAAGCTGATTGTTCTGTCACAATTGAATAAACAGTTTTTAATATCTGTTGCTTGCAATGTTAATACAACTGACATATTAGATGAAGAATGAAAATATTTGCGTGTAGGAAAAGACTCCATAGTAAAGGTTGTCAGCATAGACGTATGGGGGGTAACGTTACATAAAAATGGGTAAAAAGCAGAAATTAATGAATTAAAAATGCTAAAATATTTGAAAATTAAAAAAAACACGATCGGACGACTCGGATATGACGTCATAATATCTTGGAAATCATGTTTAATATGTTTAATTTTTTTTAAACGCCCAAATTAACAATAAGGCATCGTTTACCTGCCCATCATTTGATACTTTTAATAATAAACCGCTTTTGGAAAATTGTACCCAAGATGAAGTTTACAAGAAAGAGTCAAACTCTGCTGAGATTGTGATCCATCAACTGACCTTATACTCCATTCCAGTCCAGATGTCAATCAATCCCCAACCACCAGGAATCAGTGAACGTAGATAAGGGAGCATCAGCTGGTAATGCTTGAGGTCGTAAATATTCGCGGGTTTTCCGTTCATTGATTTGCAGATTGCTTTGGCATCGTTGAAGTTAACGTTGGTTACATCATACGCAACTGCTCGGTAGCATTTTTTCTTGTATGTGACGTCACACTTATCTGAAAACATTATTGTTGACATTGAATATTTAATTTAATAAATGACACCTTCAGAAATGACGTCATAGAATCTGGGAATAAAAGTCGGTTTTTTAGTTCAATTCAACTTCCTCCTGAATCAATTCTAGGGAGAGAAAAGCCGATAAGACAAACTAAGAACGGCGGAACAGATTGTTCAGATGCATGGCGGTGGACGGAGTCGTAACCGACTAGTGGTGGGGTTAATCACGCAGCGACGACCCGGAGTCCAATGGACCTTTCCCCGAGCATCGACTTCCTTGTTTACTTCGTGACATTGGCTAATCAGCAAGATGCAAAAAGTGACGTAACAATGCCCCCTTTTTGCATCCGCTCAGACACTTTTCTCACTCAGACAGATTTTCAAGCGTGATTGTAAACATTACCTCGTTTTCGCGTTTTTGAACTCTATTCGTTAGTTTTCAGTTGTGTTTTGGGAACTTGGATAAAAATCAGATAATTCAATGATCACTTAGTTTTTCTAGGAGTTTTAATTTAATTGCAGTAATAAAAGTTAGTGTAGAAATAGCTGTGATAGACTAGCCTGAAATTTTTTACCGGTACTTTTAAAAAACAGATTGTTGTATGCGATGAAACATAAGGATGGTTTGAAACACATACCCCATTTTACAGGCGCCAACTCGCAAAAGCACTCTTAAAATAGCCCTGACAATTTTGCAATGGTGAAGTGTAGGGAGAATTTTCCGAGGGTCAAAGGTCGGGGAAAGGTCCATACTTGTAATATTAGGTAAGTTAAATCTATTTTTAAACCCACGCGACATCCATTTCTAGCGCTTGGCGGTTGTGGCATCTTCTATAGTCAAATCGTAAAACACAAATATAAATTACTTTCAGCCTTTATCTTTTCATCACGACTCTTCTTAATCAGTCTGACGATATCTGTAAGAAAATTGATTTATTTGTGAGTAAGGAAAGGCGTTTTTAAATCAGTCTTGCCATGTTATTTTTTTTCGTATGACATTAAATAACTTTAACTAACCATAATATGACAACATACGACATATAGAAGCGTTGTTGATATTTTTTTTTTAGCAAAGTCCAGATCTAGAATTTATCTATCCTGATATATATTATTAGTCACAAAAATCGTTGTGAATGAGTTTTGCCAAACTTTTTTAGAAGATTGAAAATTACAGGCAATTGAAATGCAATGCCAGAAAAATGCATGTCATATGTTTAGTGCAAGGTAAATATTTTTTAACCCAAAATAATCATAGAGTAGGAAGAACTCACCGGATCCATCGTTTTTCTGTGAAATAAATAAAAAATGCAAATGAATGGTAAAGTAATTATAACACGTAGGTTGTATCAGATATTATTAGTTGTGTGACATGCATGCAGAAGTCGGATTTAAAATTGTTTACACGATTCAGAAAATAAAAGCTTCCAGTCAGTTAAAAAATTAGCGTTTCTTGAACAGTGGTTCCCAAATCGCGGCTGGCGGGCTAATTACTACCCGCGTAACAATTTAAAATGGCCCGCGTACTCGAGCGAAATAGTTTAACAGTTTATGTTTTTATTTTTGTGTTCTAGATGCCGCTAATTAGAGAGAGATCGTTGCCTGCTTGCCCAAAGTCTTGTTTGGAGTCAAAGTGTGAAAATGCCCGATTAAAATAATAGCAACTGTAATTTTACCTCGCAATCTCCAACTTGAACGAGTTTCCCATTCACGATCTTGGAAACGCAGGCTCCAGCTGTCAAAAATAAAACGTGAAGTTAAATATAACGACATCTTGCGCCAATTGCAACAATGATAGAGAATGATATTAATAAATGATTTAAGAATCTCCGGTATTGTGGCATTCTTGGCCTCAGAAGCCAGGCATGCAATTCAGTGTTACAAAATATAACAGTGATTTTATCCAAAACAAATTTTACCGGGTAGTTTTTGCTTCGCATACAATCCATAGATGAGAGAGATGAACAAAATAATTTTGACGAAGTCCATGTTTATTTCTAGAAAGGCTTGATGACACAACTAAAGGCTTAGTTATAAAGTGAATATCTGTAAAAATATTTTAAGGCTTTTATATGTTCGGTGCCGCCATAATTAGATGACTAAATTGAGATTTGCTACTACTGCTAGTGCTCATACCTCAAGTCTTACAAATATTCCCTCACTGCTCATTTTATCACTATTTAATCCTCAACCCTTCTTCGCGTAGCAACCATTTACGTCATTTCCTCTGTCACATTGTAATTCATTTTGCTTGCGGCAAAAAGTGATAATGAGTCACCCATCTTGCCAAGAAAACCAATTGTATTATTGTTTTGCATTTTATCGACATGCAGATAGGAATTTTATGCACGCTCTAACAACGTGACTGAAATCATATGTATTGTCTTGTTTTGCGTGATTCCCAAAGCTACATCTCGTGTGAAACTCGTGAGGATTTTCAGAATGTCATGAGTTGGTGCTCCCGAGGTATATGTACCAAGATGGCGCACAACCTGAACATAGTATGTGTCCAAGTTACGGTTCAGGTTGTGCGTCATCTTGGTGCGAACACATCTGGAGCGCCCATTAGTTTAATATTGAAGCCCGCACTCGATCGAAACAAGGAAATATTCTAGTCTTATGGCACAGGCACAGGCAATTTGAGTCTTTAAAAATGGCTGCTAATTAAATCCCCTAGATATGCCATAAAATCTCTACAAAATATAAAATTAAGATTTTCGATCTCATTTTGCATTTAGATCGGGCTTTCAGTGTCTGATTTCAAAGGACTTTGTTCTGGGTAAAGATGTGAAACTTCTCATGGAAACAATTTGGAAATCAAACAATTTACAGTGACGTTTGACCCGAGAAAATCTCTGATCATTTAATTATTGATTTACCAAATTTCCATGATTAACAACTGAATATATGTTGTGTTGGAAATATTTAGAATTAAACGGGGAAAAGAAACCGATAGGACGGCATGCAATATTTTGAGTGCCAAGTTCGACAAGTCAGTGAAACGACCAATATGATATCGGTTAAAATGAACCTCGACTCAACCTATTTGGGAGCAGTTTCGTGGTTTTGCGTTTCGCTGACTTTGAAGTTTCTACGCCACGCGTAAGTCGAAAGGTCTGCGTTGTTTTGAGTCATTTCCCATTGCTATATTTAACTGCAGAAAGGTAAAAGCAAGGACGTTCAATTCAGAAACTAAAATTTGAATCATTCAATGTCTGAATATGTAGTTGGAAGCAATTTTTATGATCGTATTCGCTTTAAACAAGATTCGTGAAAAAAGACGCAATAACATTAATAATATTTAAGGAGAGGCTTTACGATATTAGTCGGTGTTCCACCTAAATAATTTTAAGCCTACTGGAACTCAAATGTTTTTGATTTTGAATCACAACTACCAAATTTACACATTCCTGTCCCTATTTCATTTATAATTGCTTGTCCTCATACCTCAAGCCTTACAAATAATCTCTTACTGCGCATTTTATCACTGTTTTATCCTGAACCCTTTTTCGCGTAGCAACCATTTACGTCATTTCCTCTGCCACATTGAAATTATTTTGTTTGGCTGAAAGAAGTGAAGATGAGTCACCCATCTTGCAAAGAAAACCAGTTGCATTATCGACATGTAAATAGGAATTTTATGCACACACTAGCAATGTGACTGAAATGATATGTATTGTCTTGTTTCGAGTGATTCCAAAGCTACATCTCGTGTGAAACTCGTGAGGATTTTCAGAATGTCATGAGTTGGTGCTCCCGAGGTAAATGTACCAAGATGGCGCACAACCTGAACATAGTATGTGTCCAAGTTACGGTTTAGGTTGTGCGTCATCTCGGTGTGAAAACATCCGGGGCGCCCATTAGTTTAATATTGGAATATAAAATTAAGATTTTCGATCTCATTTTGTATTTAGAACGGTCTTTCAGCGTCAGATTTCATGAATTTTTGTGGTAAAGATGTGTACTTCTCATGGAATCACTCCTAAAATCAATCAATTTTCAGTGACCTTTGACCCAGAAAAATCTTGTGGAATAAGACGCAGTAACAATAATAATATTTAAGGAGAGGCTTTACGATATTAGTTGGTTCGCCACCTAAATAATTTCAAGTCTACTGGAACTCAAACGTTTCTGATTTTAATTACGCTTCTCGTGAAGTTGCTTGAATTACGCATGATCCAACGAACTAACCTGAACGAACCACACATATCAATCATACACTGCGGACCTGACTACCACTCTGACGAACTTTTACTGGAACTTCTTCACATCACAACTACCAGATTTACATATTCATGTCTCTATTCAATTTATAACTGCTAGCCCTCATACCTCAAGTCTTACAAATAATATCTTCCTGCGCATTTTATCACTTTTGAATCCTGAACCCTTCTTAGCGTAGCAACCATTTACGTCATTTCCTCTGTCACACTGAAATTCATTTTGCTTGGCTGACAAAAACTGATATTGAGTCACCCACCATGCAAAGAAAACCATTTGCATTATTGTTTTGCATTATATCGACATGTAAATAGGAATTTTATGCACGCACTAACAACGTGACTGAAATGATATGTATTGTCTTGTTTTGCGTGATTCCCAAAGCTACAACTTGTGTGAAACTCGTGAGGATATCCATCATATCATGAGTTAAATATAGGAACCCGCACCCGATCAAAACAAAGAAATAATCTTGTCTTATGGTACAGGCACAGGCAATTTGAGTCTTTAAAAATGGCTGCCAATTAAACCCCTAGATATGTCATAAAACCTCTACAAAATATAAAATTAGGATTTTAGATTGCATTTCACATTTAGATCGGGCTTTCAGTGTCCTAGTTCAAGGAGCTTTGTTCTGGGTAAGGATGTGTAATTTCTATGGAAACAATCCGGATATCAAATAATTTCTAATGACCATTGACCCGGGAAAAATATCTGATCAGTCCATTACTGATTCACCAAATTTCCACGATTGACATCTGAATATCTATTGCGCTAGAAATATTTAGGTTTAAACGAAGAAAAGAGAGAGATAGGACGGCATACATTATTTCAAGTGCCAAGTTTGGATCGCAAAGGCAGTTGAACGCACAAAATAATATCGGTAAAAATGAACCTCGACTCAACCTATTTGAGAGCAGTTTCGTGATTTCGCTGACTTTGAAGTTTCTGCGTCACGCGTAAGTCGAAAGGTCTGCGTTGCTTTGAGTCATTTCCCATTGCTATATTTAACTGTAAAGAGTTAAAAGCAAGGACGTTCAATTCAGAAACTAAAATTTGAATTTTTATGATCGTTTTGCATTTTCCCGCACTTTCCTTTGCAACAACTAGCTAATAGGTAAATTAGGATAGGATTTACATATTTATCCCGGGGGAAAGGAAAACCGATAAGACGGTTTAAACACGTGACGAACCACGGGTCTAGTCCGGTAGTCAGTCCATGTTGGATGTGGTATTAGTTAGCCAGGTTTTGTTTTCATGGGCATGGAAGTCATTTCCTCTGCCACATCGAAATTCATTTTGCTCAGCTGACGAACACAAATTGTGTTTATTATGTCCATGCATGTTTGGTAGAAACATGTAGATTATTTGACTGACATTTGCAAAATATGGCCCGCGGGTCAAATTCGGCCCGTTGAGTAATTCATTCCGGCCCGCCTGATGCTGTCACAACCAACGGAGTCATAGTCAAATTTTAAGGTTTGAGCTAAAAAATAAATCAGGGAATTTGTTGAGATTGCGATTAAATTTATCTCTGAAACGAGGCTTATTGTTTTCCACTTTTGCTTTTGAAATCCTGTATATATTGTTCATAAAATGTAACTTTGTACGTAACACTTACATGGCCCGCCAGTCTAGTTGGACGAAAGTTTTGGCCCCTGATCCAAAAACCTTGCCCACCCATGTTATATGACATCGTTCCGTTGTCTGAAGGGTGCTCCCGAAGTATTCGTATCAAGTTGGATCACAACCTGAACATAGTATATGTACCAGGTTAGGGCTGGTAAGGTTGTGCGTCATCTTGGTACGAATACTCTCGGAGAGCCGTCTGAGAATACTTTTTTATAAGAGCTTCAAACAAATTTTAGATTAGAATTTTCATCTTTATCGTGGGAAGAGGAAAGCTGATGATACGGCTTGATTATATGAATACTGGTAATCTACTTATACGTAATCGTATTAGAGCTTATGAACACATACAGGGTGAACATTGTTGCAATGTTGTTGTTGGGAACACGCATTATCAGGACTGGGTAGCTGTAGTCGAAGCCATGGAGCTGTGACATTTTGGTGAAGAAAAAGCTTGCCATGTTAGATGGAGCCAGAGCTACCAGAAATTTTAGTGGCTCCAGCTTCTAAGCATCACTCTCAGCTAATAATATTAATTTAAAACGAGGTAAAAAGACCGATATTACGGCATGCAATATTTTAAGTGCTAAGTTTGGATCGGAAAGTCAGTCGAACGCAAAAAATAATATCGGTAGTATGAACCTCGACTCAACCTATTTGAGAGCAGTTTCGTAGTCTTGCATTTCGCTGATTTCGAAGTTTCTACGCCACCCGTAAGTTGAAAGGTCTGCGTTGCTTTGAGTCAATACCCATTGCTATATTTAACTGCAGAAAGGTAAAAGCAAGGACGTTCAATTCAGAAACTATAATTTGAATATTCCAATGTCTGAATATGTAGTTGAAAGCAATTTTTATGATCGTTTTGCATTTTCCCGCCATTTCCTCTGAAACATCTAATCTAACTAATAAAGGTAAATTAGGACAGGAGTTACATATTTATCCCCGGGGGAGAGGAAAGCCGATAGGACGGCTTAACAACGGCTCTCGACCCGTAATCAGTTCATGTTGAATGTGGTATTAGTTAGCCAGGATTTTATTTTCATGACATGGACGTCATTTCCTCTGCCACATCGAAACTTATTTTGCTTAGCTGACGAAAAGAAATTGTTTTTATTATGCCCATGCATGTCTGATAGATACATGTAGAATATATGACATTGTTCTGTTGTCTAAAGAACATTCTTTTTATAAGAGATTCAGTCAAATATAAGATTTTCATCTTTATAATAATGGGGGTTGCTAATGAGACGGCGGCTGGACTATCTGGATTTTGGCAATCTACTTGAACAGTAGTTACCGAGTTACGTGAACCACCCTACGGCGGCGATGAGTCCAGCAATCTCTCATAATTATCCTGGAAGAAAGGCCGACAAAACGACCTAATCATATGGCTTACAATGGCCTTTCATCCGGTTGCCTGTCCATGTCGTGTATGGGATTAGTTAGCCATGGACCTGATAGCAGATGAAGTCGTAGCCGACAAGTGGTTACGTGAACAACCCACCTTACGACGGCAAGGGTATTTCTTTTCAAGGACAGCAATCCTGTCACACACGGGGTGCTAACCTGCAGACCCGCGCAGGGTGATCACAAGTGCAATGGCGAGCAATTTTTTTTTAGCTAAGAGCCACACCGCCGAGTCTGATGGTTAAGGAAGTTGGTTTAGCCTTTACATGGGCAAAATGCGGCCCGTTATGTAATTCAATCTGGCCCGCCTGATGCTGCCGAACTAAACTTTGGTGCTTTATCAAGAAAAAAATTCTTGGAGATGTAATTAAATTTAGTTTTGCCACGAAGCTTACTGCTTTCCACTTTTGCAACACTGTAAATATTGTGCATGAAATATAATTGTTTATGTAACACTCACATGGCCCGCCAGTCTGGGTGGGCACAATCTGTGGCCACTGGTCCAAACACCTTGCCCGCCATTGGTTCAAGCCTGATGGCCGGCTCCAACCTTGCTAAAATTATTCCAAATCTTGCAACATCTCTACGAAAAAGATTATAAAAACGGCCAGTTTGCAATCTTTAAAATTTTATTTTGGCAATAACACTTATAACCATTATAAGATTGAGCAGTCAGTGTGAGAACAAATAAAGCTTCTGCTGTAAAGTGGAATTCGCATGATTGGTGGACAAAATGTACTTTCGCAAAGATAGCAGAAATGATGAAATGTAGCCACGGGGGCAGTAAATGATTAGGTGGCAAGACACGGGACGGAAATACAAAAAAGTTGCCAAAATCTCGAAATATATTTAAACACGAGAAAGTATTATGCGAGCAGAATTGTTGAAGTCATTTTGAGACAAGAATTAATAATATCTCAACTTCCATGCACACCCTGGGTGTATCAAATTAAGTAAGAAGTGCCGAATCGCACAGTCCAGTCCTTTCAAAAATAATAAATCATGGAATAGATATACATATTTATTCCGGGGAGAGGAAAGTCAATAAGATGGCTTAAACCCCTCACGAGTCAGGGCCTGCTTGTATAAGGCCGTGTCTAGAGCAGAACTTCCCCCTGTGTTATATATAAGATTTTGTAGTGTTCCCATTCCCAATATTCAAAGCAGTGTTCCCATTGGAGAGAATGCTTCACGCTCCACTCTTCAAATGCCAAAGTCCGTCGTTCAAGTAATGAATATTCTCGACCCCTATATTCTTGTTGATCTTGATTCTAGAAAAATTAGTAAATATAGTTTGTGAAACCGAACATTTGACTATTTCGAATACATTCTAAAAAAATATTTTTGAATCTATAATTTCAAATGCATTCTAAAATCCACTTAATTTTATTCGTTTTCTTAAAACCCAGTGACATAGGAATTAAGCTCAATAATATTATTAATGTAAAGCAGCTATGAATACTTTGACATGTGCGACAAGATTGAAATTAGTGGATTACTTGTGGTGTATTTCGGCAAACACAGAAAATAGAGCTACTGTGCATGCTTTCTCTAACATGGCTAATTTTTGTTGTAAATCCGACTGTTTATCGTCAGCGTGAGTGTTACCTAGTCCAGGGGTTTTGCGATCCAGTGTGAAGGGTCGCGACCCTGTATTTGCGGACCCGTGATTTAGTCCATCGATATCGAACAAATAAAAATGGGCCCTTGAATAAATTTTATGTGTCAGGTTATGGTTAGGCCATAATTATATTCTGATTTTTCTTATTTCAGTTCTATTACGAAGTCGGGAACTTTCTGTGTTAGCGAAGTGAATATACACCCCCTGCCCATAGGTTTCAGTCCATTTATACAACTATCAACTAAAGGCAGTTTAAAAAACTAAATATATGATAGTTCCATCTACGGCTGTCCAACATCGAATAATTTTTTGATTCGAATCGAATATTTTTGCCGAATCGAACAGAATAATCGAATATTATTGCGCAATCCTAAATCTGTCTCTATCATACAATAAACGCATGCCCTTCGTTGTTGTGGTAACGTATGCGCAGTTACATCTTATTTACTGCTGGTATTTTGCAATAAATACAATGTTTTCAGATTTATGGAAGAAGATCACACGCTTGCATGAACTGTTAAAAAAAATTGAGGAACTCCAAAATTTGGGTCTCGAAAACTGTTGAGTGTTAAGAATAAAAATTGCACAATTCAAAAATTGCAATCTCAATTCTAATGAATTCAGTTTTAATAGGACATGTAAAGCCTGTATATGCTATTTTAATCCTATTCACTAGTCTTATGTTTTTTTGTGTAATTTTCAGCAAAATAATAACAACAATTAATATAGATAAAACTGTTGCTCAAATTCAAAATTGCATATAACAAATTCGAAGCTAGTTTGATGACAATATTATTTGATGACTATAATATTGTTAGTGTACAACAGCCATCAAAATGCAAGAGTGCAATTATTTGTCTTGGTAAATAGATGGATAATACAGTATTGCCATCATAAGAAATTACAAATTCCATTGAAGGAAGGTGTTGCCATCATAAGGATCCCAAAACACCTGTTTCAGCCTTGAGTTGCCTGTACCATGTTCCTATGATAACTAACTCAACAGCTTCAAATCAATTCTATTTACAGAACTATGTTTTCTAAATTGCCCTTTTCTCCTTGTTCTCTCTCAAAAACGTCACTACCGATAACTTTTAAGTTATGATGACCATGCATGAAATGGCTAATCACGTGCCACCGGGCATTAGGAATGACATGTTTATCACAAAATGAAGGTGAAAGGAATATGGGGAAACAAATTAAGCCGAGAGCGAGAGCGGTCTAAGCTCGCGCCGCCGCTTGCCGATGAAAAACGTCCTGCAAAGGTGGTTTCCGCTTTATGTGCCTAATCTTAAAAATTTGAAAATTACAGAAAAGCGATTCGAATAATTTGCGATTCGATTTCGATAATTGGTTCGCTTGGACAGCCCTAGTTTCATCCCATCAATACTTACATATCCTCTGTCGACATCTTCATTAAACCGATAGCAAGAGGATGCTCCTTTCCTTCTGCCATTACTGCCTGTATTGTATAGGTTGAGGAAAAAATTTCTTATTGATTAGTCAATGATTCAGAATTATTTCAGGCTTCGTATGGTATCAATCTCAGAAATATTGGGGTGATGTGTTACCAAAATTGTTGATGCTATCGAAAACAAATACCTAACCAATCCCATGCCTGACCTGGACGAGAGGCCGTGGTTCACCGAAGGATTAGACGGTTTTATTGTTCCCCTGGATAAATATATATATCCTATAAGCAATACAGGGAGTCCTCGACTTACGACATTGTTCCGTTCTCGAGACGTGGTGTAACCCGAATTTCAGTGTAAGTCGGAACATTAAACTGTACAGTTCATATATTACTCTATACATATCGTACTGTATTGTAAAGTATGGTACTGCAATAAAATGTACAAATAATGCAAAAAAGTACTTTATTAAAAAAAAAACAGAAAGCAACTACCGTACATATCACATGAATAAAAGCAAATACTGTACAGTACAGTATTATCTTTTATATTTTTTATGGAGTGCGTTCGTAACTTCAAAACAGCATTATGGAGTGCGCGTTCGTAACCTTGAAACAGCGTAAGTCGCGACCGTCGTAACCCGAGGACTGCCTGTATTGACAAAATAGTAAATTCGTTTGACGAGTATTGTCTTAAAGGATACAACCACAGATTCTGCTTCAATTCCTGGAGATAGTTTTGCACCAGGAGATGTGAGACCAGGACACATTATATTGGCTCCACTGAGAACAAACTTTATGGCTCCTCTGTCTACTTGCTGATGTGGCAGAATAAATGGATCTGAAAAGCATGGAAAAAATTCTGTCTGTCAGTTTTTTTTTGTTTGGTGTTCTTTTTGGATTGCAAAAGAAATTTATCAATACCATATACAGGGTGTCCAAAAAGTTCCGCCCGATTTTATAGCAATACCAATTGCAAATTTGAATAAATTTGGCTGTATGATAAATGGGGACTGTAACATCCAATTAGAAACAGGTTGACTATAAATCTTTTTTGAAATTAAAAAAAAATAACATTTGATTATAAAGACTTTATAATCGAGCGAAACTTTTTGGACACCCTGTATAGTGTGGATAGTAAGAAGTGACCTAGGGTTGAATAATAGTGTAGCTGTTAAATACAGAGGCTATACTATAATAATTAAACAGTAACACGGAGATGGGATACATACAACTTACTGGCCTAAGACACAGATGTGCGATTAATAAATATAACTACAGTTTAAGACTGCTGCGTTATAGTAGGACAATAGATGAAATATACAAATAAAACTTGTGTGTGTTGTGGCCGAAACAGGGGCCACATAAACCCCGAATGATGAAAAAGGGCCATGTAGCCATCTCTCTAACACAGGTGTGGGCAAAGTTTTTGACCCGCGGGACATAGTTTGCCCATTTCTGCTTCGGGAGCATTAATCACACCCAGTACTTACATTTATGTAATAATCTCAGTACTGGAAACCATGGTCCATCTCTTTGCTTGAAGAACAGACATTTATCTTGAACTGTCAATATCTCAATATGTTCGTGGCATTTCATTATTTTTGCATTTTCTTTCTTCGGCCAGATGTCCTGGTTGAATAAAATAAAGAGATAGAATTGCTACAGTGAATTGCATTAGAAGTGCAACTTTGTTGTCAGATCAAAATAAGGCTGGTTACATAGATCGAAGATTTCTTTGGCCAGAAGTTTAGGTTCCCGAAGTACGTGAACCAAGATTGTGGACCCTGGAACGTAATAAGTGTACCAGGTTGGGGTTAGGCCATAATTTCAGGTACAAATACTACGGGAGTCACTTGGCTAGTCCCCGAACTCGTAATAGAACAAAATAAGGAAAATTGCAATAAAATCATGGCTTAACCCTAACCTGGTACAAATACTACGTTCCGCCATCTTGGTTCACATAATTCGGGAGTGCCGAAGTTTATGATTTAATGATGTTAGTATGGCCTAAGATGAGAATGCAATAGCAAACTTAATTGGCAGAGAAAGGATTTCAGGTAGGTTATTGGGAGAGAACCATTTACCAGCAGACCTCAAAGACAGAATTATGAATTTTGACTTTTTTTTTTAATTTGAGAGCGCCCATGGCAAAGTTGAAAAACGCTGACAATGAAACTGACAATGTTTAATACCTGCATATATTCCTCTAGTAACGGCATCTGTCTGATGATATCAGCTCGAATCTGTCGTTGAACTGAACTTTTCAGTTGACTTGTGGACGACACATTCTCTTTCTCTTCAAACCTGGGAACAAAAGTTTTGTTTTAAAAACTTATATTTTTATCAACATTTAAACACCTTTACTTCAAACAAGGTTCCGTGCAAGTAGGTCCGTGTCATACATAGCAAGTTTTTGTAGCTTGAAAAGGTCGGATTCCAAAATCAGACTTTGAGGAAGCAAATACTTCAGTTTGGACTCCAATATCAACAAAAAAGAACTTACTTTCGAAACATCGTGATAAATTCTGACTTTAAATCTCTGTCAGTGAGTACTCAAATGTATCGGGATACAATTCCGCAGAAAAACTTCTAGAGAGACTTCTTCTTCAATGTTTAATTTCCAGATTTAAGAATATACTTTTTATAATTACTTATACTAAATATCTAAACATACAAAACATAAATTACATGAAGCAAACACTCATAAAACAGTAGTACTAGATAAGTTGAAATGTATGTAAAGTTGGGGGCTAAAGTTGGATGCAATCGGGGAAACCCCAAATTTACAGGGGATTTATCATGGTATCAGCGAAGCGATTATACCTGGATTATAAGGAAAAGCAAAATCTCACACCATGCTAAAAATCTAAAAATGAAAAGGTAAATTAGTGGGCTAAAAAAGGGGTTTAATGGTAATGGGGAATCCCAGAATTTACAAGGGCTACGGAAAATGTGAAAATTTGGTGCAACATTTTGTAGACGGTTGGAAATCTACCCCTTGAATGATGAAGAGTCAGGAACAATCTTTGATGAGCTATGAGCTCTATTCTATCATCATTGTAGCTGACACGCCATTCATACAGCGCTTCAAAAAACAACAAAATCTCACATCATGCTTGAAATAAAAATGCAACAATTCCATTACTATAAGCATAGTAGAAAGATATGTCAAAAGGAATAGACAATGCCAAAGCAAGAAATTTTCACAAAATGAAATGAACACTGAGGAAAGGAGAAATTCCTGCAATTAAAATTTGGATTAGAATAATTCCAAGCTATTATTTGAACAGTGTCTTTAGTGGAAAAAATACATCGTTTGAATATTCAAAATGAATAATTATTTAACCAAGAGTATGGTGTATAAGTTTGTTGAAAAGGGAGGGGAGATTCCCCACATTGATTCTGTGTACAGTGTCTCTAGTGGAAACCAAACACAATGTTCAGTGCAGCTAAGAATATAATTTAAATTGAATGCTCATATAACGAGGTACAAGTTTTTTACAGAGGGAGGGGAATTTCCCTATTCAAAGTCAGAATCATCGCTGTCATCATCTCCTCCCCGAATTGTTTTCTTCTGTTTTCCGAGAAACGTTATCGGCTTTTTTGACCCAGTTTTTGTCGAATCGGGGGGGTTCATGAGGTCCCCAGAATAGTTGATGACTTGTCCGCATCCGAGTCGCCATTCTAACATATCTGTCGAGAAATCGTCGCAGTTTCCGAGATCGGTGAAGCCGACAATGTAGTCCTGGAAGAAATTTAAAAACAGTTTCATAAGTTGCTGTTAAATGCTGAACAGCGTGTCAATAATGACCCCAAACCTGCGTCTGGGGTGAAAAAACAGAACCTGGGCCATTTTGAACATATTCTACGACAGCGGTTCTAAAATCGGGCAATATCGCCCCTGGGCCGAAAGACAGTGATTATGACAGTTGCCGAAATCAGTGAAGCCAATGACACATTCCCGGAAAAAAGTAGTATTTTGCCATGAGACACTTTGTTAAAATTTTTGCTCAGAATGTCTACCCATGCAAATTGCTGATATGTGGAAGCCCACCCAAGTGGACAATGTAACATTTAGGATTTTTTACAGGTTCTGAACGATGTTCTCTCTACGCAAGACTCGGAGGGGTTACCAATCCAGAAAATAATGGAATCCTGTCAGTTATCACCCAATTTATTGCAACAGGACAGGAGCTAATAAAACCGTATTGACTTGTTTTATTAAATTTTATTAGCGACTAGGGACCCCCATCCCATACCCCCCTCCAAAAATGGCAAATCCTAGTCTCACAACTAGGGCTGTCCAAAATCGAATAATTTTTTGATTCGAATCGAATCGAATATTTTCGCCGAATCGAACCGAATAATCGAATATTATTGCGCAATAGTAAATCTGTCTCTATTATTCAATAAACGCCTGCCCTTCGATGTTGTGGTAACGTATGTGCAGTTACATCAAAAGAGATCACACGCTTGTATGAACTGGTCAAAAAAATTGGAGAACTCCAAAATTTGGGTCTCGAAAACTGTTGAGTGTTAAGAGTAAAAATTGCACTATTCAAAAATTGCAATCTCAATTTTGATGGATTCAGTTTTAGTAGGACATATAAAGCCTGTAGATGCTATTTTAATCCTATTCACTAGTCTTTATGTTTTTTTGTGTAATTTTCAGCAAAATAATAACAACCATCAATATAGATAAAACTGTTGCTCAAGTTCAAAATTGCTTTTAAAATTCCAAGCTAGTTTGATGACAATATTATTTGAGGACTATAATATTGTTAGTGTACAACAGCCATCAAAATGCAAGAGTGCAATTGTTTGTCTTGGTATATAGATGGATAATACAGTAATGCCATCATGAGAAATTACAAATTCCATTTAAAGAAGGTATTGCCATCATAAGGATCCCAAAACACCTGTTTCAGCTTTGAGTTGCCTGTACCATGTTCCTATAATAACTAACTCAACAGCTTCAAATCGATTCTATTTATAGAACTATCGTTTTCTAAATTGTCTCCTTTTTCTCCTTGTTCTCTCTCAAAAACGTCACGATCGACTATACCTTGTTATGATGACCACGCATGAAATGGCTAATCACGTGCCACCGGGCGGGCATTAGTAATGACATGTTTATCACAAAATGAAGGCGAGAGAAATATCGGGAAACCAATTAAGCAAGCCGGGAGCGAGAGTGGTCTGAGCTCGGAGCGCCGCCGCTTGCCCGATGAAAAACATCCCGTAAAGGTGGTTTCCGCTTTATGTACCGGTACCTAATTTTAGCGATTCGAAAATTAGCCGAAAAACGATTCGAATAATTTGCGATTCGATTCGATTTCGAATATTTGGTTCGCTTGGACAGCCCTACTCACAACAGTAAGTTGCTAGTGAGGGCGCTTCAGAAGTATGTGTACCAATATGGAGGTAACTAATTTTGTTCGCCTACTTCACATCAAGTTGTGTAAACTGACTGAAACTTATGGGTAGGGGGTATATTCACTTGGCTAACACAGACATTCACTGAGCTGGTAATAAAACCATAATAAGGGAAAATCGGAATAAAATTATGACCTAACGCTAACCTGGTGAAAATACTACGGGATTACCCTAACTCAGATAAATATTCCAAACACAAACCTTAGTTTTTCCATCAATAACCAGCGCTAACGTTGGAATAACTTTTATTCTGAGTCGTTGCGTCAGGAACGGAGCTTTCTCAACGTCCAGTTTGATAAACTTTGTCTCAAGATGTTTCCTTGAAAGAGTTTCAAGATGGCTGTCTAGGATTTTACATCTGAACAAATAAATGGAAGTCAGTATAAAGCAGTGGTTACCAACCATATATGGCCTGTGGCCTCTTCCTGGAGGCTTTTAGCACTCATGCCCGAAATTAGGGCCAAAATTTAGAAGTGGAAGGATATTTACGGACCGGGAGAGAAGGAAGTGCCCGCAATTCCGAAAGGGGCCGATACCGGTATGATTAACTAAAATATCGGTATAATTGAATTGTGGCGAATATGCACATGCTTTAACTGTGATAATGACGTAACAATTGGTGATAACTCGAACACAAAAAAGTACAAACATAAAGTGTCAAACTGTCTCACGCAAGATCGGCGGGCTATATTGGATCATTACGGGCTGTGGTTGGAGAACCACTGCTCTCACCTGATAGTTAAATGACAGCCTATTAGCAATCTACAGAGGAGGCCACTCAAATGTGGATCGGGCCATAGGATGTTGACTTACCTGAATGTTGTATTCTTATAGAAATGACAGACAACCAATTTATTTTCTTTGCATTCATCGAAGAAATCTTTCTCAGAAGGAATTTCACCCAGGACACCATGACCCTTCGCCATCCATTCCTGACAAAAATAAAACATTTCATTACTTATCGATCTTGATCAGTAAGTATGTTGATAGGTATTTGTTTGTTTGTCTGTCTGTTTGTTTGTCTGTTAGACACTTTTGTATCTTACGCGATATCTCACGAAAGCGAGGTTGAATCTGCTCCAAATTTTGCATGTGCATTCATCATATCTCGAACTAGAAGCCTATTGATTTTGGATGAATTATGCCGTATAATTAGCGAGTTATTAATTAATTAGTGATTGACACACGGTGCCGCTGTGGAGTAAGAGCGGATGATTCGAAACCGCAGTTTCTGTTTTGGGGGATCCCCTAACTTTCGATCGATTTCTCTGACCGATATTCTCGTTTCTGTGTCAGGGAGTTATTTGTAGTCATGGTTTCAACCGGCAGAGTTAATGACAGTTCGATCTTTAACCATGGCTGGAGAAGTTTTCAAGTGTGCAAACTACCATGAAATATCTGCCTAAATGCAGCTTAGTAGTTTATCAAAATTAAAGTTTCAAATATAAAATTCAACATGAAACTTTTAAATTATTATTATGAATTAAAATTTTTTTAAATTTATGAGCTGAAAAGGATAGATTTTATCATTTTAAAAATGATTAGATGGTTCGGGGCTGGAGCCACTAAAATGGTAAGCTAAGCTCAGCTACACCAAAATGTGACAGCTCCGTGGTTACAGACTCCGAGCTCAGATTTCCCAGTACTGCTCTTAACAGTGTTAATCGAAGTCCAAAATACTTTATACCAGTGTTCACTCGAAGGAAATTATGAGAGCAAAGGTGCCCAGCGGTTGAAAAACTTCTCTTTAGAAACAAAAATATGGCGATTTCACAATCTCTAAAAAACTGCGAAAGTGAAAAAGTGCGCTTATAGTGAACACTGCTCTACACAGAAATTGAAAAATTCAAGTTAACCGAGTGCTATTACTAGTCTTAACAATATTTTTTGAGCTTTATTAAGCGGCACGGTTTGACAGAGTGGAAAACATGGATAAACAAAGAAATAAATCCTTTATTCTTAAAAAAGTAGCAAGAAAAAAAATGAATAATTAATATAATAAATTTAGCACAATTGTTTTATTATTACAACCTAAATCCTTTTTTTTTTCAAAAACACAAAAAAATAAGAAGTCTCACTTGTCTCTGTGCCTGTGATTTCTTCATAGCCTGCATTCTCCTCTCTCTCAATTTCTCCAGATCATCGTCGTCCATTTTATCGAGACGATTAATCTCGGCATCGAGCTGCTCTTCGACAGCTTTTGCAGCTTGTAATACTTGATTTTCGATTATTCCTTCCATTTTGTTAGAAAATTCGACTCAAAAAGGTTTAATTAGCGTAAAATGTTTCTATAACATACAAAACAAACATTTTAATAAAACTCTAACATCTCTAAGACAAAAATAATTGCTTATTCAAGAAGTACCAAAAATGTTTACATTAAATACTTCATTATATTAGAATTTTGGCACCAAAATGTCAAATTTAAAAGTTACAAAACACAGCAAATTGGATTCTAGAAACTATTACAGAATAAATTAGTATTAATTCTAGAATATACAGTAAATTAGGAAAAATTACGGAAACTGAATTGAAGTTGAAAAGTTAAAATAAGATTGAACATGTTTTTATAATTTAAAAAATAAATGTTTTAATAAAACTCTAAACTTAAAACAAAAAATGAAATGTAGGAAGTACCATACATTTCAGATTTAAATTAAAATCCATGCCAGAATAATAAGTAAAATAATGGATATTTATAAGAAAATATATTCTAAAGCATCTGATATATTTGTTTGTATGAAACATAGACCAATAACTGTTTTTGTCAAAACCAAGTTAAATCAAGCTGACTAGCAATGTTGCTAATAATGTTCCTTAAATTAAATAATACTAAAAAATTTTGATACTAAATCTGACAAAGTAAATGATATCTAAAAAGTACAGACACAATTTTTAAAAATATATTCAGCACATTGAATGATCACAGGAATACTGTTCTGCTTTGTATTTCAAAACTGACTAAACAAAGTTGGTTTATGTTAAAAGAATTAGATATTTCGCTAAAATTACCACCGATCTGAAACTAATACAGTGAAATTAAATAAAAAGTCATGGACCAACAAAACAGTGGGATTTTAAACAGTGGAACAAAATAACAAAACAGGAAATATATATTCTGTATATATAGTCATTTCAAATCGAATAGTAAATTGTTCAAATCGATTCAGAAGAAAATTTCAGATAGCCACCATCTTGTTTTTATTGTTCGCCAAAGGTCAGGGTAAATTAGTCAAATTTTTTTTTTACAACGTAAAAAAGTAAAAACATAAGGTGTTAAGCTATTCCACTCAAGTTGGACAGGCGATAATTGACCTGCCATGGTTTGGGAACCACTGCACTAGAACATACACAACAGTCAAACATGGGTAGGCAATGCTGAAACAGAAAGATTCCAGTCCTTCTAAAACTTTTAGTACATCATGATAAATTCATTATGCGTTTTTTGGTCTCTATTTTTTGTAAAGTTTTAACTTTACTCTAAGCGCAATTTATAAATTTCTTTCGTGCATTAGCGAATAAATATGTGATTAAGATATTGAATACTATTCATGTTATAATCCGTCCCACCGAGGACTTCATTTTGCCACATTCGGCCCGTCAATTAGAGAAGTTCCCCACCCCTGTTCTAAACTATAGTATCCACTTGCGTATCAATAGCCAATTATACAGAGCCTAGTTTAAAGTGGACAAATATGAAGAGGCCCTATAAAAGAAGTCAGTATTGAAGATTGGATATTAGAAGATATTAGAAATGCTGGGAGAAAGTACAATGAGTAAGCCTGCCGACAATCACTAAAGTATATAGCAGAGAGGGGTGTGCAACATTTTTTGTCAGTAGGCCATATAACCAACTACAGGAATTTAGTTTTTCCATGAACACAACAAATTGAAAATTCTCACAATGGAAAGTCTATCACTTACAGTGGTAAAGGCACCGGGCAATACGGCAAAAGATTAACACAGCGACAAGAGCAAAAAATAACACTATATATTTATTTCTATGTGAGCGCCTTTTCAAACCTAACTTTTATATTGGGATTTTATGCTTAATGATGAAATTACTGAGTAATGACAAGGGCCACCACAGCAAAAGGCTTGGCAGGTTCAGTTGTGGGCCACAAGCCGCTACACGCCCTTGGTATAGAGTATTTACACATAGTTTTGGGCGTTTCTTCTTATGCACTATGAATATCTGAGACGTAGAAAAGCAAATCTATTCTGTCCAGGAAGAAATTGGCACAATCGGGCAGTCAAATCATGTTATGGAATGTTTATTCTCCCCCTTCTGCTTCTTCCTGTTCGTCCAACGCTTTTTCTAACAGTTCAGTTCGGTGCTTATCTATGACTTCCATCTCTCTGATAAGCTGGGATATCTGGGTATTGATAACAGATCTGTGCTGCTTTCCTTGTCCGAGTTTTTCCATTTCGTTTAAAAATTGACGACGTTCGACAATTTCTTCCTGAATTTCCTCAAAGCGATCTTTCTGGGGGGGAGGTTCGATTTTTCGTACAATTTTCCTTTTCGGAATTTTTTCAATGTCTTCCCCGTATGCCATCATATTTGCAAGTCTTTGCTTTTCTTTGTCGAGCGATCGAATCGGCTTTGGAACAAACTGTGGGCGCTCGTACGCACCTGTTTGCTCGATTTTATCTAAAGTTCGCATGTTACTTGATACAGTAATTCGATGAGGCTTCATTTTTGGGGGTGATCGCTTTTTCACGTCGCTCGAAGTTGGTGCGACACGGGTAGGAAGACTTTTACCCCCTTTCATTGACTCGCTTAATTGTCGTCGCTGAAAGTTAGTCAACCGTGACTCTTCCATCATGACTTTTAACAGATCTTGAGTCTCTTTGCTGTACGCAGGTCGTTCCGCTTGGCCAAACAGCCCGCCTTTCGCTACAGGCCAGCTGTTAGATGCCATTTTGTTTTCAAAATTATTCAGACAGACAATAGTAATGCCTAAACTAAATTAAATCTAAATCAAACAAAAAGATGTTAAAATCAATGAACATCACTGTGCGATGAAAGTCGAATATGTTCATATTAAAGTTCAGGCCGGAATCTTATTACCAGGGGTCAGAATTTCTGACCACTAACAGTGGTGGCAATAGAGAGCATTGGGCAGACTTGAGATTCTTAACAGGGGATTAAAGAGGGCCAAAGTTTTAAGTTTCTGTATGTTGTATTTTGGAAATGGAGTCCGAGTCGAGTTTTTAGGTTTCCTGGGTTAGAATTTCTTCCGGTGTTTAAAACCAAAATTTGGGACTTACCATATAGAGAAGTCATGAGTTTTACTCCTAGTTTGAGAAAATAAAAGCAATCATAAAAATATCCGAAATGGACAGAGGACAAAGCACACATCACGCCAATCACAAGTGTACTGAATGAAAAAATAATGATACAATATCTCTAGAGGCTACTATGTTATTTCACAATGATTTTAAAAATTCGAAGCAGTATTGTGGGTTGGTTCAATTGCTTCGAGTCGTCGTTTTTTAACTCCTGGCATAGTGAAACACACACTATTTTTTTGTATACAAGTCTGCTCAAAGCAAGATTTCATGCCAACAACTATAAGGGAAAACAGTACTGATAAAATAATTGGAAGCTGCCCGATACTGCAACAGCTTTACATAGGATTATTTTGACAAAGATGTCAGATATTATATTTAATCTACATTATCAGCAATAAACCCCCAAAAACCCGACCCAAACCCTGAAAAAAACTTTTGTACTAAGAGTTCCACTAATATAATAGAAAGACTTGGGAAGACCGTGGGCCAAATCCAGTCTGTTGGGCAAACTAATCTGGCCCGCCTGGGAGTTTGTTGAGATTGCGATCAAATTTAGTTTTGGTGCAAGACTTACAGTTTCCGCTTTTGCTATTGTAACACTGTAAATATCGTTCCTAACATGTAACTTTTTATGTCACACTCACATGGCCCTTCAGTCTAGGTGGGCATAATTTTTGGCCCCTGGTTCAAAAACTTTGACCGCCCCTGGTCTTTATTATTCTGGAAAAAATTCAAAAATCCAGATCATCATCCGGATCTTCTTCATCAAAGTCATCGGCATCATCAGGTTCATAATAAATGAAACCAGATGCTGACACTCCTCTTGTTGTTTCTGAAGATGATGCGGGCTCTCCTCTTGTTGTTTCTGAAGATAGTGCAGGCTCTCCTCTTGTTTCATCGTCCATTTTTACTTCGAGGTGCGGAGTTTTCTTGATATATGGCATCACCAGTTTACTTCTAGCTTCTTTTTCGTCTTTGCTCAAAGATAAATTAAAAGTTGATGAAACTATATTATCATCCTCCTTTGAAATGGGACTTTCCCCTCCCTGTGAAAGATCCACATCTTTGATACGCTTCTCCGTTACCCAAGGTTTAGAGCTGATTAGTAGTCCATTTGCTATCGAGAATATTTCAATGAATTCAGTTACTTTGCCATGTTTCTTTTTGTGTAAAATTTTGCACAAATTTGATGATTTTGGAACACTGGTTTTGTCGTTTGTAGAGATGCTAGAAATTTCTTTTTCTGTGACCAAGTCAACAATATTATTCGCTAAATATTCAAAACAGTTTATCGTAGCAGAGTCGCACAAATCGCGATGTAAAAGTCCAAAAATCGAAGTTTTTCCACCTTCTTTTGAAAAATTTTGTTGAAAATGTTGAAACATAAAAGTTATTTGTTGAACATTGCAATGCCATAGGAGATTCGTAAAGGAGTCAATAACAAGAGCAACATTTTTCGACCCCGGGGAATCCCCTATTGTTTTCACAAAATCAAAATTGGCGGTTACTTTACTGGGGCTATTGAGGTCGTTCCATCCCAATGGGTCGCTCGCAAAGTCATGAATAATGATTTTATCTCTCGTTCCAGTAAAAACTTGGTCGACGAACTCAAATTGCAACTTTTCAAATAAAAATACATGGATTACATCAAATTTTTTGGCAAAATTATTCATGAAAACATAAAATAAATCCCGACCTTGAACAGATACTTGATCAGTTAGCAATGTAAAGTCCGAAGACTCATGGCCTGATATGATTTCTGATAGCATGATTAGAATAAAAAAAAATAAAATAAAAAACGAGATGATCAGGCAAAGTGAAGAATAAATAATCCAGTTACAACTTTAAACTTTTATTTAAATTTGTACCAAATTATTTGAGTGATTTTATGAAGCAACTTACGATGATAAAATTGGCAGCGAATATTGGGGTATGATTACTTCTGGTTTAAATAATTTTGGTTTCAAATTTGCGATTAAAAATATAACAGTAAAATGGCATGTAATAATTGATGAATAATTATGGTCACTTTAAAATAAAATATTAATATGAAGTATAAAGCGGGCAAAGAAATTCGAGAATTTCCTTATCACACACCAAATCTGGCAACTAAAGTTTTATGAATTCCTAGATCCTTCTGGTTCGTTCGTGTCTTCTGCGCTTTCTTGTAAAAATTCTTTAATCCGATCCGTTAAAGTCGACGCTTGTTGGTCTAACGTGTCGACGCACTCTTCTAGACGATTCAAAATTGAGTTCAAATTTTCTATTTCTTCTTCTGCAGCTGTATCGTTGCCGTTAGTTACGATGGTTTCGTTCGGTGCCAACTTATTGTCCCCAATGTTCTTTCCGTCACCGTCAGCTGCCATCGGCAAAAAATGAAACGTCAGACTTCGGAAACAAATTTCAATTTTTTCAAATTATTTTTAAGGCTTTTCAATGGGAGATTATCATGCTATAATTTCTAATTATTAAAAAATTAAAAACAGAATAATTAGGATTATACAGTGATGCATTAAATTAACACGTAAAAATATATTAGAAATAGCAAAAATTATAACTGTATAAAGAATTGGTGGCATAGGATTGAAGAATACAGAGGAGATAGGGCTATGCCAACTTTAGCACAGTTTGAGCTGGCGTAGTGGTTAGGGTGTCAGACTATTATGACATGTGAAAGATCTTGGGTTAAATTGTCAAGAATTACTAAGGGTGTAAAAAATTGTGTAAGCCAGCGGTTTCTAAAGAGGGTGATTTGCTAAGTCGGCACCGAAAATTGAACTCAAGTCAAGTTGGCAAGTTTAATTTTTCCAGTCAGTAAATAAATAAAAAATAAATGAATACGAAATATATAAAAAAAATTAAAATTACACAGTTTTGCTGGGGAAGGGAAGTCGTGAGGAACCAAAGCTGGTTATCGAGTAGCGACACCCTGCTCAACCAAGTTCCAGAGTATGAGTATAAGTTTATTTCGACTCCATAATCAGCAATAGCCGATAAAATAATGGATGAAAACAAAAGTAACTGATTATAGAATCGGGGAAGCGAACAAAACCTCGAGTAAGGTTTGAAACGTACAGATTTTAGATGGAAAGGTATTGATAAAAGATGTAGTTCGTGTTCACTCACCCAAAAGTAAAAAAAATAGTTAAGGCACGCACGCACACACACACACAATCATCGAGACATGATACTGCTGTACTGTCGGAAGTTTAGCAAACATGAGTGATTTTTTCAGTATTAGTGAAACCTTGCTTCACTTGACTATAAAAGTTATTGAAATCTGACAGTGGAGATGAATCAAACAGTTACACAATTTAACAATCAAGAAAATTCGCTGCCATTAAAAGTTCCAACGCAATTTCAGGGGCAATCGGGAACTCCGGCATTTCCATTGAAGTATTGCTGAAACGATATTTATAAGCAAAGTATTGACAAACTTTCGCTAAGACGTGAGAAGGAATTTCTTTAAAACAAATCTCATTCGTCTCGTTCTCGGCGAATCTACCGGGCCCGCTCAGCATGGCTTTGATCGTCCCCGACGTCATCGCGTAGTCTCGGTTCACAATAAATTTGTGTCCATCAGATGAAACGATTCGAATATACGCAGAGTCTGGGCCTTCACAGCCTCCAAATAAATTTCCCTTGTCATATTTTTCATCCCCCATATCTCAAAATAGTCCACAAAATCCAAAAATATGTCGAAAAACGTTAATTCAAACTGAGAAAAACCAAATTTCAAGATTTTGTCAACCGTCAAAAAATTTATCATGGTTACGACGGGGGTTCCCCAGAGATTTGACTCATGACACGCGGTAAATATATCTTCCACGTGATTTTCCATTTCAACTGTATACATTTCCATATCCGAGGATTTTCATAACTATTTAAATAATGAAGTAATGAGCATACTTAACCGCATGGAGCACCGCGGCCTTACATCCGGTTACCAGTCTATGTCCAATGTGGGATTAGTCAACTAACTCAGCGGTTCCCACAATTTTTGTTCGTGCCGCGCCAAATTATCAGGGAAATAAAGCACCGCACGCTCAAACCGTAAATATATACTACTACGATTAAACGAAAAAAAAACTGCAGTTTGCGGAATTGATACGTAGCAATAGAGACAGATCCTACGTAAGGGAAGGCAAATGGCATGAAAAGGTAAAATGAATTTATCGATTTATATTCACAGCATTTAGAATAAGCAACAATTAAGGAGGAGTTCAGCATTCCTTTCGCGCATAATTAATCCTTCGACTGTTAGACTATCTGTCCAGCCGAAGCAAACAGCAGGCGGGGAAAAACAGCGGTCATCTTGATTAGATGAACGAGGAGGTAACGATAAACCAATCGCCGAGACCAGACATCTGTTAAACTATCTTCCCAAACCAGAACAAGCGGGGAAAAACAGGCCGGATTAGACAGTAGAAAATAAAATCAGTCGGTCAAAAAATCAGCAAGTACAACAGAATGGGAAGAGATAGGAGAAATAACAAAAAGCGGTCCTGATAAGGCAGAAAAAAAACGATGATACGATGATGATGGCGGTATGAAAAATGCGTGGGGGATACACAGACATACCAAGTAGCGAAGTAGGGGCACAGAGGAAAGAATAACCGGGACCAGTGTTCCCTTTAAGGTGTGCGCGTGTGCGCGCGCACACAGCTTTCAGAGGCCGCGCACACGCATAGATTTACTGCGCACAGACGTATTTCGATGTAATCTATCAATGTTCTCGGTTGGCAGGTTGAAAAAGTTTGTTATTGGATTTGCTAAAAGGATGCATTTCTTTGAAAGTTAAGATGGCATCATGTGCGAAGAAGGTACCAGCAGTAACTGTAGCGGCCATGATCATAAGCATTGACCGCTGTTATAGTAACTTAACTGGCAACGATATCATGGGGTCATTGAACCTTGACCATTTTGGCATTGGCGGGATCTCTTTCGGCGTGAGTCGCTTGGAGGTAGGACGTATAAATTTGTATCCTATTCAATCGGAGGGGTTTTAGCATTATTAATTAGGCGTCGTTGAAATTTACATCATATAATTCTGTTTTTCCTATTTTGTATAGGTATTATTGGTCCCTCCTGTGTAATAGCACTGTATTTTACCGGATTTTTGTTTGACAACCATTTCATCATTATTTGACTCATATTTCACCAACTTTTAACCCAGCAATAAACGTATTTGGACAATCATTTCGAGACTTTGAAAGAAACTCAGACAGAACCGCGTCATCAAAAATAAAGTGCCTGTACAACTATTTATTCCAGTCGCCCTAACGAGCACGTCGCCATCGTATGGTTCTGAGCCGTTATAGTAACATAATCAATAGCTGCCATAACCTAGCTGCTGTATCTATTGCATGTTTGTCCACTTATGCTGTAGTTGAAATAAGCTTAAGATAGCCTACTAACAGAACTGCTACTACTAATTGTATTGTAAGTAGCCTGAGGTTGTAGGCTACATTGTAATCCGTTAATTTGTCCGTTACTCATTGAGCCATTTTTCAACCAGGTTAGTTTTATTAGGCTGTTAGTTACCGTGAACCCTGCAACAGAATAGGCTAGAAAAAACCAGCTTACGTTTGAAAGAGGCTAAGTAAACAGTTCTGAGCCTCGCTTATGCTTTTTGGGAACTGATGCGATTGTGCTGTACTCTGCACATTGCATTACTTTAAGCAAAATGTCAACTTTGATTAAAAAAACCTGTGAGATGTTTTTCTATTCATTCAATTGAATACTTAGATCAACGAAGCCAATAAAAAACTGTCATATCTGAATCATTTTCACAGAATATTACTTTTTGTTTCATGGCTCAACATACTGATAAAGTATTATCCTGTAGCTGTAAAGACTAACTTTTCTGCTCTGTATGTCAGCCGAACCAAAACGTAAAAGGACTGCTAACTCGTTCAAAAAAGATTGGTTGGATGAAGCAGTGATAACGGCAACTCCCACGGCTCATGATGATCAACGTGTATATTTACGTGATGTATTTGTATATGATGAAAATGAAGGCATTATTACATGTCTTTATTGTCATGATGCCATGGTTTCTGGTGAATTTTCAAATGGCAAAAAGTGGTACAATAATGTATGGAAGCTTGACTTTTTAAAACGGCATTTAAAAAGTAAGACCCACCTATATGGTGTACAAAAGCTCAGAAACAAGAACCCTTTATTACCAGCCCATGGAATATTAAAAATGCTAAGTGAAACCCCAGAGGAACGTAATCGGAAGCGTGCATGTAAGGAAGAGATTGTAATTCTTATTGACAACATTCTATTGGCAGTAAAGATGAACAGTTCTTTACTTTCTGTACAAGATATCAACGACCACATGGCTAAGTATGTTCGAATACCTGAAAGTTGGCCAAGCAAAAATTACGCTTTTGAATTTTTGGAATCTATTGATGTAGTTATTAGCCAGGAAATAATGGAAGAAATAGCTTCTGCCGATTTTCACACTCTAACTGTAGATGAAAGTACAGATATATCCGAAAGCGAATGTTTGATTCTATATGTTAAATACAGAGTCTCTTTTGAATATAAAACTAGATTTGGTGGAATCATACAACTAAAGTCGTGTGATGCTTCATCTATTGTCACTGCAATTGAAGAGTTTTACAAAAAATATAGACTGGAGCTGGATAAAATGGTTATGTTTACATCCGATGGTGCAGCAGTAATGCTAGGTAGAAGAAATGGTGTGGCGGCGAAGCTCAAAGAGCGTATACCACATTTAGTACAACAACACTGCGTTGCACATCGGGAAGATTTGGGCATAGCTGATACATGGAAAGAAGTGAAGCTATTGCAAGATATCGAAACGTTAATGCGAACTATTTATTCCATGTTTTCTCGTTCTACAATCAACCGCTGTAAATTTCAAGATATTGCTGCAGCTTGTGAAAACGAAGCGATTGCTTTTAAACCACTTAATGAAGTTCGATGGTTGTCACTTTGCTCTGCAGGCCATCATTAAAAACTATGATAGCTTGATTGCATATTTTGAAGAGATGAAATCTAATGACCCAATTTCTAAATATTGTTTTAAAAAATTAAAAAATAATGGAGTTCGTATAGCTTTGGAAGTTTTAAATGCGGTTTTTGAGCAACTAGCTGCTTTGTGTAAAATTTTCCAAAGACAAGGATTGACACCGATTGATGCACAGAATTTTGCACATGCAAAAATATATAAACTACGGCAGAAGTATCTTGGTGACACAACATTTTGGGGTGAAAGAGTGGATAATTTGTTAGCTAGAATATCGGAAGAAGAAATTGCCACTTTTGACTCTGAAGGACTGCTGGATTTTATAAGGCTTTTATGTGATCATCTGATAGAAAGATTCCCAGAAGGAGAGGTACAAGACTGGGTAGCTTTTGATTGTGCTGCATTGAAATCCCCTTGCTATACTTTTGGTATCACCGAAATTAAAGCTCTGTGTTCTAAATATGAGTTTGTTTTGCCAGAACGAAGTATAATTATTGATCAATACACAGATTTTAAATACGCAATAGCTGAAAAAATTAAGGCTGGAGTTGTTAGCACTTTTGCTGATTTGATAAACTTTATGTTTCAGCATGAACAGTTTAGAGAATTGGCAAAGCTTGTAGATATCGGTGGGACTTTTCTTGCATCCAGCGTTGAATGTGAGCGCGGGTTTAGTTTGATGAATTCCATCAAAACCAAGCTAAGGAACAGACTGGGAGAAAGGCATTTGGACATGATAATGAGGATCAAGTCTTATCAGCGAGATGGATGTGTTATAGACAAGGTGAAGGTTTATGAAGAATGGGTCAGCAATAAGGATAGACGTGAGAAAGTTGGTCAATGAAAGTAAAGAAATACTGTAAAACATAGGTCCTCGACTCTTTATAGCATATTGTCCCCTGACACGAGAATTGTTTCGTTTTCTTTTGTTCTTTTTTCACTCTTTATTTGAATTCAAATAAAACCATCTTTTACAATCAATTTCATTTGTTATTTTCCATGTATGATAACATATAGCCTTCACTAAAGCATTTACAATCTATAGAAAAACTTATTAAGCCTAATAAGCCCACTTATTACCCGGTTAAAGCGCCAAAATTTCTTCATTGTTTTTTTGCACAAATATTAGTCATTTCCAAAAAAGTGCGCACACACCAAAATTTCTGCATAGAGGGAACATTGACCGGGACCCATGATTTTTTTTTTTTTTTTTTTTTTTTAAATGGATCCACAATGTGGATTATTCAATATGTAAATAATAAATAAATGCAATATAAATAAAGATATATTGTGTACCGTAAGTGAACAAACATATATACCAGTAATATCAAGATAATTCCATCAGATATAATATTCCATATAATCCAGGGAGTTCCAATAATTCATTTGTTGATTTCGTAATACAAATTACATAGTTTATTTTTAATTATTTAGCATGAAAAAACATAATTTTATAATTATTCACAAGTTATTACAAATCATGGCAAGTTCTTTTATATAACAAAATTCCTTTCTCACTTTTTCTATATTTCTTCTCATTAGAAGTGAGTTCCTAATTTTCATAATAACATTATTTATGCTTGGGTTATGATTTTGAAATATTACAGCGTTACGCTCCAACCAAATTTTATATCTTGCTGTACAAAATAACAATATAATAGCATTACGTTGTATAATGGATAAATTTATATAACATTGGTCATTTAAGTCCAATAAAATGCAAGTTTTATAATTATTTTTTATCACACAGTTACTCATTTTTAATGCCACAGAAAAGATATAATCATAGACATTCTGAGTAAAAACACAATTCCAAAACAAATGAGACACAAATTCAGAATCTTGTTTACATAACACACAAATATCATCCCCAGAAATATGTTTTATTCTTGGCTTAACCTTGATTGATAAAATGTCCCACATTAATTTATAATTGAAAGTCCTTACATTATTGGCCAAAATTTTAGAATGTATATTTGAACAAGCCCCTATTAAATTACCATCTCTCAAAAAAACAATTCTATCCCCACCCTTCGAATTATTTACAATTTTATTATATAAATGTCTATGCTTTCCTTGAATTAAATCAGTTTCAGTGATGTTGTACTGTCTCAGAAAGCTGATTATAGTTCCATAGTATTTCTGAGGGAAAAAAACATGGGATACACTATTATTAGTAGGCAATTTGAAAAATAAACTAAGCTGTTGACCTATGTTGTATTCAACAAAATTGAAAACAGATTGTCTGCATTGATCAATAGCAATATTAGTTCTTTTACAATAATACTCAAATGCTGTCATGACATACATGCTCATAGTAAAAATAGGAATGTTAATCATATCATATCCAGCCAATGATTTGCATTTGCACAAAGTTTCTATTTTTAAAACACTTCTTCCATTGAATATGAAAAACTCCACATCTTTATTGATTTGTTTACCGATATGCAGGGGAATAGGAAACACTTTCGCACAATATAAAAACAAGGGTAATATTTTCAGTTTAATTAGAAGACATTTTCCATCCAAAGATAGAGGAATATCCATCAATTCGTCTATTACAGTTCTGGCATTATTTAAACAATTAATCCAAGTATATTTATAAATTATATAAAGTATATATATAAATTAAAATTATTCCAAGTATATTTAAAGTCTGAACGATAGACAACTTAGAAAATAAACTGGGATTATTCCATGTTCCTACTTTCAAAAGTTTCGTCTTTTCCATATTTAACCTCATTCCCGTTGCTAGTTGAAATTTGTTTATCAAATCCAGTGCTGAATATATTGATGTCTTGTTTCGAATTGTCAAGGTAATATCATCCGCATAGCTGGGACCCATGATTGGTCATTTATTGAAAAAAGACACTCGACACCTTCAATGACAGTAGCATCAGACACAACTGAAAAGTGGTCGACTTCCAGCCCAAGAAGGGTAAGGGAAACCGATTTTCCCAAGTGTGGTTGATGATCAGAGTCTAATAATACAAATTCAGATTTTAAAACAATAATCAGACTAGGCGAAGCATGGAATAAAAGGGTTATTAAAACAGTATAAAAACATAAAATATTGTTACAGATAAGTTTTGACTAAATTCTGGCGTGCTCGCCATTGTCACAGATAGGATTTTGCTAGACCCGTGTTGAATGAATCATGAGAATCAAAATTCCGGATTTAATGATAACTCAACATTTAAAACAGCAAAAATAACAGCAAACACAACTTACAAAATTGCAAAGCTGTCGGAATCTCTTAATACAAATTCGGATGTTCATACAGCATCGAAAAAAAATTCAACATATAAACGTGAAAATATATACACAATAAAGGAGAAAAATGCTCAAATACGTGGACACGGTCGGACAAACAAAATGTTTTATTACCAATTCCACGAAAATCACACATGCTAACTTAACATTACCTGTATTGGTGTGTGACGGTAAGGGACTGCAATAGTTTTCCCAGGTCTTGTGACCTGTTCTTTTTGATAAATATGAAAATTCATATTCCCAGTGTGATGGGCAAACCGAGTACCTAATATTGCCATACCAACCCCTATGGCGAGGGCCGTGACCTGTATGGTATAAAACCACATTATTACTTCTATTACATTATCGCACTATTTTGAAATAATATCAACATTAAAATAAAAATATAATTTTAATTTCTATTCAAAATTTGCCCCCGGATTTCATGCCTGTTAATCAAATCTGAGGGCAACTTATCACACGATAATGACGTCATTTGTCCAAAGTTTTGTAATTCCGCATTTGTTCCGGCTGTCGAGGCCTTGTCGTTTTTTTGTTATATTGTTTGTGTGTCTGCCTGTCGCAAGGTTTGGGATTGCGATTCAGAATAATCGAATCGTTAGAGATCATACAATGACCATACAAGATTGAAGTCTGAACGTGGCAACTGTATTTTTGAATTATATAAACTCCAAGTAAGACAGCGAGCAGCTCCTTTAGCACGATTCAGCGATTGCCGGTATCGGATCGTCAGCGATCGTTTATTGGAGAAATCGGGAACTGCGGTTTAAAGTTATAAGTTTACTTTCCAAGATTTAAAAGAAAAAAAGCATTGCAGGACTGCAATTTCAGACTCTCAAAGCTGCAAACTTTTCAGCTTTGTTTTGAGGTGATACCGGTACGTTGAGTCCAATTTAAGAAACTGGTTTTAGACTCAAGTATTTACCATTCAACTATTTCACCATTAGAAATCATTCAAGCGTAACAGGTCAGAATACTCTCACATTGAAATAATCCCAAAACATAGCAATATGGGGAAGTCACATTTTGACCACTGGTTTATCAAAGAAGAATTGAAATGGAGAAGTGTTGCCAGTGCTTTTTGGACTTTCATGATGACATTTCCTGTACTTGCCGCAGCAGTTTTTGTGTTCACAATCCACCCAGGGAGACATATTTTCATGTTTTTTGACTTTATCAGCATTGCATCGACGATAAAAACATGGGTTATATTTCTTTTCATTGCATTTTTTGCAAGTATGCTTGTTTGCTTGCATTTTAAATGTTTCAAAGTTTCACCGATTTTTCCAGTTCATCGGTTCGGAATTTTCACAAAAGTTTTGAAACCAAACAATCTAATCCACATCTTTATTAGTGGAGGATTTTCGTCGTTAGTTGCCCATCTTTTCACAAAAATCGTTCCTGGAAGATATTCAGGCATATACAACCAATGCTCAGATGAAAACGAGAATCTCAAACTCTGTATAAATGAGTTTTGGTTCATCTTTGTATTCTTCGGTTTCGTTGTCGGCGTCACAAACAGCATAATCTTGATTTCTTGTCAAAAGAACACGTTAACTTTTTTACACGTCCAGGAAGCAAGATTCTTGTTCATAAAATGCAAATTACCGTGCATCATCACCATGTCTGCGGCTAAAAGTTGGGAATATTTTCGTCACTTCGTTGTTGGATATTACCTTGTGGGATTCGTTGCTAGAGACCTTGTTGCAGTATTTCTCGGACTTGTAGCAAATAAAGAATATCTTCTCAGCGTTTGGACAATTTATCAAATAATTCCTGTAGCTTGGAACCTTTGGCTTTTGGGAACGTTTTTACTCTTGATTTGGGAGTTGTCATGGCAACTGTTTAATATCTATAACACCCAAGATTACCCTTTTATGTTCGACTCTGTTTTTCCGGAAGATCAAAACAAACTTCTTCTTGATAATTTGAACGAATCTAATCCCCCAGCTGTTCAAAATCTCGCTTTCCAAAGCTTAAGCATTGCTGTCAAACGAAACGCATCAAAGCGTCAGCAAATATTTCAGCTGAGTCATAAAACGGAGAATGGACGGCCAATTTGGTGGAATAAAGTTGTAGAAAATTGTCTTCCACGAATTCAGCATCTCACAGAAAGCATTATTGAATACCAAACGTCTCAAGATCAATGGCAAAGTAATAGAAAAGTCTCTTCAACTTCATCTGAACATAGCAACGAAAGCGGGATAACCAGCCCTGCGAGTGTTTCAGTTTTCAAGCGAAGAGACTTCAATGTCTCGTCTTACCAAGCTGATACAACTAATATATCCTACTTTAATGTATCTTCGTTAAATGATACTCACTCTACGTCACGAATTCAGAATGTCTCAACTCTCGCTGTCCCAACTCCAAGATTATGGACATCGCCAACTAAAGTTGGGAAAGATGACACTCTCACTCAAACAAGTTTTGTTCCAGCTCCGTTTCAAGTCGGAGTGTTTCAAAAGCGCTGGGGATATTTCATGCAGAATTTGAAAACTTTATCTATAGTGCAGTATTTTTTCAAACCAATTCCTACAAGGCAATTACGGAATTTATACCGAGAACATTTCATATATAAATGTGCGATGCAAATTCTATCGTATCTTTGCGCTGCTTCGGTTTTAGAGGACAAATTTGGTATCGTTCAAGGTCATTTGCATGAAATAATTTCATCGCTAATCGAACTGTTAGTTGCTTCTGAAAAGCTCGGAAAAGTGTCGCCATCTTCTACCTATGTGTATAAACTTCATGTTGGATTACGAAACGAGATTAAAGCATCGTTGCATCGAATCACAGACGCGTATGGCGAAAGTTTAAAGTCTGTGAATCTGTCACAGGAACATAGAAGAAGACTGGAAGGATTTTGCTCATATGCTGAGTAGTAAATCTAAACTTTTTCCAGCGTGTCTTTTGGACTGTAAAACGAAGAATTAATGAACTATGACAGGGTTGGTGCCAGATTGGAATTTGAAATACACTTTTGTGCAAGGTTTAGGAGAAAATTAGTGGCATAAACTAACCCTGTTTAAAGCATATTACTTCTGCCAGTATCAAAAATAGGTGTGGTGCTTTTTAACACAAGAAAAGCCACTGTCAACACATATATCTTGTGACCAGCTGAAGTTGATGGGAAAATACCTTGAATTTTTCCAGTTGTATAGGTTCGATTACTCCAGCACTGCCATCATACAGCTATATCATGACTCTTGCATGATGTGAATTTATTTAAAAGTGAAATACGATATGGGAGATGGATATTCTGTTTAGTTAGTTCGTTTTGTTCAATTTATGAGTTCTCAAAATTTTTACTGCTATGTCGTTATACGTATTTCCCAAACGCTGTTTTTACTCCAAACAATGCTCTGTACATGTATTCACTGATATATAAAGATATGCTTTTTTCAGGACTGGAATCTTTCCAATACAGCATCCTTACCCAATTTATCACAACCTGATGAGCAAGGAACTTAAACTTGCGATGTTCATAATTTCAACTACTAGAGCCTTTCACGCTCATTTACTTGAGTATTTTCAATGTTTCCACTGCCATGTTTCTTTTAATGCTTTGTTGCCAATAGCAGAGCAAATTAGCCACTATTTTATTATCAACTTGCTTAATTATTATGAAAAAGTCATCGCTTTACCAGTTTTTTAACTTTGCTGGCCATGCATAAGCGAAGGAGATTCATGTTTGAGCAAAGTTAAGTAAGACCATTGCTTTTCTCTGGCATAGCTAAATTATTCCAAAAATTTGTAATGTTAAGAACTCAACTGTTATATCTCAAGCCTCTCGCTAATTTGGGATTGTATGTAATAAGTTTGGTTGTATTGTTTAAAATTTTTTCTTTAATATACCGGTAGTCATTTGGCCTGGAAAAAAATGGAATTGGGCATAGATTGGATAAACTGGATTCAATCAGATTTTTAGGGACCTATTATGTCTGCTGTATTTCAAGGTCCTTCGCAAGTTTGATAATCTCTCTACCAGACTTTGAGTTCAAATTTGTTATCCCAAATAGTATTTCAAATTATATTCTGTTTTTCCAGCGCTTTCATTTTTTTACCTATTTCATTTAAATTTGGCTTGCAGCGGTTCATTTTTTTCCTCTTCCAACTCAGATTGTTGCTAAAATGATCATTTGAATAATATCTGAAAAAAATTACTGAAATTGGAAAAGTGACACGCTCAAGCCGGCCAAAAAGAGGTCAAAAAACTGGAGCAGATTTGATTTGGTTATCCTTGGCACAATCTGACTCTGTTACTAAAAGGAAATATTGAGGCATGTGATGTCACTCTCATGTTAAGGTCCTGCATGTGCACGCTTTTCATTTCTCATTTTCATACTTTTGTTGTCCAGGCAGTGTCTCTTCACATTATTGTTGCCAATTTGCTGTCCTGTTATTGATATTGCCTCGCCATCTCAGAAGTAAATAGTTCATTTTATAAGGGATTCAGAAAAGCCTCATTTATAAATTTTGTTCAGACATAAATGTATATTGTAATGTAAAAAATCAGTCAAAGCTTTCAATTTACTTACAAATATGTTATGATTTCTGAAAAATTTCTCTGGGTAACATTAACAAGACTCATTTCACGGGGCATTTGGTTTTCACGCTTGAAAATATTAATTTAGAAGTGCTATTCCATCCTTGTTCATTTGTTTGCTTTGATTCTATTTATCTTAGGTTAGGTCGGGGGTGTGCATTGTGGCCCTTCTGTATTGAAGGTTGCACACCCGTGGCCTGGGTTAGGTTATTGCCACACCTAACTTACCCTAAGATTTGGCAATATCAAGATAGTATCGAGCTATGTTTGTACATGTTTATTGAAATTGACCAAATTTGCCTTTCAAGAATCAAACTTTATTTTTTTTGTGCCAAGAAACAGGAATAATGTACTTTATTACATAATAATATTAATTTAATTCACCATTATGACGGATCAATCGCAAGTATTGAAAGTTGTCCTCATAGGAGATGGAGGTGTCGGCAAAAGTTCGTTAATGAATCGATACATAACTGGAAAATATGATGGACAGTCTTATCACACTATAGGTGAGTTCAACTTCCATTTGTTTTTGGACGCCAAGTAGGATAGGAATTTACCTATTTATCTTTGGGGAAAGGAAAGATTTCACTGCTGAATACATACAGGGTTACCATAAAGTCCCTTCACAATTTCAATTTTGTTATAAAGTCAGTTCTCAATATATCTTAATTAACCAGGTTTGTTGTTTATTAATCAGTAATTAGTATTTTTACTTCATTTAATACATCTGTGAAGGCAAGAACAATATATGGTATCGATAAATTTTCTTTGCAATTTAAAAAAAATTTAAGACTTATTGTACAACCATACAATATTATTGGAATCGAGTTATGAAATAAAATGCGGATAATTATTACCTAATACTTAGATGGACATCATGACATATAAGAGTATGTTATCATAATTTCCTGTCAATTCATACCAGGAAATCCCTTAGCAACACAGAACTAACGGAAGTAGTCAATTAATTTCTTTGAAATAAAACTTATGTGTTAATAAATCATGGTTCAGCTGATATAATATTATGATGCCCTAGTGCAGTGGTTCCAAACCTTTTTTCAACACAATCCCCCCCCTTGTGGAGTATTTTTAAGCTCTCAATTCACCCTCCTTTTTACATCGCTTCAAATGTCAAAAACTACTCAAATAACCCCTCTCTCCGCTATACGAAATAAAAAGCCTCCAGGTTGGGAAATGTTGCCCTAGTCGTGCCGGCATCGCAGATTGAATTCCCCTTGATCAAGATCTACCATAGATTTCTTATCATTTAGAATGATTCAACAAAAATGTTCCAATTGGTTATGAAAGGATCCTGCCCAATCAATAAAAATGATGCATAAAACAATATATTCCCTTCTTCCATCTAATTAAATAAATTATATTTCTTATTTAAGGTGTGGAGTTCTTGAACAAAAACATCACATTAGAGAACAAAAAATATACGTTGCAGATCTGGGACACTGCAGGCCAGGAACGATTCAAAAGTTTGCGGACACCGTTCTATCGAGGAGCTGACTGCTGCCTCCTGGTGTATGCAGTCGACGACGAACAAAGTTTTCATAACCTGGACCTCTGGAAAAAAGAATTCTTATTTTATTCAAATATTGAAGACAGGTCTTTTCCGTTCATCGTGTTAGCGAACAAGTGCGACGTGGATCCCGCAGATCGCCAAGTCTCGGAGGACCAGGCTAATCTATGGTGCCAGCAGAACGGGGGGTATCCCCACATTTCAACGAGTGCAAAAGACTCCACAAACGTAGACACATGCTTTGAGACCGCTGTACGAAAGACCGCTGTCTCACAGCTTCATACCGGGGAAGCCAGTATCAGTAATTTAACCTCTGGCACTCCTAGTGTCAACTTGAAAACAATGGCAGCAACAAATCGATCTAGCGGTTGTTGCTAGGCGGGCTAAAACCGTTTCTAAGCAGCTGAATCGTTGCTATGCGACAATTGATTGTGCTCAATGACTGTGTGCATTGCTAAGCAATCAGAACAAATTATAACAAAAATCGTAGTGGTACGATTGGAAGTTCCGCACTCCAAGTTTGGGATCGGACGAGTAATTTGTCAGATCAATGAAAGACAAGTCAAATATTCCAATCTTTTATGTCAAAGCGCAAAAAATGTGTTCCCCGAATGCTTGGTCGCAATATGCCCTCATCAACGCAAAGTTCTGTTTTCATGCGAAACTTTGACGTTGACAGCTTTTTATCTGAAATTTGAGATGGAAGCAAACAATGTAGGAATTAATTTACGAAAGGTAATAAGGTAATTGAATAAGGTAAGAATAAAGCTGTCTCTATCTTGAGCCCAAAAACGCATGAATTCAATGAGACTGGTGCCCCACCCCAACTTCAAGGCGACTGTGAAAGCTTCCCTATCCAAATCTGAGCTGGCCATTACTCTGAATTTCCAACCAACCAACACCCGGGTTTTCATGTTCATGCAAGTGTCCACAGATATTAATCTTTTATAAATGCGACATTTTTACCATGTAGGTATACCGCTTAATGTCTCAGTGGTGGCAACTCTCCTATTGCCGTTTATCTACACATTTAAGATGACCCCCTTAAAACGGCGCATTTATATAAATTCGCAAATAAGTCGATCCTACAAATCGTGCGCTCTTATCGTGAGAACCTAAACTGGTTAGAGTTAGCTGTTGGAATTAAGTAAGCACAATTTCGTTTAGTGCGTTCAGAGTTACGAGTGTATAATCCGACCCCGTAGAAGTTTGGCAACTTTTAACTTTTTTTGAGTTTCGGACTTGGCTTAATATATGCGAGAATATACAGTTATATTTTTACCCACTTCAGTTGAGCACTGGTAGTCTGCAGACTTTTAACTAAACATATTTCCAAGTCTTTCTCAAAGATAAGAGTCGCTGCTGATTCTTTATAACATCTCTGACATATTAAAAAAAAATATAATTTTTATGAATATTATTTTAGAAAATTTTGATTGTTGCAGTATACTGTTTTTTATTATTAAATTATATTTTGATTTGTAAAAAATGCTCGAGGTCTAACTATATTTTTGTCAGCAACCTATTGGTCCACGAACAAGCCTCTGTACAATTAGTTTTTACTCTGGACTGTAGGGATGGAATTATTCTCAATTCGTTCAAAATTATGTTTTCTTATTTACCGACATAGGTTTCCCTACTTTACATCAAGTTGTGTAAAGGGTGTGAAACCTATGGACAGGGGAGTATATTCACTTGGCTGACACAGATAGTCTCGAACTCGTAATAGAACTAAAATAATGAAAATCGGAATAAAATTAATCTTAACCTGGTACGCACACTATGGAAGTACCTATTGCTGATGGTATTTGTGGCACTAGAGAAGCCACTGTTCAAAGAACCCTTGCAGTTTCAAGATAATTTTGGTTTTGAGAATTTCCTTTCATATCCCAAAACTTGTTTCTTTGCAAGCAGGGCTGGCCAAAATTGAATTTACAAATTCATATCAGAAAAATATCCTAGTATGGAAAATATTTTAAATTAGGTCGTGTTTAGATTGGACATTATATATTTATTGAAATAGTTAAGTTTTTTCGCATAATAGTTAAATAATTTATTGAAGACTGTTTGCTAAGATTAGTGGTCCTTCCTCATTTGTGAGGTCTTGTGCAATATTATGATTGGCTGATTAACTTCAAATGTATTTTTATACTATTATGATGTAACAAAGATGATTAATATGATATAATAATTATTAATAAACACTGATAACGTAATGTTGTTTGCTTCAGACATGTACATGTGAATTTTTTTTATGTTTAACATGGAGAGAGAAAAGCTCAATCAGTTGCGGACCACAGCAAAGGGGCCATAGGTGAATGAGGGTGAGAGCCAGATTTATCCTAAGAGAGAAGAAAGTTAGTAAGAAAATTGTTCAGTTGGCAGCCAGTGTCCGAGAAATTCGTCACGGGAGCGGGAGATTTCCTACGACGAATTTTCCGACAACCTCTGGCAGCCCATGTTCACTTTGAAATTTAGGTGGATGAAAGAACAAGATGGCATCGATTCAAAATTCTTATCAGGACCGATTTGAATACTTTACTGTTGGAGTTGAAATGTTCAGCCTTAGTCAGATGTATCAGGTTCACCTGCAATCTCAGTTCATATTGGGTGATAGAATGACCAACAAGTTGGCTGTTTATTTATTATACATGGACTTTGATAGCTAGGCTGGGGCTGACTAGGGCTGGGCATTTCAATGTGAAAATTATTTGGGGATAACTGGCGCCAGGAGTTCCAGCAGAAGCATAGATGGGATGATTTTCGAACTTTTTGGTGCAGCAGAGCCACAATGCAATGTTCCAGAGGGCTGAGGAACCCCTGTTCAATAGTTTAATTGGCTGAATTGTATAAACTATGGCCAACCAATTAAGTAGCTGATTATATTCAAACAATATAAATATATATTACTATGAACTCTTTTGAATTTGAATGGAAACTTGCGGAACGCCTGTACAGGCAGAAAGAACCCTGCGGAACCATGGTTGAAGACCACTGTATTGAGATATGGGATTTGCAACAGATGATTTGAGAAGGCTTGTTCGTTATCAATTTACTATAAGCTGAAGTCGACATTTTTATGAAGTCAGTTTTAAATGGTTGTTGAGGTAGAATCTGACCTCACAGCCTAGATTTTGGGAGTAGTAACAAAATCGTTCCACTCGTGTTTCCGCTGTCCTAATGAGCCACATTGACTTCTATCTTGCACAATAAACCAACATTATTTCACAAAAATGCTTATAACTAGTCACAATCCAGTCCGTTATTCCTCTGCCCCACTTTTTACAGTACATCTTGCATAAGATGAAAAACTTAGAACAAGGGTAAACCAGAACAACCCCATCCATACATGCAAAACACGGAAACAATTCAGTACAAAGCATTATATTGAGCAAAGAATTACCAATTCTCAAAAAACAGGCAGCACATTGCAAAGATTAATCAAGCACAAAAATAAGTTGAAACTAATTTTCATGGAATGTTTTACCATGAACAGGGCCTGGAAAGGAGCCACTGATACCACCTGGGCCCGTGGGTATAAAACCCGACCTGACCGGAGCCCGACTGATTAACTGGATTTGCAGGCAGAGATCGAATCGAACCAAAAATTTCATATTTTATTTAGGAGTTCTTCGAATTCCACACATAGTTTTAGTATATATTTTTTATAAACATATATTTATTTCAAAAAAAAGTCAGCGATAGAGAAGCCCGACCCGAACGTAATGATCAACATTTCAGGCCTGACCTGACCCGAATTTCGGATCGGGCTTCAGATCTTACCGGTAGTTCCAATTGACCCTCTTCAATTAGAAAGATATGGTAAAATGAGAGAAAAACATTTCACTGGTAGCAAAGATGGTGAAACAGAATATTTTATTCTGGAAAATTATAATTTTGAACAATTTGGAGCATCATCGTTTTATTCCTGGAATGCGGAAATAGAAAACAGTTAAAATTACTGCATTAATCTTTCCTGCATTTTCAAATTAAACTCATCGAAATGTCTTTGCTAAACACGACTCACTTTAAAAACATTCGTTATTTAAATATTTTTAGCAGATAATCCGACTTTGTCCATCCCTGGTTTGAACATTCTTTACCCCGCATTGACAATAGCTCTGGCTAAATTCCTTGACATATTTAGTTTAAGTAATTCCAGTCGTTTTTGTCGAGTTTCTTTCTCAGAGTCCGATAATTCTGAGTCTAAATTGATTTGGTCGAGAGTGTTTGATTTAGCGAGTAACTTGGCAGAGTCTGAAGCGTTGAACACGATCTCCTCACACTCAAGAAGAGGGAGACAGTCAATGAGTAGCGACGGCCAAAACTCAACAGGCGCTATATTTGAGATGAGTAGGTTGAGAAGTAGATTCCCAGATTCCTTGTGCATGCCTTCGGCGTAAAGTTTGTGAAAATCCCGATATTTTCCTAAAAACGTCAATCGATCTGATAACAGAATTGAAGGTCCTAAATAATCCAGCAAATCGATATGAGTGAATTCACCAGTTCGAGCGTATTCCGACAACATTTTTTCTGCAATTCGCATCGTTAAGGCTGAATCATTGCATTTTAAACACCACGATAAAGCAGCGCCCAAACGATTTCGCTGTAGCGCTGATACACTCATTTGTCGACAGATACTTTGTGCTTCTGCAAGCAATCCTCGATTTTGGCAAATACGTAACAATTTTGAAGCTTTTTTCTCGCTTGTAATTGGAATTTTTCGCACAAATAGAGAGAGATAGTTATTCTCGTTCTCCGAGCATGCTGACAAATAATCAATCGTAACTCTCCATAGACTTTCATGTGACATGAGACTCGTTGCGTACTCCAGAATCAAAAGTTCATGAAAATCGACCCCAAACTCTAATTTCTTTTGCGACAGAATCCCAAGATGGTAAAAAATGTCGGATAAATGAGCAGCCAACCACCAGTTACTCAACTGCTGACTGCATTCTTTAATAACAGAATACGGATCGAGTTCGAAGGCCGCAAGTAAAATATGATCAAAAGCTCCGAGGTGTTCATGTCCACCGCACGATTCAACAGATATTTTACTATGATGCTGTAACTCCATGACGCTGACGGTCGGTTGTGTGAAAAGTAGTCTCGATATCAACATTTGATGCCATCCGCCATAATCGGGATTCTCAAAAACAGCGTCTTCTCCGCATAAAATCATCGCAATTTCTTGTAATTCCTTGTTAACATTAAACTCTCCTTCGTCAAACCTACGACGACACTCCTCTTGCCAGTGGTTCCATTTCATCTCGAATTCGACGACTGATTGTCCGCGATAGTACGTAAAATGTGGCATTTTTCGCAGCAACTCTTCCATACTTAAAAATGCGTTATCTTTTTGACTCTGGCACTCTGGGTGAAGTTTCAACATGTTTTGGGCGTCGTCCGTTCGACCTTGAAGGACGAGACACTTGATGGTGCTCCAGTACAATTCATGATTATATGGTTGTTCCGTTTGAATGCATTCTTCCATAAAATCATCCGCTTGGGTGAAATGAAACTTGCACCATTCCGCAAGACGAGACAATACAACTCCCGCCGGGGAATTTTCGATGAAAAGTATTTCGCATAAATTCCAGATTATTTCCATCATACTCAGCAGTTCTAATTGCATGACCAATTGAACGTCCTCCATTATACTTTCCTCAATTTTAGATTTTATTTCGAGAACGCAAGCTCGCAAAACAGAACGATATTTCCGACTGAATTTCACAAGTAACTGTTGACCTTGACTACTTTTTTGAAAGTCATTTCTCGCTTCTTGCACTTCGATAAAAATTCGATGTGATTCGTTCAAAAGCTTCCGAGTAATGTCTAAATGCATTTCATTACTCCAGCGTACCTCGTGTATAAGAATTGGCAAATGAGCAAGTTGATTGGGTCGTTCTGACCCCACGTCACCCCCAGCTGCGACCATCATTTGATTTCCGACCCCCCAGCTACTTAAAATCCCACACGGATCAAAAAGTTTGTCGTTTATGTTCATCTCATTGACAAATTCCTCATTGTCAGCCATCTTGTTTTTCTATGATTGCCAAATCCAATATAGTAATATCAAAAAATTGTTTTAGTGTTTCAACTGAAAATATATAAAGAACCATAATGTAAATTAAAATAATACTGTAAAATAGGATTTCATATTTCAACATTTATTTATACCAATCAGAAATGGTAGTGAAAAACCACGAGCTAACAATTATACGGCAGCAATCTATTTTTTAAATCTGATATTAAAATCACTACAAATACTGAAATATTTTGGTTTTTAACTGAGAATTTGCACAAGACTGAAATGTTAAGATGGGATTTAATAACATTTATTCCTCTGTCTGTCTGTAGACTTGTACAGACAACTGGAAGATTGACTTATGCAGTGTGCTTAAAGCATTGGATTTAGGGCACATTTCTACAATTCCAAGAATAGCCCCCATATTGTCATTGGAAGACCTCATTTCTTTCTGCAATTATAACAGTGAGAGTGAACCCCTTCTTTATGAAACAGTCAGGGCCTGCATATCGACTCAACGTGGCAAACTGGCACCGCGTAATAAACTAGAAGGAAGCCGTCACCATTGGATTCCTCGAGAAAAAATAATTTAATTTTGAAACGGTAGAGGAAAAGCATAAGACCGGAAGTTAGGCAATATGGCAGAAATCCAATATTTCAAATCTGAGGCCTTTTTTATTTATACTTATTCAGTTAAAATTAGCAAATTATGCAAAAAACTTACGATATTATAAACCTACTTATTATTCAAATTATTGCTTAATATTATTGCACATAAATTTCGTAATTCCATTCAAAGGGTTTGTCTTGTCTACTACATATTTTTTCTCTACACTAGGGCCATTTTTATCTTCTTTTTAAGGAAGTAAGGAGAGCAATAGGGTCTAGTATAGTTTAGTACCACAAGTACTTCCGGAGGGCGTAGCATAACGAATTTTGCATATGTTATTCCTAACCCCCACCTGACTATGCCATCCAAAAATTATGTCACTACGACGTCACCATCACGTCATAGGGCTTGCTGAAGTATAATTACGATTGCCCGAAATGGCATCTGCGCCGCCAATCTCGCAAACGCCCGCGATCTCTCTCTTATTGGGATCGTTGTGGCGAGAGAACGAGAGAAATAGCTTGCTCAATTTCGGGTGATTGTCTACGCGTTTCGGACGACTATCCGCATACTTTGGTGGGCCTTATTACGCCACTGTGACTTCGAAATGACCTAATTTTTCGGTGATATAGTCAGGTGAGGGTTAGAATTGACTTATGCAAAAATTGTTAAGCCAGGCCAACTAGAAGTGCGTGTGGTACTAAACTATACCAGACCCGAGCAATATCTGGTGTTTATTTTCAAATATGATAAAATTTCTCATAATCCAAACATTATATCGCACTATTGATAATAAAAGTAAAATTACATTCAAATCTACAGTTGTTAGGCTATATGACTAAATATAAAGGTTCAGGAAAATTCAATAATATACAAGAATCATAATTTATTGCAAACAAAATGTATTCTAATTAATTTCAATAATAAAGTAAACAAAATCATAAATTTTCTGGGTAAACTCGCAAGACATAAAAATATGTGACACAAACTCAGGTTTTTTATTGCATGATAAACGCATTTATTTTTCTGCAACTCTTTTGACAGTTTGATCTCTGGTATATTTATATTACTGGTGGAAATGCTGAAAAAGGTCTCAAATCTGATATTAAAATCACTATCTGCATAGGCCTATATCTACATATCTAGCCAGCACAAAATTGGGGAGTGGAAGTGGTGATTCCTCTACGGCCCATGGGCCGGGGCCACGGCCCATCGAATTGGGCCTCGGCCCATCAGGCTATGGGCCGCGGCCCATCAAGTTGTGCAAAGGGACTATTCACTTGGCTAACACAGAAGTCCCCAAACTCATAATAGAACTATAATGTGGAAAATCTGAACAAAATTTTGTCCTAACCCTAACCTGGTACACAGACTACAGGAGTATCCTTTTCTGTAGCCTGGTATTTTGCTTTATTTTTATATGAAGGCTTATCGTAAGAAAAAAAATTGGTGGCATCCAACGATTTTTTTTTGGTTCGAATATTTACAATTTTGTGAAAATTGAAAATTTTGGTAAGATAATTGAACTTTTCTTGATGGGGCCACGGCCCATGTGGCCCAATTAGATGGGCCGTGGCCCCGGCCCATGGGCCGTAGAGGAATCACCACCCCTGTAGAAATTGGGTTTGCCAAATCGCAGAATGGATAAATGACTGAAGACGGCTGTATAGACGTCCTGTTAAAAATATTGTCAAACGAATATAAAAAGGAATATGAATTTTCGGCAAAAATAAAGTGTAATTGAAGTTATACAATTCTATTTTACACTTTTCAACTCGAATATATACGGTAATTACTAAATTGAGGAAGCCGTAATATGTAAGCCAAAGGAAAAACTGAAGCACAACAGTATGATATGCGCGCCAACGGAATCAATGTGCCAAAAGATGGCGCTAATACATCACAAATGCATAGGATTCCATGTGCCAAAGAAAGAAAATGAATAAAACGATTTCGCTGGCATTGCGGTGGCCGTTGAACGACCTAGGATAGGATAGGATAGAATTTACATATTTATCCCGGGGGAAAGGAAAGCCGATAAGACGGCTTACTGATGACCCCCAAAGGTCGTATCGTTGCCCCTCAGTCATATACCGAAAACTATTTTTTTGATAATTGTTTATGTGTCCATAAATTGTTTTCTTGATTTGACAAAATGAAAATGAAATAAACTCTCCCTCTCTCGCTTATCCATATGGCGAACCACGACCTCTCGTCCGGTTACCATTCCGAGTCGGGTATGGGATTAGTTAAATTGTTTGTTTTCGGAAGCATGGACTTGGTGGTGGAGGAAGCCGTAACCGACCAGCGGTTACGTGAACCACCCAACGACGGCGAGGAGTCCAGCAATCCTCTCGCACATAATCATCCCTGCATGGGATTCGAACCTGCGAACCCATGCAGAGTAATTAGAGGTGCGGTGGCGAGCGTATTCCTAACGCTTAGCCCGTTGAGCCACACCGCCGCGCCCATACCTAATACTACAGTAGGGTTGCCAACCGTCCTTCATTTCAAAGGACAATCTTTTAATTAAGATTTTTGGTCCTTGCCTTTTTTAGCATTTAGAAAAGATGCTAACTGTCCAATTTTATTAACATTGTTTGGGTCATTGTTAAATAAACATAAAATAAAAAAACACATAAAATTTGTTTTAATATATCTTTTCAGCTTATATATCGTTTTTATTCAATTGTTTTATATTGTTCTTTCCTGCAAGATACAAAATAAATGATGACGGTAATCTATGTCCTTTATCGAAACTTTTCTTAGTTGGCAACCCTATACTACAGCGAATGACGTTTTATTGATCTTTTACTAGTTCAGGGCAAATATAGCAATGGATTGCCAATTTGCTGATTTCGAGCACGCGCATTTCATACCTAGGATTGTGTTTTTGCTTAATTATTTGTGAGTTGCTTGTCGAGTGCATGACCCCCCCTTGAAAATTGCTGGCTACGCCCCTGCACCTTCTAATGACAAAAAGCTCATTATTTCTTCAGCAGGGATATTCGGCACCTAATCGCGTTTCTAGTGTCAAATCAATATTTCCAATATAGACTTTCATCTCTTCGCGATAAACATCAATACCTACCTCGGGGAGCTACTCAATTGGCAACTTAAAATTGATGTGTTCGTTAGAATTTTTCTTACTGTTGTTTGCAATAAATCGCTTTTCTGCGCGACTCGTACATTTAAAATGTTTAGTGCTTGAAGCCCTGTGATTAAACTATGCATTTAAGTTTTGTTTGCAAAGTGAAATATATTGTCTGGAATGACCCTTGTTACTCCGCCTGTCATGACTGAAGTCGTTTTCTTCCATTGGCGAGAGTGACACCTGACACCGGGACGCCCAAATGTACCTCAAAGTCCTGCTTTTGTTAATATTCTATGTATGACTTTTTTCATCATAACTCTACTCCCTTCACACTGAAATGCATTTTTTCGGCATATGTGAAAAGATAAACTACCGACCAATTGACTGGGCCCCAGAAATTTTAAAGCTCTATGTAGGGATCTTCGATGAAAAAATTTGGGTAGTCCTGCCCTATCCCATGAATCTTCTAAAAAATTAAACGTCTACCGCCACGTCGAGTAACGCGGCGAAAATCGTATGACAGACATGAAAATATTTTTCTTTGAATTTTTAATATAAAATAAATAAAACATTGCAATATGTAATATAAATGAAACTTTAAAATAAACAGACGTAAACAGAATGATAAATAAAAATCAAGTACGAGGTTCAAAACACAGGAAAATTATCTACAAACGATACAGTGAAACAATTTGAACTTTGAAGGTTTTCCAAGCATTTCGACTATCTTATTTTTCCGTACAAAGGGGCGTCTCTTAACTTAACGTTAAAATATACCAAAAAACTTCACATCAGGGTCGTGCAGGCTCTGCCAGTCTTCATTATGATCGCTAAAAGCATTTTATGACCCTAAATCGGAGTCTTTATAATATGAAATATTTAAAATAGCGATAGCTTTTTATGGTCAAGTCCATTTTAAACCAACAACTGGCTATCTAATCCCATACCCGAAATGGATTGGTAACCGGTCGAGATGACATGGTTCGTCATATGACTGAGCCGTCTTATCGTCTTTCCTAAGGGATAAATAAGTGAATCATATCCCATGGTCATACGGGGTCGCTTATTATTTTAACTCGCTCAGGTACGGATCAAGAAAGCAAGAATTGCACTGGTTACAATGTAAAATATGGTTTAGTACAGGATATGATTATTCAATATGATTAGCGTCGGTCGGTTGTAAAATAACAGAACAGAAATGACAGAATTAGTAGTCTACGCAGCTGCGCCTTCCCGCACTTACTGCCACGGCTTCCTCGAGACTAACCCTTCGTTTTTAACCGCGCTAATACCAGCACAGCAACCGCCAAGAGCGACTACTTTTCTTTCTTCATCATCTCTGTCCAAAACGTTCGCCCAGGGTCATCGGATTACCTCCCATTTAAAAAATCTGTCAGTTCGAATCATGCGATGATTACAGAACTCATATTACTTGCGCAGCCAGGATCAAAGTCTTCCATACATCAGAATCCCTCAGTTGCCAGCAACAAAATCACACATGTGTGACTTATCACCGAATTACTCTCAAATTATCCATCCTTATGCGAACGTCCACGGTCGACCGATGAAAGTTCTTACCGACAATATCCAGTTGCCTAACATATATCACTCATGCACGAAGTAGAATTGACAGCAACATAACCACTCATGCATGGCTTCTCCGCCTTGATCACGTTACTCTCAAATCTTCATTCTTATGCAAACTTCTGCGATCGCCGAACAATAACTCTTCTTGTTGCCTCAAGTTTTCTTCACTCATGCAACCTGTCGCATACGTTTGTGAATGTTCGTCTTTACCAAGCCGCTGTAATTATAGAAAAGAATTTAATATTTTCGTTCTCAGGTGAATCTTCCGTCGGGTTCCCAAATCAGGTCAAGTATTGATTGATCTTGCAAAAGCATAAATCTATATAACGGAAAGCTGATTCCGTGATTACGCTTAACAACCTTATAGTCAAGTATCTCTATTTTCTAGCAGTAAAAATCAAACGTACAAAAACTACGAACAAAAGTGAGCCCATATCAGTACCAGTAAGGAAGTAGCTCAGCGCCGAGTTTACTGAAAAGATTAGGGCAGGTGTGGGCTGCTGTGAATCAGCAGATAGGTGTCGCTGACACGATGACTTCATATTATTTCGCGACTCTTCGTCTATTGCGGAACATTGTGTGTCATTGATTTTTTTTTTATTAATTTATTATTAATATTATTTGATAATAATGTTTCATGCATGGCGAAATAAAATATCTGAATCTGAATCTGGGCAAGCGTGGCGGATCAAAGGTCATAAATAGCGTTTCCAGTGGGTCAAAGAAAACACCAAAATTATAGGTATATAAAACTAACCTCCTAGTTATTTTTTTACTTTTAAATAATGAAGGTTTTTATATCAAAAAGTTTTTAGGATGCGGAGTAAAGCGATTATTTCCCAATATCAACAATTTAGTAAAATGATTTATTTGCAAAAGAAGTGTGTAGCGATGAAAAGTTAAGTAACTCACCCGCATTAATTCCAGTTGTCTCTGAGCTAAATAATAAGCGGTTCCAGATCCGACAGCGGGTTGCATAGGAATGCAGGTATCTGGCAACACTTCTCCGCTTCCTGCGTTACCAATCGGTCGAGGACGAACCATCGGTTCTGAAAATGTAGTTTTTACAGGTTAGACAAAAAATATCAATTCGGAAATTTTAGCTGCCCTGGGCTATAAAGTTGCATTTCCAAATTTTTAAAGATTCGAAAATTTAAAATCGGGAGTGGGAGTCTAAATTTACAAATCCCGAGTAGACAACAAACTTCTTTAAACCACATGATTGTTCATCTGAGGAAGTCTGATTTTGGTCAGACTAAATGTTACAGAAATATATTTGTATTAATGTGCAGCAGACTCTTTGAATTGAATACTATAGTCGATAATTTGAATTTCGGAATATGACATTTTGATTTGAGATTGAAGTTAAACTACGCAGTTGAATGGTCGAAATTTCCGTACCCCGGAGCTAGGTCGGAATTTACACTGTGGTGGTGAGAGTCTAAAAATTTAAAACTTCCAAGTCGAACCCAAGATTTTAAACTCCAGTGCTAGAGTCCGAAAACCGAAGTTGGAGTTGATATTTCAGGCAGTGGCGTATCTACTTAATGGCGCCCATGGCAAAGTCTGAAATTGCGCCCCCTTGATAGCTGTTTGAATATTTATTTATGATGTTTGTTAATGAATTAGAATACCTCCACGTTATTATTTGAGTAAAAATACGAGTTTAAGTTATTCCCAATTTGAAACTATTTCAATGAAACGTTTCATTATTAATACTTTTCGCCGTTTTTTGCGCCTCTGTTTAAACGGCGCCCATGGCACCAGCCATGGATGCCACACCCTAGATACACCACTGATCAGGATTCGTCAAACATTCGGCCCGTTTCTCAAAGATTAGAAAACCAATTTCAGCGTAAGATTTTGAACCAACCTGATTCAGTGTCATCCGCGTTGCTGCAACTTCTTCCATCAGGTGGCATCGAGAGTCGAGTATTCATTGGCGTTCGTAGGCCAGGCGGTATCTTGGCTGTAAAGGTCGTTAATAGTATGGTTAGAGAATAATCGCAAATTCTTTAGAAAAAGTTATTGAAATATAATCAAAATTTTTTGTTGAACATTTTGGGGATTTACACATAAAACCTCGCTGCAAAAGCGATTTTTGATTACGAACAACGGAAAAAGTGTTTTGTGAAAGAGGAGAAGGCAAAACGAAACCCAGATGAATGAGTATGCTTATTACTGGCGAGAGTATTAGACCTGACTAAGTTGTTGTGTTGTACCAGCTGTCAAAGCCCAAGCCGAACCCCCGCCCTCAACTCTCATGCCATTTCACTTAGAGTGTTAAAAATATGATCGGCAATGCTGAAAACCAGGGTTATATATATTGAAGTAAAGTGCGCAAATAGGCGCCGTATATGAAAACTTACATTTCTTGTTTTTCCTTCTGCAATGCACAACAACAACAGCTACCATAATGAATATAATGAGAAAGCAGGCAGCGATGCCTCCGAGCACCACCGGATTGTTAGTTATCGTCTGCTCAAACCAGGCTCCGACTCCGGTCAGGGTTGAATTTGTCGTTCGAGGAATGGAAGTAAATCTGGCATCGGGGGTTGGTTTAACTGGAACAGAATAAACATTAGTATTCTAAATTAGCGTTCAATTGTTATGAAACGATATTATTCTGGCTAGATATGCTTGGTTGATTTTCTAGACAATATGTAATATTAAAATCAAAAGCATACATAAAGACGATTAGATCAGGGGTTCTCAAACTTTTGATGTTGCGGAGCCCTTGAAAGGTTGAATATTATTCGCGGAGCCCCAAAATAAATGTTAAAATTGTTACTTTCAGATTAATATTCCTGAGCAAGTTAAATGTACTTTAATTATTTTAAATGCTGAACCTTTTTTAATAGGGTTACCACAACTCATAAATAAATCGAAATTTCATACTAAAGCTGTAAATTTGACACTTGACGAACATATTAATAAATTAGGGGTCGAATCTTTTCTCTTTTGACATTTTTGGAAGACATAAAAGGCCGTTAATAACGTTCGCGATTTCATTTCGTTACAATCGCCGATTTTTTTCGTCAGCATGTAAACATCTTTACGCCGGTGTTTATTCTCCCCAAATCAAATATTTCCCTCGGCATATACATGTATTGTTACACAATGACGACGTAAAATTGCTTTTTTGTTCTTATGGGGAATTATGAGTTCAATGTGAAAAACATGTTACCATATTATAGTCATCGGCGACAAAATGCTAAAAATAATAATCAATAAAGAGGTAAATCCACAACTCAAATTTCTTGATTGAAAAACCGCATTCTAAAATATTAAAACTTAAAATGAAAGATCACAGCAGACACAGCAGGTTTCAGCAGACTCACTTCAGATTGAAAACGCTTTTATAGACATTGTAAATCACAAAAGTTGGTGTTATGTTAGCTTTTTATCGTAGTAACTGCGAAATCGAAACACAGTCAATTGTGCGCGCGATGTACCTGTTTTTTCCTATTCTGAAACTACCGACGCAGCCGCACGCAATCAATTGTGCGCGATCCGCGATGTACCTTTTTTCATTCTGAAACTACCGACGGAGCTGAATGCAATAAAATAATTTTCAATTGTTCGTATTTTGCCCAGACATTGTGATTTTTTAAACGGCGATATCTTGCTTAAAAATAATCTCATGTGCGAAAGAACAAATCAAGTTTGACAAATCCCAAGATCGCAAAAATACGACCTCAATTTATTTATAGTTGGCAGTTTATGACATATTTTATGTTATTTTAGAATAGTATTCTTTCATTTTAGTAATCATAATAGTAATCTCGAATCAAACGTGAGTAACGACATTATAACGACGAGTCACGTTAAATGCTCCATTGGTCATGGATTGAATATTTTACGCAACAGAAATCTCGTTATCCCTTTCTTTAATCGCGAAGAATGTTGCGCGGAAATTTCCGATTCCAATTTTAAACCACCTCCCTCTTAAGAATCCTGGCTGCGACACTGCTTATAAATAATGTCATTATTTGATTCCGCATCTTCACCATATTTCGAGACTATATTGTTGTCAGATTTTATCAAAGCTGTCATTGCTTCTTTGAACAGTTACAAAATTTTGAGTCAGTATTTTGAAGAGTAATCGAATAGCTCGCGGAGCCCCTGGGTTTCTCTCGCGGAGCCCTGGGGCTCCGTACGGAGCACTTTGAGAACCTATGGATTAGATGACACAATCATATTGAACAACGGCATCTCGTGTTTACGATAGTTATCATGTTATTACATATGTATTGACTTAATTGCTAATAAAAACGAAACCGACGACGATTATGTTGTCTCTTTGACGTGGACGAGTTCAAAAACCCTCTCACAAATAATTTGGCGCTTCAGAAGTGTGTGTACCAATACGGAGGTGACTAATTTTGTTCACCTACTTTACATCAAGTTTTATAAAGGTTCTGAACCTATGGCACGGGGCATATTTACTTGGCTAACACAGACAATCCCCGAACTCGTAATAGAACTAAAATATGGAAAATCAGAATAAAATTATGGCCCAACCCTAACCTGGTACACATACTACGGGACTACCCATAATTTTGCCTCACGGCGTTCGGAACTGCTAAACTAAAATAAGGAAAATCAGAATAAAATTATGGCCTAACCCTAACCTGGTACACATACTACGGGACTACCCATAATTTTGCCTCACGGCGTTCGGAACTGCTAAACTAAAATAAGGAAAATCAGAATAAAATTATGGCCTAACCCTAACCTGGTACACATACTACGGGACTACCCATAATTTTGCCTCACGGCGTTCGGAACTGCTAAACTAAAATAAGGAAAATCAAGATAAAATTATGGCCTAACCCTAACCTGGTACACATACTACGGGACAACCCATAATTCTGCCTCACGGCGTTCGAAACTGCTGAAACACGCAGGGTAATGATAGAACACATGTCAAACACGTTCCTAACATCAAGGCTCAAACACGTGAGTTGTCAAATTGCATTCGTGAAATATCAACTTACCAACAGGTTCATAAGAGAGAATAAATCCACAAGAATTCAGATTGTCTTCTACTTTCGATCTCACCCATTGTATAATCACAATATTGCTTTTTGACATCGCAGTTGGATATTGTGATGTCATAGGCCAAGATGTTCGTCCGTCTCTGATCGTCAACATCTCGTCTCTCGCAAGCTGATAATCCAGCAACTTGAAAAGAATATTGTGTCCAGTTGGGACACGAAGAGTCCAAATCTGCATTAGAAAGAAATAACTCATATTGAGGACAAGTCATGTATAGAAGAGTTTACTATGCAATTCATGCTGCACACTAACATAAATGTATTTATGAAACGTTTCGTTTGACTAAAATAAACTTCTTTGGACAAGCAGTTCACAACAATTTATTTATTTATCTCCGTTACGACGGTACTAAATACATCCGTGCGCAGATAATTAATTGAACAACTTTTATGCATTGGAAGTGAGGCCGTTTTGAGGGCCACAAAAAATTTGTTCGCGGGCCGTATTTGGTGCGCGGGCCGCAGTTTGCCGGCTATCGATATGTATGATGACAAACTGATGCTGGCAGTAATAACTTACCACAGAATCTTTGCAATGTTTGGTCAAAGACGATACGAGCACTCCTTTGTCTTCTGCTTTGATTGAACACCCGCAATCACATTGTTTATCGTCATCAATGGATGACATCATACCACTTGCGTAACAATTGCTTGGTATGACGTCATCAGATATATTAACTGCAAGTTCGGTAAGTGACCTCTCACCTAAAATGATGTTCAAAAACAATGGTGATTATTCTTCCAATATGAATGCACAATAAATAAATATTGTAAGTCGTGAATCTGAATGCTGGCTGATTTCAGACTGAGAAAATCTGTTCGCCAGAATACGCCAACAAGTGTCATTACTGCATAATGCATAACCACGTTTGTAAATTGGATATTTTTAGTGGTCAGGTGAAAGGTTGTCACAGATGGTTAGAAAAAATCATTGCTCCCTATTAATTTTCTACACCGTCTTCCGCTTCGTTTCTACAAATAAATTCATGTATGTGATATTGCGTCTACACGCTTTCTTACCATTTTTATTTGGACAGATTTCTCCGCCTCCCCTTGGTTTAGGATTGTCACAAACTCTCTTGCGCCTACTAACGGTTTTCTGGCAAGGACGCTTGCATGTTGACCAAGACACCCACGGAGACCATGAGCCGGAAATCTTGAGGCCTGAAATATATAAAACAGTTTTGAATAAACTGTCCTAATAAATCGAAATTTCCAACTCGGAGTCAACCCCAAACCGGAGTTGCAAATGGTCAGTAGGTCAAGTCTAAAGTGGGGGTGAGGATCAAGATTTTCTGAACATGAATTGGAGAGCCATCAAGTTGATGAATAAATATTCCTCGGGGCGAGCCGGTAGAAGGCCTAATAATGTGGCGAATTATGGTATCACGTCAATCGATCATCAATCCTTTTTATCTCAAATCATAATAAATATAAATCAAAACAGCGCAAAAAGTAAACAGATAAACAGAATGGAGAGATAACTGGGAGGCGTGCATAACTTAAATTAGAGTCTGAAAACGTAATAGTGCCCTCCCAGCCACGAAAAAAATACATAAAAGCGTCAACGCGATTCAGAATCGGGAAATACTTTCAACGCAATTTAAAATGAGAAAACCAAAAGAAATATACCGAATATGAGAACAAGTGAGATATACTTTCTTAAGACTTGTAAAGTGTATATACTCATGGTTGAATTATGCATGCCGATTGTCATCGCATGGACTTGATCAACATAATACATTCGTAATGCATAAGATCTTACCAGATTCCTTGTTAACAGGCTCGCATATAGTCCTGGCAACGTGTCCTCCCTTGACGACATATTGGAAACAGAATCCTTCCACTGTCTGATTCATGTTGTAAAATGACGAACATGAGAATGTCACGTGATCTAAAAACGCGGAAATAAAGGTTGAAAGAGCAGTTGAATAGCTAGCAATAGTAAAGTATTACCGATTGCTAATCGATTCAGAGAGGAGAAAGGGGTTTGGGATTGATTTTTGGCAGTAAACTGCATTGTGGTACGCCATATGCTTAATTCGTCTTATCGGCTTCTCTTCCTCGAAAAAAACATATACAACTAGCATATACAGCCACTAGCATATACAGACAACAACATATGCAACCAATAGCATATACAACCACCTGCATATACAACCAACCTTCATTTCCTCTCTTTTGCGAATCCACAATTTTCATGGTTCCATTTGAAACCGACAACAGACGAACGGAATCTTCTGTCGATGCGCAGGGAGGGAAAGATAGTGACACGATCACCCCTGCACCTGGGAAGTTAATTTAGAAATTATATTTTGGGATGCTAGTTTACTTAGAAAGAAGGGAAGTTTGGACCCATCAAAAGGTGCTAACATTTTTATGAAAACACCATTTCTTTAGTGTCATGAAATGCAAACGTAAGGTACTACGACATATACCGGTAGTTCTCGTTTCGTGACCTAATTTTTAGTATCACTTCATTAACTTTGTGTTAAGAAGTTCAATATGACATCAACATGGAAGTCATACAGACAACTTTTCTATTACGAAGTTAACCTTTCACACACGCTCAACTTTAATAACGTTAATCTTTGTTGCGTCACAGTTTTTAACAGACTTTTCCAGCATATGAATATTTCGAATATATCAATCGATAAGGGAATAAAATGTGAGTCTTTTTTTCGTCAAAACAAGTATATCGATATTTACCTTGGCATGGAAAGGCATGTTTGAGCAATTTCAGGTTATAATCTGTGCTCCATTCCACATTCATGACGTCACTTGTAGAAATAATGACGTCATCAGTCGGGGACGTCATAAATAATTCCACTTGGTACATCCCTACGTTTTGAAACTCTTCACAGGGTAATACGGTGTAGGAAGGGATAAAAGTCTCTGATGACGTCATAACAGGAAAGATTTTGAATTGTCTTTGCGCGCCTTCGATCAATGAAGTGAGACCTCCTGTAGTGACAAAAAATTGTAAGCGTTAGGTAGGACATTGTGCTGCGCTTGTTTTTAACAATATTTGGGTCGAAGGCAAAAAGACAAAAGTCAATAGACAAAAAGTAAGAATTTGAAATAAATACCACAAATATACTAAAAAAACGCTGAAATACGTCTCTAGTTCTTGTAAAAAGGAAAGATTCATGAATACCAGCAAGCGAGGTAACCACGGAAACGGTACGGGGGCACATCAAATATCCTACCTTTCTTGTTGTTCCCGTTATCCAGTTTCTTCATCTTTAGATATAACTTATTCTGTCGGGCGATATCGGATTTGCACATTTTGCCTTCAACCGTTAGCGATACCTGAACATGTAGAAAGAACAGTTTTAGTCTATTTTTTCAGATTTTTTGTTTCTTAAAGTCGATCTATTGATCTTAAACGGAGAACTGATCGACTCTTCCCATATCCGACAAGGACTGGTATCGAGACAAGAGATACCGAGCCAGAAATATTCCGATCCTTACAAAATAGTAGCTATACTGAATATTAGTCGCAATTGGCGCGGTGGCGTAAGAATTAAAGATCTAGCGCTACTCGGATCCAAATCCTATGGCCGCATGCAGGGGGTATCGAGGAATCTATGGACGTAGATCGTATGATACAGAAAAATGCTATTCTTCTGAGTTTGAATCTCACAACAAATACAACACCAGATTAGAAAATCAACCTTCACATCCGTAGTCAAAGCTTCGTGGGTCCTTTCCCAATCTATCTTCACTTCGGGCCAGCTCTGTGCTGGGACAGGTCGACTGAAAGCCAAGATTTCACCTGTGAGAGATTAGATGTGAACAAAACTTTATTTTGCGAACTAATTACCGTTTATAGACACGAACTTCATCAGGGCAAAGAACATAAATATATAGTGTTCTATCAGCTTTGTTCATATCACAGTACGTACTTTCACAACTGTTACAGGGAAAATAATACAGTTAGGCCAGGGATGTGCAAAAGGCGGCCCGCGGGTCACAACTCGCACTTTCTCGCTTCTGTCAAGACGCATCTCAGTGTTCAGTTCGTTTTTTTATTTATTGGGTATTTGTGTCGTTTACGCACAAGACTTCGACTTCGGGTAATACAGGGGTGGGCAACTTCTCTAGTCGGCGGGCCGGATTATTACAAAAAATACTTCGGTACCCAATCTTTATTAAATACTCGACACTCTGTCAACTTTACGTTAATAAAACTTAATATCTAATTTCTAAAATCTATTTATATTTAGAATCTAAATATAACTGATAACAGTAGTGGGGAATGTTTACAACGCTCTCTGCTTTGACCTTATATTGTTTGTATGCTAACGCAATTGTTTGTTCACTAAGGCAATTGTTTATTTCACCAGCTCGCATTGACAGTGCTGTGAGAGTGGAGCGATCGGCAACTTTCAGGAATGATGCGTCGGACCACATTACAGAGTGTGATTGGATACAGTCCGCGGGCCGGTCAAAATCTCATCGCGGGCCGTATGTTGCTCACCCCTGGGGTAATATATATGAAGATAGTGTCTTCTGCAACTTGGTAAAGATATTATGACGTAATAGTCGTACCTTCTGTAGATCGTATCTTGAACTGATATGACCCGGCGTTGAAGAAATATCCGCAGTTGAAAATGAGAGTCGAAGTCTGGAAGAGAAATGTTAGAATTATTACGATAAATTGGCAAAAACCTATGAGAGAGAGGTTGCTGAATCGTTCGCACTTATTACTCGCTAGTTCGGCTTCGATTGAAAATAATGCATCTGAGAATATTTAGATAAATGGGGTTGTTTCAACTCCACCCCCCTACGTTCATGACAGCCCAGAAAATCAAACAAACGAACCTCTGATGACTTTGTTATCAGTTGAGCAGTTATTGGTTCATCTCCATTGTTACCGAACAATTCAACAACATCGCCGATTCTTGCGTTTCTTGTTTGTACAACAACGTCATCACTGAACGCTTGAATGGTCTCTGGAACAATCAGTTCGGGGTCGGTCGACGCAAAAACTGAAAAAAGGGACTAAAATGAGTATTTTAATGACAGAAATATCGGGCACCGAAAGACTCAAAATGTTCTAAAAAATAGGAGTATCCTTCTTTTTCGTTTTGTTGTTGTGAAGATATTTTATTTTCACAACTGATGGGCCGATTGGATAGCTATCCATGCAATTTTCCGATTCATTTTAATTCAAGAAAACACATTTTTGACCGCTCTATCCATATATTTGAGCATTGCGCTCTTATTATTATTATAAGCCAACGTTTCCCAAACAAGGTGGAATTTTGCCTTGCATTTTTTACAAATATTTTTTAGTCATTTATTAATATTATTACTAACGCCGTTCTTCAAGGAGCCCTCATTTTACAGACAATTGTTGTGTTTGCTCCATATATCTAAACATTTGGAAGATTTTTAAAAATCGGAGTATTAGCTCCAGGCTTGTCCATGGGAATGGGACAACACTCCGCTGTATTTCCCTTGGGACACGAATTTTTCTTTTTATCATTATGAGAAAAATCGCTTTCCTCTTAAACCCTTATCTTTTTTTCTAAATTTTCTATGAATGCCACGAGATCTGATATTTCATCCAAAATTACCGTATACCGTATGGACTTCGTATAATCGTAACCATGTATTTGAGCATAGCTTTCTTGTTAGTGATATATAGTTCTGAATTTTTAAAGTTAAGTCAATAAATTTGTCGTTTTGCATGTCTCTTTATATACGTAGTCCCACTTAGTAGACGCTAAACCTAGATTTAGCATTTTTTATTGAAAATTATTTCTAATGGGAATCCCATGGGATGGGACGAGACAAAAAAATGTGTCCCGTGGACAAGCCTGATTACCTCTCAATAAGTAGCAAAGAAGACCCATCTCTAAGCAAATATGGGCGGGAACTGAAAGGCCATGAACTACATGTTTTAATACAGCGGCGTTGTAATGTGATATCCATAGCCATCTTACATGGCCAAGTATGTTCAACACCTGTAGAGTTTTCTGAAAATTACCAAGTCTGTCTCGGGCATTTTATTGTTATTGTGAAATAACAATAGCGCCATAAAAGATCTTGAAAGCGATACCGATGTCGTAAAACCGAATAAATTGAATTAAAAGTTCGTGCAACAGAAGTTTAACGGAGACTCCCATCTGTTGGCACTATAAATTGGATTTTATCGTATCTGTTGCAGGTTGTTTCCTCGACCTTTCAAATCTGCTGCGATAAAATCAGAAGTTCACGATGTCAAACTGCAACTATATTATAGAATAGCACAACTTTCGCAAACCTACTTGGATGGGGCCTGTGCAGTACCGACCTAACACAAGGGAAGCCATAATGGAGGCTAATTATGCATTTAGCTTAAGTTAGGTCGGCACTGCTTCGCTTGTGCTCTTGGCTTAGGTCTGGATCATTTTTATGGTGGGAGGGAAGAGGGTCTTGACATGGTATCAAATCAGCTTAAAGTGGCTTTACATATATCAACTATATATACATATATCTACTACATATATTTTACATACTACTTTACATATTATTTTCAATATATCTACTTCAACAACAAGGTAAACAGACGTTTTTAACGCAGAAACGCCACGATAATCTCACACGTTCCGAAGCAAACCTGCCACAGAAACTATGTGACATTTTTCACGTCCCAGAGAACTAATTTAAGCTAGAACTAATTGAGTGAAAATATCACGAAGAATGAGAACTGCCCGTTCCTGTTTTAAACAACAACCTTTTTTTCAATTTGTGACGTCAATAGCTGCTTTCGTTTTAATAAGATCGGAAAGTACTCGGATTTTTTTACAAATACTTAATTTGTTTCGTCTTTAATTAAGAGAAGTCCGTTATATTTGGTTACATTTATGGTTGAATTATTTAAATTTAATATCCATTTTATTAATCGTCTGCGCAGCAAGGTGCCAATTTTGGTGAGCTATCATTTAAATTGAACTTTAAGCGGCTTAAACCCCGGGAAGCCATAGAATCGTATTATAGGAGATTTAATATTAAATCCGCAGACGCCGTTTAGGAACGTTAATACACGTTTGAATGATTGCTATTGAACGATGCGCCGTTATGAGCGCTTCTGTTATTTTTTGGTGATTGAAAGCACCCATTTCTGAATATTTTTATACGGTTCCAAACACTGGATAACCAGTTATACAGTACCAGACTGCAATTTCATGGTTCTCTGTTAACAACTAAAAACGCTTCAAGTGTCTTAAAATATATGGTTAGAAATTCCGGATAACCGACCGCAGATTTCTAACTCAATTCATGACTCGATTTGCTATTACATTCTACGCTGTGAAACTTACTGATATTTTTATGAACACGCAAATATACAGGGTGTCCATAAAGTCTCTTTACGATAACAATTTCGTTATGAAGTCAGTTCTCAATATACAGGGTGTCCATAAAGTCTCTTTACGATAACAATTTCGTTATGAAGTCAGTTCTCAATATACAGGGTGTCCATAAAGTCTCTTTACGATAACAATTTCGTTATGAAGTCAGTTCTCAATATACAGGGTGTCCATAAAGTCTCTTTACGATAACAATTTCGTTATGAAGTCAGTTCTCAATATACAGGGTGTCCATAAAGTCTCTTTACGATAACAATTTCGTTATGAAGTCAGTTCTCAATATACAGGGTGTCCATAAAGTCTCTTTACGATAACAATTTCGTTATGAAGTCAGTTCTCAATATACAGGGTGTCCATAAAGTCTCTTTACAATTACAATTTCGTTATGAAGTCAGTAGTACTCAATATATCATAACCAGGTTTGTTGTTTTTTAATCAGTAGTTGTTCAAGTATTTTTACATCATTTAAATACCTGCGAGGGCTAAAAAAAATATATGGTATCGATAAATTCCCTTCGCAATTTAAATTTTTTAGGACCTCATGCCTATGGACACCCTATATAACTGGAAAAAAGTGTTTTTTGCAATCTAACTATAATAATGCGGTAAAACCCCGGGATGCCTAAGCAATCGGACTAAATAAGATTTAATATTCGAATACCAACCGACGTTGAGGAACGTTAAACACACGTTTCATAATGTTATTGTTATTAAATGGATTATTTGGCAACACGTTTCTCCTTGAATAATCCTAAACGTTATTACAGTAATCGCTTTCAATTACCACTTTGCTGAAAATTGGATTATTCGACAATATTGGGGTTTGTGTCTTATTTAACGCGGAGCAATGAGTCGTTTTTCTGTGGTTTGTATTTGTTGTTCTTGGGAAAAATTGCCTGCGATCCGAACAGACTTAATTTTAATTAAATTACCCAGTAAATTATTTTCCAATGGGGCGCATGCCGCGACGTTTGCTGACGCATATAAATATATTTTGGTATAAAAGCCGCAAGTCAAAAATATGCGATAGACGCATAATTTTTGAAATTATTAATTTTAGAATACAGTGAACAGAAAAGAAGTTTACACAAACGGCCCGCGAGCCGCGGTTTGTACACCGTTGTATTATACTTTTGAAAACTTGTCATCTCTAGCAATATTTTGGCACCAAAAATGATCAAAGTATAATGATGGTCGCATACTGTCTAATTAATTATAACTACGTTACTTGACATCACGGATACGACGCCACTCCTGTAAAACCCACAAGACAAATCCGTGTAATTGTATATTCAAATGTTTCGATTACTACAAAATTATACTAACCTTGTCCAATTATGGCGCAATAAAGTAATATATTGAACACCATTCTTCCAATTTCTAACGACAACTCAAGCAAACTTGTCTTCGTCAAAATGTAAATCCTTGTTTCGTGTGTCTCGCGTTTATTTTTACTGTAAAGATAGCTCCGTTTCTTTAAGACTTTGAGGGCTTTATTGTGGCCCAATTCGCCGTCTATCTGTTTTATAGTAATCTAGCGTTCTTATATATTTATAGCTGGAAAACGAAAACTTGTAAATGTCACAGAAAAGCCCGAGTAGGGGTTGGATTAAAGTTACTCCGGCTCCGGATTTTAACTGGTAAAACTTTGGGGTTGTCACGGGTTTTGGTGCATGAATTGCCATACTTTAGAAATGCAACTCCGAAATCGATAGGGCAACTCCGAAATCGATAAATATAAAAATTAAGCTCCGAATCCGGGAAATCTGAAAATACGAATTCAATACCTCGTTTCGTGCGCTCTCGACAAACTTTTACAGAAACTCCCAGGAAAACATCATAACTGCATATATATATATATACCTATAACGTTTCCAAAGGCTCCAAGGACGGTGATATTAAGCGTGTACATACACTTCTAACGGGGAAGAAAAAACATAGTTGATAACGGGGTAGTCATTATTAAAAACCCAAAACAAACAAGAATAATATGATGTCATAATCCAAATATGACATCACAATATTGTCTCAACGATTGAGGAAGACATGATAACGCGTGTCCTTCTAAATAACGACACTGGTTTTGTTATCAGTTGACAAATAATATTTACAATTTATGAGAAATTATTAATTTAAAAATGGATGCTAGCTTAATTACCTAACGGAAATCGAGAGTATACTGATTACAAATAGATAATAAAACTAATTGACAGCCTGAAACTCAGTCCTGTTCCGGGGCGGCTAATAAAGCATCAGAAATAAACAGAAATATACAAAATACGATTCTACTAAAATATAATAAGAATATGAAAGCTTATATAACAGTAATAGAAGAAGTGTTTGTCTTTTGCGAGGAAATCTAATGTGCGAGCGACTAGTTTTACCGGGAATCCGGATTCCGCTACTTTAACATTTTCTCCTAGTATGCAAATTACCTGGTTACGCTAAATGACTACTCCGGACAGAATAGTAACACCAGAATGCACGGCATAGCTCGATAACAGACATCTCGCAAGCTCACCTACACAAGACTTCAGAGACTATTCTACGCTACTGCAATAAGTAAACCATTCCCACCGATCTTCTTAGATCAACTCCTAAAAGTCATCTTAAATTTAACTTTTTCCGGTGATTAAATCTCTCAAGTTCTGTCTGATGTATTTTGGTACCAACTTTGTTATTTGGAATCAATGGAGCGTCACCGAGCAGAATATTACCATCTACATACAATAACGCCTGTGCTGCTGTTCAACGCTTTAACCTGTGCATTAAAAACTCTCAAAATTCAGTCTGATCTGCTATTAGAAATCAACGAAGCGTTACTAGCCAAAATAATATCAACAACATAAAGTAATGCTAATGCTGTCATTTAACGCTCCATTGGTTCCGAGTTGCGAGCTAAATGTGAACTAAACGAGAACACTCGAACCAGCCCTCATTACAAACGGAATGTTTTTGTTCAAATATTGGAATTTTTTCGGCAGGTTTTCAAGCCAATGAATTCATACCGCAACGAAAAGTTCCAAACCGAACATTGTTCATTTTCTTGTTTTATTGAAATATAGTTACATTTACGTATAACAGCTTACCTATCTAAAATGGCGCCCATGTCTAAGTCTGAAAATGCGCCTTTTGATCGTTGACTGGCAATTTTTAACGACTGTTGCTAAATTGAAATACTTGTACGTTATTATTTGAGAAAAAATACGAATTTAATTTATTTACAATTTCGAATTATTTTATTGAAATTTTTTACGATTAAAACTTTTTCACTGTTTCGCTTCCCTATGCAAACGTCGCCCATGGCACGACCTATCGCTGCCATACCACAGATACGCCACTGACTACGACTCACGCGGCGATGAGTGTTTGTATTGAAAAGGTGACGAACTTAATTCTGCTGTAATGGCAATTACGTCATCGACTGACGTCACCTGATCTGTACATATCGTAGAAAATCAATTCAATATGATTGCGGACTGCCCTACGACCAATTTGCTGATCTTCTTATTCAATGGTGATTATCTTTGATTGGGATAACTGGACGATGAGCTATCTTGTCCTAACTTAACCTACAAAAAAAATCGAACAGAACAGATCAAAAAATTGTGGCGAGGCAATAAAAAGATAATACCTTGTAAAATACCACGTTGAATGTGCTATTATCTTTTCATGTTCAAACCTTGAATGTACTATCATCTCATACTACGACGACATTCCGGTTTTCGTTCAAACACAGCCACATAATGTCCAACCACAAAGCGCTGTTCTGAACGGAACAATGTTCATTTCTTTGTCGTTTGAAATTTACCGCCGAACAATTTTACTTTACGACGCCAGACGCTTACGCCCACACGTGATGTAAAAGCCGTGATAACACTTGAGCAAACGTTAATACCTAATATGTGATGAGGAATTTTAAATTCAGTTCTATTTTAGTGCCAATGACGTCACCATATATGACGTCACATAACTGAGTAAACAACATAGTGAATATTTATCAATGTTAGGACCCACAAATGCTAAAAATGAACCTATATCTTCCTAATTTATTCGAGGTATGGCGCTGGGTTTGGCATATTTTATAATAAAACTTTATACGCGAAGAGACTGTAATTAAGCCGTCTCGTCTCGTATGCCGCCTCAGTTACGTTTATTCAATGTGAGATTTTGTGAAAAATGATTAAACAACCACTCATTATTTTTCTGTGAATGTGGACTTCCCATGCTTGATATATGCAGTTGCCTGGCGTGTTCTACAAGTATCCTGATTCAACACAGTCGTTGCGCATAAGGTTTTCTCAGTGAAGTAATCACACTGCTCTCATTGTACCGTATCATACTAGACCTAAACAATTTCCTAAACTCGTATGCTTTAAAAGTTGCTGACTCAATAAAATATATGAGGGTATTTGCCCTGGTACACATACGACGGGAGTGTCCTCTTAGCGGCCTCTCCCAACACTAAACGAAATTCAAAAGGTTCTGTAAACGCCTTTTGCTAAAATACAGCAACGACGCATTATCGTCCAATTGCGAATAGCAGACGACATTTTAATCCTCTATGAACGGTAGTTTATTGCGTCATAAAATCACAACAAAGCTTCCTTTTTTTATTAACGCTGTTGTAAAGAACCTGTAAAACCAAAATTAATTTAGAGTAAATAAATTGTTAATAGTATAAAAATCCGCAAAATCGAAATGAATTTAGAGTAAACGAATTGTTTAACAGTATAGAACCGTGTGTTCATCGTTTTGATAGGAACAGTAGTAATTTATATTGAGCATGTACTGTCCCTATTCCTTTTTTCCTGCCACTTATTCCTGATCTATTCGCTTTAATTCATATTTATTATATTAGGGCAAGGGCAAGTTGTCAGAATGTGAGGCAGAGCCTCGCTACATGGGTACTATCATGGTATCGTGACCACTACTGACCCATATTCTTGAATTATGTTCACCCTTATATCAGTGGTTCCCAAGCCCTTTCAAGCAACCCAAATTTAAAAAAAAAAACTTTTGTAAAATCACGCAACCCTAAGATATGCTCAAATACTAGGCGGTATGTGATGCTATAACTTGAATGGTCACAACATTAACTGACTGACTAATAATAGCAAAGTTTTTACGCTGTGATACTTCCCACATATACTATTGCTGTTGAGCAACACTTCAACACAAATATAAAAAAAATAATAAAATAGACTAGAAAATAAAAGCAATTTTAAGTGTTTGTTGAAAAAAACGAGCAACTTGAGAAAATATTCAGACGACCCAATTTTGGGTCCTTCACTGCCTCAAATTATCTGAGCCCCTAAACTGGTATATTATCTACAGAGTGATCCAAAATACAACCCATAAATTTCTTAATTAGTTTTTCGAAAATAACGAAAATTCATTTTAACACTTAGTACGATTTACACATAAGTTATGATCTCTCTAGAAATTATTACAAATGACCTGAGTTCTGAATTTAATGCCATCCTGTACTTATATGCGCAGTTAATATATCCATTTGCAATTACTATTTCTATCGACCAAGCCACCCTCTATATAAGCTTGGCATCAGCAGACTACTGGACTACAAAGCCGCCGCTTTGAAGGTGCGTTTCATTCACATGTTAATGGTAATGGATTGGCGTTCTAATCCGAAAAGCAATTCATCACGATAAAGTGTACAACGAATTATTTACAAATTATTACAAAGGCGTTTTACTGCATAAAGTCCAGTATTTTGTTTGTGATTTTCGAGTTCTCAAATTTCTAATTGCCAAGTTAAACCGTATCAGCTAGCCGGTCCGGCCGAGGTCAGAAAAGGTGGGTTTCTAGAGTCTTGATCTTGAGGGTAGCGCAGTGGTCGGCAACCTACGGCCCGCGGGCCGGATCCGGCCCGCGGAGCACTATATTCCGGCCCGCGACTCTTCACTAAATGATGGTAACAAAACATCCGTTTTGACGAATATATTCTTCATATTATAACCTAACAATTATACAATTCACAATTACTCGTTTATTGAGCATATAATTTAATTATAATTAAGCAAATGGCAACAAAACGCAGAAAAGTTGATGCTAAGTGCAAAGGGTTCAATGGCGCTGAAAATATTCAAATGGAATTTTATGAGATGCAATGAGGAAATAAATCTATATTCTATTCGAGAGATGTATCACTGCTTGATTTTTATTATAAAAAGCGGTACTCCCGAAGTATGCGAACCAAGATGGCGGACATCGGAACGTAACATGGGTAACAGGTTAGGGTTAGGCGATAATTTTTTTCCAATATTCCTTATTTTAGTCCTATTATCAGTTCGAAGACTAGCCAAGTGCCTCTCGTAGTATTTGTACCTAAAATTATGGCCTAACCCTAACCTAGTACACATATTACATTCCGATGTCCGCCATCTTGGTTCGCATACTTCGGGAGCCCCTAAAAAGCACCATCCGTTAGATTTTTCAACTGTCTAAAAATATGCGCGGCCCGCCAATGACTTGCAACCCTAATTTTGGCCCGCGAGCGACAAAAGGTTGCCGACTTCTGGCTAGCGCTTCAAGCTACGAAAAATTGCTGTGTATGATGATACAGAAAAATGCTTTCCGAAAACCCTCTGTTTTTGATAGCTGGTCTTAATATGCACGCCTGGAAAGAAGCTAATGATATATACTTAACCAACATGTTGTCATGCTTATTCATGACAAATCATGCGAAAATATTAAGAAGCAAACGATATAAATATTTAAGACGACGTTTCGATAGTTAATACAGACACACTACAATGAATTCAAATAAACTTGGCTGAACTATTTGGTTTGTTTTACTGTCTGGTAGCAATCACTCGCCGTATAAACTTACATGATAAACAATAAGATTTGCCAAACTGTAAAACCACTGCTCATAATAATATCGTAGTTCGAAGCGCTTAATCGCTTGCTTCTACCTTTTGTATATACATAATATAAATAAACCTGGAGGCTTTATAAACCAAACCCCAAACAGCTTGATCAGCATATCTTTACAAAAATATTAGTTCAAAGCAACGTCTCGCGCACTCACTCAGAAATAAGGAGACTCATCTCTGAGCAAAGTCGCGGGACTTACTCAGAAATAAGAAGACTCATCTTTGAGAAAAGTTACGGGCTCTCACTCATAAGTAGGGAGACTCATGACCAAACAAAGTCACAGACTACTTTTTTTTTGTGCCGAATTGAATTCCGGATTTTGGTTTCATACAATTTTTTTTTTTTGGAAAGTCACAAACTACGCACTGGAATGCGAAGAGCTCCTGAAACTATATCGAATTTCTGCAGTTCATAACGCGCCAATAAATACTAATCGACTCCAGCTACTCAACTACTATCAACAGAGCACGGTCCAATTTAAAGCGCAACCGCACTCTTATATCAAGTAGTGTATTGTTGTTACAAAGTAGCAAAGTGAAGTATCCAGAATTGAAAATCAAATAACAAAAGTATCGATCTCAAGTGATCTATAAGCGCTTTAACGAGTCTCACTTAAGCAAGCGAACGTTACACCTCAAGTATGCCACGTCTTCTAAAATTCCTGGGATCCAAACACAACTTGAAATCACAACCACGTGTGTTATCGCACATTGTAAACAATGGATCACTGTTGCTCAGGCCTGCTTCTTATCTCAAGCTACATTTGTGCAATCTGGACTTGATCAACTCTCCCTATACTCGTAGAAAAGTAGTTCTCAACCTTTTTTCTTCTGTAGCCCTCTTTCGTTGCACAAAAATTCTGTTGACTTTTTCATGCAAGAGAAAAACTATGAGAAATTGTTTTTGCAAAGATAGACACTTTAAATAATTAACATTAGAATCACCACCTAGAGTCAAAAAGCAGCAGCATCATTCATTTCAATCAAGGTTTAACTAATTTATCAAAAACTCTGGCAATTTTAATAGGTTTGGGGTCCACCTGAAATATGTTCACTAGTTGTGAACCGGCGGTCTACAACGGGCTCGTCATATAATTAAACCATCTCATCAGCTCCCCTCTCCCCCGCAATAAAAGTTTTCTCCCATTCAAATTCAAACTAAGCATAAACTGGGTTCAGATCTTTGTCGATATGAAATGAATAGCGCATAGAACAAATTGAACACATGTGCCTCCATCCCACAAACAAAATATAACACAACCAAGTTTTACCAACTAGAGTTACCTAGTTGGTCAATAGCCAACAAAATTAGTGCTGAGACCAGAGAATGCCATTCGCCAATATATTCAGCCGCCCTGACAGCTTTCCATTACCTGAAGATAAATAAGAAGAATTCCATTCCAAATCAATTCCATCACTTGCTCAGCACCTGAGCTTCTATGAAGTACTGAGCCACTGATATATTTACCTCAAAACAATAAAACGCTAACACGTGTACTAAAATGTTTGCAATAAGTACAAAGCACTTTAACGCCGTACTTAAACAGTGGGAGTTCCCACAGATAAATTTGAAAATTCCTATTATAAACAAAACTATCACTTGCTCAGCATTTGTATGTAATACTATAAATAACTGAGCCACGCTTCGCACTGATATATCTCTCGAAACAATAGAACATTGGCGCGTGCGCTGCAAGTCTGCAATGAATACAAAGCGCTTAATCCTCGATCTGCAATTTGTTCAAATTAATCGAACCTACCAATTAGGTAATCGCTCAATGGAAAGATAATAAGGGCTTAGTCAGTCAGTCTCTAAGTCCAATATTTAATCCATGGTAGAATATATCTTTATTGCGCTAGCACTAGATAATAAATTTTTGCTCCATTAATTAAAATTCTTTTTTTTTGCTCTATTTGATTTTGTTTACTTTAGGCTAAGCTAAGTTATTCGGCGGGGCAATGACAAAAATAAACATAATTAAAGAAAACAATGAAAGAACCAGTGATGGGGCATTATGGGGATGGAATCTGACGAATGTCTTACCCAATTATAAAGCTTTGTTTATCACCGTATTCTACGTATTTCAAAGTCCAGTATGCTTTAGTTTTATTTGAATTCATCCACTAGTAGGAATTACTGAAGCGTGACCCCTCCGTCAATCACTTGTATTACTATGAACAACTGAGGCACGCTTCACCCTGTTATATCTGCCTCAAACAATAGAACACTGACGCGCACACGAAAACGTCTGCAATGAAGACAAAGCACTTAATCCTTAAATCCGTAATTTGTTCAAATTAAACCTACCAATTAGGTAATCGCCCAAGAAAAAATAATGAGGACTGTAGTATAATATATTCATATCTGAACTACGCTCGAGGAAGAAGCGCGTCATATCATGTTCATGTTATTGCTCTACTGCTCTTACTTTGATCCTGTATATCTTAGGGCAGCGGGGGCCGTGGCCCCAAAGCTGGACGGGGGCCACAATGCTAAGCACAAAACTGGTTTTACGTTGCACTATACTAGGGTCACCATATTTGAAAACGCAAAATCCCGGACAGTGCATGACTATTTTCATGACCTCGTAGCAAAAAATATGCGCACGGTACGAAATAACAATGTTCTATATTAGCAGTGTGCACAGTACGATAGCAGATGCAGTAAAATTCCGGATTCCGGACATTTAAGCCTTATTTAAATACTTCCCGGACGCAAAATTTAAACCTGAATTCCGGACATGTCCCTACTTAAAATAAAAGTGAACAAATCGAATAATTAGTGATAGCTGACACATCTTTATAACCTAACCTAAATAGAATAAAAGGAAACGAATCAGCGGCGGTTCAACATTAAGACAGCACCTTGCGCTATACATTTTGAGTTCCAAATTACCCCAGTATAATAGGAATTGATCCAATAAAACCGTCCATCACTCGCTTGGTACCGGTGCAATCATGAATAGATCAGCCATATTTCACGCTGGCGCGTGCACTGCAAGTCTGCAATGAATACAAAGCGCTTAATCCTCGATCTGCAATTTGTTCAAATTAATCGAACCTACCAATTAGACGATTGCTCTACCTAAAGTCATTCAACGTTGTCGAAAATTGGCGTGATTTACATAATTCCATACCTTTGCTGTGCCATACTCGGTCTATGAATAAATGCATTTAAATAAAATGAGAATACTTCCAATATGTGTGGGCCATACTTGTGAATGTTTAATTTCCAATGTAACTTCGTTGTTCTAAGGTTGGCTAAATTGGGAAATGTTCGCACTATCTTTGGCAGAGTATATTTCATAGTATGTCGTGCTTGATCTAACATAACGTGTGAATACAAATGCAATATGTTCGGGCCATATTTGGCAGTCTATTATTCATGATACACCTGGAATGTACCAGGCTTGAACTATGATAATTCATCGAATTCGTTTCGGTATTAAAATTGCGCATTTACATATTATCCATGGCCCTATTTGGCGAAGGATGAATGAGAACGATCCTATTCTCGTCCCAAGTTAGATCTGTGATTGGGTAATTACCTCCATCGCAGACAACATGTCTGGAACTGGTCACGTGATCAAGTGTTTTGTTATGATTGAGTTGGCGGGAGACGTCAATTACTCTTGTTGTTATTATTGATCAAGATGTTAAAATCGCGTATTTTGGACGCATTGTAATGGGATTTGAAGTATAACATTATTATGGATTGGATTCGAATAAGATAATCTGATACCGCGGAATTAAAGAGATCATGCAATTCTTACTCGCCACTTTATTCGTATGCTTATTCGTCGGTATTGGCCTCAACGTAGGTTACAGGCAGGCTCACATTATTGTGGCTGTTGCAACCCCAAGACACGAGAAAACCTTCGAACCCGCTAGTTACGATCACATATTGTTTCCTTGCAAAACCATTTTTCTGCATAATACATAACAAGTTTTTGGAGTCTGAAACCTTAAAACCCCATGCCCCCCCCCCCTAAAAATTCCGGGATACGCCCATTCCCGGTCCTTTCAAAATATAGCAGCCCCCTACACCTCAGTGCTAGCTTGGAGTTAAGCAGTGTCGCAACCTCAGAAATCAGCATCGGTGGAATTGAAGTTTTGTTTCCCACGTTAAAGTCAACAACTATCTCGCACGCGTTTCTTAATTTCCGTTATTTCAATAACAAAGCAAATAACTGGAGGGCAATAAATTATTTGTTAATTAGAGCGGAAGCTCACGCATAGAGTCCGGCGGTAATTACTATATTAGATAAATAATGGCCATTCTCAAAGCTTTGTCGATAAAATTTTGATAATAAACCGAGTATAAGGTTGTAAGTGTGGTAACAATTGAAATTTTTAATTGGCAAGTGAGACCGCAACAGCCAGCGGGTACGGCGGAGGCCAGAAGACGTGGGCTTTCCAAAGGAGAAGCAGTTCTTACCACTTCATGGCAGCTCCTGCCACGAACGTACCGCGGCGTCTCTTGTCATGGTTTTATCGCGCTATTACCGATATATTTACAAAGTCATGTAAAATATTTTAGTTTATCATTCGGAATTATATCTACTTAAACCTGAAACCTAACCTAAAATACATCAAAACTGTATTCATAAGAAAAGCGTTCCAACTTACCCAATAAATATCACCATCAGGGGCAGCCCTGCTATTACAGTCGACATGCCGTGGTTACGGCAGCAAAATTAGTGGTATTCGATTTGCTGCCGTTACCACGCCAGCTCGCTATTGGTTTGTGACAGCTAAAAAGTCAGCCGCCGTGGGTTTGGTCATAGCAGCCATGGTTTGAAAATCCCGCCATGGTTTTGCAGCAGCTCTAGACGCCACAAAATATTTGAAACTGCACGGAGATTTCTACCGTGTTTCCCGAAAATAAGTCAGGGTCATATTTCAATTTTCTTCCGAAAAATAACACTAAAGCTGTTTTTTCGGGGGATGTATTTTACTTCTATTTATCAAAAACAAAATTACAAATTAGACAATAACGAGATTATCAAATATACAAAATATAAAAACCAATATCCATTTACTTATAAATAACACGTATTTATTTAAAATAACTGCTAAACATAGAATATTTATCATTTAAAACGCGTAGGAGAGATTTTCTGTCTATTGACTGATCAAAAAAATAAATAGCGTTATTGACTAGGTCTTATTTTAAGGGGAGGGCTTATATTAAAATCAGTTTTAAAATTCAGGGTAATTATATTTTGGGGGAAACACGGTATGTACGATACAGAAAAATAGTCACTTTTTCATTTCAAAATAAGGGTGCGGGGGGGGGGGGATTCCAACGTGCAACGACCCTCCCCCCCCCCCCCCCCCAACCCCCCTCCCCCACGCCTCTGGCGCAGACATAAAACCACTAGCAAAACTAAGGTACCTCTATGCAAAGTATGCAGCTTACCAGTTATGCCTGTACCTCTACTTCTCACTAGTTATGAGCGTACTGAATAATAATTCGACGTTTTGATGTCTGCCACTGATCGAGATAGAAGCAGGTGTTCTTGCCTATCAGTTGTAATAAATAACCAGACCGCACTTCAGAAAGCTACCAGACAGCTGATCAAATTATAAGGTCGTATATTATTGATAAGAGATAAACAAATATCCTATGTTCCGGCGTACTTCGGCGTGTAACACATATTTATTTCAGCTGGGTTTAAAGGTCGATAGAAGTTCGGGACGTTGTCCTAACCTTAGCGATTGTATGCAAGGCTATTAACATTAAAACCAGGGGTTACAATGTCTGCACTGACTAGTTTCTTCAGAACGACGGACAAGGTTTTTGGCCCAGGGGCCGCACCTTGACTGGCGGGCCATGTAAGTGTGACGTAAAAAGTTACATTTTATGAAAATATTTACAGTGTTACAAAAGCAAAAGTGGAAAACAATAAGCCTCGTGACAAAACTGAATTTAATCGCAGTCCCAACAAATTCCGTGGGCTAAAACATCTTTTGGTTTCAGTTTGGTTGTGGCAGCATCAGGCGGGCCAGATTGAATTACCTAACGGGCCGGACTTGGCCTGAGGGTCGCAGTTTGCCCGCGTCATACATAGAGGGTGCAACTAGATGCATCTGATCTGAGTGTATATGCGCAAGCATATGCTATAGCACAAGCACCAATGGCAAGCGATATAGTTGAGTCAATGTTTTGAATGCTCATACGTTCAGTTAGGATTCGAATGGGTATAAACAATTTATTTAAACAAACAATTATTATTGCTATAAAATCGGGCGAAATTTTTTTGGACAGGATGTATACAAATAGTTTTATGATACTCGTTAAATGTTTTGCGGGCCAATTTCTTATGGCGTCTAGAATGGCTCACAGGAAAATAAAGATCGAGAAACACTAATTTACGCCTTCAAGACTTTCACTCCACTCACTGTAGTAAAAACCTTCACCTTGTGCGAACATAGCCATACTAGCACTGAAACTTGATAAATTATTCCAGCCATCATCGATCCACTTATAAATTACTCTTATCGTCGCAATCTTATTCACGTCCTCACAAAAGAAAACACTGTTTCATAGCCTGTCTACGCAATTCAAGTATTACAATGCTATAATTTACTGATGGTATCTGGCATTCGGCTTTTCGTGGGAAATATATCCTGTTGATGGAATAGAACATTCTTCTTTTTTATAGGAACATTATTGGTAAAAGCAAGGCCACGCAAACTTACTCAATGGTAAAGGAGACTCATCTCTGAGCAAAATTACGCGTACTCACTCAGAAGTGAAGGAGACTTATCTTCGAAAAAAGTTACGCGTTTCATAACAAAATTGAAATTGTAAAGAGACTTTATGGACAACCTGTTCGCGTCTGTGGTAACTTGCAACTTTTCTATTCTAACTTCTCTTTCTCGATTTCAGTCGAGATTTGGGACTTTGCTTTAAGCAGACTTGTCTAGTAACATATATACATCTTTTAACGCATGATTTGTATTTCACAACTATTCTATCAGTACCCTCGCTAATTTTAAGGGCTAAAGATTTTGTTCGGCAAAATAAATCAAAATCGACTAAATTTGAACAACAATACAAAAACTTCCAGTTAAGAATTCTTTCACTTCTTTCGCGTACGAGACGTTTCTAGGTAATATATCGATCATACGTTACTGATCCTTATCAGTCGGTTTGTTTTCTAGACTCAGCCGCGAACGTTGAGGCTGATAAGGTCTGTTATCTCTTGTTATCAGAGACCTACGACAATGTTGCGTTGTGTTTGTATCGCATTATAGCAGCCACATCTTGTTTATGGCGAACCAACATCATAATAACTATCAATAGGGTTAGTCTACCTTCATCACTAAAGTAACCTTAAAATTCCAGTTTATTGTCTTATTTTCAGCATATTTATATTCTGTCTGGAATGGAATTGTTTGTTTAAATTATTCATAAAACAGATTAACAAAGCGTCGGAAAATAATAATTCAAGGAATAAAATTCCTAGGAATAACATCGATGCGCGTGGAATGAAAATACAATTATATTCTGCCCAAAACGACGACAGAGTTTGTGTTGGCGTGGTGGTTCGAACAGGAATTACCATCCTGGGGTAAATTTACCGCCGAATATATTAGGCCAGCGGATCGTTAAGGTGTACTTTATGTCTTTTAAAGTTTGTAAACATGTAGGCCTAAAAAATAAAGACAGGGAGTCAACTTTTCTTCCTCATCTCTGTCTGATTTTTCTTTGAAATACTAAAATAAATCACTAAACTCGGTTCAAAAGATAAATAAACTGCAGCTTACGAAATTACAGCAAGTAGTGCCTTCCTCTATTGTTACATAACAAATACGTGATAGGCTAATTACTTCTTTCGAAGTCTATTTCATCTCATGCGTCGTTATGGGTATTAAAGAATTGAAAATATAGAAAAAAAAATGGAGGTAAATTTCACTCTTGAAATTTACAAACGAGTAAAAGGAAGACTAAAAATACCTGGGATGAGACGTTGGGCCTATACCTGTATTGGGGTGTCGCAGCGTAATGAAACCGCGATTCCGCTACGAAAGATCCCAATTTAGTTGACTCGGTCCACTGTAGACGATAAATTGTGGTCGGAGACCAGTCGATGACTCGACCCCAAACACTTCTCCATACTAGTCTTCTAGTCCAGGGCTTCCCAAACTTTTAAGGTTGCCACCCCTTCTATTATATTATTCCAATACAATTTTCGTGACCCCCGTTCGGAGAAGCGCGCCGCTTCAATAGATATAGTACTTCATGTGAAATTGGTGTACTCTTTGCGACCCCTAAAATTCGTTGTGCGCCCACCTGGGGGGTCGCGACCTCCAGTTGGGGAAGCCCTGGTATAGTCTATATTTATATTACAGTGGTTTCCAAAGCTGATTGGTCGGAAAATAGGAGCGCCCGCAGAGAACTAGGGCTGGGCATTTTCGAATACCTTGCGATTTCAGAATCGAATCGAATAATTTTTTTCGAATCGAATTTCGAATACTTGAAAATATATAATTTTAAGCGACTTTATTATAGTAATTGGTCCTCTCAACAAATGAATTACTGAAGACATAGAATAAATCACCCAGATAGATTACTGAGCGTTCACACAGAATAACAAACACGTTTTATCAATAACTCACTACAGAAAATAGTCATATGTTAGAATTTCGTTGAAAAAATATGACTCCAATGAAAAAAAATTGGGGAATTCACCTCGACCATTAGCGGAAAGATAAAAACAAGATGGCGGCGATTCGAAATTTGGCTCTGAACCGATTCGAATAATTTACTATTCGATTCGAAATGCCCAGCCCTACAGAGGACCGATACCGGTACGTATAATTAATATACCGGTATAAGTAAATTGTTAGCAATATGCACGTTCTTAAACTTTGATAACGACGAAACAATTGGTGGTATCTAAAACGCAGAAAGGTAAAAACATAAAGCGTTAAAATATTTCATCTAAGTTCGGCGGGCCATATTGAATCGTTACGCGGGCCGTAGTAGGCCCACATGCCGCTGGTTGAGAACTTCAGCCTACAGCGACGGACAATAACTCGATCTAATGCCTAATTGCGAGGTCGCGACCCCCAGTTTGGAAAGCCTTGTTTTAGTCTGTATTAGGATCTCATCAAACCCCTACAGCGTTTCAAACGGACAACAACAACTCGATCGGACCCAGCGGTGCCAAGTAGTCTGAATTCACAATCGTAAATAAACATTTGATAATGATCCGCGACATACCTAAGGTCGTTAAACCAACATTAGCTTTGTTGAGTTGAATAAACATAAGATAACGTGATCGCGGTTACTGACAGGAGGCGCCTTGGGTACGTTCGTGGCTTTACTTAGCTTTTATAGTCATTACTTGGGATTCGGCCTGTCTGAAGTTTCAGAATTGTCGTTCTCGTTTGAAAAAAAGTCCCAGGAACTTGGGAAATTCTCTTTTATCCATCAGTTTTTTCACAGGGCAAACTTGAATTGTTCTAAGTCGGCGCGATCTGTAAGATCTCGAACTTTATGTCCATTTTTTTTTCGAATATGGCTTCACTCATAGATATAACAAGCAGGCACTCTAATTAAAAAAGAGTCGATAGTTGGTGTTCATACAATTTGTTAAGAGTTTTTGCCAAGAACTTGTGAAATTCAGTTTCCCTGACAAACAGCTTATTATAATTCCATGATATTTAATAAAAATACACTTTAAAATTCTCTCATCAACAAAATGTGGCTTCACTAAGCTTTCATTGATATTACGAGGAACTTTGCCCACTGGAAATTCTGAATTTCTCCTTCTCGTTAAGAAAAGTATTCTAAGGCGTTCGGCTAGACTAGTAACTATAGTTCCTGTCCATGCACTGTATAGTTTCTATCTTATCAGAAGCTTTTCCTAAGCATTTGAGAAATTCTTTTGTAGTAGTGGATTTTGCTTTGAGCAAAGCCTGTGAGGGACTGGGACCTTGCTTCGAACAAACTTTTATAAAAAAAAAACAAGCCTTTTATCTTTCCTCAATACGCTCCTGAACCAACTAAAATGGCGCAATTCAATAAAAGTCCCACTCGAGTCTCACGCAAGGTGATTCACTGTTAGATATGAATAACTCATTACATCCTACGCACTTAAAATTTCAAAATTATCTAGTCAACCATGACCATGCTTGTTCATGCGTAACAGCCAGAATATTATTCTGACCTGACAAAGCGTAAGCAATTACCACTTTTTACGCCACTTCAAAGCGATTGTAATCAAACGCCTGAAGGTTGTAAATATATTCACGCTAGTACTGTTAAAAAAAGTCGAGAAATTCACTTTAGATAAAGAACTTAGCATAGATTGCACGAGATTTTCAAAAATCTAATGACAACAAGAATTGAATACGAGAGGACTTCTGGTCTCCTGCCGTCGTGGGGTGGTTCACGTAACCGCTGATCGGTATACGACTTCCTCCATTATCAAGCCCATGCATCTGAAACAAATAACTGACTGGGTAAAAATAACTGACTAACTGGGAAAGGAAGAAGCCATTCGTAATTATTTTGGGCGTTTTTCTCAATTTTCACCAATATTACAAGACTGATAAGACAATATAGTTTACTATGATAAAAGCCAATAGGTATTCCAAGGAGATTTTTTATTGACGTCGCACCGTTGTTAAATCGATTACGTCATCAGTGTATGACGTCAAGACTTTGGAATGCCATCTTAAAATAGTCAAGATATCATGATTGTAAGTCGACATTTATTTAGATATTTCTTGTAAAACATGGGAAACCAACGAACTTTAAACTAATATTTAATTTACTAAAATTTTAACCGTTTTATTATTTGACAACAATCATTCTATGACCACATAATACAGACCTTTAAATCAAAGCCATAAACCGTGAGAGTTCATTAAAACGTCGAGTGGAAAGAATTTATGGCGAACAATTAAAATTATTTTCTGCGGGATTTACCGCCAAACCGAAGTATTTATGTCTTTATTAACCCACAACATACCATCATAGAACACAGCTGGTATTGGATTGAGGGCCTTATGCGAAAACAACCGTGCCAGCCATGTTTTGGTAGTATAGGCAATGACTGAATATTGAGAATTTGTAATGGAAAATTAATTCGTATCTACATTTTATTACTTTTAAATCATCAAACTATCTCCTTGAATTGTCAGCCTCAAGTAATTTTCTTGATTAGTCTGGGGTGCGAAAATCTTCTTATAGATGCCACATTATCATGCAAAAAACGGAGTTCAGAAAAGTGGCCTTAAAAAGGTTTATGAAAACGCTGGGCCAACTGCTGTCGCATAGTTTGCAGCGGCCTCAGTCAAGCTCTGCCCCAAATTAGTATTTTGTACAAAGCCACCACTACCGCTCAAAAAACAACAACAACATTCTTATTTCAGTTAGGGTTGGAATGCAGATTTCGCTGGAAAACCAAATTTTCAAATCATTTCCAACCCGAATTGGATAATTAATCAATATGTGCTTACTCCAAATATTTGCATGAACTTTTATATACTGTACATCCTAACCCTGAACATATCATGAATACCAATTTAACCCAGGGATCGGCAACCTTTTGTCGCTCGTGGGCCAAAATTAAGGATCGCAAGTCTTGGCTGGCCGTACATATTTTTAGAAAGTTCAAAATCGAACGGATGGCCGATGAATCACAATTTGCTCACACATATCAGATGTGTAAATTTTGAGCAGTGCGCAAATACTGCGACAACTCGTGAACTCAACTTCGTCGTTATACTCAAAGAAAAAAATTACAATTGACAGTTAATGTGACACTTGTTGTTGCAAAATGCTTGATAGCTTTCTGACATCAGGCTACACACTGGATGAAGCCAAGAAGCCAACATTCTCTAAATGAGCATCACTATTCAGAGTTCTCAGCTTGGTAATTGTGATGTTTATTTTCAAAAATAATTATCCGCACGCATATGCACTTCCATATGTACCTTTTTAGCATGATTTGTCAAATGCTTCAAAAAGATACTTTTTATAAAATTTAATCAGTGATACATCTCTCGAATAGAATATGGGTTTTATTAAGAAGCTTTGTGCAAATATTTTCTGCACCATTGAATTCTCTACACTCAGCATCAACTTTTCTGCGTGTTGCCATTTGTCTAACTATAATTAAATTGTAGGCAGTTTTTGTCACTCACAACGAGTAGCTGTTCACTAAAGTGTTAGATTATAATGTAATTTAATCTACACATGTCTCACAATAAATTCTGTTACGTAAAGAATATATTCAACTCCTCGAGCGTAGATTATAAAATTAATTCCTCATCGAAACCGCCGTTTTGTCTCCATAATTCAGTGAAGCGTCGCAGGTCGGATTATTTTACTCCGCGGGCCGGATCTGGTTTATTTATCTATCCTAGAACATACCACGAATCCTAATTCATATGCTCACTTTAATCATTTTCCGGTGCTCCCAAAGTATGTGCACCAAGATTGCGCAAAACCTGACATAGTATGTGTACCAGGACAGGGTTATCAGGTTGTGCGCCATCTTGGTGCACACACTTCCGGAGCGCCAATTTGGCTAAAGTTTTATATCTATCCTAACCTAGCACATACCATGAATCCTATTTCACATGCTCACCACTAACCTCTGTCTAAAGCTACGCGCGGAGCCGAAACAATCTCAGGAGGGGACACCTATTCGGTGTCGTCACGTATAGCCATGATCAGTAAATGGGCGACAGGCCGTAGTGTGATTTAGCCATCTCGTGCAATAGCGACCCAAATGTCAATTTATCTAGCGAAATTCAAGTGTCGACTGGTTTGCGATCTACAGCCAAAATGTTATCGTAACTGTGCAATTATAATTAAAGGACTGAGGCAAACATTTAAGTCAGGGGTCGGCAAACTAACAGCCCGCGGAGCCATATAATCCGGCCCGCGACGCTTCACTGAATTATATTAACAAAGCAGCTTTATTGACGATTGTATTCTTCACGTGACAGAATTTGTTTTGAGACACTAAATTATGTTATACCCTGACCAGTATATAATTCACAATCACTCGTTTAATGAGTCTACAATTGATTACAACCAGACAAATGGCAACAGAACGTGATAAAGTTGATGCTGAGTGCAAATGGTTTAAAGACGCAGAAAATATTCAAATGATCAGCTTCACGCGCTGCTCGAAATTTAACTGAAATATGTGATTCATTGGGTATTCCCTAGGTTTTTTAACTTTCTAAAAATATGTGCGGCCCACCAATGACTTACAACCTTTAATTCTGGCCCGCGAACGAGGAAAGTTTGCCGACTCTGATTCAAGTTGTAAAAGAAAACATTTTGAAATCAAAAGTAGGCTACTATTTTGTGATCCTTTAGTTCGATGATGCCTAGCGTTTGTATTGCCACTGGGTGTGGACCGCAATCCAGCCTACACGGGAAAGATGCACGTAGTTCACATAATATACGGTACCTAAACATGCAAGCAGACATAGGTCACGTCAGTGATCTGCAATGTTAATTGAGTAAAGCCCAAATAATTTCGTTGGATTTTCACGTAATAAACTTTTTAAGGTGTATTAAGTCATTTACAGTAATGTATAAGGTTCTCCCGTAGTATTCGTACCAAGATGGCGCATAACCTGAACATAGTATGTGTTAGGGTTAGCAGGTTGTGCGCCATCGTGGTACGAATACTATGGGAGGAATTGTTTGATGTATGAACAAAAACCAGTGGCTAAAAATTTTAGGTAATGTTGGATTTATAGAACTGTTTTGTGTATCACTGCCATAATTGAAATTTATTGGTCGCTCACTAAAAATGCTCGGCGAATCAGGATTTGCGATTGGACCGCGGCCCACAGTTTTTCTTAAAGCTTTCATGGCTTCATGAGTATGACTATCATCGCAAATTTATTACATTCTACTCCCCACATTATCTTTGCATGAGGTTGTAGGTATTGGTCATCATCAACGTAATTGTTGAAAGTACAACAGCCCGAAAGTTAAATACTATCGTGTATTTATTTTGTTAAGTTTGGCCGAAGCCTCATTTAATTGGGCTTGTGTTTTTGTGTGCGTGCTGGCGGGCAGGCACATGAGATACTTCTCGTGTTTTAAACTTTTTTATAGGTTTTGCTTGCCCTCCAGAATTCTCCATTTTTAATTTATGTTTGTTATGGAGTTTTCGAAATAAACTATTTATCTATCTATCAGTTTGCCAAGCACTGCTATACGGTTTGCCAATAAGCGTGATGTAGGCCTAGGTTAGGTTACGGTATGCACCGATACCAACCATGCATTTACAAACTATAGTTGAATGTAGCCCAACATTGTCTGATATAGACCTAAACTTATATACCTGAACACCTAAAAGTATTTTGGCTTTTGATCGACTAACAGCCTCGTACCTATCTGCTAACAGTCATCTATCAATGATAACAAAAGATCTTCTGCTAATACCAAACCGCACCATGACGTAACAAAGAATTTATTGCCTTGTTTACTTTCAAACTTCGCGCCAGGTCGTTCAACATATCGACATGATTTATGAGAATGAAATGAGTTGTGGACAAATAAAAGAGATTTAAGAGTAGGTAAATTAAACGCGCAAATAATTGATATAAATGATTTTCATTCATATTGAATTTCTACAAATTTTTAATTAGTTTTTGTGACCTCGTCTTGAGCATGTATAGATAAATACAGGAATGAGTAGCTCAGCTAGTTGCGTAATTTGAGTTTGGGGATGAGAAATAAACAAAGAAAATATGACGTAATAGGATTTTAATGCACGAGTGTGGCCTATCGTTCAAAACCATTCTAACCCATCGATATATATATATATATTATATATAGATAATGAAATGAGTTGTGGACAAATGAAAGAGATTTTATTAAGAGGTGAATGGTAAATTAAACGCGTTATTAAACGCGAGGTGACAGTTATGTGTCAGAGGATTGCTGGACTCCTCGCCGCCCTAGGGTGGTTCACGCAACCGCTGATCGGCTACGGCTTCCTCCACCACCAACAAGTCCATGCTTCCGAAAACAAATAACCGACTATTCCGATATCCGACATGGAATGGTAACCGGACTAGAAGCTGTGGTTCGCCATATGACTGAGCCGTATTATCGACTATCCTCTCACCCGGGTTAAATATGTAAATCCCATTCTACCTAAAACAAATAACCGGCTAACTAGTACCATACCAGACATGGACTGGTAACCGGGCGAGAGGCCGGCGTTCGCCATATAGTTAATGGCTAAATTAACCATCAGTTTTTGTAATGGAATCTGAACATGAGAAACGACAGGCTAATTGCAGTTGCAGAAGAGCTATGCCAGATTCCCGACCGACTCCGAGGAACAAATTTTTCGTTTGTTCGGTAATTGTGGCTAATTACAGTGATGCAACAATCAACATTCCGTCAAACACTCGTGCGTATTCGCACGAATGCAGTTCGAAGTAATCTGCAGTCTATCTCTTTGTTAGGAGTATCATTGGTGGTGAGTTTTGGTTGAGTTGAGTTTTGTTTCGCGATTTGAGTATAAACTCAAAAATTAAACAGCTACCAACTAGTCTTTGTTGGAGTTTTAGTCCAGCTGCCATACTGCGTAAAAATCCCGACAATGTTAGAATAGACTAGTTCAATGACAGCTTGTGACAAAATATGCCTCTCGAAGATAACAGTTCGTCTGCAGATGCAAGGTTGAGTGAATGCTTTCAACGGAGCGTCAGAAACGTAACAATATTTAGGTACAGGATGTATATTTAACTTAATTCAGTAACATACCTGCCCGGCACCGTGAGTCACGGACGCCGCACTGATCATATTAATATCATCCTAACTTGAAAGTGCGGTGCTGTTCTGCCCCTTACCTCGCGTTAGATCTGTAGTTTGAAAGGGCGTATACATAGATCAAGTAAGATCAAATTAGCTCATGTCTCATTTTTAGGTTTTTGGAAAATCACAATTTTGTAATTCCCAGATCACACAGCCAAACCTAAAATGGACTTAAGGCACTAATTAAAATCAAAGCTAAAACAGGTAGAGCTTTGAAACCCAGACCAAAAGATGGTCCTTTTCCATATTGACAGAAGATCAAAAAAGTATATTTCTGCAAAATGGGACATAAACTACTTTGGTTTTACTGCGGCGAATTTGTCTGATTTTTAGTGGTTCGTGTAGCCTATGTAACGTGGAAGGGCGCCGACTGGTTCAAAGTTGTACGTATGAAGACATATGTACTGCCGTGTTCCTCTATAATTACTTTACGCAGTTGTAATTATGAGAAGTGCCGCATTTTCGGACACTAGACGCACTGTCAATAAATTACTTAGATATATTGTTTGTTCATACATATGGCGAATCGGACTAAAAGGTGCAACCGGTATGTTGCCTTATGTTACGTAAAGTACGGTAATTGATTATTCATATAATTTTGGGATCCTTTGTACAAAGCCACCGCCGCTACTGCAAAAATGTATGATTCGAGATAACACCCCCGCTACTACCAAATTAGTAACTAGAATTCGGTTGGAAACCGAAGACTTATCGATCTGAGGTTAGGGGATCCCCCTAAACAGTGGTCTTACTCCATAGTGACACCGTGTGTCCCATCACTAATTAATTAATAACTCGCTAATTATACGACATAATCTATCCAAAATCGATAGGCTCCTGTTCCGAACTATGATGAATGCATATGCAAAAGTCTAAGTAACTTAGATGATATTATAAAGTGTGTATATATACAATACTTATTGTTTATGAAATCAGGACAGCAACATAACCTAACGAAAGGTTCAAAGCTTACAGCATTTAATTTGGAAGGTTCTGAGAAATGAAGTGGTACGTGTTCACTCACCTAAAAAATTAAATTAATTCACCTACACGCGCGCACACACACAAAAAAAACAAAGATATAATAAAGTAAAAAAAAAATTGTTTTTGGATCTTTCAGCGAGTGATTGTTTAACGAACGGCAAATGGCATGTGAAGGTACCACCATCAAACCATGCCCATATATTCTAAGACTGCTTTCTTATTTTCACGCCATAAGATTGTGAATGGACAGTAATAAAGCTATTAAAGAACCCTTTTGGTGATATCCGAATTTTATAAAAATCCATCGGGTGACAAAACTTCATATTCAATTCACACGGGGTTATCGGCGGTGATTATCATGAGGACGGTCTGGACACAGTTCCCCATCGCTCCTCATTTTCGTGCGTCCGTGACCCGACCCTCTCATATCTAAACGGCCACAGTTTTCTGTGGTAGTTTGTTTTGCGATCGGAATTGCTTTTAGCAAATTATCATAAAGTAACGAATGAAATTCATGCCAAGCGGCGGTGATACCACCAACTAGTCGTCAGAAGGCGTTGTTGAGCTGTTGCTGGTATATATGTATTTTATGGCATAGCCATAATAAATAAACGATAAAACAGAGACGAGACACACTTGCAATACATGGTTTTCTTCATACACAGTTGGGCGACATACATAGCACCGGTTCAGAAGCGCTATATAAGAATAACACACGTGGAAAAAGCGTGAAATCTTCTACGGAAGGTTAACAACTTCGCTGGGTGCACCCTTTAGTAATATATTCACCGAAAACTCAATCCGCACATAACCTCCACACTCGTACGTATACGAGACCTTGTTGGCCGAAGAGACAATTGTGCGCAAATTTAACGCAAAAAATAGGACTTGGTATTATTTCGATAAAATAACACTAGGTCTTATTTTCGTGGATGTATTATATTTTCATTTATCAAAAACAAAATTACAAAGTAGAGAATTACGAGATTTTCAAATATACAAAATATGAAAACCGATATTCATTTACTTATAAAAAACGCGTTTTCCTCTCTCACGCGGTTCATTTAATCATTTAAAACGTGTCGGAGAGATATCTGGCTATCGACTAGGTCAAAAAAAAAAAAAAAAAAATTCGCGTCATTGACTAGGTCTTTTTTCAGGGATAGGTCTTATATTAAACTCGTTTTTAAAATTAAGACTGGGTCTTATTTTCAGGATAGGTCCTATTTTCGAGGAAACACGGTATGAGCTGATTAAGAATGTCACGCAGTCATGGCACACTAGACAGGAGAGAACGAAATATCTCTATAATCGATAGGCTGAAGTTCGCAACTTCGCCACCGGAACTTTCCCTGCGCCTAGGCCAATAGATGTATTCAAAAATATCAAAGAGCGTAACCGGCCAGCCTACACTCCTTCTTTTACTCCATTCATTTGCTTGTTTGAGAGAAAGCGGACCTATGGATCGTTTTGTTATTATGTCGTTGTCAATCTTGTTGTTATGAAAAAATCGCTTTCCCCTTCAACTACTCGACCAATTGCTTTGAAATTTTCTTCGCTTAAAGATTGGATTTTTCACGAGAAAGCTCCTACTTTCCTTTGTTCCTGAATAACCCATGAGATCTGATATTTTATCTCAAATCTCCCTGTTTTATTGTTATTTATGGGACACGTTTTGATGACAGCGTGACTGCTTTGATTTTGCACAACACGTGCCCGTTGGTCAGCGAAGTCGTTACAACTGCGGTACGGGTAGTCTACTGTGGCAGATTGCATACCCGTATTACTTCTTTGTGATTTTTGTGTCCATATATTTGAGCATCATTCTCTTGTCATTTTACTCCCATGTTTTTTTTCTGCTCGTAAATAGAACTTTTTGGCCGTCGTTCCCATACTATGTAGCATTTTTGAATACCTGATGATTTCAAAATATTTTTCCGAATATAATCTCGAATACTTGCAACATATGTAATCGCACGTGCCTTTTTGAGGCGCTCCAGTAGTATGTGCACCAAGATGGCGCACAACCTGATAACCTTAACCTGGTACACAAAATATGTTCAGGTTGTGCGCCATCTTGGTGAACAACCAATACTATACTTCGGGAGTACCCTTTATTATTGTAATGAGTCCATCACCCACGCAGTTTGCTGAGCGTTAACACACAATAGGATGGATACATGGTCAATCAATAACTTACTAGGAAAAAAGGAGTTTTACGACAGATTCCTGTGTGAAAATATCGCTTTGATAAATAAAAATTGAGAAATTCACTTCAACCTTTGGCAAACAATAAAAAACAAGATGGCGGCGATTTGAAATTTTTGTTTGAACCGATCCGAATACTTCACTATTCGATCCGAAATACTTAAATAATGAGGGTACTGGCTTATGTCTTCAACAGCCAACATTTTTTTCATCGGACGCGAAATGTTCATATCGATCGTTGGTATTGTTAGTTTTGTTGAGATGCTTGTTGTTGTTGTGCTTTTTTCCGCAATTCGATCACACCTGCTTAAATATGAAAGTGGTCGCTACAAATAGATTTCTACGGTTCTAGGAAATCTCACCGCAGGTAATTTCGTTGCATAAAAAAATTTGCCGCTTGAAAAATCGCCCCAAAAGCATTTTGCTGTAAAACAAGTATTTGTGATGAAAACATTTAGGTTTTTGAAATACCTTTTTATTAAAAAAAGATTCGTTATTTAAGAGCATACTGGGCGAAATTTTCCGCGCTCATTTATTCGGACACGGATTTCTGCTACTTATATTTTCTTCAATTTTTTTTTGAGACCGACGGGACCTGATATTACACTCATTCCATTTTTATTCCTGGGAACACTGGTTTGGCGTTGAGTATTATGATAATCCTATACGCACGTGATTTCAGACGTGTCTATGGTGCCATAATATGTTTTGATATCGTCTGCGTCGAGGCATTGTTTGATTATGTCGACATAATAACAACTGTTTGGTAGTCATAATTCATCGCGTTGTTCGGTTGTCAGTCTGCTACCCGGATTGTACAAACTTTTGATCTTCACAAGTTACACCCATATGACCCAAACTAAGGTTACACGATATTTTCGGTTTCGGTTCGATGGTGGTGCATTATACTGATTTTGGAACACGATCGTCATTGTACACTTTCAGCTGCCTATGTGGTTCTAATGTTTGTATCTCAAATTGCGTTAACAATGCTGGATTTCTAGCCCGGTCGTCACAATATGGTTAGCACATCTGTTGATCTGTTATTTGAGATTTTATTCATCATCAAAGTCCTTGCATCTGGAGCATTTACCTAGCTGAGAATTCCCATGCCGAACATGGGCCTGCGATGGGACGAGGCCCCGTGCGGGTATAAGCGTATTGCCAGCTCCGGTTACCTATGGGATATATAAAAACCATATTATTTTATACAATAAAATGAGAAAAAAGCGGTACTCCCGAAGTATGTTAATCAAGATGGCGGACACCGGAACGTAGTATGCGTACCAGGTTAGGATTAGGCCATAATTTTAGGTACATATACTACGGGAGTCACTTGGCTAGTCCCCGAACTCGTAATAGATCTAAAATAAAGAAAAATGAAAAAAAAAACTATGGCCTCTAACCCTAACCTGGTACACATACTACGTCCCGGTGTCCGCCATCTTGGTGCATACACTTCGGGAGTACCGAAGAAGCAGCTCAATTTCGGGATCTAGTTTGAAAAAAAGCGAGCCCATGTACTTTGATTGGAGGTTCGGGTAACGATTCTGATTCTACAGAGCTGAAAATTTATTGATTTGTCATTTAAGCCCTGGGACTGGGGCAAGTAAATAATTTACCATACCAGGCTCAGTAATCAAACGAGAGCTCTTAACTTGGCTGGACCACTAATCGGCTTTGCTACGAAAATATGAATATTCTATTTCATAAAATTATGATTCGACTCGAATTCGGACTGAATCTAAGTGAAGCGAGCAGAATTTGATTTTTTGAATAAAACATAAGTCAATCCACACCATAAATTACAACGTCAAACTTTTTGTCTCGTTTTTTCGAGGATTTTTTAGTTACTACAACCACTTTTTTCTGACTGTATTGACATGATCTGTCAAAAGTCTTGCGTAAATCAAAATCATATAACGACGATTTAAAAAAATTCAAAGGAGATTGCGACACGAACTTCTCCTGGGCAAATATTTATAAAAAGAAATCCCACGCGGATATCGAATTGATAACAATAGTTATTGCTATTTGATTGATTTAGGCTTTTGTTCGTGCGTCAACGTCTACTATAGTGTCGTTGTTACTTATCCATCTTTGGATCGGTAAGTATGTTGATAGGAATTTGTCTGTTTATCTGTCTGTATGTTTGTCTGTTAGATGCACGCGATATCTCACGAAAGCGTGGTTGAATCTGCTCCAAATTTTGCATGTGCATTCATCATATCTCGGACCAGAAGCCTATTGATTTTGGATGAATTATGTCGTATAATTAGCGAGTTATTAATTAATTAGTGATGGGACACGCGGTGTCACTATAGAGTCATGAATCGAAACCGCAGTTTCGATCGATAAGTCTTCGTTCTCCGACCGATATTCTCGTATAATTCATGAGTCTAATTCTATAAAACTTTAGCAATTCTTGGCATTTGAGTGGATCCCGTAACTTTGCTATAAGGTGAGTCTCATTACACCTCAGTGTGCGTATTGCACCACCATCATTTTTTAAAGATCAGGAGTCCTTGGCATTTCAGTTATCACCATCACCCCTCCTTTGCCAAAATGCCATTTTTCAACAGTCCCAGTAATCTTGAGGGGAATTTCAGCTGTACCGTATGTTTCACGAGCAGGACAGTATATCTCTATTTTAATAATTAACTCCACTTCAAAAATTTATTGTCAGAATATCCGGAAAAAGAAAATTTACGCAACCAAAACAATCCGGGACCGTTTTACATGCTCGTCCAAGTGTTTGCCATGAATAATTCAAATATTCATCTTCTATACATGTCAGAGGAAATCCAGTTTATTATAAAAAAAATTGTTTTTGAAAAATATAATATAACAATTTTTGCAAAATACTGAACATAGAAAAGTTGAACACTTAATATTCTACAAATGTAAATAAAACAAAACATGACTTCATATGTTACGTAATAATGAGCAATATAGTATTATATTTTTTGTGACGTAGAAAATTAAGTGCAGTGACGCAGAATAACCTATAAATCCGGTTGTCCACAATAAAATGAAATCAATATTGTTACTCGACAATGGTCCACGTTTGTTATGGCATAGTAAATACTTGTTACGACATAATGGTGAAGGTGACACATTTGTTGTATGTCCTGAACGTTGAAATTTAGAAAAGTTTGCTTTATTCTGGGGCTACTCGTTGCATCATGTGTTCTTTGGGGAGGATAGGGTCCATTGCACCGGTGTGGGCTGCAAGTTGGTGGACCACGCAGGCTTGGAACAGCATGGCTGTGCAACAGTCAGCCATAAACTTGCCTTCGATTCCATCTCGTTCGCGAATTCTGGTTCTGAGAAGACCAAGACCAATACATGGAACGAAACCGGCGGCCATTGCCCACAGAACTGGTTGTTTTTCCCCGAATGACTCCGCGATCTTCCCGACTGTTAAAGGTGCGAGGCAGTTGGCATAACAGCACAACCCCATGTTAGAGAAACATCCGCACAGACCAACTTTAAATTCTCCCATTTTGATAGGTTAGTTATCGTTTAGTTATTAGTCAGTATCACTAAAATCTGTTAAGTAGTAAAGTATAGAAAAAAAGGTTAGTTTTTTAGTATTGATTGGCTACAAAATTTGTTCCTCTTGTAGAAAGATTGGGGTTTGAACAAAATTTAAATGTATAGGTTAGCAAAATGAAACCAAAATATATGTACATCCTACACGGAAATATTTCTAATCCACTTGTGCTGCCTACGTTACCGCACTACAACTAGAAAGATAACTTAATGAAGTCCCCAAAAAAAGTATATGAAACTATAGGATTTTCGTAATATTAAATACTTTTTTCGTGCATGCTCTCTAAATGTTTTCCTGGTGAAATATGGTCACTGGTGATACGAAAAAAACATCTTAAATAGTTCACAAAACTTTGCAAGCCGACGGTTTTTAATCTGAAACATAACTTAGAGATTGACTTACTAACTAACTACATCAAATGTAATACCACATATTTGGGTACTCCCGGACTACGTGAACCAAGATGGCGAACGCCGCGACGTAGTATGTGTATAAGGTTAGGGTTAGGCCATAATTTTATTCCAATTTTTCTTGTTTTAGTTCTATTACACGTTCGGGAATAGCCAAGTGACTACCGTAGTATTTTTGTCTAAAATTATGGTCTAACACTAAGTTAGTACACATCCTGCGTTCCGGTGTCCGCCATTTTGGTCCACATACTACGGCAGTACCCTAAAATCAACCCCAACGAGCCAGGTGCTAAAAATTCAGATCCGATCTAAAATCTTGCGTGTTTCCGAAAAAAACCCGTGAAATTACTCAAATTCGCCCGTTTTTGTAATAATTATAAAACTGAGATTACTGTAAAACAGCATTTCCACTTTAAAGAATCTGTCACGTTTTCGGCAGAGACCTATAGACAGTGCATCATAAATTGTTTTTCTGACAAACTTATGACATCAGTAGTTATAACGTCATCAAATATAATCTATCTTCCCTAAAATGGACCAATTACGTAATTAATAACGTCACCGAATATAGGTATTACTCCCTAAAATAAATTTCAAACGCCACTCTATTGCACGTCATTACCCATTAGCAAATTGAACCAAATACGTCACGTATTACGTCATTATACCTACTCGCCTCCCTCAAATACAATCCTGATTACGCATTTGGGAGCCAGTTTGAAATTTATTGTTGGAATAACCTGAAAATTGAAACTGCAGAATCAAAACAAATTTAAACCACTCTTCATACTCAAACAAGTCTGGGCCATTTATATTGCCAATGGTATTATCCGTAGCCCGGGCTTGGTCGAGCATGAGCCACCAAATTGTGAAGTATTTTTTTCGGAAAATAAAAATAACACTTTTTGTAGAACACTGAACAAGCAAACGAACACGCAGAAACACTGGACGTTTGGGAACATAAAAACGCGTAGAATGATATTAAAAGTGACGTAATAATATAGAATAAAACTATAATTTGTAACGAAGATACAGTGACGTAACAATAACACGAAAAGGGTCCGGTTTTCCGCTCCGGTTTTAAAGACATCTGAGAACCATTGTTATGTAATAAGTCTCTATGACGTCATAGTGAAATGAAAACTTCACTCCCTTTCGTTATAATTTACTTATTACACAACAATGGTAAACTGATGACAAAGTTAGATGTCTTATTTGGCGAACGTTTAGAAAGTTAGCTTTGATCTGGAGCGACTCGTTGCATATTGTGTTCTTGAGGGAGGATTGGGTCCAGTGCACACGTGTGGCCTGCAAGTTGATTGAGAACGCATGGCTGGAACAACAAAGCTGTGCAACAGTCGCCCATGAAACCTCCGTCGATGCCATCCCGTTCACGAACTCTGGTTCTAAGAAGACCGAGACCAATGCATGGAACGAAACCGGCAGCCATTGCCCACAGAACTGGTTGTTTTTCTCCGAATGATTCAGCAATCTTTCCGACTGTTAAAGGTGCAAGGCAGTTGGCATAACAGCACAACCCCATGTTGGAGAAGCATCCGCACAGACCAACTTTAAATTCTCCCATTTTGGTGAGTTATGTGTAATTTTTTAGGCTATTTTGGTAAAATCTGTGATAATCGGAAAAATATAAAGTTACGATATGTTTAACCCTCTAAGAAAACATACCTAAAATATAGTGTGGTATACAATTCTTGAACCTAATGCAACTCGGAATCTAACAATCAAAATAAACTACGAATACCACTGGAATGACAAACGGGGGCCATGAGTGCTAAAAGTCTCCAGAAAGAGGCCCCGAGTAATAAAAGGTTGCAAAGCACTTGTATAGAGCCTGATTCGGAGCGACGTCTTGCAAATAAATTGCTTCTTTATTTGCCTTTATAATCGAGGTCCTATATAAACAATCACTCTTTCTCCATTACTCTCCTATCAGGTATTTAGTTCAGGTATGATATTGCTCTGAGCAAACTTTTAACAAGGATTGGAACCTGTATAGATATTTCCCTGTATATGGATCTTATCGCGTGAGTGGTAACTGTTTGAAACTGTTAAAAGTACTCTTTCCACTTTTAATCGACGGCTCGGGACGTTGTTTTGAACGAACTTGCCTAACACATACCACAGACGTCATTCCTAGATATACCCATCAGATCCAGCCCAATGAAAAAACTCCACCCTGTAAATGACCCAAACAGTCGCATATCTGTATGTTATATATCGCCGTTGTAAGAATACGCTTCGCGTTGCCTAGCAACCGAATAAAAAATATCTCGAGTGAATAAAGATGTCTTTCGTCATTCGGCTGATTATCTTCCAGTAATTTTTTATCCTCTTATTCTGGGCACAATTTTCAAAAGCTATATATGGCTCGTGTCGTGTCAGTGGTTGAATTCTTCATCCTTTTTACTTTCCAGTGAGATTTTTGGGACTCGATTTGAGCACATTTGCCTTAAAATAATACATACTCATCCCTGTATATGACATAAGCTTACTTTATATCGACAGCAATCATTTTGATAGCCGTGGACGGAATACGCGTCACGTTGCCGAACAACCGATAAAAAAAACTTCACGTCTTTTTGCGACATTGCAGCAATTGTTTGCACGCTCAATTAGGGAATCTCGTTTTAGGATTGGGCTGATCGAAATTAAATATTCAACCAAACGTAATTACGAATTTAATTATTTAATCGCTTTGTTAAATCATTTGTTAATGTTGTTACTGGAAAATCAATTTCTTGCGCGACTACTGGACTAATATGAAATTTTCAGCACTTTAAGCTGGTCGAAGCCACTGGCAAGTTATTGCTTTCACTTATTTTATAATTTTATTCAGACTACGGCTCGAAGTTTATTTGTTTTATTTTAGTTACATTTTGTATCCGAATCGTGGAATAAAATTGATAATTCTTACACAGTATTCCCTCAACTGTTGGACTTTCAGATAATTTCGAGTGGATCACGAAACATCCATTTTTAAAAAATAAATTCTTTTTCCGCCCGCATTTATAACTTGTCCTAAACAGATAAAAATTGAGAAAAAAGATAAAAAAAAATTCTATATCCATATAGAAATTAATTTTTTTTTCCTTGTCCTAATTTAACAAATTCAAAATTTCGTTCTGATGTGACGTGATTACAGAAGGCATATGCGTCGCGATTTTCGAAGGTTTGGCAACATCTGTTCTAAGTGGTTTAGTATCGCTGCACACTGACATAATTTTCGAATATTTATATATGTGCTGTATTGCAGCTAGACTTCTGAATTATTATTAGATACTATAAGTCCTAAAAATTTTATTTCTGCTCAGAAAAATTTTGCTCCCAACTCATCGACGAATATCGGCGGCAATGGCGACAATAAAATCTCTGCCAGAAGAGTCACCCGACGCCTTTTTTTTTCGCGAAAACGACCGTTCGAAACTCGATATGTGTAGTCTGTCCAAACAACACTTAAAGTGCGCGACTTTTTTTGAGCCGCTTTAAAAAAATATTGACATTTTCGTCGTAAAAAGTTCAAAATCTTTGAAATATAAATTTAGATGAGTAATATTTAAAATTTTATCGTATTTATAACTACTAAAATATTGTTTTATGAGTATATTTGCGTTTCGACTTTAAAATTCGAGTAGCTTCCTTTAACTTTTCCTTTCTGCAAAGAGCCGGCGTCCTGACGACCCTATGTTTATCCGTTGCCCTAGTGCGAGTCTCCATGGTGAGTTTTCTCATAAAAGGGGCAGATCGTGTTCCCCGCTTTGGTACGCTTCAATTGTGACGCTACAATCCTACTACAAGACATCGCTTTGTGACAACACAATGGTCACTATGACGAAAAACAAACAAAAAATCAACAAATTCCAACGTATTCACTGAATAAATTGTTTGACAAATAATTGAGGATAATAGACGCGGTGGAATCAAACTATTGTGACTTCATAAAGATAATACCAGCTGACTTTATGAGAAAACAATAGCACTTGTTTAATTTAAACTATTTGGTCACAAATACCACATTCTCGTAAATCCGGCAATACGAGAAATCGCCCTGGCTTGTGAGGGCGAAGCTTCATTAAAACTTATTCAGTAAATTAACTTGCAATTCAACAGTTATTCGCCATTAATCAGTCCACACAAAAATAAATCATTATTTCAATATGTATCTGTGTTTTGGATAACAAAATTAATAGCTCTCTTTTATTGCGTACAATTTTAATAGACCCCGCTCCTGATATTCTATTGGCTAACACTTATCACGTGACACATTACAGCAAAATACTCGTGACTTTTACTTCTATCCCAATGTGCATTCTTAATTACAATAGTGCTCGCCCACGGTAGGAGAAAATGATTGATTGACGGCCGGGTGGCTTCCTAAATAATATTGAGCTACGCTACAACAAAGTCCTCTCAATGCGTACAATTTGCAATAGACTCCGCCCCTGATATTTCATTGTCTAACATTCAGTCACGTGACAAAATTGCGTCGAAATTAATGGTGCTCGTCCACGGTGGATGCAATAGTTGATTGATAGCCGGGTGTCTTCCCAGACAATGTAGTTTACAAACTGACGTGGCGCCGGTCGTTATTGGACATAAAATGGACGCCGGATCGTTTTGATAAATTCCTGTTGTAAAAAGTCGCTTCACTCTGGGATTAATGACCTGATCGATTGCGGATTTTCAAATGTTTTCTGAGTTCCACGTAGCCCGATATTTCACAAATTTTACTGATAGTTATAGATCACCGGCACAGTATGAATAATCAGCAATTTAACCTACAATTCAACAGTAATTGCATTCATTTTTATCAATCCCACCCCGGCTATTTCATTGGCAAACACTCTATCACGTGACAAAATTACCGCCCAATCCTGGTAATCGATTTCAAATTTCTAGTGCTTTAATATGAAGGAAGTATATAAAATTGATTCATTTTCTTAATGTACTCTTAATTTCCACGAGGCCTGTTATTTCACTACACGTTTTGGTAGGGTTTATAATTCATGGACGCAACGTCATGTGGTATTCGATACGATTCGTTTGCCTTGGGAGGACATTTTGCTGACATTGCGGAAGTCTTACTGTTTATTATATTTTACATATAGCCTGGTTGCTCCCTTGTTGGACACGAAGTGTATTTATGGACCGTTTTAGTATTATCATGTTGTTTTTGATCATGGTGTTGTTAGTATACTTTTTTCTCTCTTTTCGTCACAAAAAAGCGTGTCCGCATTAACTACTGCACCAATTGCTTTGAAATTATCAGTGGTTGAAGATTGGATTTTTCTCTAGAAGGATATTACTTTTATTTATCTTAAAAATTTCTGTGGCCTTTATGGGATTCGTTTTTTTTGTGTTTGATTACGTCATTAAAAATTGTGCACATTGTGGCGGTTAGTTTGCGTCAGTTGTGAAGTTTGCGGCACGTTTTGGACTTCATCTTCATATATTTGAGCATCGCTCTCTTGTTATTATAAATCATTGGCAAACTATCTTCATATGCCATTTAGTGGAATTCTTTCAATATTTTACTGTCATCACAGTATTAACTATTTGGCCCCCATGTCCCTATTTGGGCATTGCTCGCTTGTAAACATAAACACACAATTTACTATACCAATCATTCATTGATCGGCGCAGGCCGTCGGTTCGATTGTAATTTGAAAATAAGACTCATGCTCGACGCTATGTATTGTCAGCAGTACAGGGTTTGAAATATAGGATGACCATAAAGTATTGAATTCATTTTAAAATTGCAAAGGGAATTCATCGATACCATATATTGTTTTGGCCCTCACAGATGTATTAAATGAAGTAAAATACTTGGTGCTCCCGAAGTATGCGGACCAAGATGGCGGACATCGGAACGTAACATGGGTAACAGGTTAGGGTTAGGCCATAATTTTTTTCCAATTTTCCTTATTTTAGTCCTATTATCAGTTCGAAGACTAGCCAAGAGATTCCCGTAGTATTTATACCTAAAATTATGGCCTAAACCTAGTACACATATTACATTCCGATGTCCGCCATCTTGGTTCGCATACTTCGGGAGCCCCAAATACTTAAACAATTATTGATTCAAAAACAACAAACCCGGTTAAGACATAATGAGAACTGACTTCATAACAAAACTGAGATTGAAATAGGACTTATGGACATCTTGTATATAAATTATATTTATATATGATATATACACTGGTCAAAATGATTGATTAACAGCCGGGTGACTTCCCAATTATTACCAAATCAAATAAAAAATAATAAGAATTGTGTTGTTGCTGTGGCCATATCAGTCATTTTTAGGCATTACTATCTTTAGTTCTCAAACAATATAGTAATCTTCCTGCTCTACGTGCCTACGTCCTATTATCGCATTATGTCGCAGACAATGTAATACGTGACGCGCTCGTCGGTTGGTCAGATTATAATTTCAAATTACGACTTTCGTTTGGGGCGATGAATTTCTTAGAGCGTGTATGGCCCCGGTATAGATATTAGGCTTTCCACAAAATTTGATCAAAGCAGGGTTGCGCACTCACTCAAAAATAAAAGAGACTCATCTCTGTGCATAGTTACAGATTCTCACTCTGCAGTAAAGAAGACTCATCTCTGAGCGAACTCTCTCTTGCGCACTCACTCAGAAGTAAAAGAGACTCTTCTCTAATCAAAGTTACAGGCACACACTCAGGAGTAAAAAAGACTCATCTCTGGGCAAAGTTACGGGCACTCACTCAGAAGTAATGACGTCTTATCTCTGAGCAAAGTTACTGGCACTCAGAAGTAAAGAAAACTCATCTCTGAGCATTGTTACGGACACTCAGGGTATGAAAGGAGATTCATCTCTAAGCAAAGTCTCGCGCACTCACTCAGAAGTAAAGGAGATTGATGTCTGAGTGAAGTTACGGATGCTCACTCTAAAGTAAAAAAGAAACATACAAGGAAACTGGTGCGGTTCGCTTATAGAGCAGTATTCTTCAAACTCGTTGCAAGCAATGCTCGAGTGTGTATTATTAAATGACTTCGGGATGCCAACAAAATTCCGGGCAAATGTTAAATGAATTGTAACAGATGCCATAGGAAAATGTAAACAAGATGTCATATTTAGGTGTTCCCATGAAATATAAAAACAACAACATGTGAAATATCGTCCTCACAGGACTCAGGAAAATAGCCCAATGACAAGTTTTAATGGCCATCGAACATTATACGCTATGTTCCCTTCCAGCCTTTGAACAAATTGATGAACGTATTCGAATCGGGTAGTAGATTATTCGAATCGGTGGAGACGAAAATTTCGAATCGCCGCCATCTTGTTTTCCTTTTGTACGGCAAATGTCGAGATGAATCCTTCAATTTTTCTAGAAGATATTATTTTACAATGTAATTCTGACACGAGAAAATTTTCTTTTTAGTAAGTTATTGATGAAACATGTTTCTTATTGTGCGTGAACGCTCAGCGAACTATCTGAGTTATGGTTTCTGTGATGTCACAAACAATCACATATCTTAACTTATGAGATAACAATGGTGTGGCGTGAACAGTCTCTCGCCGAGAAAGTAAATATTATTTTATTTACACGCGGAAAAATTATTTGCTTTGTGATAGTTTGTTGCTGGGGAATACTCTAGTGTTGTGTACATCGCTAACCATGGTCTTGTCACTTTAGAAATTGTCATTTATATACCATAGTCTGGAAGATATATTTGGCGTCAACAACCCTTCTCGCAATGCGGACGGGTTTGACATGTCGCCTACCGACTGTCAAAAAAATAATCTAACCAAATCAATAACGTAAATCAGGGGTGTGCAACCTGCAGCCCACAAAGGAAAATTGTGCGGCCCGCAGAGAGGTGGCAATTTCGAATGATGTTCGGCCAGCGAAACAAGTTTTTAATTTGGTTTAATCTGGTACGCGTAAGAACTTCCTATCCGTTTGGCGTTGCAAAGCCTATACCTGATGCATATGAAGCTCAATGCTCTAACACAAGAGTGGGCAAGGTTTTTGGACCAGGGACCAGACCCACCTAGACTGGCGGGCCATGTAAGTGTGACGTAAAAGTAACATTTTATAAATAATATTTACAAAAGCAAAAGTGGAAAACAATAAGCTTCGTGTCAAAACTAAATCTGAACGCAATCTCAACAAATTCCCTGAACTATTTTTCAGCTAAAACATCAAAAGTTGATTTTAGTTTGGCTGTGGCAGCATCAGGCGGGCCAGATCAAATTACCCAATTTGGTCTGGATCTGGATTTTACCCGCGAGCCGTAGTTTGCTCATTTTAGCGCTAACAGCTGGCTCGACAACTTTTATGCATGTAACCACTAGAAAGCCCATGTTAAATAGAGATGCGGCCCGCAGTTTGCCCAGTTATTCGTATTTGGCCGGCCTGTAAAAGTTGCACACCTCTGACATGAATATATACAAGAAAAAATATGCAGGTTGGCCCTTTCGACACCCGATGTGGACAGGTAATCGGACGAGAGGCCGTGTATCGTCATATTTATTGCGCCGTATTAAATTTCCCTTTTGATCGGGAATAAATGAAAATCCTACTGCAGTTATCCGGTGACCGTACATTTGAACTCGTACTTTTGCACCCGTATATCCGCGGGTTCAATCTATATTCGGGTGCTAAAACCCATGGGTTAGGGTTAGTATGGATTTAAATATCCGTAAAAAAAATTCATAGGTGCAATAGCATGCAGGTGCACTTGTCGTGGGTTCAAATTACGGGTTCAAATGTACGTGGGTTCAAATGTAATGGAACCCAGTTATCCACTTAGCCGATATCGATCTTGCCGATACTCGTGAATGCATTGTGCCATTCGACAGTGGTTCCAATCTTTTTGGTGGAACGGAACCAGAAACATTCCAGAAGCTCGAGGAACCCGTATGCGATAGTTTAGTTGTCTTTTACTGTCTCAGTTGTATAAACTAAGAATAATTATGAACGCAAAACTAATACTAGCAAAAATGGTTATTTAATTGTAATAAATTTAATGTTAGTGGAAACTATTAGATATTGCAATAAATTTAAACAATATGTTTAGTTTAAACAATATATTTAAACAAAATCAATGTAGACTCTCAGATTTAGATGGGAAATGGCGGATTAGTGTCCTTGACCAGTAGTTTCCAACCTTTGACCCCCTTTTTATCATTCCAGAGGTATTCATAGTGTTAATTTTGATTGATATATTCCACAACCCGCCATGTTCAAACAATTCATGCTCAACAAGGTCAAAACACATCCTGTGAAATAACCTTATCAAGCAATAAAACTAGGAAAAATGAGAAGTAATAATTTAACTGAAACATAAAAAAAAAACGGAATTTACGTTTCCGAAGTAAACATTTGTATCCCAAGGTTTTTTTTAGATCAGAAGACGCAAGATTCCGGATTAAATATATATATATATATTTAAAACTGCAACCCGACACTTTAAATAGCAGGAGCAGCAGAAGTTGTGCTGTTTTTTTAGTTTTTAGAGCAGTGTTTTCCAAACTTTTACACCGCGGACCCCTATTTATCAATCTTAGTTTTGACGGACCCACACCTTATACCGTATCAATTTCTGTTCCTAACCAGCGAGGAAGGACAATGTTCTATTTACAACACGATACAAACGACATATGATGGATGAGGTTGCTTTTCTCTGCACAATTTTCGGAGTAATTTGTGGCACACAAACTAGGTCCGACTCTATGGCAAGTCTAGAATCTGTAGTTTGCTATCGTATTGGTAAGAGCTGAGAATGATGTCTCGCACATGCAGGTCGTTGCAAAGCGCAGCAAGAAATAATCGTCCACAACGATAAATTAGAAAGATACAATGACATTTTGATTGAAATCAATCATTAAAGTTCGATCCGTATCTTTTTAAATCGTTGCGGGCCCCCTGTGCAGTCATCACGGATCCCCAGGGGTCCACGGACACCAGTTTGGGAAACCTTGTTTTAGGGTAATGTAATTCCTACTATCACAACACAATTATTTCCATGTTATAGCGACGCAGTTGTGACCTGTATTTCACGGACACACTTTTGCGAATGCCTTCCACTCATTATCCAGATCTGGTCAAGCTTATACAATGACTTCAACTAGAAATGGGTAATTAGATCTTTTAAATTTACTGGACCACAGGTGACAGTTTTCCATTGCGGAATTTAGAGTCCTATAATTAATCTCGCTCTCAATGGTGAGCAATCGGTGCGTATGACACCAATCCGAGCCGCAAAACCGATTATTTGCTTATTTTATCATGCTTTCTGTTGTTCACTATGTTAAGATAGAATTTACATAGTTATCCTGGCGAGAGGAAAGCCGATGGGTCGGCTTAATCATATTGCTAACCACGGCCTCTCGTCCGTTTACCAGTCCATGTCGGGTATGGGATTTGCTAACCAATTATGTGTTGTCAAAACATTAACTTGTGAGGGCCGCGTTTCGCCATTCGATTGAGTCGCTTTATGGGCTTTTCTTTCACTCAAAATAAACAACAATTGTACAACAACTTCAATTGTTTGAAAATACATATATGTTGTAAATACCGTCCACAATTCAAATCCACTAAAGTCGTATGATGTAATATGGACTCCCTGCACTCGTCGTTCGGCCACGGACATATTACGTCATATTATTCGACTAATCTGTCATTATCCGTTGAAAAATCGATGTAAAAATCTATAAAATATTATTCAAAATGCATTTAAACAAATGAGAAGGCTTAGAAACTGTCGGAAGATCTGAAAATTATCGATTTATTTCATTACGCAACACGACTCACTTTGACCCCCACGCTTCCGACACATCTCAGGGGTCAAATGAAAGTTGCCAAATGTGCGCTGCGGTGTTTCTAATGCGAGATTACGAAATCAAATTTGCATCAATAAGATAGGATTTTTATTTTATTTATCCTCGTAGAGAGGAAAGACGATAGGACGGTGTGCTCATATTACGAATCTCTTGCCAGATTAGCAGAGTACGTGTTGATGTTGCCTGGTGGCCTATGCTACGGCTGTATGGCAATACTGCAATGGGTGACCATGTTGCATGTAAACTATTCGACATTGTTGACGAAATAAAATACTACTACTACCGGTACATATTAGTTCCAGTTATTAGTACAGTAGATGCATGGTCTTGGAACATTCATAGCGCTATCATGCCGCCAGTGGCAGAGAATGAAATTATACCGGTACGGTATAGTCATATCTGAATGTCACCACAGGCAGTAAAAAATGTAGAATTCTTGTAATATACCTAATTCTAATTCTGTAATCACTGAATTAGACTGAAACTGCAATATGCACCGTACTTTACTGTCATTCTGTCATTACTTTTACTTATTGAATAATATTGGATTTTGCAATATTGTACTAATCTTTCAAAATCCAACAAAAAAGGCCGTTAATTTATTGAACTTTGCCGAAGTGACTCGAGTCGCCTAAATAAAATGACTCAAACCTAACTTTGATCTAACTTTGCATTTAAAATATTTTTTGCAGACAATTAACTTCCAATCATGTATAGATGTGGTAGGACGTGCAATCAAGCACGAATTTTCGTCAGAAATTTAAAGAAAAATGAGGAAACATCACAAAATATATGTAAGTAGTTCGTTTTTGGTTTTAAAGTGTTTTGGGATTAGGTGTCACAATTTAAGCATAGCTGAAGCAGACATTGAGAATATTTTTATGCTGCGTCAAGTCCAAGCCATTTCAAAACAACTCCAGGGTGAAAGCAAATGGTTGTTCATAAAATTTATATTATTTATGTATGATTGTAGATTTCGCACATTTTGTCATATTTGCAAATTAATTTTAGCAGTAATTCCAATTGATTTGGTCATTAAATCCTTTGCACAAATATCCATATTTTATAAATGCATAATTTGTTGATTTTACCAGATTTGATCATTTTTTAGGTCCAAGCCCTGGCAGGCTGGGACACATTCAAAAGTTTTCTCGCGATGCATGGTTGGGAACGCCCCACTGCGCATGATTCTTGTGTCTCGTATTATTTTAGACCAGAAAAATGAGACCACTGATGGGGAAACAGAGGGCCCAGGAATTTTCAAAGCAGGGTTCTGAAATAGATTGTAACAGCCAGCAGGCCCAACTCTCTTGAGGGTCTGAAAAGCGTTTCAAACTATGAAAAATTGTTATGTAAGATACAGAAAAATGCCTTTTTTTACATTCAAGAGGTGAGGTTTCAACCCTCATTCCCCTCCCCCATTATTGAAACACTGATTTCTACACAGTTGGGAACACTGTCTTAAAGACTATTTCATTTTTTCAGTTTCCAGAACATACAGATTCACTCGGAAAGAGCCGGCAAATCGTCTACAGCTTTACTCCCATCGTTCATTAGATCTTCCGGCTCATATCGGCTCGCTACTATGTATCGGGACTGGAATGATATTTTTTGGAGCTGTAAGTGGATTTTTATAGATTAAAAACTAGGTCATGAGCACAAAGTGCATAGGATTACTCTGAACAAGGCTCTGTGTAAAGAGCTAATAGAAATTGGAACAATGGTTCTCGAAGTCGCTAGGCCGGGGGTCTGAATTAGAAGCAGAAGGATCTTAGCGTGCCAGGAGAGGGAAGCGCCTGCAAGGGGAACAAGGCGCTTAAACTGGGATAATGATCTAACGGTTGCCGGTATCTAAAACACCAAAATGTAAAAAACATATGAAGTGTTTAACTTAAGTTCGACGGGCCATATTGGATCTACCACGAGACGTAATTGACCCACTGGCCGTGGTTTGGGAACCACTGGTTCAGAGTTACCTGAATCATTCCAATTTCTATTCGAGATTATTTATATTCGGTATTCATAATTCTACATTTTGATTTTGGAATAACTTCATTTGAGAATTGAATTGCCTTTTTGAGCTTTTGAAATCTCGCGCTATTATTGAGAGCCTCTATTTACTTTGTTCTGAAAATTAAAAACAGCGGAGCAGTCAAATCACTGCCCATTTTATATGTTTCTGTTAAACGTGATTACGTGAACCAATTCAGAATATATTCGATATATTATAAATTCAAACATGCCCTTTTATAACAGAGGTTCCCAAACCGCAGCCCATGGGCCAATCATGGCCCGCGTAACGATTCATTACGGTCTGACGAATTTAAGTGAAATGGTTTAACACTTGTTTTTTCCTTTTTGTTTTCGTAATACCACAAATTGTTATGTCATTATCACAGTTTAATTACATGTATATTTGTAACAATTCGATTTTACCGATATCTAAATTATATATACCAGAACCTCTGCGGGCCGCGAATATCCTTTCGCTTCTAATTTCGGCCCCGATCATTCAACTTTGGAAACCACTGTTTTGGAATGTAATTAAAATAGAGAATTATCTTATGCTGGTAACAGATAGCATACTTTACATTACAGGCTGCTTTCCAATGTTCCAGTGAAGCTAAAGCTGCAGAAAAACAAGAAGATGATGAAGAAGCCCAAACTGAAGAAGGTGAATTCCCAGATATACCAAAATATAATTAAGTTATTTAGATCAGGGCTTCGCAAATTTTCAAGCTCGTGACCCCTTCTAATATATTAAAATATTCTGCCTACTCTGTTACGTTGGCATTGTTGTGTAGGCTGCGTGCCTCTTCTCCGATCCTATGTATTCTCCCGAAATCGTGATAATTATGTTTTGCACTATTTTTAATAATTGTGTTTCGAATCAAAATTAAAATAGATATTGACTCTATGTGAAATTGGTAAACTTTTTGCGATCCCTAAAATTGATTGCGCGACCCCCAGTTTGAGAGGCTCTGATTTATACCAAATTGAATAGGCTGACCCTGGAGTGCATAATAAACTCCTTATTGCTGTATCCAGGATAATATTAAACTTCATGGTACGGCTACACAGTCAGGTGTCCAATTCCAACGCAGAGTTATTTCAACGTTGACCGTTCAACGTTGGGATTCTACTGTAAATTTTTCCCCGACTTCTATGTCCTGGATTGATATATGCCAAACTCAGGCTCATAACATCCTTCTAATTCTCTATTTTCCTAGATCAAACGCCCCTGGATTATCAGTGTTTTGCAACTTATAAGTCGCGACCCAAAACTGGGTCGTTTGAAATTTTGAAAATAATATCCTAACTTTTATCCAGAGCCTGTTCTTCCAGAGATTCCAGAATCAACACAATATTTATTAATCGGAGGAGGAACAGCATCACACTCAGCCATGAGGGCGATTAAGAAGAGAGATCCAACTGCAAAGGTATGTACAATGGTACTCCTGTTGTATGCGAACCAAGATGGCAGACATCGGAACGTAGTACGTGTACCATGTTAGAGTTAGGCCATAATTCCAGGTACGCATACTACGGGAGTCACTTGGCAAGTCCCTGAACTCGTATTAATAGAACTAAGATATAGAAAATTAGAATAACATTTAGGTTTAGGCAATACCCTTACCTGGACCACATACTACGTTCCGGTGTCCGCCATCTTGGTTCGCATTCTACGGCTACGGGAGTACCTGTTCAATGATGTTTGTTCTGACTCAAAAAAAGCAGATACTCTTGCTACTGTTCTGGGATCTATAGTAGTGGGTGTTGTCATTGTCATATACACAAAGCAAAGTCACACGCAATCACTGACAAAATTATATAGGGTTATAGCGGTGCCGGAAACTTCTTCAGGATTTGAACTTGTGGGCCGCAAAGTACTCTCGACTGGGTGTGCAAAGAGCGATGGATTAGTGGTTAGAGCTGGCATATGAAAACTACGGTCTTTGGATCAAATGCGGCCTGTTAGGTGGCTGGCCCGCCTGATGCTGCCATGAATTTCTGCTTTCAACAAGTCTTGCATGCACTACCTAGTTGTCGTGTGCGGCTATGCGCATCCTTAAGTTTCAATTTAGTGCTGACAAAGTTTTGTTAAAGCCCCTATAACACTCTTTTAATGTTCTTCTTTGTTCATAGCTTACACATTCTGTTCACAAAATGTAACTTTTTACATCACACTAACATGGCCCAGATGTAATTAAGTTTGCACTGCAGGCTTCACTCACAGCCTAATAAAATTGGAAAGGCAATGCCAGACCCGAATGATTATGGACTTAATTAAAGGTGATAGCTTCCTGTCTATCCCTGGCAGCTCGAGCAAAGGCTTGTTTATAACAAAACGGTTTTCTTAGCGCATGATAGCCATCAGGTATATTCATGTCGAAGATAAATAAAGCGCAACCGGTGTTAGCAAAACGATGAATTTGCAGGCGTTTCAAATTTCTTATCAGAACGTAGCCGTCATTAGGACCTGATGAAGTGTTCTAAATAGAAATTTGAAACGTTGGCAAATTATATCGTTTTGCTAACACCGGTTGTGCTTTATTTATCTTCGACAAAACAGCTTTCTGGTCAAATTTTGTATCTTGTTCAATTTATGTTCTCTTCCTGCCATGATAGGAGTAAAGTCATGAAAAATGTTTGAAAAACACTGTTTTCTACAATTTTACTCAGATTCTCATAATAACGGAGGAAGAGATGCGACCCTACATGCGCCCACCACTTTCAAAAGAATTGTGGTTTTCCGATGATAAAGAGGCCGCGAAGGAATTGCAATTCAAACAGTGGAACGGAAAATGGAGGAATCTATTCTATGAGGAGGAGGACTTCTATGTCAAGCCCTCGAAATTACCAACACTGACCTCCGGTGGTGTTGCTCTTTTAAGAGGAAAGAAGGTGCACTATTTATTCAATTAGTCATATGAGTTTTGTGTTTGTTGGTAGAGAATAGAAATTTTTGTCATTTATTCAACTCTGTGCTATTTTGCTGAAAATGCAGTAACCTCATTATCCACAGTTTTTTAAATTCATTGAATATGATACCCACTACCCAGATCTGTCTTAAACAAGTGGAATAAAATGAGTTGATATTCAGCCAAGGAGATTCTTGATTTGAGGAATAGAATTCTATTCTAAAAACTAAAAAATAGAAATCCAATGAAATCATTGTTTATTTGGGCTTGCTTACGTGTTGCAGCCAGGAATTTTCAAAGGGTGTGTCTAGAATCTCTAGCTGTCAAGCTGGACCGTAACAGCTAGCAGATCTGTCCGGAGGACGAAATTGTGGGTTTCGATAGTCTTGTCTTGAAGGTCTAAAAAGCATTTCAAGCTGAGAAAAATTTCTATGGTGTGTTCCTATTCTTATCTGATACTCTGATATCCCTATCCAATATCAGTATATATGCTGCAAAGTAGTGCTTCATTGATTTAATATAGAATGAAATTTGACTCTTTTATAATAAAATGTTATAATCGAAAATGTTGTACTAACTATTGGCTCGTTTTCTTCAGGTGACAAAAATAAGTCCGAAACACAGTTCGGTGACGCTGGACGATGGAACGGAGATCAAATACGAGAAGTGTTTAATCGCAACGGGGGGTGAACCAAAAAATTTACCAGCTTTTAAAAAGTTGGGGAATAAAACTACACTGTTTAGAAAGGTGAGGGGGTGAATTTATTCAAGATATATTCTAGTAAAGAAATGTTCAGGTCATCCAAATGAAATGTCTCAAACCTATTATCATCTGACTGAAATCCGATTCTGTGGTCGAAACTCTGATATTCTGTGACTTTGATCGACTCGCAACGCATAGTTTAGGTCAGTGGTTCCCAACCTTTTTTGACTCGTGTCCCATTTCGGAGGCTTTTAGTACTCATTGCACCCGTTTCATGGTATTTATAGTGTTTATTTGATTGGAAGATTCCAAATCTCATTATGTTCAAATAATTAAAGGCAAAAAAAAGTGAAATCCCTTATCAAGCAATGAAACTAGTCCATCCTTTCGAAAATAGATATCTAGCTCGTTAACCCACGTTAATCCATATATCTTTGAACATTCACACAAAACATTAACCCTTTTTCTACCTCCAGGCTTCTGATTTCGTTTCGCTCGACGCCATCACGGACAATATTGAATCGATAACTGTGATTGGGGGAGGATTCATGGGGAGTGAACTTGCATGTGCTCTCGGACACAAAGGTGGGTCGGGGATTTCCCCTCTTTCAAAAACTAATTCTGTTTCAACAACAGGACTGCTGCTGTTTGTAACTATGATCCGAAATGTCAATAGGATATTTCGGAAACTGCTTATAATTTTAGTACATATTATCTGGTTTCGCTCTTCTCACTATTAGTAAATCCACATTTATGCATACTCATTCATAGTTTTCGTCAAAATTTGGTTTTCTTCATAGTTTAGAGCACAAGAGTCGGTATTTTATTCTACTCAAAATCAAAAGTCAGGTGCAAGTTGCTCCTGAGACCCCACAGAACTGTCTATAACAGGGTTTCTTAAACTCTATGTTTGCGACAGTTTAAATACCCAATTCAATAATAATTGGATAGCTCATACACCTAGTTTTGGCCAAACTTTTGATTAAATGAGGCGCGACTTGTGCACGACTGTACGCGCTGCAGTTAAAACAATGCGCAGAAGATGAAGTCCCTTGTGTTCCAAGGACTATTTTCATTATTCTTCTACAGGAATACGCTCACCATCACACCTCTGATTACATACTCTGACATGGGTTCGCAGGCTCGAATCCTATCTGAGGTAATTATGTGTGAGATGATTGCTGGACTCCTCGCCGCCATAGGGTGGCACCAGTTTGTTTCCTAGCTTTTCATTTTACGATGGCTTCCTCAACCATCAACAATTGCTTAACTATTCCTATACCAGACATGGGCTGGTAAACAAACGAGAGACCGTGGATCGCCTTATGATTGAGCCGTATTATCCGCTTTCAACTTTTTGGAATAAATATGACTAAATCATTATATAAGAATATCTCCAATTTGTAATTCATACAGGTGCTAAGTCCGGTTTGAAAGTTCGTCAAATCTTTCCCGAATCTGGCAACATGGGCAGAGTGTTTCCTGAGTATTTAACAAAATGGACAACAGAGAAAGTTCAGAAGGAAGGTGTCGAAGTCATCACTGATTCCGTTGTCAAATCTGTGTCACGAGATGGCGCTAAAGTGAAAATGACTTTGAGCAATGGGGAGGAGGTCAGTTGATGTCCACTATTCTTCTTTTGATTGAATTTGAATTTCCTGGCTATGTACATTGGGCGAGGCATTCGGAGCACCCTTTCAACCACATCTCCTTGGCACAGGCAAACCAAGGCAGTGGGCCAAATCTGACTCGTTGGTTAATTCAATCTGGCCCGCCACAACCAAATAAATGTTGATGTCTTAGCTAAATAATAGCTTCAGGAATTTGTTGAGATTGCGATTAAATCTAGTTTTGAGGCTTATTGTTTGCTTTTGTAACACTATAAATAAAATGTAACTTTTTATGTCAAGCTTAAATAGCGTGCCAGTCTAGGAAGGCAAAATTTTTGGCTCTTGGTCCAAATGGAGGAGCCCATCACTGCTATATCCTCTAGGATCCAAGTTTAAATCCTGCTCAACTAATTTAGAGCATTGATCACATTAACTTTTGGTATGTGAATTTGATCTATTAGATTTTTTCGTTTTTTAGTCAGTTAGTCGAGGTATTTCATTATTTGCTCATATTCACACTTAACTCAAAAAGAAAAGAACTTATCGCTCTCTTGATTAGCGGATAATCACAAACCGGGAACTACAGCGCACGTTATGAATGATTAAGACAGTTTACCCTTATAAATTAGTTTTATATCCACTTTCAGTTGAAAACTTATGTTTTGTGCAAAAGTGCCCAAAGAAGGTTATAAATGTAATAATTTTAAACTCAGATTAACTTTTAGTGTGTCCGTGTTTTATTACTACTTTTTATCATTTTAGTTGGGGCATAGGGGGGTGGGGGGTGGGATTGGGGGCCGAGATATAAGGCCCACTTATGAGCCTTATCTTAAAAAGTTGACCCGTCAATACTAAACACGTCCCTATCATATCAATTTGTTTAACTCTCAGATCACCACTGACCATGTAGTTGTCGCAGTTGGGCTTGATATCGACACGAGCCTTGCAGAATCTGCAGGAATTGAAGTTGATGAAGTGCATGGAGGGTACAGGGTTAATGCTGAGCTACAAGCAAGAAATAATATATGGGTGGTGAGTAGAGGGTTAGTTTTGTGATAACTAGTACAAACTGTTTGCTCTCATGAAGCTTTCTATATTTTTTATTGTTTGAGATTGTAACAAATCGCTTTTTCCATGGACCAATCATTACTTATCAATTTTTAGATCGGTAAGTATGTTGATAGGTATTTGTCTGTTTGTCTGTCTGTTAGATGCATGCGATATCTCACGAAAGCGAGGTTGAATCTGCTTCAAATTTTGCATGTGCATTCATCATATCTCGGACCAGAAGCCTATTGATTTTGGATGAATTATGTCGTATAATTAGCGAGTTATCAATTAATTAGTGATGGGACACGTGGTGTCACTATAGAGTCATGAATCGAAACCGCAATCCCGATCGATAAGTCTTCGGTCTCCGACCGATATTCCTGTTTATTTCTTATTCTTTCAGGAATTAAGCGCCTTCAAATATTCAATGCTTAAAGATGAAAGGAGTGGCTAAAAATATGTCCATCGATAAGAATTATAGTGGAGCATAACTGTTAAGAAACACAATACGAAGTCTTTAGAATGCGGACATAATAGCTACATGCTGTGACAAAAAATAATATTTTTAATGCTTCAGTCAACAAACCATGTGCATTATATTCGTCCCTTGAGTTAATTTATTGCTCTTCGATTGTTTGTCAAAAATTTTGATTACGACCATTAAATATGGCTTCCTATTTGGAAAATCTGAGAATCCAAAATCCAGGATTTTTTGAGAATTATGAGAATTTCTATTTCTTGTGTAAACGGAAAAACTAATTTTTTTGTTTGGCTCATCCAGACGTCTGAATTTGGTTATATGACTCACTGACCAAAATGTTGCACACCTCTGACTTAGAGCAATACCACCCGGGTTTGAAATAATGCCAAACTCTCTTCTATTCCAGGCTGGTGACGCTTCCTGTTTCTACGACATCAAGCTTGGCCGTAGAAGAGTCGAGCATCACGATCATGCTGTTGTCAGCGGAAGATTGGCCGGGGAAAATATGACGGGGGCTGGAAAGCCGTACTGGCATCAATCAATGTTCTGGTGGGTAACATTTTATCAATCCTGTACGAGTGTGTGTTGCTATGTCTGTAGGACAATGATGTTTTTTTTCAAACTTTTCTCAAACCTTTCAAGCAGCGCTTCTTTTTTAGAATTTGTTACACCCCACCTCAAAAATAATAATTAGCTACAAATAATAACAGGTAGGAAGGCGATTTATTTATTCAACAATTTAGTGGGACCAAGTTTTGGGATTTTGTTAACATCACCTTTGACAGAAGTTGTAGCAACCTCTATTGACTGGTCAAATGTTCATTAGTCAGCTGACAAGAGAATAGAATGCGGCTATCGCTTAGCGTTACAGTAATGAATGCACCGGACAAAATGGCGAAAGATTTAACGCAGCGACAAGAGCAAAAAAAAATTGGGGGCTCTCGAAGTATGCGAACCAAGATGGCGGACATCGGAATGTAATATGTGTACTATGTTAGGGTTAGACCATATTTTTAGGTATAAATACTACGGGAGGCTCTTGGGTAGTCTTCGAACTGATAATAGGACTAAAATAAGGAAAATTGGAAAAAAATTATCACCTAACCCTAACCTGTTACCCGTGTTACGTTCCGATGTCCGCCATCTTGGTTCGCATACTTCGGGAGCACCAAAAATTATGTATTTTTATCAATGTGAGGGCCTTTTTAAACATAAACTGTTAGATTGGAATTTTATGCTTGATGGGGAAAATCAGGAGCGTTGAAAAGAGCCACACTCAATGGCTTGGTTGGCCAGATTGTGGCTCGGCGACCACTTGATCTAAGCAAACTTTTATCAATTTTTTAGGTCAGATCTAGGGCCAGATGTTGGTTACGAAGCCATCGGGCTTGTTGATTCAGCTTTACCAACAGTCGGAGTGTTTGCCAAGGCAACAGCTGAAGACACTCCTCGTGCCGCTGCAGAAGCCAGTGGAGAGGGAATCCGATCTGAGCAAGGTAACTGAAAATATTTTTGTGAGATCTTTAAACCACTGAAAAGTCGTGATAAATGACATTTTTTTCTCTGGGTTCCAGGCTGTGGTTGTGTCCGATTATGTGGCCTGAAAATAACTTTTTATATCGCGTTACTTTGGAATTTTGATTGTCTGCCTTAGATGAAGGTAAAAAAAATAATTCTGGATTACTAAAACTCTTAATTGACTTAGCCTCTTTCATACCCAAAACCATTAACTTCCACTATCTGCCTGAGGAAAGAGAATGCTTCTCCTGAAACTGTTCCAAATCTTTCTGTTGTATTTATTTTTATTATTTTTACAAGTGTTTACATGGCCATTTCAATTGAAACACCTTTTTGACAATGAAAAGCGGCCAATTATGAGGAATTATTCTATAATTAGCTTGAAAAGCATTCGAATACATTGATATTTGATTCATTTTGGACAAACAGCCCTGAGTATACATTGAGTGGATGTCACCAAACCAGGAAGATTAGAAAAATTGTTAGTTGTATCCTGGGGCATACCCAGGGAGAGTATGCGTGTTGGATCCCTCTTTGGAGTGTGAAAAGCAGTTTTCTGTGAAATGTAAAAAATAATCATCTTTCGGTACTCCTGAAGTATGCGCACCAGGATGTCGCATAACCTGAACCCTAACCTGGTACACAACCTGATTTTCAGGTTGTGCGCCATCTTGGTGCGCATACTTCGGGAGGTCCCATTTTTCTCTATCATTCATAGCAATTTGCCGTAGCTTGAAAAAACCCTGAAGACTCTTGAAGACACATATTGATAACCTGCTAGCTGCTACGGCCTAACTAACTAATTTCAGGAACCCCATTCTGAAAATGCTGGTCACGTCACTGTCTGTATCAGTGGGTTAATATAGAAAACCATGTTTAGGAAATGTGTGAGAATATGTCAAATTTTTTTATTCTACAAACATTTTTTCTGTTTTGTAGATTCTGAAAATGTTGAACAAATGCAATCCATTCCAACTTCTGAAGAGAAAGAAGAATTCGGGAAAGGCGTCATATTTTATCTCAGAAAAAATAAAGTTGTCGGAGTTTTATTGTGGAATATATTTGGAAGAACAGGAGTTGCTAGAAAGGTATATAGGGGAGTTCCCCCTCCTTGAGTCTAATTTAAAAAAAAAATGCATGTTTGTTCCAAGCAAGTCTTTGTCTAAGCTGTACCATAGGCATGTCGAGATAGGAGACTTGCAATCATGGTTGACCTATTGAATAGACAATGTCCCGGGAAATACTTCGTGCTGTCTGTTATTGTCTAGTTCAGGGTGGTCCAAGGTTATCGGCCTCTAGGGCCACACTATTATTTTTTGTATTGTTCGCGGGCCATAATAGTGCCAAGAATAGGTAAACAGTGCAATACTGAACAAACACTTTTATTATCCAAACACATTGATCATTATTTGTCATTTATCAATCTAAAACATTCAAAATCCACCAAAAAACTCACTAAAACGTGTAAAAATCTTACTATAGCTACATTTAGTGTAAGATTTCAAACTCTTCATAACAGAGAGAGTGTCATAAGACGGAAATGCCGTTTTAGATTGTCACCGACACAACTTGGTGACATATCAAGCAAGCACTGGGGTATTTTTCCTCCCATATCCAGTCAAAAATCTGTTTGAGTTGGTCAGTTTTCGTTTCGAACTCATTTTACAAAATAACTTGCAAATAATTGCAGATAGATTGATTACTGAATTTTACCAAATTTGAGAAACCGAAGGGGGGGATGCTTGTAATTACTAAATTTTCTGACATATAGGCATCATTTTCTGTAATACAATTTAGGTGGATTGCAAAAAAACACCCGGCAAGAATTATATTGTCCGGCCATAAACATCAATATTTAGGTATCAGGCATTGCCGACCTAGGCTAATAGATTCCGCGGACCTGGGCTTGGACCACCCTGGTCTAGTTATTTGCTATTATTGTGATGCACGCATAATAGACCAAACTTGGTTGACCAGGGGCCAAAATTTGAAAGCAGAAGAATATTTGCGGCCGGAGAGAGCGCCCACAAGGGGCCCGATACCAGCACATATAAATAAGATATCGGTGCAATTGAGTTGTTACAAAGTCAAATATACATCTGCTGACTGTGATAATGACATAACAATTGGTGGTATCTAGCGCGCAAAAAGATAAAAACATCAAGTGTTAAACCATGTCACTTCACTGGAAGTCCGGCAGAACATATTAAATCATTATGAGGGCCGTATTAGGCCCGCGGTATGGGAACCACTGATTTACTGTGGTTGTTTACTATTATTGTGATGCACATTATAAACTATTCAAACTATACAAAGGCCTTCATATGAGTTGTGGAGAACACTGACCTGTGTTCTTATACAATGTATTGAGGGGGAGTTTTGAAAATGGTAAATTGTAGTGCATCATGTATAATATAGACAAAGGGAGGATTGTATTAAAAACGTGGGGAGACATTGCTTTAGATTTTTGATTATGTGACTCGATTAAGCGTATAATATGAACCTTTTCATGCTCAAAAAGGAGTCTCTTTCACATCTGAGTGAGTGTGGTGTATGTCACCTTGCCCTGACCAAGTCCATACATCTGAAACGGTTTAGCTATTCTCACACCCAACTTGGACTGGTTATCGGAGAAGGCTATTTGATTACAGCATTATATACCATTTCCTCTCCCAGAGCAGAATAGGATTTGAATATTTATCCCGAAGAGAAGAAAGACGATAAAACGGTGAAACCATATGGCGAACAACTCTTCCAGTTACCAGTCCATGTCGAATATGGGATAAGGTATCGAACCCACACACTGTAATCAGAGGTGTGGTGGCGAGCGTATTCCTATCGTTCAGCACGATAAGCCATGCCCTCGCGCTTAATTTTGAAATTCCTTTCCTGATAAAATATTCTTCTTTCCAGATAATTCGAGACCAGCAGGAATATGAAGACTACAGTGAACTCGCAAAATTATTCAAAATACATCGGGAAGAATTTGAAGAGTAATCTTCTGCTGTCAGCCAATCAAAATAGTTTATCTATAATGTTCAAACGCAATCAGAGTTTCAGAAAAACGCTATTTTATAATTAGGTAATGAATAAGCAAAATTAGCAAAGACTTAAATTCTTAAGAACCAGAAATGGCTGAAATTGAATATTTGCTCTACTTTGTAATAATATTTCTGAATATGGAATATCGAAATAGATTCTAAATAGGATCGTGGAAAAACATAAAAGTCAATATACATACATTCAATGATTTGGAAAAATTTTCCATATTCTCAATACTTCTTGAAATAATATTTTTAAATACGAGTTATCGAATATGTTCCGAGTTGGTTTATTTTCCACAGGAAAATATGCTGAAATCATTGAAAATTTGAGGAAATAAATTTAGCAATACGGTTAAAATAAACATTGTTAAGATTGATTTTCTTTTTTATTTATTATTCAGAAGTTAAATGAAGTCTGTTTTTGTCTGATCATTAGATGTAAAATTTCTTTGAAAACAATGTATTGTATTAGACTATCTCTATACTCAGATAGATATTTGGGGGAAGTCTTATATCTTTCCTGATATCTAAGAAATTTGACTTGCCCTCGAGCCAAAATATCACATTTTCCATGATCCGTTCAAACACTTTTAAATTATTATGAACCTGAATGCCTATGTATGTTTCCGCTATCAATCTTTTGCCAATTCACTTCATTTCCGACTTCAATTGTGACAAGCGTTTGCCAAAAGTTATCAAAAGTAACCCAGAACATAGCAGGAGACCATATTTTCTACAAGCAATCTGCTTCAGGCCAGATTTGCGCTCGAGATATTTCCACGAAAGTATGAATTCTTCCTAAATGCTCTCTATATATTTCTGTATGAAAACCAACTGTTTCAATTATGATTGTGAACACTTAATTTGCAAAATGTTCCCTTAAATATTGTGTGCTGCTTTAAAAGCAATGTTAATTCGTGATGTGACCTGATGTTTCAGGAACACTGTTTTTGTTCCTCTTACTATTCTGGAATAAATTGAAATTTGGCGATTGAGGGGTATTTTTTTGTGCTTCCGTGGTCTTAGTTCTTCGATTCAATGAGATTCTTAGCATGTCCTGATAATCTGGGAAAACTGTTTTTGTTCAGGCAATAGATCAGAGGTTCTCTAACTTTTGGTGTTGTGTAGCCTGAAAGACGTAGTATAATATTACTTACAGAACCCCACAATAAATTTATAAACATAAAATATTTGAGTTGTCGCCTTGTTGCCACATTTCGACGCTACCGTTGTCAAATTTTATTAATGTGTTATTGCTTCTTTGGACATTTACAAAATTAACCAAGTCAGTATTTTATTGAGTAAACGAATAGCTCGCGGAGCCCTTTGGAAGCTGTACTGGTATGTGAAGCGGATCGTGTTAATGTGGCATACACACTTAGGATAGGATTAACATATCTATCTTGAGGGAGAGGAATACGGCTTAAGCACATGGCAAACCACGAACTCTAATCCGGTTACTAGTCCAGTCTGGTATAGGATTAGTTAGCCAGATATATGTTCCAGACTTTTTACAAAATGGGGGAACTTTTTGAATACTAGCACTGATTGCAATTCTAAATGTTACTTCATACATACGAAACAATAAACCGGTTTTGTAGGATTCTTGCGTTGTATAGTAGAGGATATTGATATTGGAGTGAAAATCATAATTTTAAATTCATCGGAGCTGAAATCTTGACAAACTCAAGAGCACCAACTTTTAAATCTTACCTGATGATTAAAAAAGCATAAATAAATAAGCTTTAGTTATCAAAGTTTTGAAACAGAGTAACGCTCAAATTGGAGATGATGCTTTCGTCCGCTCTAGAGTCTGATCGTTTTATAAATGGCTCAGAGTAGTCTGTGGCAACTTGTGGTTCTTCATATATATGCGTATGTAGCTATTATAGACTGAGAATGTGAGGACGAAATTGTGTCGAGCTATTTTCGATTCTAGACAATGAGGATCGCTGGACGTTTTCCCCGCTGTATAGTCGAACTGCAGGTCAGTTACCTATTTGAAGTTGAACTTCCCTCAGCGGTACCTGAAATACAGAGTCGTTTATCGGCTTTCTCTCCCTTAGAATTGCAGTGTATGGAAATTTTATTCTATAAATACTGCTTGAAGAAATTGTAGTTCATTTCTTACCTGAAGACAACTCTACTAAACTGTAAGCCTTATGAGGATGATTCGGTGCTCCAGAAGTGTGTGTACCAATATGGAGGTAACCACTTTGTTCGTCTACTTTACATCAAGTTGTGTAAAGAGACGGAAACCTATGGGCAGGGGTATATTCACTTGACTAACACAGAGAGTCATCGAACTCGTAATAGAACTAAAATGGGAATACAATTATGGCCTAACCTAACCCTAATTAGGGCACACATACCACGGGAGTACCAATAAATCAGCCGTTACCAGACAGTGAATCCGGTAAATCATAAAGAAGAATGCAGATTTGTAAATTTAGCAGCAAGAGGCTGAAACTGCCAACATGAGTGCCTTCTAGTTTCTTGGCATCGTTATGAGTGAAACGCGATGGCACTATCAGACGGAATATGAAATAACGCTGGTTCCGATAAGCAGCCCAACTGTTTCCTTACTCTGCCCAGGACACATATACGCACAAAACATATCTTTTGAACCTTTTTAATTCTGATGATAGAAATGTACAGAAAATGGAATGAAACTCGAAGAATTCATCCCCGATTACAGATTCTCTTGGGAAGGTTGGAGAAAGTTATACATCTGGGAAAGAATATTATTCGTCGAAACGTATGTTTATTGATCAGAATATGCTATTATTGCAGCAATATCTTGACCAATACCTATGTTGGCTGAGCTATTAAAATTAGATTTTCGGGTTCGGATTCTAAAATGGCTAGGTTTAATAAAAATTAATGACATTTGCAGAATAGACCAATATCTAATTTTATTTTTAACAGATTTTATCTATTCAAAATAATAGATAGATATACAAACAGGTCGGCCCAAAATTAGGGGTCGAATCATTGACTCGACTAGACTCAAATAACTCGAGCCATCGTACTGAAATGTCGAGAAGGGTAAAGTCATTGATATTAATAAAAATTTTCGACAGACTGTATATAATAATCTATATAATAATACGCAAGGAGTTTTTAAGAAAATTTAAATATTTTTAGCACGCATGAGGCAGCACCATAAAAGCAGGGTATGAATTAACAATATTTTTGACACAAAAAATCTTTTGACTGCAGTGATAGATTTATCTTGCCCAGAACAAGGAAAAATCTGCTAGAGGTGGAGATATCAACTTCAATTAACAGATTTCAATTTCATAAAAGGGCCAAAATTATGCGACTCAAATTCTTATCATAGATGAATATTCCCCCAAAAAAGGCAAAACTCAAAAAATCTGTTTTCAGAGAATGAAGAAAACTTATCTTTTTTTTAGTTTTAAACTTTTGTAACTTTTCATTTAAATATTACTTCAAATTATGATTCGATACCAGTTTAAAAAGCATTTTTTTGTAAATAATTTCCAAATAAAATTTTTTCAGAAATTTCAATATTTGCCCATGGTTTGGAATCATTGTCCACTTATCATCAATTCATTTTTAGAGAAAGAGGTTTCGTGTGAAATCTCAATTGTAGTCTTGAAAATGTACCATATTTATAAAATATGTAAAATACAGACAAAATAGGCGGAAAGAGAAAAAGTTGTAAAAAGTGAAAAATGAGAATAAACAACAAAGGAATGTCGGAAACAAGTGAAATATAGATAAAAAAAATGTATATACATTATTATATAATAAACAAAATTTATCAATTGTGATAAACCAATAGAAATTCATTCTTGTCTTATGACATTTTATTTTATGACATCATTGTTGTTGCTTTGAAACTAATTGTTAACAAGGAGAGATGAAAATTCATAAAAATTCTTTCTGGATTGCATGAAATACCACCATCTTGTGTCTGATACAAATACCTAAATACTAACTGATCCCATTTCAGACATGGGCTGATAACCAGAGGAGATGGCACCTTATCGGCTTTCCTCTCCCCCCCCAGAATGAATAGGAATCTCACCCTATCCCACCATATAATACTGAGCTGGCAAAATATGGACCATGAATTCCATTAAGGAACAAAAAATTAAAATATAAAACAGTAACTTGGATTTGCTACAAATTATGGCAGCTTAATAAAATATATCTGTAAATGCAACAACAATAATTGTAGAGGCAGTATAAATAAGCACCAATAAAATATCATTTCGAACCTGTAAATCCACTCATCCATGTCAACTTTCAAAAACAGAAAGCTCATTTCAAACCCTGCAATGTTACTGTTAAGCTCTGCAATATCATTCATGCGAATCTCAGACATGTAAGAATCTTAGATCATGTAAAAAAAAGCTTATTTCATCCCCTGCGTTTTAAGTAAATCTTTCAAATTTGCTCAAAATAGTAAAATTGTTTCATTTCAAGCACTGCGAAATCATTCAAGGGTTTGCTTTGCTTAAAATTTCAGCCAAAATGTTCAAATCTTGATCAAATTCAGGAATATAATTATTTGTCTCTGGAACAGAGTTCATCATAGGTCGTTGCACCTGCTCAGGGGTTACTTGAGGTCGATGCATGGGGTTATGTGGGTTCGTTGACGGCCATCCTGCACCTCTAGAGTTCCATGATGGGTGAGGTGCTGAAATTAAAAGAAAACATGATGAATATAGAGGAAAATGGCTTTTTCTTTCAACTTTCTATATTTTTGGAATGATCGATATAATTAATCAGTCAAATGAGAATGACAAGGGGTTGTGAAAGTTAGCAGGGATATATTCCATGTCCACCACCAGAAGCGTAGCTAGAGAGTCGGAAATCGATAGTCTTTAAAAAGCATTCTACAAGCTGCGAAAATTGCTATGTATGATATGAAAATATTTTTTTTTACAAATAGATACGATACACACCAAATACCCCGAATCAATATGCGACATAAACAATAAGACTTCAAACTAGCCAACTAAATGCGCAAATATAAAAGTTTGTCTCGAATAAAAATGAATAACTTTGAAAATTTAATTTGTTGACAATGTAGTAATATCGCAATTTTGAAAAAAAAGGGTCCAATTTGTAATTTATCGACATTATGAAGTCACAATACTCAAGTACTATATCACAATATACTGGAGGCCAACATCCCCCACCATAAATACTGAGTCCCCCCCCCCCCTAAAAAAAAACAAAAAAAACACAAAAAATGACTCACCATTCCCTGGGAAAGGAACATTGACATTTGTTGGAAGAACTTGCTGTGAATGTGGTTCAGAGATTCTGAAAGATAAGACAAATAACGGTTTTCAGTAATCAGTAATTATTTTATCACCAAGAAATACACACTGTACATACAGAACGAGATAAGAAAAGAGAGGAAAATAATGCATTTCAGGGTGAAAGGGGACGCGATGAACCAGCATTCGTTATCGAGCAGCGACACCTATGAATAGTCTAACATTGGGTCATACAAGAACAAGAATCGAACTAAATACAGTACTAAAGTGAGGAGTCTGACGCCAAAATACTGACATTGGCAGAAATATGTTTAAAAAGGCCGGATATTTCCGGACTCACTAAGCAAACGACTCCGAACAGCGACTGGCAGATAACCATGACAACTACGGCACAAATACGGTAACGTCTAAGTGACTGGAGCACCATATTGCAAGCTGAGTTGGATGGTACCAGCACTGTGCTGATGCATGGTTCATAAAAGCTGAGGACGAATTTGTACACAAAATAATACAAGGTTGCAACAGCGAAACTCTGAACTTGAAATCAGAAAGAATACTACTAGAACAGTTGCCCCCTCTGATATATAAGTCTAAATGCCTCAACTAAAAGTGTACTGTAGGGCCGGGTATTTTCAAATACCTGATGATTTCGGAATCGAATCGAATATTTTTTCGAATCTAACCCCGAATACTTGGAAGATATGAATTTGGATGCGACTTTTATGTTATGGGTCGGTCGGCCACATAAATTACTGAAAACGTAGATTCTATCACTCAGTAAATTTGCGTTCACATACAATAAGAAACGTGTTTCATCAATAACTCACTAGGAAGAAAAGAGTCACATGTCACAAGTTCATTGTGAAAAATGACTCCATAACAAAATGTCAAATTATCCAGACCTTTGGTGATCGAATAAAAAAACAAGATGGCGGCAATTCAAAATTTGAGTCGAATAGTTTACAACTTGATTAAAAATGCCCAGCCCTAGTGTACTGATAGAACACACCAGTAATCCGCTGCCTTGCACTTTTGCTGGTGCTCCCGAAGTATGTGCACCAAGATGGCGCACAACCTGAACCATAATCTGGTACACATACTATGTTCAGGTTGTGCGCCATCTTGGTTCACATACTTCGGGATCTCCCTTTTGCTACCAAAAACTATTTATACCAGTTCATTGACTGCGAGCCAAAAAAAGAAGCAGAAGAAATATTCATAGGCCAGGAGGGGACGATACTTATAATTAAGATACAGGTATGATTGGATTGTTATGAATATACACATGCTAGAACTGTGCAAATGATGTAACAATTAGCGGTGTTTAGAACAAAAAAATTCGAAAAACATGGAGTGTTAAACTATTTCACTCAAGTTCGACGGGCCATATTAAATCGTCACGTTGGCCCGACGGTTTGAGAACACTGATTTATAGGTTTCTATGCGTATTGTACTTGCCTTTAATAAGTGCAAGTAGCAGCACTAATAGCGAAGTTGCTGAAATAGACTTCAATTGCTCGAAAAAAATTGGAAACAACAAAACTTTCGTTCGTGTGAGAAAGGGATTTTCATTTTTACCTGCCATAATAAGGGTGTGAATTATTCTGCATGTGTTGTTGTCGCATCATAATTGCTTCTTGTTGAATCGATTGTTGCATCATCATGCTGGAACGTTGGGTTTGAACGAATGGAGCCGGACGACTGTTAAAATATTTAAAAAAATCATGGAATTTGCATGTAAAACATGTTGGTTATCTTTAATTTGTTTATCTGCTTAGAGCAAAGTTATACACACTGACTCAAAGTAAAGTAGACTCATCTCTGAACAAATATATGGATGAGCACTGCAATGCCAAAATCTACTGAAACCTCAGCCTGTATGATTTAGAACGATTCACCTTTTTCGAAAACTGACATACTGGTCAAAGAACATTCTTGATGGCATTACCAAGGCAAAAAGCCACTAACACATGAAGAGCTACTAATATTACTAGAATATTTCCAGGATAGCAAAGCCCATAGAATTTATGACACTGAGTGAAATGTGAACCTGAAACGCGAACAAAGATAGGTTCGGCGCTCTAACCAATAAACCATCATCCCCATTCACCCCCTAAGACAGGGGTGGGCGACTTCTCTAGTCGGCGGGCCAGATGTGGGAAAATGAAGTCCTTGGCGGGCCGGATTATAACATGAATAGTATTCAATATCTTAATCACATATTTATTCTCTAATGCAAGAAAGAAAATTATAAATCGCGATTTAAAGTAAAGTTTGAAGTACAAAAAAAATAGAGACCAAAAAACACAAAATGAATTTATCATAATGTACTTAAAGTGTAATAATGAAATATCATAATGTACTGATGTACAGTCAGCGGGCCGGTCAAAATCTCGTCGTGGGCCGTATGTTGCCCACCTCTGCTCTAGGATGTATCTTTTCCATCTCATTAAAAAGACCAAATTAATTTGCTTGAAGAGAGCTAACAGACTTGCTTGCCAACTCTGTCCATCAGCAGCTAAATAAAAGGGGTCTTTTCTTCGAGACCATCAATAATTAAAAAGAATGAAAACTAGAACCCTTCACAAACTCACCCGTACATATTTGAATCCATGTGTGAAAGTCGTTGGCCACCGGGTGGCATCTGATGATGACTCTGTAGATTTATTTGCTGACTCATTGATGGAACTTCAATATTCCCTCTATAATCTGAAAATGAATTCGAAGCATGTAGTTTTGAATATCTGGGAGAGGAAAGGCAATAAGATGTCTTAATCAGCGCTGTGGAATTTAAGTCAGGAATGTTTTTATTGATATTGGTAGTAAAAATTTTCTCTGAAGTCAAGAGTCAAAATCAGACATTCAATATAAACCTGAGTTCAGGGCATAGTCAGGAATTTTCAATGGGAGGTGACCCCTGTCCGAGTAACTTTGAATTTTCCATAAATTGTGGTCCAACTCAAGTGGAGTCGAAGCTGCCAAACACATATTAAACAAATATTTTTGATAGCATTCTCAACGAGCGATTGAAATTTTTTTTCATATATGTTGGATTTTCTTGGAGCTGGAGTGGGTAGCTACAATATCTTCCAACTTAAAATTGGGGCTCGAAAACAAATTTTTCTTAATTGGCAGTCGTTTTTTTAATGGCTCAGACCTTTTCGGAAATGCAAGCAAAAATTGCATGAAATCTCTCCTATTTGCATTAATATAATATCAACAAGCTATTACTTACGTGGTGGGAAGTGTTGGGTTGACCTGGGGTCAGAGGGCATGTTTACTGACCCGGAACCGCTCATTGAACCATATCGTGTCTTCTCCGCTAATTGTTTCAATTGCTGGGAATGAGATTCATAGTAGTTGGCTTGAGACTGGAAGAACAAAAGTATTAGAAACATAAATGTTAATAATTGAATTCCAGCTAAATTGGAAATTAAAATTAGGTTATTTCAGAAGCCAGATAATCGAACACAATTTTCATGTTTCTGAGATTTGTCATTTTCACGATTCAAATATGATTTTAAGTGTGGCTGCGTGATATCAACTACCTATCTCTACTCTGTGCCTTTGCGCTGGTGGATACATATGATGCAAGGATGCTGTAGCATGAAGAAAGATAATCATTCGATGTCTATGTGCCTTGCTACACACTAACACAGATGTATGTGCACTCACTAAGGAGTAAAGGTGACTCACATCTGAGCAAAGATACGGCCACTGAAATGCCAAGAGCTACTGAAACGTTATGAAATTATGGTGGTTCACTCACTCAGAGTAAGAAAAACTTATCTCTAAGCAAAATTACGAGTAACACTGAAATGACAAGAGCTACAGAATTATGCATTTGAAAATACTCTTACCTGTGGGCCATGAGAACCTGCCGGTGGATGGCACAATCTCGGGGGTTCAGGAGGGGGAGCCTCGTGCGGGGCAAACTGGGCCACCTGGTTCAGTCTGGAATAAAAAGTTAGATAATAGTTGGAGGAACATATAATATTTCGAATAACTAATGTACCGGATCAGCGGTGACAATAAGCTAATGCATGTGCCATTTTTCATCGAAAAAAGTACATCGCAGTTAACTTGCCCTATTGATTTGGTTTTAGTGAGACTAATTACTTATCCTTCTTCTATGCTTTTGCATCGACGGCCCCCTATGTTATAATGCAAGGATGTGACTAATCTAGGTGATTAAAGGATCATGCCGCACACTATCACGAACATTTACAGTGTAGTACACCGACAGAAATTTATTTTTAACATCACGTCTGACCAAGATAAATATATTGAGAGAATGGGATGACTTGGGGACAATTAAAAGGTATTGCTTCCCCTGTAGCAAAAAACGAGTCAAAATTTTCTTCAACCTCAAGAGTTTATTTAAGTCCAATATATATATAAATTAAACACTCTGGTACGAATGCATACCTTTGTATATGTTGACTCGTCATACTGTTATTCGATGGCATCTGTCTCCCACTAGTGGCATAATTATTTTGTTGTTGTTGCAAAGTTGACATATTCAGAGAAATATTCTGTTGCGACGATAAATTTGCAGAAAAGTTGTTTCCTCCCACACGCAAAGATTGTTGAGTCATGATATTGGCGGAAATATTCTGCTGACTCATGCTGTTCTGACGAGGCAATCCGATATTTTCCTGCTTATTTTCAGGCTGAATTAGAAATAGAGATTTAGTAAGATAAGGAGAGCTAAGCTGATGATATATGATTAGTTCTATTTTGCATGGTATAGAATTGGCAAATATGTTAGGATAAGATTTACATATTTATCCCGGGGGAGTGGAAAGGTGATAAGACGACTTAATCATATGGCGAACCGGCCATGTTTGGGTATAGGATTAGTTATTTGTTTTCGGAAGCATGAACTTGATGGTGGAGGAAGCCGTAACCGACCAGCGGTTACTTGAGCCAATCCCAGGTAGGCTTGGGAGTCCAGCAATTTCATTTTCAAAAATGCAAATGAACTCTAGAAAAAAGAATAACTATGTCGTGGTCCATCCTGAGAACAATCAAACAGAAAATCACTAAATTACCGTATTTCCTCGAAATCCTGGGAACATATCAACCTTTTCACTTTTACAATACATTTTCGCATTTTGTTGCTGTTGCATCATCTGTGATGTCATCGGTGGTGATGTCATATGTTGTCCTGGTGATGACATACGTTGCATTGATGCCATTTGCTGAGACTGTGATGATGTCATATGCTGTGTTTGTGATGTCATTACATGTGATTGTGATGTCATATTATGAGTATATGGTGATGTCATAGGCTGTGACTGTGATGTCATAGATTGTTGACCATCAGGAGATATGATGTCATCTATTATATCATCGTTGATGTGAGATAGTAGTTCATCAAGTGTGTTCTGAAAAAAGTTCAAGGTCATTTCAAGGTTACAATCCTATTTCAAGGTCATAGTCTCAAGTGATTTAGAAGAATCTGCATTCGGATGTTAAGTAAACATTCGTAGACAAGGGACAAAAATAGTGAATTATTCTTTTTTTAGCACAGCAGTTTTATCATCTAAACAACTGCTTGTTTATATCCTTTAGCAGAGAGGAAGAGTGGAACACTTGATGGAAAACTAGAAATCTTGCACTTAGTAGATGCTTACCATGTCCAGGTCCAGATCAAATCCACTTAGATCGTTTGAATCTGCTGCCCCCGGTGGGCATTGTTGCTGTTGTTGTTGGTTCTGGGAATAAAGACGATCATTAATTAAAGAACAGAAAATCCAAAACTGCCGTCGCTTGATAATTTTCGAAGTACATTGCAAAATATTAATCCACTTGCTTAAACAATTACTTGATATCTGCCCACATTTATGAAATTGTTTTAAAATGATCAAATCTGTTTGAAGTAACCTCGAGACTAAGTCTGACAAAGGCTGGTGATATGAGACATTCAGACATGCATTGTGCTCTGGTTATGATCATTTTTGTGAAAAAAAAACTAGATCATTTTATATAGTATAAAGGTTTTTTGTTGTAATTCAACACGAAAGGTACAAAAAGAAATTTACATCATGATTTTGCAAAATTTAGAACATTGATTAGGTAATTTTTCAACCAGGGTTGGATTAAAAAATGCACATTTTGAGATGCACACATTCCAAGCGATATTTACCATATTTTGCTGACTAAGTTGTTGCCCTTGGCGATTGTCATGCACCATTTCTTGCTTTATATTCTTGGGGCCGACATTCACACTGACAGATTGAGAATCTGAATGTAAAAAATATTAATAGAAGTGTTCTCTTCCACAGTGCATTGTGTGGGTTCACAGGTTCAAGTCTTGAACCTTGACAATGTCAATTCACAAGGTAAGATAAAAATTTACAAATACCTGACCTCAAAATACATGAAATTGACATCCTAATACAAATATCACATCATAATAATAAAACAGAACATCATAATACAAATGTGACATCACATTCACAATGATAAAACTTGACATCATAATAAAATATGACATCACATATTATACAGAAACTTGATTTCACAAATCAAAAACTTAAAACCTTAATGAAGACCAGCATAACGCACATAACGCAAGCAGCATAACGCAATTAGCTCGTTATTTTGTAATTTTTCTAGAGATATATAGCTGAATAAATTATGAATTAAACTGCACATAATTTTTTGGGTTACAAAACTTTGAAAATCATTTTATGGGCCCATCATGAAGTTAAGATCCTTGCTCTAATGGACCTACCTGACATGTTCCTGCTCGAATGTTGAACATTGACTGTAGTTTCAATCTGTTTTGCAGAATCATTCCCGAAGTTTTGAACAATTTGTACCGACACGTTAGGTATCTGGTATTCTGAATAAAGAATTAAACTAAATCAGAAAAGTTTTGGCTGAAGTCATTATTTATTTCACTGGACACAGAAAGCATTTCTTCTGTTAAACATATTCACAAGGTGTGAAAATAAAGCTCCTATTCCTTTTTATCTTGACTTTATTTCAGTTCTCTATGGACAAGTTTTCTGCCCAAATATATATTTTCCACCCAATTTCAAACAGATAAGTCTTTTTAATGGCTGCCTGTGACTTCACTTAGAAAATGAGTCTCCTTCACTTCAGAGTCCGTGTGTATACACCACTATATTCTTATATAATTTCAGCAGCTCTCAACAACCAGTAGTGATTGGCCATAACTTTGCTTAAAGATGAGTCTACTTTACTCTTGAATGAATAAGTGTGTATGCAACAGCATATCTCTATATAGCTTCAATAATTCTTGGCGTTTCAGTGGTTGCAACTAATTTACTCTGAGCTTCATTTACTTTGAAGCGAATACATGTGACCTTGCTTCAGACAAATTCTCAAAAAAGACGAAATTTAATTTGTCCCAGTGTTATAAATAACCAAATCTTCCCTTCTGCAAAGAAAATGAGATAAGAGAAATGATACCTTGTCTCTGGTTATTTTTCTGTAGGTGCGGATCATTTTTCATCTTTTTGGCTTCTTGTTGTTGACGTTGGCTCATAGAAGAGTCACCGTAACCTGAACACAAAGTTTGGAAATTCATTTAAGGTAAGGCAAGCCGGAATATCCACCGATGTGCTCTGAGCGACACTGCGCTCTCCAGAAGTATGCGTATCAATATTATGGAGGTAACTAATTTTGTCCATATTTATTTACATCAAGTTGTGTAACGGGACTGGAAGCCTAACCCTAACTACGAAAGTACCAAAACTTGTGGATGTGGCAGAGTGATTCCATTCGTACAACTTGAATTTCAATCGAAGAACTGAATAATCAAAATATTTCGAGTAGAACAATTGGAGAAAAAATAGGAATTTCTTAATAACAACAGCAACTTAGCAAATTGATTCGTTACAAACTTCATGTCCAATAAAAACTCTTACCTTGTGCTTCATTTTCCAGCTTTCTCTTCAGCTAAAATACAGAAACAAAAATGATAAATTGATTGGAGGAAAAAATAAGAGTGACTAGCAAGTGGTTGTTACCAAGACTGTGGAATTATATTCGAATGCTTATTTTGATATTGGGATTGGATTTAGTGTCGAAAGTCAAAGCAGGAATTTCCAATTCCTTCGAGTCAATTTCAAGCTCTTCAGACAGTCACAACAATGTCAGTTTTGAGGGGTAGCAGCTAACTAGGACCAACCACAGAAATGTGATAAAAAAAACATTTTTCTGTATCATATATAGCAATTTTCTGTAGCTAAAATAAGTTTTTTTTAACCAGAGTGTTCAGGTCAGAATTTCCAATAAATTCCTATCACACAATAGCTGAGGAGAGATCTTCTTTTCAACAGCACACAACTAAATTTATAATAAACTTACAGACTGAGCCGCCGCTCTTGCTAGATATCCTGAATCGTTATCATTTGTGTCAACGGATGAAATCTTTTGCCGTGAATCCTGGGAAAACAAGAGAACAATGCTCAAAAATGTGATCGACTAATATTTGAAGCTGAAATGTCAGTAAAATCCCACACAAATGTTAGGAAATCAGATGTGGTTTCCCACTAAATATATAAAAAAGGTGAATTGTGGTTGAAATATTGATTGCTCCATCTGTTGTGAAAAAAGTGAATATCCCCAACACATAACTCAGTAAAACACTCCATAGGCCAACTTCTTGCCCATAACATGAGTCTCCAGAAAATACATTATAACTAATGAACAAGCAAAAATATAGTATTTTATTATTTATTGTAACATACATTTCAAGTAGCAATGATGTCAAAAATTGCCTGTAACGAAATTTTTAATACCAGGCCATTCCCACAAGCATTGATTTGGATTAAGTACTTAAGAAATTGCAGGAATAACGACTCAATAAAATTAGATCACAATGCCTCGAGGCAAAATAGTTTGACGATGAAAACAATCATCAAGGAAGATAATATATTGACAAATAATTTGAAGATATGCTTTATCGTCAGGGAAGGCCAAAACCAAGTAAGTTGGGCCCTACTTTAGCACAAAGAGAAATTGAACATGAACAAGCAAATACCGATTAACATTGATTACGAACTAATGACACTGTTTTCATTAATAATTCTATATTTATTACATGTCCGAAGTTAAATGAAAGGTAGTATTTTTGTTTGTCTACCAGATGTTGAAGCTATAAAAAATCCTTCGAGAACTCGCAAGCAAATTAATCATAGCAACAAGCTCCTCTCACCTTTGTTTTCATTCCTTTCTTGTTTTTGAGTTCCTGTACTTTTTGCCACAAGAGGGCAGTATCTCGTCTTTCATTGGCGCGTATCGTTTGTTGAGCGGAACTGTAGCGGTCCGCACATTTCTGAAGTTCAAAAGAAAATTTAGTCAGCGAAAATGATCAATGGTTGGGGCAACTTTTATTCAAGATATATTTTGAAAGTATTTCTAATGTCATGATTATGTAGACAGTTGCCAGATTTACACACTCTGTCACCAAACAATATATGTATTTTTTCATTTGCATTCAATTCGGAAATAGTCATCAAAAACATCTGACACAATAGTAATATTGTTGAAAATCCATTTCCCATTTTCCTAATTATGCAACTTTATCTCAAATTAACAATTATTAATCACGATATTGGAAATCATTATGAGGACATAATTGACATTTCCTTATAGGGAACTCTTAATTGTTTTGTCATAATCCATTAACACAGTTACGAAACCAATTTGTTTCTTAATTTGTATTTAAACTTAAAATAGAAATGAGCAGTTATGCCCAAACCATACATGGGACAGACATATATAATCAATATACCTAAGGAACATAGCAGACCAATCAAAACTGAGAACAATTATGACATCATAGACAATCAATAAAATTCAAATTTAGAATATTGGTAAATAGGAGTAAGTTTATTTTTCTAAATTGATTATTTGAAATACTATGTGATCTTCCACCACAAGGCCCTTTTGAAAGTGTTTTAGTGTTAGAATATTTCAAAACCTGAATAAACGGTACTCACGAAGTACGTGAACCAAGATGGCAGACACCGCAATATAGTATGTGTACCAGGTTAGGGTAATAATTTTATTCCAATTTTACTTATTTTAGTTCTGTTGCGAGTTGGGGGACTAGCCAAGTGACTCCCTGTAGTATTTGTAGCTGAAATTATGTCCTAATCTTATTCTTTTACACATACTATGTTCGGGGTCCGCCATCTTGGTTCACATACTTAGGGGTACCGAATAAACATAATATGACGGGAATACATGTTCTGCATTATGATAGATATCAAATTTAGCTACCAAATATTTAGAGTAAGTTCTAACAGTATTTTTATACAGCTTTTACTTCGAGCAAGGAGTCACTGCTAATTAATCAATCAGTTGCTATATGGCAAATTAAGGTTGGCACTTATGGATTTCTCCTGAAGACATGGAAATTGAGATAGGGGTTTAATTTTACAAATGGCATTTCATACAGACTTCTTCATAAACAATAAAATTATTCCCAGATTATGATTATGCATGGCCAATCATGATTAACTGATCAACCTATAACTTATGTGTGGGCCAAACATGACACATTGATTATCACAATGTTTATTTTTCCATCAGTAAATGATTCAGACTGTCTCCAAATACAGGAAATGTACCAAGGTGATACCATGGACTAGCCAGTGATCCCAAACACAAAATTAAAACATTATTTCAAAATTTTACACTTAATACAAATTTAAAGTTTGCAGAATTACTTTGCTAGCATAATAAAACAAAAATTCAACTTTTTTTTTTGAATTTTGCAAAAAAATGTCCAATTTTCAGGACCAAATTTAAATAAAATTCATTGGGAACACAGATGTAGCGTATTGAGTATTACATTGCATTGTCGACAACCGTGAGAAACTAATCAACCACAGCAGGGTATATAATCAACTTTATTTTGTAAAAGAGTCGATAAAATGACAAGTTTGGTTTTTTCCGAATAGCAAAATTATTTTAAATGCTTTGAATCTATATTTTGAAATTATTGGGAACAAATGTCTTGAAATTCTGTAAATGTTAAAGTGACATTTTGGTCCGCAAAACAGGTTTTCCGGCTATTCATGTCATCATTATGACTCATAATCACATTCCCCCACCCATTGTGACATTATTATTGTTCAATTTTATTGATTTACCGGTCTTTGCATAGGCTAAGACATTTATATGAAGGGCAGGCGATTAATAATATTTGAAAATTCAAATCTCTGAAAATGGCTTTAAACAAGAAGCCTAAACACTGATATGTAAGAGGCTATTATGATATTTGAATGGTAACCGAACCATAGGCCGTGGAATTCTTCATGTATTTGATATTCCATTTGGTATATTTGACCTTGGGCACAAAATCTACATCCCGCAATTATGATGACATTATTCTGATCAATCACGCTTCATTTAGTCCTCAAGTTAAAAAACATCAACAGTGCGATGAAGCATGACAGGTAGCAATGGTAGGTAGTTCATAATAAGAATGATACGATTCCGTCCAGTCACACTCCAGTGACTTATATTCAAAACAAAGAATTCTCACCTGTGTATGTTGTCCATAGTTATTGAATCTTTGTTTAATTCGATCCAAGACAAGAGTCCGAGCGTGGGGAGTTGCAAAGGGGGTGGGGCAATCAACTGATGGCATCGTCATGGAGACAGGGTCAAGGGTTATCAACTATATCCGGGAAATGTATTTAAACTTCTCGAAAAGCTTGTAAATAAATATTATCTTTGCAAAGTAATAAAAATTACAAATCTTATTACATCTGTTAAATAAATAAAATAGAAAAACTTAAGTACTAAGAATTTAACAAAAACAACCCTTTGACTAGCTAATCAAGAGATCAATAAGGTATAATATTGCAGCAATGAGATTGCACTATTATGCTGACATAATTCTGCTCGGTCATGGTTTGTTGAATAATATTGGTTTCAGCGAGTCGGTACTCTCCTTTTAAGAAAGAAAAAAAGGGGTTTTCTGTGTCATAAATAGCAATTTTTCGTAGCTTGAAACAAATTTTGGACCCTTGATGTTGACCCTTGACCCACTAGCTGTCCTGGTCTAATTTGGCAATTAGAAACCTCCAACCTTTGAACATTTCTGGCTACACCTTTGCTACAGCTAACCACTGATTCTCAAAATGAAGTGTGAAATCATGTCCTAATCTCATCTCTGCCAGAGACTTTAGTCAATACCATTATCAGAGATCATGTAAACATGTTTTGCGAGATGAATTTTGTGAATCATCACTAACAGTTTGTGTGTTGTTTTACTAGACATGAACTCACTAATTATTTGGATAGATTGCTACAGAGGAACTTCGACATCACCCAGTCGATGATAAATCAACTGTATTTTGATTTATTTATTATTCAACACACATTTGTACTTCTGGTTGACAAAATAAATTTCCACTTTGGTAAACTCTATATCTAATATGTAGGTCCAAATCCTGGACTGTTACCAAGTAAGGCATTGAGCTAGGCAGATGGATGCTTTCTCAATTTTCGCTGATTCGGTCTGTCTTATAACTGAATAACCGAGACAGACACAATCAAAGATGTTGCTGTGTTAATGCAATAATAAAATAGTGTAGCAGGCATCATCAGATGAGGTTGGCATATATTATTTTTGAGCAGTCTCATGATTTTCATTCCCAAAATTTTACGAACAGAATTAGCACACTCACTCTGATTGAGAAGACATTATTCTGTTCATAACAACATATACTAGACCAGGGCTACTCAACTATTTTCACCAAAGGTCCGTTTATGAAACTTCAAAATTACTAGGGTCCGGACAATACAGAAAATTTATTTCATCAAATAAACGAAAATTCAAATGCAATATTAAATTAAATACAAGAGCAATGAATGGCTCGCAAATATGGACACAAATAATATCGCACATCGGTACCAGTACGACAAGCTGTATAGCTGTGTATTGTATTGTATCAAAATCATCGAAAACTATAAAACGATGCTTATGCTGCCAAAATAAACAAGCAGAGCGGTCAAAATATTATGGTCGAAAGGTATGATCGAACTGAACTTGACCTTCCTTACACTACATGCTGACATGGGTGTATATGTATTAAACAAACATAATAAATTTATTTCACTCGACGGAATATTGATTAAGTAGTAGACTAGCAAACCCGCTTAGTAAACATTGTTTCAATACCTGTCCTGTAATCGATAAAAAATCTTTAAACGCGCGAGTAAAAGTCACCCGTACATTAGGGCGACAATTGCCGTATTGTCGCCATTATTAACGCATCGGTGCGACTTCCAAAAACGTCTGTATTCTAATGCTATAACAGCAGTTGCATCGTGAATAGGAATTATAACACAGTGAGGTACACGACGTAAAGTTTTAGAGTATTTTGCGAGCATGCATCATTCGCGGACCGGCAATTCTGTCGTGAATTTAACTTTTGCTTATCCTAAATATTTACCACGGGTTCCTATTTTAATCCACAATATATATCATCATTCCGATTACATAATATTCTCCAAGTACTCTGTTAGACTGCCCTATCTACTTTTATCGCGAACAAAAATATATTTCCGTATACGTACCAGTCCGCTGAATCTGGATGTTTTACGAAAACAAACGTACTTTTTTTGCAAACACCAATTAGGTTTGAATATATTATTGCCTCTTTAATTAATTCGAAATGTCGCCACCTGCAGTCTGTTATCTGTGTTTTCCGGTCTTGGCCGAGGACCAATATATTATTGTGGCACAGTAACCTTGCTTAGATCGGTTCATAAATGAATAAACAATTCATGATGACAATTCATATTTCTCGTTTAGAAAATCGCAAGCTAGTACTTCGCCTATCGCAACCCCACCCGCTTTCTTCGTAAACAATTTTAGTCTCACAATATAAGCTTCGCAATTTGTAAATAATCTCTCCTTACGAAAACATCTAATGAAACTGAGGGATCAATTCACCACGGGACACGCTCAAGCATTTGAATAATTAAAGACGTTGTACGTGCGCCGAGACGCGAGTTTCACAATGAACGAGTGGAAAGTCATTTTAATGATCATGCATTTCATAAATACAAACGATAGATCGAAATAAACAATATTATTTGGCAAATTCATTAAAACTTCGTTGGGGCGTTTGATTGTAAATATGATTTAAGATTTATATAATATGTAGACCCTACTACATTTTAGAATAATTATTAAACATATATAGTTGCATAACTTATTATTACGTAAATTTGTGTTACTATGATGACGTATTTTTCCATCACATCACGCTGTATGATGATGTCATATTTCGTAACGACGTAAAAGTTTATATTAATTTTTGCTCCAATGTCACATTCATTGACAATGCAATCAATTTAAAATAATAAATCAATAATACGCGGTTACCTGGTACCTAGCAAAATAGAAGTTAATAGCAGGTATTCTCCCGGGCTAAAAGCTACATCGGCTTAGATTATTTGAAAGTATTCATAGAATTCAATAATATCGAACTACACTCAGCACTGAACCAGCAGACGAACTCGCGTTTACAGCGCCGTCGGTAAATAATATAATCGCGACAACGATTGAACGAAGTCGATTCATGTTTTATTCAGAAGGAAATCCTAAAACGCGAGGCAAAATATACAATCTATGTGATAATCAATGACCCGTAACGATTCTGAGCTCAAAATGAACTGCGGTTTGTATCGGTCTGAGATTATAATATCGTTTTGGATCATTTCACTTGAACTTCGTAACCGAGGAATTGTATGTACATCGCGGTCGATGGTGTGAGGTTGAAGTTATACTTCAGGCGTGTAACATTTTCGTCGATGGGCCATGTAATCATCTTCAGATATCTACCTGCCGGGCCACAAAAAAATTAGTTTTCACATGCGGGAAAGGCGAAATAATAGAATGTGGTTATTGCTTAACCTTGCAGTAATAAATCCACCGGACAAATCGGCAAAAAAATTAAAGCAATGACGAAAGCAAAAATCATTTTGTATCTTTACCCACGTGAGCGACTTCTTAAACATAAAATGTCGGATTCGGATTTTATGAATGTTTACAAGAACCACACTAAATGGCTTGGCTGCCCGGATTGTGGCCCGCGGCCCACCTGTTTCAAACCCCTGTTATACATGCTTCTATTGACATTGAAGTCGAGATCGCAGTCGTCTTTTTAAACTATTCAAAGTCGAGTGTCATGATTTTAAATTTCTCGGATCGCAATTTCAGACTATTGGTCATAATCGAAGTCAAATTTTCGACAAAAACTCAATGAGCACCAAGTTGTCGAAGAATCAAAGAAGACGTCCATTTGCAAAAGCTTATCTTGAAGTGTGGTTTTCTCAAGAGTTCGGAGAAAGATTTTCTTTGAATCCAAATTCGTAGTCGATCTGTAATCGGAGTCCCTTTCTCTTCGCCCTCCAAAAAAATCCCTCGAAACAAGATATCTTCCAAAACGAAACATCCGCTATCACATAAATCCGATCGTGATCAGCTGCGTTGGCGACTCTCGATAAAAGTTTACTCTGCAAAGACGAGTTAGTTGATTCATGCTCGACCAAATCCGGTAACAATGCGAGCGCCGTGGTTTGCAACCACCGGCTTTACCTTTACCAAAATAAAGATGAAATATCACAGCTAGTAATTATATTAGCTAGTTATTGTCACGCCGACTCGTACTGTTGACCGAACGTTACATTTTGGTTTAGAATATGCTTTCAAATTGTTTTATCATCTTACCTCTTCATGGTATAAGTATTAAACCCCGTGGCTTTCTGATTGTCACTGGTGACCTGCCTTGCTCAAGAAAATACTTATAAAACATCGAAAGTATAAAATTCGCCCAAAAGTGGTGCAAAGCATTCATCTGATTATCCCGACCCATTATCCAGAAACTCGGTTGATTTGTCTCTCAATGGTTTCGAAATTCGGTGTAATCATAGAGAATGGCCGATTATGAGTGGCGTAATTCATGTCCACGTTATATGATGCTGGATTTTCATTATATTCGTTTCTCCATATGATCAAAAAAATAAATATACTCGTTGTCTCGAACACTTTAACGTTTTTGAAAGGTAAGAACGAAGATTCAACATTTTATATGAACGCGCGATACCGACTAGTCGATGTCACCATTGTAAACAAAGAAGGCGACGAACTCATTGCACCATGAATATTTCGTCATAAAGAGTAATAAACTCGCGGAAGACAGCAAACACGAAACAGACGTTGCGATTTTGACGTCATATACATTTTTTATCGCAATCAATAATGGAATAAACAAACTGAATTGTCACGAAATAAAGCGTGTTGAGCAAACAGAAAGCAATCGTTGTCCACTAAATTCGAAAGGTCACCTAGGTAGGCAAAGTCGCCTTATCGGGCGAAATAATTGGTGGCAGTAAGTTGACCCATTTAGTACCAGACGGCCATGAAGTTAAGCATCTACACTTATTTCACAAGCTATATTTTGTTACGTCTGAAAAGAGACGCGAGTTCATGAACCCCAAGACTCGGACCACATTTGTATGTGGCAGTTGTAACTGCTTATATTTTGAGGTGTCCCCAACTGTCGATGCGCCAATCGCAAGCAGTTGACTTTCGGGATATTCCAGTAAATATCGGCAAAGGTTAACCTCGTCACGGCTTCCTTCAGTAGGCGCGTGTGGGCGTAGCATCGACGACAAATCGCCAGCTCTCGTAAACAAACTACGGTTCGTTATCTCGCACGTACTACAGTAGGCTATGGCCTGGTTCCAATAAACAATGATAAAGGTCAGAATAGTAATAGGAGTGCGTATCCCGAGTTTCGCCCGGAGCAAGTTTGTTATCGCTGGTTTCGTTCAGTGTTGGACACCATGGTAGGCAAGAATAATTCCTGAACTCCTAGTCCAGTGTTGTGGAGACATTGTCAAAGTCATTGTTTGATTCGAGTCACGTGTTTCAAAAAACTCGACTAATCCAAGCGGAGGGTAAATCTTACTAGCGAGACTTTATGCTTTAGTATCAACGTGGCCCATATTTATCAATTTCACTGTTGTTAATGAAATCTACGAAGACTCCAAACATCAACGACTAAAATTTGAAAAGAATTTCTGCTACTCGGACTAGACTCGAGGTTTAGGTACTCGTACCAGGTACTAGATGACTCGACCATCAATCTATAAGCCAGATTGTGCCACATATCCGCTCGCAAACTCGCATCTTCGTTAATTCTACAGTTAGGAGAAATGAACATTTATCCCACGGCGAAATGTCGCCAACTACGCAGGTTTAATGAAACACACCATTTTAATCTTGCGCGCGCAAAGCCCTAAACCTTGGATATGCCTACTTTAAAACCAGGAAATCCAAATCCAGAGCATGTGTTGAGGAAAACTCGTATTTTACAGATATCGCTGCCTTCTCGATCGTACTTGAACCTTTCTAAATCATGATCTATTTTTTAGCGAGCGACTTAGCTACCTGCTTTATTCATAGTAAAGCATGCAAAACTGGTAAGAAGCCAAATTGTTCTAGAATCCATCTACTAGAATCCATTTGAAATCCGAATTCGTAACTTCCGAGTCAGCCCGAGAAATTACCCCGATGTGTCATAATATTTTGGCAAACATATGACCAATACAACAACGATTTGCTATAAAAGGAGTACTAGATAAATAAACTAACTCTTGCCATAATAACACAAATGTATTCATATAATGAATTCTGAACAAAATCACATTGTTGTAGGCAAGCATAAATAAATTGGAGCTACAGAAGTGTATGCACCAAGACGGCAGACAACCTGAGGTAGTATGTGTACCTGATTAGTGTTCAGGTTGTGCGCCATCTTGGTGCTCATACTTCGGGAGCGCCAATAAATTTCGGAAATGCCCATGCCCTTTCCTAACTTACAACTTCGTTTGTTCAACTCCATTTACAGTGTAATGACATTTCAATAATCCCTTCCAAACAGCAATTACAGCTACCTAACTATAGATATATTACGCGATAGAAATATGATGTATCCGTGGCCACTACTACAAGTGTATTTCTGTAACCCTCCGTCTGACCAAGGTCAAATTTCCTCAATAATATTTCAACTCAATAAACTGCCACTGTCTTATGGCATCACAATAATCCTTTTCAAATAAGGCCATACAAACTGAAATTTGCGCTATCAAATTCATTACATATATACGTACTATGAAGTTAGAAATACGAGGTCCGATTGTTTCTCCGATGACCTTTCCATTAAGAGTTCCATAGGACTGACCTTGATAAAACTTATCTAGCTTTCGCCCTGTTCTATGATATTCTAACTTTCCTTACTGGGCGCTGTCTATTCTGGGTATGACACACCGAATAATTTTTGAGGGAAACGAAGCGAAATGTCGAGAACCAAGTAAAACCCCCATCTAACGATGACTACATTTACGTCACAAACCAGCGCGTCCATATATATTGTTACATAATGTCGCCATTCACTCTCGACGACGATATTTTCCCAGAGCTAATAACAAGGCAATACGACTCGCGCAGTCGTGAGACGGCGTTCCCGTGTCCTATGACGCATTGACAGCGCAGAAAAAGCAATGATTTCAAAAGATATGTCACTGTATATCAAGTAAATAAACCTTCACGCGGTTAGTTCTCGAGAAACAAATTGTGCTAAATTCGCAAAATGTCAAATGTATTAATTTGCACGAATTTCGAGTTTCTAAACGCGTATGTCGAAACTTATTGTGTAAAAACGAATTTTCTCTCTTTTTTTTCTCAAACTTCCCGCATTTCATTGCCTCAATCGAAATGATTATATCTGATCAATACCGCGAACCATAATTTCATTCATTAAGAAAATTCCCCATTAAAAATAAGGACCTGGCCAGTTTCTGTTGCCAGATCCCGAGTTGTTCGCAAAATAAACAGGTAGATCTGTCGATCAAAACAACAATATCAGGGAAAAACCTGATCAAACTGGTTATAGAATTGAGACGTTACGTTAATTATGTGTGTTTGCGCATTTACTTTTATAAATAAGTTCAAATTTGAATGAAAAACACAAAAATAGATAAATTTTGAGTCGCCATTTCAAGTTAAGCTATTCATCTTTACGTAATCGCAGACAAGCTTCGACGTTCTGTTGTTTGACTTGTGACGAAACAAATACGCGTGTATGTGCACGCGCATCGGCCAGGATCGACGATTAGTTTATTTTAATTAAATCCCCGGATTAAGGGCTCAAAATGAGCTGCAAATTGCCCGAGACATAAATTCGATCGATTACTAATTCGAAGCTCTCATAACCAATGAAGTGCGACTACAAAACCAATTGAAATTATATTATCAAAATTTATGTAAAAGGTGTGAACGTTTATTTACATAGAATTATTAATTAAAAGCACGTCGATTCAAGGTTTTGTATTTCGGTGAATTAGTATTCTGGGCATGTGAGCGTGTGTGAAATAACTTAATAATTTTAGGTGAGATAACACGTACCACTTCCTCTTGGCAAAACCTTCCACCTTATATTCTGTACGTTATGAACCTTATCTAAGGTTTCGTTTGCTCCCCTGATTTCATAATCAGTTTTTATTTATTTGTTTTTATCTGTCAAGTGTATTGTTATGCTGATTAAGGAGTCGAATAAACTTATACATTTCAACATTTTACATAATACACTTTTCTGATTTGTAACAACCTTATCACTTATTTTATCTTCTTACGAATAACAAAGAAAACACAAGTACTATACAAGATGACTCAGGTTTTCTATCAAAAGATCAGAATACAACATATTTAGTTGTTGCTGACATGAACATGCTATTTACACCTGTTAAGAACAGCAATACACAATACGTATCACAACTTCGATGAATCCTCGATTTTTGTGACCTTTTCTTCTTCTTGTAAACGAATGTTTTTGCCTACTCAATCTACAAATCGTAATAAAATAAATAAATAACACTAATTGATAGCTGATGATAAATGAAGCACAGCCGGTGTTAGCAAAACGATGTAATTTGCCCACGTTTCGAATTTCTATACAGAAAAACGTCATCAGGGCATGGTATGGAAAGGACACACGAGTGGATATATATAGAGCAAGAAAAGAAAAGCTATTCTCATTCCTGCAAAGCTGTGGTGCGTATGATCGAGTATTTTGAAGACTTTCAGAAAACTTTTTGAGGCAAATAATCAATCTTATGCATTGCGATAGCTGTTCCAAGACGTATAACTAACTAACTATTCTCGTAATACACTTTTATTTTCCTGTTGTCGTCAGCAATACTCGAACATACTTCAGGGGGTCCCTACTGATGATACCCAAGTCCATGCACGCGGAACAAATACCGGTAACTAGTTATGTATTCCGAAACCCCACAGGGACTGCTAAACCAGTAACCGGGCGATAGGCTGAAATTCGCCATAGTATCAAGATTTCCTCTACCTACAACCAAATATGAAAATCCTACGCTAATGCTGAAATTGTGTATTAAAAACCTTCGCTTGGCCTCATTACACACATTCACTTGCTCTACAACACAATTCTTCTTCAAGCGACGACAACACGCCGTCGTCTGCTGATCGTATCCTGCGGCGACAACAGTTTTTATGATGTGATAATGCATCGTATTGTGACGTCCGTTCGCTCCCGCACGGTTGGCTGAAGCTTGTAACCACAGGATAACGGTATGACGTGAGCCTTTGTTCGCGAGGGAAAGGCGATAATTTTTCTTTCGGCAAAGCTTGTTCTACTGATTGAGTTGCGTATTTAAATTTGTCTTTCATCTACCAACTAAACATGATAGGAAGAAGATTTCGCGTAAGTACGCACGGCAAATTTTTAACGAAAAACATTACCGCATATTCGACGAGAACGAACGTACATTGAATACACTCGGGAGTACCATATTATTCCCCTTTTAAAAAATTAATACCTCTGTTGAAATTACAAAGGATGTATTAACGTCACATTTCTGTATATATTTTTTCGTTCGACTTTGAAATAACCCTCGTAATTCAATGTCGGGCGTAGTTGTTGACTTTTAATGGTGCTATCATTTTATTGTTCACTACTAATCTGTGTTATAATATAAAATGGTAGCGGGTAATAATCCTACTCAACTTCTTATGAAGGGTTTCGCCAGCGAGCGTGCTATTTAGTTATTACCACTAGAATTCTCATTTGTTTATTTGAATTTGAATATAGTTCACTCCTGTTTAGGTTTCTACACCTTTCCTTGTGTTATCTGACATTTAGTATTCTTTAAGAAAATAAGATGGACTTGAAACGTGTCATTTAGTATTGCTGGTGGAGCAATTTCTATCCACGCTCTTTCGTCGATATTATAGTTTTAAAACGGACGAGCGTTTTTCGAGCAGACGTTTCACCGCCAATCAAGTGCAAAGTTTCTTTTTTTCTTGTAGAATAAGATAATGTGGCACAGCCAGTCAGTCCTCTTGCTATATTTCTAATTTGTACTTCATATAAAGCATGTAAACATTCATTAACAATTAGCAGGTTACTAAAGCTTTAAAGGTGACACTACAGCAGCCCAACGCATTGGCATCTAGGACAGGATAGGATTTACATATCTACACAAGTGCGCCGCAATTCTTTTTGCAGTACAGTATTTTTGGTACTCCCGTAGTGTGTGTGATAATTTTATTCCAATTCTGTTTTTAGGTCTATCACGAGTTCGGGGACTGTCTGTGCTAGCCAAGTGACCCGGACCTAGCTTTGAAATAACGGGTATGGCAATATACCTCTCATAGATTTCCAGATATCGGAAGTTTATTCCCTGGAAAAGTTGAACCTGCTTAATTGAACTGCTATGCCTGAATTCGGGTAGAGATAACCCAAAACGACTACTTGGACAAAAAGTCTAAACATTGCTTCGCTTGTCCTTCCCCCCACACATTTTGAATCTATTGATTTCAATGTTTTTAGTTATTAAAGATGAAAGAAATCAGCAGGACGCTATTACTATATTTCCTATAAAACCCAACATTTTATCACAAATTTTGCTTTACTGTTACTTGAAATCATGAAAGCAATTTTACAGTGTTTCACCGAAAATAGGACCTAGCCTGAATTTTGAGAATGATTTTCATAAATAAATAAAGACCTTATCAATAGCGCGATTTTTTTTTTTGACCTAGTTGATAGCAAGAAATCTCTTCTACACATTTTAAATGATTAATTTAAAACGTGTGAGAGGGGAAAACGGGTTACTTAAGTAAATGGATATCAGTTTTCATATTTTGTATAACTGGAAATTTTGTAATTCTCTACCTTGTAATTTTGATAAATTAAAAACAAAGACATCCCCCAAAAATAAGTTCTAGTGTTATGTTTCGAAAGAAAATTGAAAGTCTTATTTTCAGGGAAACACGATATATGACCTTGGATAAGGATGCCCTTATAGTCTCTGTTTAGCGTTGTATTCAAATTGGTTTTTCCAATTCAGATAATCACAATTCAGAAGGTTGCGAAATGATTTTTTCTGTGTTATTCTAGAATAGTTTGGTAAATACTGACATCCTTAACCTTCACATTCTCTTACACACAGGGTGGCAAAGACTGGTTTGTATTTATCGAATAGGAGCATTGCTCTCTTGTATTAAAACCAGTGTACTGAATATCAAACTACAACACCCACACTGAGCTGCACGGGGCTGTTGCAATTTGGTAAGAGGGTTGTGGATGAATAAATATTAATAAAAACGATGTTGGGCTGCCACCAAGTGGCCATCTAAATATTTGGTTTTTGAAAACTAAACAGAGGGAACTGTGACAGACATCATTTGAATGTTCAATGTGCAGAAAGTTTAAGCTTCTCGGTGCCATTTAATATTTTTATAATTCGAGGGTACAAAAATGTTGACAGCGCTATCAAGTGGTTTATTTAAAGACAACAGTATCAATCATGGCTCCGAGGCACTGCGTTATGTTATTTGTCATCAAAGTATCGACTTTTTCTTCCAAATGACGTTTTGGATCTTGTTTTCCAACATTTTTTATCGCAAGTTGTTCCGGCGTCATCTTTTCTTCTTCTTCGAGAGCCTGAAAGTGAGGAAATTTGTGAAAAAATTATTTTGTGCGTTATTTCCAAAACTAAGTGTAAAATTTTTTTGGATTTGTGCGCATAGCTTTTTCACCAACTTGGCATTACTTGAAAAATATATATGTACATCTCATATGTACACTGATTACAAAGAATTCAGACTGCACAAAACTTAAGGGCATGAGTAGTGTGTATCACCAGCTAGTGAACTAAATAATAATAAGATTTAAAAATATTAAAAAAAATAGAAATCGAAAATAAGCAAAAAAGTATAGGAAACACTGGTTGGTGTATTGCATCAAAGCTCTGGGCACAACTATATTACATTGCAGGTAAGATCTCGTATTCGAATACCATGTCCACCACATGCACATACAGGGAGTAAGCAATTTATACAAGTAGATGTAATACAACAAAATACGCTTTTCCTATTTTAATACAACCAAACATCCAATTCCCATTTTGATACAACCAAACATCCAATTCCACTGTTAATACAACCAAATATCTAATCCCGTTCTTAATACAAGTAAACATCCAATTCCCATATTAATACAACCAAATATCCCAATTCTCATCTTAATACAACCAAACATCCAAATTCTCATATTAGTACAACCAAACATCCCGAATCCCATCTTAATACAACCAAACATCCAATTCCACTGTTAATACAACCAAATATCTAATCCCGTTCTTAATACAAGTAAACATCCAATTCCCATATTAATACAACCAAATATCTAATCCCGTTCTTAATACAACCAAACATCCAATTCCACTGTTAATACAACCAAACATCCAATTCCCATTTAATACAACCAAATATCCCAATTCTCATATTAATACAACCGAATATCCAATTCCCTTCTTAATACAACCAAACATCCCAATTCTCATATTAGTACAACCAAACATCCCAATTCTCATATTAATACAACCAAATATCCCTATCCCATCTTAATACAACCAAACATCCAAATCCCTTCTTAATACAACCAAACATCCAATTCCCATCTTAATACAACCAAATGTCTCAATTCCCATATTAGTACAACCAAACATCTCTATCCCATCTTAATACAACCAAACATCCAATTCCCATCTTAATACAACCAAACATCCAAATCCCTTCTTAATACAACCAAACATCCAATTCCCATCTTAATACAACCAAACATCCCAATTCTCATATTAGTACAACCAAACATCCCAATTCTCATATTAGTACAACCAAACATCCCAATTCTCATATTAGTACAACCAAACATCCCGAATCCCATCTTAATACAACCAAACATCCAATTCCACTGTTAATACAACCAAATATCTAATCCCGTTCTTAATACAAGTAAACATCCAATTCCACTGTTAATACAACCAAATATCCAATTCCCATTTAATACAACCAAATACCCCAAATCCCATACTAATACAACCAAATATCCCAATTCCCGACTTGATACAACCAAACATCCCAATTCTCATATTAATACAACCAAATGTCTCAATTCCCATCTTAATACAACCAAACATCCAATTCCCATCTTAATACAACCAAACATCCAATTCCACTGTTAATACAACCAAACATCCAATTCCCATCTTAATACAACCAAACATCCAATTCCCATCTTAATACAACCAAACATCCAATTCCACTGTTAATACAACCAAACATCCAATTCCCATCTTAATACAACCAAACATCCAATTCCCATCTTAATACAACCAAACATCCAAATCCCTTCTTAATACAACCAAACATCCAATTCCCATCTTAATACAACCAAACATCCCAATTCTCATATTAGTACAACCAAACATCCCAATTCTCATATTAGTACAACCAAACATCCCAATTCTCATATTAGTACAACCAAACATCCCGAATCCCATCTTAATACAACCAAACATCCAATTCCACTGTTAATACAACCAAATATCTAATCCCGTTCTTAATACAAGTAAACATCCAATTCCACTGTTAATACAACCAAATATCCCAATTCTCATATTAATACAACCGAATATCCAATTCCCATCTTAATACAACCAAATGTCTCAATTCCCGACTTGATACAACCAAACATCCCAATTCTCATATTAATACAACCAAATGTCTCAATTCCCATCTTAATACAACCAAACATCCAATTCCCATTTAATACAACCAAATATCCAATTCCCATTTAATACAACCAAATATCCAATTCCCATTTAATACAACCAAATATCCCAATTCCCGACTTGATACAACCAAACATCCCAATTCTCATATTAATACAACCAAATGTCTCAATTCCCATCTTAATACAACCAAACATCCAATTCCCATCTTAATACAACCAAATATCCAATTCCCATTTAATACAACCAAATATCCCAATTCTCATATTAATACAACCGAATATCCAATTCCCTTCTTAATACAACCAAACATCCCAATTCTCATATTAGTACAACCAAACATCCCAATTCTCATATTAATACAACCAAATATCCCTATCCCATCTTAATACAACCAAACATCCAAATCCCTTCTTAATACAACCAAACATCCAATTCCCATCTTAATACAACCAACGATCCAATTCCCTTGTTAATACAACCAAACATCCCAATTCTCATATTAATACAACCAAATGTCTCAATTCCCATCTTAATACAACCAAACATCCAATTCCCATCTTAATACAACCAAACATCCAATTCCACTGTTATTACAACCAAATATCTAATCCCGTTCTTAATACAAGTAAACATCCAATTCCCATATTAATACAACCAAACATCCAATTCCCATCTTAATACAACCAACGATCCAATTCCCTTGTTAATACAACCAAACATCCCAATTCTCATATTAATACAACCAAATGTCTCAATTCCCATCTTAATACAACCAAACATCCAATTCCCATCTTAATACAACCAAACATCCAATTCCACTGTTATTACAACCAAATATCTAATCCCGTTCTTAATACAAGTAAACATCCAATTCCCATATTAATACAACCAAATATCTAATCCCGTTCTTAATACAAGTAAACATCCAATTCCCATATTAATACAACCAAATATCCAATTCCCATCTTAATACAACCAAACATCCCAATTCTCATATTAATACAACCAAACATCCCAATTCTCATCTTAATACAACCAAACATCCAATTCCCATTTAATACAACCAAATATCCAATTCCCATTTAATACAACCAAACATCCCAATTCTCATATTAGTACAACCAAACATCCCGAATCCCATCTTAATACAACCAAACATCCCAATTCTCATATTAGTACAACCAAACATCTAATCCCGTTCTTAATACAAGTAAAACATCCAATTCCCATATTAATACAACCAAATATCCCAATCCCATCTTAAAACAACCAAATATCCCAATCCCATTTTAATACAACCAAATATCCCAATCCCATCTTAATACAACAAAATATCCCAAATCCCATTTTAATACAACCAAAAACCACTTCTAATACAACCAAACATCCAATTCCCATCTTAATACAACCAAATACCTTTTTATAATTTTTGGCCAACTGCAGCATATTAGTGACGGTATCTTCATTCACTTTACAATGCTCGCTGTAATCTGTCAAAGTCAGGCCATCGATCCAACTAGTAAACAAAAGATTTATTTTATTTTCCATGAATGAAATGAGAAGTCAAAACAGAGAAATACACCAGACTTCAAGTCATTTAAAAACTACCCAAACTCAGCGTTAACACAGATTATATGTTTGACTCAACTCAAGGCCACAGCAAGGTTGAGGAAATATTTTGACATCAACTTTGGCCCAAAACTACAAAAAAAAGATTCAATTATCTGTAGAGAATGCTTAGTTATTTTGATGCTCCTTAGAGTTGGTTTGATTACCACCATTTAAAGCAGGGGTGTGCAACCTTTAATACAGGAAGGCCAGATACCAATAACTGACTGAAATTGCGAGTCACATCTTTGTTTACCATAGGCTTTCTCGTAGTTGCAGTTACAAAAGTTTTCGAGCCAGCAGACATTGAATCTCATAGGCATCATGTATACACTTTGCAACATAAATTACTCGCGCATGTCAGATTAAACTAAATTAAAAACTGGCGTCGCAGGCCGCACACCATTCAAAATTGACACTGCGGGCCGCACAATTTTTCCTTGTGGGCTGCAGGTTGCACACCACTGATTTAAAGCACAAAATTTGAACCCCGAAAAATTTGAAATTCCAGCAAGAACCTTCTTTTATGCAGGTTGAGCAGCATCTTCTGTTCAAGTTCATTCTTTCTGTAGTTGATGGCAATCGAGTAGTAATGTCTGTTCAAACCGTGAATCAAAGCCTGGAAAAGATTTCAAGATGTTTCAAAACAGGGAATATTTTACTATTTCAGATACATTCTGGAGAATTAGGAGTGTCGTGCACATATTTCATTCTCCAATGTTTTGGCTGATCCTGAGTGTAACGTTATTGGCCCACCTAACCTAAATACAACTTGTATTTTCCAATCATTTTCTAGCTGTTATTTCCAATAATTAAATATAGAAAGATAATAATCAGTACATTCCTAATACTTAAGTACAACACACCTACCACAGTGTGAAATTTATTACCTGTATGGAAGGCTTCTGTAAATGTCCAAGGTTAGACGTTGTCTGCCGAGGTTCGTGGCCCAAGACCATCATGTTGGGGTTGATCAGTCGGAAAGCATCGATGACAACCTGGAAAGAAAAAGCTCAATCAAACTGAGAATTATTGGAATTAACAGACTATTCCTGCTACTCCAGTATTGTGTGTACCAGGTTAGGGTTAGGCCATAATTTTATTCCGATTTTCCTTATTTTAGTTCTATTGCGGGTTCTGTGTTAGCCAAGTGAATATATCCCCTGCCTATAGGTTTCAGTCCCTTTACACAACTTGATGTAAAATAAGCAAACAAAATTAGTTACCTCCGTATTGGTACACACACTTCTGGAGCGTCCTATTTTGCTACAGACCACTTTATGGAAAACAAATTGCAGTACTTGGTATTAGTTTTAAATGAATGTAATAATTTATGTGAATCTCCACAACACTAACATGGAAATATGCATTACAGTTGAAGAATTGAAAAATAATAATCGGTGAAAGTCTTAGCTAATGACTACCAGAGAATCGCCCGCCCATGGCCCCTAGAGCCCAGCTTGAGAGACCGTGGTCTGATTGCTTTCCTGTACCGAGCGTTATTTGAAGCAACAGTGAAGAAAACAATTATATTCTAGACCAGGGGATCCCAAACCAGGGGTCGCGACCCCAATTTGGGTTTGAGTGATAAGTAGGTAGGGTCGCAAACAGGTCATGGGGTCGCTGAGGTATGGTAGAGGATGGATGTACAAAGCATCTAAGATTTGACAAACCAAGTTAAATTTAGCAGTTTGTAGTCCATGGCTTACTTTAAAACAGGAACATAGGCATGCTTATTCTATAGAAAATGTAGGCGCTTGTTTGGTTTTAGCTTATTTTACTTAATACCACGACATGACCAAACTCAAAAGTCCAGTGAAACAAGCTCTAGAGTTTCATGAAATATATATATATATATTGACCTGGGGTCGCACTGGAAACTTGAAAGATGTATTTGGGGTCGTCCTGAAAAAAGCTTGGGAACCCCTGTTCTAGACATTTATAATGACAAGACTAACCTTTCCTTTAACGCTCTGAATCGGGTCGACCACGACGGCAACAGCTCGTTCGGACAACGCTTCGAAACTTTGTTGGGTGTTGATGTCCACACCAGATAGCCAGCAACCGAAGCCAGGATGGGAATGGTACCAACCTACCACCATTTCAGGCCTGTATTAAAAAAAAAATTTTATTAGTCATTTCAACACATTTATTAAAACCAAAACACACTGCATAAGAAGCATCAAGTGGTCAAACATGTTTGTTTCAAAAGTCCATGCGTTTGAAACGAATGACCAGCCAACTATGCCTCTGCATGAACTGGTAACCAGACGAAAGTCCTTGGTTCGCCATATGATTGAGAAAGAAAGAATTTTTTTTTTCGTTAAACCAGAAAACATATAAAATATATATGATAGCAAAATGGGAAAAATTAAGTTTTAGATGACTGGGTGGTATCGATACAACCATTCACAGTCATCTGAGTCAGATACCAGTACCACCCAAAACATCATTTTCTGGGCTTCCCACTCCCAAAAGGATAAATATAGAAATCCTGTTATTCTATTATCATCACGAAGCAAACAAAATTCCCCACACTTTCCTAAGTAGGCTGACACAACTAATATCAGCATACCTTCCAGTCTGTTTCAGCATGTCCAACATCTTGGCTTGAAACACCGGATCCACAGCTTCAACACTGACTCCAGTGCCAGACTGAGGCATTGCAAATACATCAATCACTCTGACCTGTTAAAAAGGATAAAATTTATAATCAGCCCTGACTTGTTCCGAGTTTTTATGAGGTGTTTTACTCCATCTTAACATCATACAAGCAAGCATTGTAAGCTTTTGGAAGAAGGCTTGGCAGTTTACACATCATGCTCATAGTTAGAAATATGCCTTCCATTGCACCTCCAAGTACCCGTCGCGAGTTCAAATTCTGTGTGAATGAACACTTCTTTTGACAACACTTTTCATCTAAAATTTGTACGTTCAAACCCTCACTTATTTATTATTTTGTTCACTTTCCTGATTTGCTAATCATATTTATTTTGTTTTCATTAATTCTTTTATTGCCTTTTATGCTGAATTATGAAGTCGTAATGAATTTATACCTAAATAGGGATAATTATATGCAGAGAAGATCGCTGGACTCCTTGTGTCTTCTGGTGTCATAGGGTAACTGAGTCTTGTTTGAAGTGAAAGGTGTATAAAAATACAGATATTCATTACAATCTTCAGTCAGTATTGAGTACAAACAATATCTCACCGTATAATCATCAACAAATTCTCCGAGCATCAAACCCATGACTTCCATTGGTACGCCAGCCCTGCCATGTTTCAACATCTGAAAAGATAAATTTATGTTAGTCTGTAAGTTGCATAAAGAGCCTGCAGAGGTTTATCCAGAAATTTGATTTATCTAACATTGTTTATGCTGTAACTTCATTGTTTTTGAGGGAATTTTGGAAGGGTAAGTGGCTAGTGTTGGATTCAGTGACCAATATACCTTCTTAGATTTTTCAACATTGATTAGGTTATTGAAATTAATCATTGCAAATTTAATACTTATCGCAAAGTGGGAAGCCAACCTAGTTTTTTTTTAATGAATACAAAAATATGATTAATTTATTCTGACTATATTATTATTCTAATTTTATTTTACATTTTACACTCACAGACCTAAGAGAGAAATTGAGCAATATAACTACAAATGAGTTTCAAACCATGAGACATAAAAAAAAGACATTTTATTTTGAACTACACCATGATAAAAAGAAGTATGATACACAAGACGAACACAGAAAATTTTGAAAACTGGCGTTTAAAACACAAGAAATAAAAAACACCAATCACAATTTCTCACCTTTAATAAAGCTAACGATGAAATATAAACTTGTTCTGCTGTGTCAACCATGGGAGCATCAGACTGGGGTTGTTGTCCAAATCCCTGAAGTCCCCCACCCGCTCCTAATCTCATTAACCTATCCATTCTTATATTTTAAATGTGAGCTGAAATGTGAGAAACAGCTCGTAGTTTCTTCATTAAAAAGTCTGAGATATGATAATTTCAAACAAATTAATATAGTCTAACTGTATAAGATAGATACTTTTGAAAACTCCATAATACAGATAATTATGTAAATCCTTCCTTCCTAAATACACTAATTAAAATGGAGAATTCTGCAGAGCAAGTAAAACCCTTGAAACAGCAAAAAAGTGAAAGTACCATGCTTCTGCTCACCAGCACACCTACAAAAAACACTTAAGCTATTAAAGACACTTAAGCTTTCTGTAACCATTCAGCTAGCAGGCTATTTTTTAATTTTATTTTAACTAGGCTATTATTCTATCACCTTTCATGCTAATCAAAATAAACCTGCTATTATTATAAAAAATAAATTCCATAATTTAGATACGCACTACTGTACTATACAACATTTTGACATTGCTATTTTTGAGTAATTTTTTTTACTTGTCAAGGAAAATTTCCTTTCAACATAAATCCTTTACCGGTACTAGTATTTTACAAATATAAACAATAAGACGAGAAAGAAGTACGGGTATGCCTGATACCCAATACAGTATATTCAAAATTAATAGAAAGGCAGAGTTCTAGAGTCAGTAATCAATTTTAATTTTTTTTTCAACAATTATTTTATCGTTGTTGTACAGTCAGACAGCTGTAGGCTTCTGATTTGAAATAAAACTTATACTTCAAAACTTACAGACTTAATGAATACAAGTGCCTTGCCAGGTCCCGTCCATAATGCCAAGTTTATCCAGATATTTTACTGAGGCATACCCTTACTACAAAAGCCTGAAACTCGCAAACTCTCCACTTGCAGACCTGTGTTGGGCATCAACAGGTAAAACGAAATTCAGGCACACACGATAATCATGACTAGGGTAAACGATATTTGCTTATTCATGGTATTCATTGATGCGTAACATAATTGAGTTGTAGCACGAGTCGAACACACAGAAACTATTTGGAAATAAGACACTACCTCTCACACGCAAGAAGTTGAAATTAATAAACATCAAAAAATGGTGATAGTGTATTGTTATTACTGTTCTTACTTACATTAAGAAGAAGAAGTATTCTTTTTTTTCGGGTAATCAAAATTAACCCACACTTAGATAGATAGATAGTTTATTTCGAAAACTCCACAATATGATAATACAAAAAAAATTAAAAATGGAGAATTCGAGCAAAACCTTTAAAAAAATTTAAAACATGATGAGTATCATGTGCCCGCTCATCAAGACGCACTTATAACAAACGCACTTATACCAAATATATGCGCCACTTGATCGTTAAATGACAATTTTTAACGACTGCTGTTGAATTAAGATACTTATACGTTATGAGTAAAAACGCGATATTCAATCATTTACACTTTGGATTATTTCGTTGAAAATTTTACAATTAAAATTTTCGCCTTCGTGCTACCCTAATCAAACGGCGCCCATGGAACGAGCAATGGCTCCCATACCCCAGAGACGCCACAGTATATTCCAATGGCTCCGTGACGCACTGACTTCGAAATAAAGAAATAGGAACCATGAAGGCGGCGGTTGTTCAGCAACCTGACTATTCCAAGGATTGTCTACTCCAGCGTTTCACAAACTATTTCGGCCACGGAACACTTACAATTTTTATCTCGCCTCGCGGAACACAAAAAAATGAAAGAGTAAAAGTAAAATGGATAAAGAAAAATGTTGTAGGCCTAATGTATATAGCGGTTCCCAATGGGTTCTCGTGGCAAGTTGCCAAATGGGCCGCGAAAACTAACAGAAGTGTGCTAAACATACCTAAAATATGATTGAATATTTCACAAATTGCATATATTATAAATGTTTTATTGTTTCTTAATTTAAATTAACGTAGTGTTTGCCCTTAATGTTACGTCTAATGGTGATAAAGGTGCTTGCCGCAATTTCGCGAGCGGCAAACCTGCAGTTTATTTATCTACTGAATAGAGTTTAGCAATTTTTTCAGCATTTCAAAGTAAAACCAAGCAGATATGGAGGAAGAAGAGTTGATCTTATGTCTTTATTCGGTGCTCCCGAAGTATGCGAACCAAGATGGCGGACATCGGAACGTAACATGGGTAACAGGTTAGGGTTAGGCGATAATTTTTTTCCAATTTTCCTTATTTTAGTCCTATTATCAGTTCGAAGACTAGCCAAGAGCCTCCCGTAGTATTTATACCTAAAATTATGGCCTAACCCTAACCTAGTACACATATTACATTCCGATGTCCGCCATCTTGGTTCGCATACTTCGGGAGCCCCCTTTATTCTTTAGACCTACTTGTTTGCATTTAGCAAAATCAGCAGCATAGCTGTAATGAACCTATCAGTCAACAAGCTAGACCGACGGTTAATGAAAATGCCACTACCCTATAGTTGGTTCACTTTAGGCCGACGATGACGCGATATCGAACGGTCAGTTGGGCGACAACTTCAGGTTCCATAAATCGCCATGGCGGCCATTTTAGACGTATTTTTAATGTTTTTACCACGGAACACAGTTTGGGAAACGCTGGTCTACTCTAATGTATAACCCAACTGGAAACCGACGACACGCTGTTGGTTTTCATGTGATCGGGTCATTTGTTAATTTTTCCTATAGGCCTACGTTTTACATTTTTTCTCTTTCATCATGACTCCATACATACTTCACTGACATATAAGAGGATACTAGCAATTGTGTATGACTTCAAACTTCAAGAGTCAAATGATATGTTTTCTTGAACATTTATCTAATGTTACGTTTTCTTTCTTTACTATTCGCATCGGAATATATCCTATGCAAACTGACTCACTACTCTGAAACGGGGAGAGAAATTGTTCTCTCTCTTGTGTATTTCTCAAATCTATCTCATCCAAGGAACTATTTGTAGATTAATCAACAAATGAGGTTTTAGAATGCTAGTCCCCCGTTTGTCCTGGCGCTAGGACAGCAAATATTGAAATATAATCTTTATAAGTTTATTTTTGACTCCACAGCTAGCATAAAAGACGATAAAATTATTGAAAAAAAATAAAAAAATAAATAAAACTGATTACAGAATTAGGGAACATATTTTGTATATTTTAAGCTTGTTGAAAGCAACACAGAAAACTATAAACACAATCTCGATTTCTTAAATCAACCATTTGAAAATAAAGCAGGAATGCATAGTTTAGATTAATTGATGAAGGTTGCATAAACAATAGAGCCATTAGTGAAAATAATCATGACTGGGCTAACCGTATATATGAACAGAAAGCCAGGACATTGTGAATTGAACAAACATTTATTCGATTCCAAGGCTTAGTGCTAACCAACTCATATTAATAATACTGAAATCATTGGGACACGTGCAATTTATTTTCTGCATTTTGATTAATTTAAGGGTGGTACAGCTATCGCTAGATGTCAAATTGTCATATTAATACAACCAAATTTTCAAAACCCTTTTTAATACAACCAAATGTCCCATTTCCACCTTAATACAACCAAACAATCCAATTCCCATCTTCATACAACCAAACAAGCCATTCCTTCCTAATACAACCAAATATCCAGTTGCCGTCTTAATACAACCAAACATCCCAAACTCATCTTAATACAACCAAATATCCGATACCATCTTAATACAACCAAAAATCCCAATTCCAATCTTAATACAACCAAATATTACAATTCATCTTAATACAACCAAAAATCCCAATTCCAATCTTAATACAACCAAATATTACAATTCATCTTAATACAACCAAACATCCCTATCCATCCTAATGCAACGAAATATCCCTATTCATCTTAATACAACCAAATTTCGCAATTATTATCTTTTATGACCAAATATTTCAATTCCCTTCTTAATACAACCAAATGTCTCATGCACATCCTAATATATCCATTTCAATCTTATTACAACCAAATATCCCTTTCCCATCTTATTACAACCAAACTTCCCACTTCCCTCCTCATTACAATCAAATATCGCATTCCTTCTTTAATACAACCAAACAATCCTATTCCCATCTTTATACAACCGAACTTCCGATTCTCTTCTTAATACAACCAAACACCTCGTCATATCTTAATACAACCAAATACCCTCTACCCATCTTAATACAACCAAACACCCCATCCCGTCTTATTACAACCAAACATCCTGGTCCTATCGTAATACAATCAAATAGAATTACTCAAAGCTGAGCTGGGTATGGAGTTTTGTGTACTGAGTACTTTTAACTAATGCTTGCCATGAATCAAATATCAGGTGCCTGTCGGTGTCAGCGCTATAGTTTGTTGTTCAAACAATTGGCATTGTTTAGTGTGGCGTGTCGAAGGTGTGTCGCATTGGTCTCGCAACCTGCTCTTAAATAAGTTTAGTCGAGGTTCATTTTACCGATATTCTTTTTGCGTTCAACTGACTTTCCGATCCAAACTTGGCACTTGAAATAATGTGTGCCGTCATATCGGTCTCTTTTTCTCGTTTTAAATCAACATTATTAGCTGAGAATGATGCTTAGAAGCTGGAGCCAATAAAATTTCTGGTAGCTCTGGCTCCATCTAACATGGCAAGCTTTTTCTTCACCAAAATGTCACAGCTCCATGGCACCGAATACTGCTACCCAGTCCTGATAATGAGAGTTTCCAACAACAACATTGCAACAATGTTCACCCTGTATGTGTTCACAAGCTCTAATCCTGTGGGATACGATTACGTGTAAGTAGATTACCAGTAACCATATGATCAATCCGTATCGTCAGCTTTCCTCTCCCCAAGATTAAGATGAAAATTCTAATCTTATATTTGTTTGAAGCTCTAATAAAAAAGTATTCTTCAGACGGCGCTCCGAAAGTATTTGTACCAAAATGACACACAACCTGGTACACATACTGTGTTTAGATTGTGATCAAACTTGATACGAATACTTCGGGAGCAACCTTCAGACCACAGAACAATGTCATATAACATGGGTGAGCAAGGTTTTTGGATCAGGGGCCAAAATTTTCGTCCACCTAGACTGGCGGGCCATGTAAGTGTTACGTACAAAGTTACATTTTATAAATAATAATTACAGTATTTCATAAGTAAAAGTGGAAAATCATAAGTCTCGTTCTAGGGATAAATTTAATAGCAATCTCAAAAAATTCTTTAAGCTATTTTTCAGCTTAAGCCTCAAAATTTGGTTTCAGTTGTTGTGGCAACATCAGGCGGGCTGAATTTGTACCGCGGGCCATATTTTGCCCATGCCAGTCATATAATCTACATGTTTCTACCAAACATGCATGCGCATAATAAACACAATTTGTGTTCGTCATCCAAGCAAAATGAATTTCGATGTGGAAGAGGAAATGACGTCCATGCCCATGAAAACAAAACCTGGCTAACTAATACCACATCCAACATGGACTGACTACCGGACTAGACCCGTGGTTCGTCACGTGTTTAAACCGTCTTATCGGTTTTCCTTTCCCCCGGGATAAATATGTAAATCCTATCCAAATTTACTTATTAGTTAGTTGTTGCAAAGTAAATGGCGGGAAAATGCAAAACTATCATATAATTCAAATTTTAGTTTCTGAATTGAACGTCCTTGCTTTAACTCTTTACAGTTAAATATAGCAATGGGAAATGACTCAAAGCAACGCAGACCCTTCGACTTACGCGTGGCGCAGAAACTTCAAAGTCAGCAAAATACGAAACCACGAAACTGCTCTCAAGTAGGTTGAGTCGAGGTTCATTTTTACCGATAATATTTTTGCGTTTAACTGACTTTTCGATCCAAACTTGGCACTTGAAATAATGCATGCCGTCATATCGGTCTCTTTTCCTCGTTTTAAATTAATATTATTAGCTGAGAATGATGCTTAGAAGCTGAAGCCACTAAAATTTCTGGTAGCTCTGGCTCCATCTAACATGGCAAGCTTTTCTTCACCAAAAATTTCATAGCTCTATGGCACCGAATACAGCTGCCCAGTCCTAATAATGCAAGTTCCCCAGCAACAACATTGCGACATTGCTCACCCTGGGCGCTCCGGGAGTATTCGTACCAAGATGACGCACAACCTGAAAAACCCAAGCCTGGTACACATACCATGTTCAGGTTGTGCCGCATCCTGATACGAATCTTTCGGAAGCGCCCAGGGTGAACAAGTTCGCAATGTTGGCAAGGTTTTTGGATCAGGGGCCAAAAATTTTGCCCACCTAGACTGGCGGGCCATGTGAGTGTTACGTACAAAGTTACATTTTATGAACAATATTTACAGTATTTCATAAGCAAAAGTGGAAAACAATAAACCTCTTTCCAGGAATAAACTTAATCGCAATCTCAACAAATTCCTTGAGCTATTTTTTTTTATCTCAAACCTAAAAATTTCACTAGGACTTAGTTGGTTGTGGCAGCATCAGGCGAGCCGTATTTAATAACTCAACGGGCCGAATTTGGCCCGGGTCGTATTTTGCAAATGTCAGTCATATAATTTACATGTATCTACCGAACATGCATGGGCATAATAAACACGATTTCTTTTTGTCAGTCAAGCAAGAGAAACATGGTTCGCCATACGTTTGGGCCGTATTATTGCCCGTCGCCCCTCGGGATAAATATGTAAATCAATCCTATTCCAATTTACCTAATAGCTAGATGTTTCAGAAGAAATGGCGGGAAAACGTAAAATGATCATAAAAATTGCTTCCAACTACATAATCAGACAATGGATGATTTAAATTTCAGTTTCTGAATTGAACGTCCTTGCTTTTGCCTTATTGCAGTTAAATATAGCAATGGGAAATGACTCGAAACAACGCAGACCTTTCGACTTATGCGTGGCGTAGAAACTTCAGAATCAGCGAAACGCAAAACCACAAAACTGCTCTCAAATAGGTTATGTCGAGGTTCATTTTTACCGATATTATTTTTGGCGTTCGAACGACTTTTCGATCCAAACTTGGTACTTGAAATAATGTATACCGTCCTATCGGTCTCTTTTCCTCGTTTATTCCTAAATATTTCCAGCGCAACAGTTATTCAGATGTCAATCGTGGGAATTAGGTGAATCAGTAATGGAATAATCAGAGATTTTCCCCGGGTTAAAGGTCATTAGAAATTGATTGATTTCCGGATTGTTTCCATGAGAAGTTACACATCTTTAACCAGAACAAAAATACTTAAAATCAGCCACCAAAATCCCGATCTAAATGCAAAATGAGATCTAAATTCGTAATTTTATATTTTGTAGAGGTTTTCATCTAGGTGTTCAATTTGCAGCCATTGCTAAAGACACATTCAAATTGCCTGTACTTGTTTCGATCAAGTGCGGGTTCCAATGTTGAACTCATCGGCGCTCTGGATGTATTTTTACCAAGATAGCGCACAACCTGAACCATGACCTGGTACACATACTATGATCAAGTTGTGCGCCATCTTTGTTCACATACTTCGGGAGCACCAACTCATGATAAGCTGAATATCTTTACGAGTTTCACACGAGATGTAGTTCTGGAAATCACGCGAAACAAGACAGTACAAACCATTTCAGTCACGTTGCTAGTGCGTGCATAAAATTTTCACTCAAATGTCGTTAAGATGTAAATAGCCAGATGTTGCAGAAGAAATGGCGGGAAAATGCAAAACGATCCAAAAAATTGCTTCCAACTGCATATTCAGACATTGCATAATTCAAATTATAGTTTCTGAACTGAACGTCTTTGCTTTTATCTTTTCACAGTTAAATAGAGCAATGGGAAATGACTTAAAGCAACGCAGACTTTTCGACTTACGCGCGGCGTAGAAACATCAAAGTCAGCGAAATACAAAACCACGAAACTGCTCTCAAATACCCAATGGTTGAGTCGAGGTTCACTTTTACCGATATTATTTTTGGGGTTCGACTGACTTCTCGATCCAAAGTTGTCACTTAAAAGTACATACCGTCCTATCGGTCTCTTTTTCTCGTTCAATCTTAAATATTTCCAGCGCAACAGATGTTCAGATGTCAATCGTGGAAATTTGGTGAATCAGTAATGAACTGATCAGATATTTTTCCCGGGTCAATGGTCATTAGAAATTATTTGATTTCCGGATTGTTTCCATAGAAATTACACATCTTTACCCAGAACAAAGCTCCTAGAACTAGGACACTGAAAGCCCGATCTAAATGTGAAATGCAATCTAAAATCCTAATTTTATATTTTGTGGAGGTTTTCTGACATATCTAGGGGTTTAATTGGCAGCCATTTTCAAAGACTCAAATTGCCTGTGCCTGTACCATAAGACTAGATTATTTCTTTGTTTTGATCGGGTGCGGGCTTCAATATTAAACTCATGATATGATGAATATTCTCACGAGTTTCACACAAGATGTAGCTTTGGGAATCACGCAAAACAAGACAATACATACCATTTCAGTCACGTTGTTAGTGCGTGCATAAAATTCCTATTTGCATGTCGATAAAATGCAAAACAATAATGCAAATGGTTTTCATTTGGATGGTGGGTGACTCAATATCAGATTTTGTCAGCCAAGCAAAATGAATTTCAGTGTGACAGAGGAAATGACGTAAATGGTTGCTACGCTAAGAAGGGTTCAGGATTCAAAAGTGATAAAATGCGCAGGAAGATATTATTTGTAAGACTTGAGGTATGAGGGCTAGCAGTTATAAATTGAATAGAGACATGAATATGTAAATCTGGTAGTTGTGATGTGAAGAAGTTCCAGTAAAAGTTCGTCAGAGTGGTAGTCAGGTCCGCAGTGTATGATTGATATGTGTGGTTCGTTCAGGTTAGTTCGTTGGATCATGCGTAATTCAAGCAACTTTGCGAGAAGCGTAATTAAAATCAGAAACGTTTGAGTTCCAGTAGACTTGAAATTATTTAGGTGGCGAACCAACTAATAACGTAAAGCCTTTCCTTAAATATTATTATTGTTACTGCGTCTTATTCCACAAGATTTTTCTGGGTCAAAGGTCACTGAAAATTGATTGATTTTAGGAGTGATTCCATAAGAAGTACACAACTTTACCACAAAAATTCATGAAATCTGACGCTGAAAGACCGTTCTAAATACAAAATGAGATCGAAAATCTTAATTTTATATTTCAATATTAAACTAATGGGCGCCCCGGATGTATTCACACCAAGATGACGCACAACCTAAACCGTGATCTGGACACATACCATGTTCAGGTTGTGCGCCATCTTGGTACGAATACATCCAAAGCGCCGATAAGTTTAATATTGGAACCCGCACTCGATCGAAACAAGTACAGGTAATTTGAATGTGTCTTTAGCAATGGCTGCAAATTGAACACCTAGATGAAAACCTCTACAAAATATAAAATTAAGATTTTAGGTCTCATTTTGCATGTAGATCAGACTTTCAGTGTCTGATTTTAAAAGGCTTTGTTCTGGGTAAAGATGTGAAACTTTGACCTGGTACACATACTATGATCAGGTTGTGCGCCATCTTCGTTCACATACTTCGGGAGCACCAACTCATGGTAAGCTGAATATTCTCACAAGTTTCACACGAGATGTAGGCTAGTTCTGGAAATCACGCGAAACAAGACAGTACAAACCATTTCAGTCACGTTGCTAGTGCGTGCATAAAATTTTCACTCAAATGTCGTTAAGATGCAAATAGCCAGATGTTGCAGAAGAAATGGCGGGAAAATGCAAAACGATCATAAAAATTGCTTCCAACTACATATTCAGACATTGGATGATTCAAATTTCACTTTCCGAATTGAACGTCCTTGCTTTTACCTTATTGCAGTTAAATGTAGCAACGGGAAATGACTCAAAATAACACAGACCTTTCGACTTACGCGCCGCGTAGAAACTGCGAAATGCAAAACCACAAAACTGCTCTCAAATAGGTTGAGTCGAGGTTCATTTTAACCGATATCATGTTTGTCGTTTCACTGACTTGTCGAACTTGGAACTGAAATAATGTATGCCGTCCTATCGGTCTCTTTTTCTCGTTCAATCTTAAATATTTCCAGCGCAACAGATATTCAGATGTTAATCGTGGAAATTTGGTGAATCAGTAATAAACTGATCAGAGATTTTCCCCGGGTCAAAGGTCATTAGAAATTGATTGATTTCCGGATTGTGTTCATGAGAAGTTTCACATCTTTACCCAGAAAAAAGCTCATTGAAAGCAGGCACTGAAAGCCGATCTAAATGCCAAATGAGATCTATAATCTTAATTTTATATTTTGTAGGGGTTTTATGGCATATCTAGGGTTTAAGTGGCAGTCATTTCTAAAGCCTCATTTAAATTGCCTGTGAGGGCTGAACCCGTACCATAAGACTAGATATTGTGTTTTCGCCATAATATATTATTATTCGTAAGACTCGAGGTATGAGAACTAGCAGTTATAAATTGAATAGAGACAGGAATGTGTAAATCTGGCAGTTGCGATGTGAATGGTGTGATCTGGGTGGTAACGGACTGTGATGACCTTATTGGTCGCATTGTTACCTCCCAGTCATATATCGAAAACTCTGAATTCTTCATTTGTATATGCGTATATGATCGTTTTGTTTTCCCGGTTTGACGGAAAAGCCATAAATTCCCTCCCTCTCTGTCAGTAAAAGATCGTCAGAGGTCCGCAGTGTATGATTGATATTTGTGGTTCGTTCAGGTTAGTTCGTTGGATCATGCGTAATTCAAGCAATTTTGCGAGAAGCGTAATTAAAATCAGAAACGTTTGAGTTCCAGTAGACTTGAAATTATTTAGGTGGCGAACCAACTAATATTGTAAAACCTCTAAACATTATTATTGTTACTGCGTCTTCTTCCACGAGATTTTTTCTGGGTTAAAGGTCATTGAAAAATTTGATTAATTTCCGGATTGTTTCCATGAGAAGTTTCACATCTTTACCACAAAAATCCATGAAATCTGACGTAGAAAGCCCGTTCTAAATGCAAACTGAGATCGGAAATCTTAATTTTATATTTTGTAGAGATTTTATGGCATATCTAGGGGGTTTAATTGGCAGCCATTTTTAAAGACTCAAATTGCCTGTGCCTGTACCATAAGACAAGAATATTTCCTTGTTTCGATCGACTGCGGGCTTCAATATTAAACTAATGGGCGCTCCGGATGTATTTGCACCAAGATGACGCACAACCTGAATTATGTTATGTTACTATGTTCAGGTTGTGCGCCATCTTGGTACATATACCTCGGGAGCACCAACTCATGACATTGTGAAAACCCTACGAGTTTCACACGAGATGTAGCTTTGGAAATCACGCGAAACAATACAATACGTATCATTTCAATCACGTTGTTAGAGCGTGCATAAAATTCCTATTTACATGTCGATATATTGCAAAACAATAATACAATTGGTTTTCTTGGCAAGATGGGTGACTCATTATCACTTTTTGTCAGCCAAGCAAAATAATTTCAATGTGACAGAGAAAATGACGTAAATGATGATTGCTACGCGAAAACGGGTTCAGGATTAAACAGTGGTAAAATGCGCAGTAAGATATTATTGATAAGACTTGAGGTATGAGGACTAGCAGGAGTAGCAAATCTCAATTTAGACAGCTAATGATGGCGGCACCAAACATATAAAAGCCTTAAATATTATTACAGGTATTCACTTTATAACTAAGCCTTTAGTTGTGTCATCAAGCCTTTCTAGAAATGAAGATGGACTTCGTCAAAATTATTTTGTTCATCTCTCTCATCTATGGATTGTATGCGAAGCAAAAACTACCCGGTAAGATTTGTTTTGGATAAAATCACTGTTATATTTTGTAACACTGAATTGCATGTCTGGTTTCTGATACCAAGAATGCTACAATACCGGAGATTCCTAAATCATTTATTAATATCATTCTCTATCAGTGTTGCAATTGGCGCAAGATGTCGTTATATTTGACTTTACGTTTTATTTTTGACAGCTGGAGCCTGCGTTTCCAAGATCGTGAATGGGAAACTCGTTCAAGTTGGAGATTGCGAGGTAAAATTACAGTTGCTATTTTTTTAATCGGGCATTTTCACACTTCGACTCCAAACAAGGCTTTGAGCAAGCAGGCAACGATCTCTCTAATTAGCGGCATCTAGAACACAAAAAGAAAACATAAACTGTTAAACTATTTCACTCGAGTACGGCGCGCCATTCTAAATTGTTACGTGGGTAGTAATTAGCCCGCCAGCCGCGATTTGGGAACCACTGTTCAAGAAACGCTAATTTTTCAACTGACTGGAAGCTTTTATTTTTTGAATCGCGTAAACAATTTTAAATCCGACTTCTGAATGCATGTCACACAACTAATCAAATCTGATACAACTTACGTGTTATAATTACTTTACCAATCATTTGCATTTTTTATTTATTTCACAGAAAAACGATGGATCCGGTGAGTTCTTCCTACTCTATGATGTGTTTTGGGTTCACAAATAATTACCCTGCACTAAACATATGACTTTGATTCATATTTACGCACGGGTTCAAAATAACCTGTCCAATAGTAACAGTTTTCAATTAAGACTTTTAATTCCGAATTAGGCTCTTATTTGGTGAAACTCCGCTTTCTAAAAATTTTCTGGCATTGCATTTCAATTGCCTGTTATTTTCAATCTTGCAAAAAGTTTGGCAAAACTCATTCACAACGATTTTTGTGACTAAAATTATATATCAGTATAGAGAAATTCTAAATCTGGACTTTGCTAAAAAAAAATAACGACGCTTCTAAATGCTGTTGTCATATTATGGTTAGTTAAAGTCATATTTAATATCATACGAGAAAAAATGAGATGGCAAGACTGATTAAAAACGTCTTTCCTTACTCACAAATAAATCAATTTTCTTACAGATATCGTCAGACTGATTAAAAAGAGTCGTGATGAGAAGATAAAGGCTGAAAGTAATTTATATTTGTGTTTTATGATTTGATAATTTGACTACAAAATATGCCACACCCGCCCAAGCGCTAGGAATGGATGTCGCGTGGGTTTAAAAATAGATTTAATTTACCTAATATTACAAGTATTGGACTCCGGGTCGTCGCTGCGTGATTAACCCCACCACTAGTCGGTTACGACTCTGTCCACCGCCATACATCTGAACAATCTGTTCCGCCGTTCTTAGTTTGTCTTATCGGCTTTTCTCTCCCTAGAATTGATTCAGGAGGAAGTTGAATTGAAGTACAAAACCGACTTTTATTCCCAGATTCTATGACGTCGTTTCTTAAGGTGTCATTTTTTAAAATTAAATATTCAATGACAACAATAATGTTTTCAGATAAGTGTGACGTCACATACAAGAAAAAATGCTACCGAGCAGTTGTGTATGATGTGGCCAACGTTACCTTCACCGATGCCAAAGCAATCTGCAAATCAATGAACGGAAAAGCCGCGAATATTTACGACCTCAAGCATTACCAGCTGCTGATCCCTTATCTACGTTCACTGATTCCTGCTGGTGAGCCAGGGATGTACATCTGGACTGGGATGGAGTATAAGGTCAGTTGATAGATCACAATCTCAGCAAAGTTTGACTCATTTTTGTAAACTTCATTTTGGGTACAATTTACCAAAAGCGGTTTATTATTAAAAGTATCAAATGATGGGCAGGTTAACGATGCCTTATTGTTAATTTGGGCGATTAATAAAAAAAAATATTAAACATGATTTCCAAGATATTATGACGTCATATCCGAGTCGTCCGATCGCGTTTTTTTTAATTTCCAAATATTTTAGCATTTTTAATTCATTAATTTCTGCTTTTTACCCATTTTTATGTAACGTTACCCCTATTACCTTTACTATGGAGCCTATTCCTACACGCAAATATTTTCATTCTTCATCTAATATGTCAGTTGTATTAACATTTCAAGCAATAGATTTTAAAACTGTTTATTCAATTGTGACAGAACAATCAGCTTTTGCTGTCCAATGGAAGACCAATCACTATAGCAACAGAAGTGTGGCATCCTTCTTATCCGGGATCCGAAGCATCGCGGACAAATGTTGGTGTTGGTGTCGATAAAGATCCAGAGTCTGCATATCAGGGAATGTTCAATGTTCCACCATCCTACAGAACCTACGGTGTCATCTGTGAAATATAAAACCAGATCAAAACCTGACAGAACTTCGTTGACGATTCAATGATAAAAAAGACAAAAACAGTTAAATGACTGTTGTTATCTATATAGATTTTCATTAAAATTTTTGTTCGCTTTTCTATGGCCGTTGTTCTAAATGTTCTAGTTATGATAGGTCCATGTCTGATTACGCAAAATTTATAAGCTGCCCATAAACGATCTGAACTTAAATTACTCTTCAATTTTACTAAATCGAATTTTTTTACAAAGTCTGTTTTTCAAGCCTTAAAACCCGATTTTATTTATGAAAGAAGTCTAAATTACGTGTTTATAAAAGTTAAATTACTAATATTTTTACTTATGCATTTTTATTCCACACTGAAGCTGGCCTGTGAATATGATTAGACAAAGGTCATACAAGTATGTTCGTCCTAATATAAATGAAACTTGCTTTTTACTTAATATTACTCCCTTGCAGTGGCAGAATTCAAAAATCTAAGAACGGGTTCTCTATTGCATCGAACTCGCTAACAACGGGTTCTCTCATCTTAGAGAAACATGCTGAACTAAATCATGAAAAATACAGGAACGGTTTACAAGAGCCCCTTGAATCCTGCCACTGCTTACTTATATATTGTTTCTATACTATTATTTTATTATTAACCGTATAACCCATGCCTTGAACTGGTCGCCTTGTCTATTGAAACGTATTTGCTAAGTAAATAAATTCATAGCTGTCTCCATGTGATTTCTGTATATAACCAAACATGATAATAAACATTGATTCGATCATTTTTGGGTTTCTTCGTTCTTGTTCTGAAACAGTGAGTCAGTTATTGGAGAAGCGAATGAAACCAGATATCTGGGAAATGTGTTGAATCTACCCTCGTTCACAGATTACACTTAGAACAATATATCGAGATTCTCTGCCCAAACCTACTGTCTAATATGACCCAACACGGTACTGGTAACTGGACGAGAGTATCGATGAACTCCCTTTGCAAAATATAAAATATTTTAGGACTTATGGACACCCTATATCTTCGATAGCCTAACAAACACCTTTATAAACGTTGTTATTACATCGTGTGAGGGAAAGGGGCATGACCTAGGTTGCCGCGGTTTACTAAAGATGTTACGTCATGCAGATGCATAGAAAATATTAATAATAGGGTTTTACGAAGAGAAACCGTTTCGACAAATAATTCGTTATTGTTTGTAGTGAAACTGTGAGACAGTGATCGGCAAAATGCGTCCAGCAAACAATTTTTTTGCGACTAATAAAAATGTTCATAAATTTATATATTTGTATGCGCACGGATGTATGTCGTAACAATGGCTGTTGTGGGCTATTGTTTTGTGGTAATTAGTGTAAACGAAATCACATGCCAGTGGTTTGTAGAACGCGCCTATCGTTAGTTGTGAGTAACGCAGACATAGAAGAATATGAATAGAAAAACTGAGGTAGGAAGTTTGCCCCGAAAAAACAACAGTTTTGAAAGATTCGAAACCGTTCTATGAGCAAAACACGAACTTGAAGTACAATATAAAGTCATACATACCACTTGCTGACTAATAAAAAAAATATTCACGGTTGATTCAAATTTGCGAAGGCAGCGTTCGGCACTAAGTAATATCAATGTGCGCTGTCGTAACTGTAAGGTAATAATAGCTATAAATTGGAAAGTCGCTGAGACTAAGTTGAGGCGAGTTAGTTAAACAGGGAGAGCATGATTTAGTTACTTTGTATTTATAGGTTCATTCAAAATTCTCGAAAGCTTTCAATCACATTTTGAAAAATAAAACACGATCCAAAATGCACTCATTTTTTTTACCGCATTTTCATTGTTTATAAATATATAACAATAAACGCATCACTTCGGGAGAAAAATACCCGCTTTCGAGACTGAGAAAGCCCCGAAGCGGGTTGCTAAAGTCCCGAATCAGCTGTATTACGTCATATTAAAAAATTAATTCCCCCCCCCCCTTCCTAACTCAAAAAATATAATTTTTGGCTGCCTAGAGCTTGGCGTGTAGTACTATTCCGACCGAAGTTGAAATCCTGTTCTGATGTTTAGTTTAGCACAATCCAACGCATCCGTCGAACCTGTGATAGGACTATTAGGTATTACATGTTATTAATATGCTCTAGGTGCAAAAAATTTGTCGTTTCTCGACTTCAGGAAGTGATCGACCAATCGGAAATCATAAAGGGCGCGTATATATTTCATAGCGATTGGAATATATCTTCCTGAGTATTAATATATCGCTGTGAATAATATTTTCATTGTAGTATGTATGATTTTCCAGGTCTTTCGAAACAATTTCATTTCCCTCTTTGGTATACTTATATCACTATTCTGGGTTAGGTTAGTGAATGCACATGGTGTACATAGAGTCCCTTCACAATTCTAATTTTGTTATGCAGTCAGTTCTCAATATACCTTAACCAGGTTTGTTGTTTTTAGTCAGTAATTGTTCAAGTATTTTTACTTCTTTTAATACATTTGTGAGGCAAAACAATGTATGGTATCGATAAATTCCCTTTGGCAATTTTAATTTTTTTAGGCCGTTATGGACACCCTATATCTTGGATATCATAACAAACACCGTTATGAGCGTTGTTATTACGTCGTGTGGGGGAGGGGGCATGACATAGGTTGCCGCGGTTCACTAAAGATGTTACGTCATATAGGTGTATAACACAGAAAATACTGATAATAGGGTTATAAATAGAGAAAACGTTTCGACAAATAATTCGTTGTCGTTTGGAGTGAACCCGTAAGGCAGTGGTTTTTAACCAGGGTTGTGATGCCCTCTGAAGCAAGGATGTGCAACCTTTGATACAGGAGGGCCAGATAGAAATAACTGGGTAAAAACGCGGGCTGCATCTTTATTTAACTTATAAGCTCTCTAGTAGTTCCAGGCACAAATATCTTGGATATTGATCTTGTGACATTCGTTTTTTGCACAATCTAGCTGTTGAAGCATTGTAACGTCATAGACAATAAATTGAATTCAGTTATAGACTTTGCAACGCAAAGGGATTGGAATTGCTCGCACGTTCCAACTTAAATAAAAACTTGTTTTGCGGGCCGCACATCATTCAAAATTGGCACTTCACCGCGGGCTGCAGAATTTTTTCTTGAGGGCCACATTTGTCCCGCAGGTTGCAAACCCCTGCTCTAGTGCTCCGGCAATCCAGTTCAGGGTTCCGCAAGTTTACATTGAAATCCGAGAGTCAATGCTATGTAGATTGTGAGATATAGTCAGATAGGCGTGTATAATATAATTAGTGTATTTCACAAGTGTTCCGTGTTAGATTCAGGTGTTAGTTTAAATATAAGTTTATTTCGACCTCATAATCAACATAACAGGCGATAAAATGATTGATAAAAGTAAATAAATAAAAAGTCTTGTCTGGTATGGAACGAGATGCGCGTGCATTCATAATAAAAATTCAATTTTTTTTTAAGGCTGTATGGACACCCTTAGGGTGTTCCCAGGGTTCCGGTGCCTTTCTCGGGCAGGGGTCACCAAACTCTTTTGACCGCGGACTTTGTATGACTTAAACTGTGTTGAAACGGGCCGGGCAACTATTTTTGTCAATGCAATACAATGAATTCCCAAAAGTTGGAAAATCCATTTAATTTATCCAACAATATAAATTCTACATATCTGAAGACTTGAATATTAAATTCTATATCGCAGAATATAGATCAAGAACATCATAGAAAAACAAATATACGAGATTTCTAGACAATTATCATGAGGTTAGCTGTTAGTAAAATAATTGCTGTCATGAATATCTTCATGTAAGCAGTACAAAAGTTAACGAGACTTGTACTATTTGTAAGATGATATTTATGACGTCATTATTAATGCTATACTTGTCACCTTTGACCTTGCTTGCTTGCTCTCTCTCTCTGCTTGTGCTGCTAGATGTTGAGTGCTGTGATCTATGATGTCTATGTTATATCTATAATATACTCAAGCATCCTGAATAGTTGTGTATTTACCCACAAACAAACATGGTGTCAGAATCGGGGTTGATGTAAAGTTGCTTGAAAAAAATATTCTAAAAATCGCGTCAGTGAGCAATCAATTAAGGATGGCTGATTCGTCGTTGAACAGACCAGATCCACTGATTTTTGATGGAAATGTTGCTGAAAACTGG